>NC_066583.1:86366236-86977389 GCF_024323335.1 Lathyrus oleraceus | reverse complement strand
AGGAAATCAATCTAGGAACAAACTAGAAAGACACAATCAAACAAGACTCAACCCGATGAGGATATAATTCAGGGGAGTAATTCCATCCCGATACACACTGGGGAGGAAACTGAAACCATAATCATCCACGAGGACATAACTCAGTGGGGAATAAAAAAGAAAAGATAGACACTTTCTGCTTATGGGGCTGACTCTATATGGAGAGATCAGACACAAACATCTGCTTGGGGAAGAACATTTCACCAATAGCAGGAGATAACAAACAAAGATATATGGAAAAAAATGCATCATGAATATCTGAATGATATGATTATGCATGTATATGCATGACTTGTGTATGATTAATGTTGACAGGCAGACATATCTAACACAAACTAGTCCAAGAATCCCGAACAGACACTCGGCAAACGTCTCGACAAAAAGGGCGAAGCCCACTGGAGAACTCAGCTTGGGAACAACCCGAGAAGGATGAAAATAAATCATCGGGGATATCAAACCCTATCCCAAAGCTACACTCGCTGAGGATACAAAGAAAATGTATTCAGGAGCAGCGAAAGAAGATGAGTCGAACATAAAACTCAACTCTGATGGGGATCAGGTGGTTAAATATCAGTAAGATCCTCCGGAGAAGAAACTCTACTGGGGAAGCTTATCAAGGAATGATGTAAAACTCCGTGGGGGATAACCACCAACCAGATGTACACCAGTCAAAACACTTCCTTCTAACTGCCGGAGGGGAAACTCTACAAAGGGGAAAAATAACATTTTGCTCTACTGGGGAAGAAAATAAACATCTTCACCACCAGCTCTGAAGGCTAGAAGAAATCTTCAGACTCGGAGGGGATACAAACATCAAGCTCTGATCTGGCAACCCCACTGAGGACAAGCTACAAATGTTCTTGAGGGAACTACCCTGGATGGGGAAATTGGAAATGATTCCTTCGTCCACAAGCGACATATCGGGGATACCTCTTCTTCAAAATAAATGAAATATGAAATAAGCCCTTCATCAATTGCACTAGGCAACTTCCTGCTGAGGAAACAAATATCTGGAAAGATAGCTCTACAGGGAACACGTGCTTACTTCGCTGGAGATTCTTACTCAGGCTGGGGAAGACAACCTTCCTCGTGAGTAGACAATCAGGACAATGAGACAAGGAAAATTCTCAACTCAAAGCATATCAACTTTTATCAATCTATAAGGGATTTTAGGTTAGTCCATACAAATGACAACCATATAATTGATAAAACACAAATGCTAGTGCCAGACTCTCTGGGAAGCTGATGATGTATTATTCTTTCTGCGCTCGCTAGGGAGACAACTTGAAAGCTGATGAAGAGGATATAAGGAGCAAGAATGCCAGAATATGAACAAATGTCTTACCTTTTTATGATCGTGCTATCCTTGGGAAAGCACTGAGGACATTCCACTTATCCTTTCAGTCATTGTGAATGTTCACTTTGTTTAAAACAATTTATTTATGAAAACTTTATTTGTTTAAAACAATGATATTTATCAATTAAAACATGCAAACATTTGTTAAACAGAAACAAATAAGAGTGCAAAGAATTGGATAAAGGCTCAAATTTATTTAAGAGAATGGTAATCTGCAAATGGCGAGACTCCATGGATCTTTATAAATTTGAAATTGGTGATATACATGGAAAAAGGGCTACATTGAACATAATGACCGTTTCTCCACCAACTCTGAATCCACTGTATTCGAAACTTCAATTGATGATGAATGAGCGAGAATCTTTGACAGATGACAGATGTAGAACAAAGTCTTGTCAGGATGCAGTTACTTGCCAAATCCCTAACTTTTGCCTAGATTGCCCCAGGATGAGGTACTCAATCTAGAGGGATATATATTCATTTTTTCATGTCTCTAACTTTTGCCTGGACCGCCCTTTTGGGTTTTCAATCCACCGAGATGCTCATTTTTGCCTAAGTCGCCCTTTCGGGTTTTCAACTTAGCGAGTTATTATGTTTTTATTTTTAGGCAAAGTATTTCTTGACTGTATCTGAATTCACAGAACGAGTGAAATCCTCCCCATCCATAGTTGTGAGCAACAGAGCACTGCCTGAAAAGGTTCTCTTAACAACGTATGGACCTTCATAATTTGGAGTCCACCTGCCCCTGGAATCGGGCGCGAAAGACAAGACTTTCTTGAGCACGAGGTCACCTTCTTAGAACACACGAGGCTTGACCTTCTTATCAAAGGCTTTCTTCATCCTCTGTTGATACAACTGACTATGGTACATGGCAGTTAATCTCTTTTCTTCAATCAAATTCACCTGGTTATAACGACTCTGAACCCATTCAGCTTCAGTCAACTTGGCTTCCATCAGGACTCTCATTGATGGGATCTCGACCTCCACGGGGAGCACTGCTTCCATGACATATACAAGGTAGAAAAGGGTTGCCTCTGTTGAAGTGCGGACGGATGTACGATAGCCATGCAAAGCAAATGGCAGCATCTCATGCCAATCTTTGTACGTAACAACCATCTTTTGAATAATCTTCTTGATATTCTTGTTTGCAGCTTCAACAACCTCATTCATCTTGGGTCTATAGGGAGAAGAATTATGATGTGCAATCTTGAACTCGCTACACAACTCTTTCATCATCTTATTGTTCAAGTTAGATCCATTATCAGTAATGATCTTGTCTGGCACACCATACCGACATATGAGTTAATTCTTGATAAACTTCACAACCACTTGCCTGGTCACATTTGCATACGATGCCGCTTCAACCCACTTGTTGAAGTAATCAATGGCTACGAGAATAAAACGGTGACCATTCGACGCCTTAGGTTCAACCATACCAATCATGTTAATTCCCCACATGGAGAAAGGCCATGGTGAGGAAATAACATTCAAAACTGTCGGGGGAACATGAATCTTATCCGCATAAATCTGACACTTGTGGCATTTCTTCACAAACTTGCAGCAGTCATACTCCATTGTCAGCCAATAGTAGCCTGCTCTCAACATCTTCTTCGTCAAGGCATGGCCATTGGAATGAGTACCAAATGAACCCTCATGGACCTCAGTCATCAACAGGTCTGCTTCGTGTCTATCCACGCATCTGAGCAGAACCATGTCAAAATTCCTCTTGTAAAGCACATCACCATTAAGGTAGAAACTGTCAGATAATCTTCTCAAAGTCTTCTTGTCTTTAACAGATGCCCCAGGCGGGTAAGTCTGACTTTGAAGAAAACACTGGATATCATAGTACCACAGCTTATCATCTTTTACCTCCTCAACTGCAAACACGTGAGCTGGTCTATCCAAGCACATCACAGTAATATTTGGGACTTCATTCCAATGATTGACAGTAATCATTGAAGCAAGCGTAGTAAGAGCATCCGCCATCCGATTCTCATCTCGAGGAATATGATGGAAGTCAACTTTAGTAAAGAAAGTTGAAATCCTCCTCGCATAATCTCTATATGGGATGAGGCCAGGCTGATTCGTCTCCCATTCACCCTTAATTTGATTAACAACAAGGGTTGAATCGCCATAGACATCAAGATGCTTGATCCTAAGATCAATACATTCTTCCAAACCCATAATACAAGCCTCATACTCTGCCATATTATTCGTGCATTTGAAAGTTAGCCTTGCTGTAAAAGGAAAATGTGTGCCTTGAGGAGTAATAATCACTGCCCCAATACCATTTCCATACTGATTGACAACGCCATCGAACACCATACCCCATCGGGAACCAGGCTCTGGCCCTTCATCGAGTGTAGGCTCGTCACAATCTTTCATCTTTAAATACAGAATTTCCTCATCAGGGAAGTCATATTGCACAGACTGATAATCTTCAATTGGTTGATGCGCCTAATGGTCAACCAAGATACTACCTTTAACAGCTTTTTGAGTTTGATACTCAATATCATACTCAGATAACAACATCTGCCAACGGGCAATTCTCCCAGTTAGAGCAGGTTTCTCAAAGATATACTTGATCGGATCCATTTTGGATATCAACCAAGTTGTATGATTCAACATATACTGGCGTAAACGCTTAGCAGCCCAAGCCAAAGCACAACATGTCTTCTCAAGCATTGAGTACCGAGACTCACAGTCGGTAAACTTCTTGCTCAAGTAGTATATTGTGTATTCTTTCTTTCCTGATTCATCTTGCTAACCAAGGACACATCCCATGGAATCATCAAGCACAATCAAGTACATAATCAATGGTCTCCCTTTAACAGGCGGAGACAGAATCGGAGGCTCGGACAAATACTCTTTGATACTGTCAAAGGCCTTTTGGCAATCCTCGGTCCAATCATGACACTGATCTTTCCGGAGGAGCTTGAATATAGGCGCACATGTGGCAGTCATGTGGGATATAAATCTCGAAATGTAATTCAAGCGGCCAAGAAAACCTCGGACTTGCTTCTCAGTTTTGGGCGCAGGCATCTCTTGTATTGTTGTGACCTTGGCAGGATCAACTTCAATACCTCTCTCGCTGATAACAAAGCCCAATAACTTGCCGGAACAGACTCCAAATGTACACTTGTTCGGATTCAAGCGGAGTTTGTACTTCCTCAAACGCTGGAAAAGCTTCAACAAGTGTTCTACGTGTTCAACTTCTGTTTTCGACTTTGCAATCATATCATTGACATACACCTCTATCTCCTTGTGCATCATATCATGAAACAAGGTAGTCATAGCACGTTGATACGTGGCTCCGGCGTTCTTCAAATCGAAGGGCATCACTCGATAACAGAATGTTCCCCAAGGTGTGATGAATGTTGTCTTCTCCATATCCTCGAGTGCCATTTTAATCTGATTATAACCGGAAAATCCGTCCATAAATGAAAAGACATTGAATTTAGTCGTATTGTCTACCAACATATCAATGTGTGGTTGAGGAAAATCATCTTTTGGACTAGCTTTATTCAAGTCACGGTAATCCATGCACATTCGGAATTTTCCATCTTTCTTAGGTACAGGCACAATATTGGCCACCCATTGAGGATATGTAGAAGTCACTAGAAACCCTGCATCAATTTGCTTATGAACTTCTTCTTTAATCTTCAATGCCATATCAGAATGAGTTCTTCTGAGCTTTTGCTTCACAGGCACACACTCAGGCTTCAACGGCAAGAAATGTTGCACAATATCAGTATCTAGACCAGGCATGTCTTTATACGACCAGGCAAAGACGTCGACATATTCTCGTAGTAACTCAATCAACCCCTTCTTAACAGACTCTTCAAGGAGTGCCCAAATCTTCACTTCACGAATGCAATCTTTAGACCCCAAGTTGATTGTTTCCAGATCCTTAAGATGTGGCTGAATGATCTTCTCCTCGTGCTCGAGCAGACGGTAATCTCATCAGGAATCTCTTCGACATCATCTTCTTCTGCCTCAAATACAAGGAACTCAAAGTTGGGAGATGGTGTTGGATCATTATGTTCAATTGGTTTGATTAACCTGCATAATGATTTTGAGTATAAAAGAGATTTTAGAATTCAAACAAGGCAAATCATTATGTAGATGCAAAGATTGATTTTATTCTCTTTTTAGGGTTTTATGGTGATCACCAATTTCATGCGAAAAGCAAAAATGAAAAATAATTTGGAAAACAAACATTTAACATGCGATTATTGAATGAATATCATTGTATTAATCAATTATGCCAACAATGTCTTCACTTCTCCTTTTGGCATGGGAGAAGGGTTCTTAAACAAAATAAAAATATTACGTTGACTTATGGATAACTGTTGGAACATCAACAGCGACCCAATTATTGCAGATCCCTCCAGGTATGACAAAGTTACCGAGGTCTTCCTCTTCATCTTCTTCAATGATGGCAGCAGCTTCCTAGTCTCCAACGGTGTGGATGAAACCTCCACTCTAAAACAACCCAAGATCATTGGAAACACCGGAAGAATACCCTATACCAGCCTGAGACTTATTATCTTCCATCTTTATCATTTTCCCCAAACCATTAGTTGCACCATGCCCGATGGCCAACTTCGCGTCATTATAGGAGACAAATGAAGAAAGTCCTTTCCTAGAAGGCTCAATAATAGATAAGGCTTGGAACGGAGTTCCAACCTCATCCTCAACATCAATGTAGGAAAAGGAAGATAAATGGCTGACCAAGAGAGCCTTCTCTCCCCCTATCACCACCAACTTCTTGTTCTTAACGAACTTTAACTTTTGGTGCAGGGTGGATGTCACGGCGCCTGCCTCGTGAATCCATGGTCTACCAAGTAAACAACTATATGACGGATGTATGTCCATAACTTGGAAAGTGATCTGGAAATCACTAGGTCCAATCTTGATCGGGAGGTCTAATTCACCGATCACGGTCTTACGTGATCCATCAAAAGCTTTTACCACCACTCCACTCTGCCTCATGGGAGGCCCCTGATATGAAAGTTTGGCAAGAGTGGACTTTGGCAATACATTAAGTGATGACCCTGTATCCACCAACACATTGGACATGGCATCGTCTTTGCAATTCATAGAGATATGTAAGGCCAAATTGTGGTCTTTTCCCTCCTCGGGAAGATCATCATCACAGAAGCTCAAATTGTTGCAGGCAGTTATATTTGCGACAATGCTATCAAACTGCTCAATTGTGACATCGTGATCCACGTATGCCACGTCCAACACCCTTTGCAACGCTTCACGGTGTGGCTCTGAATTCATCAACAAAGATAGGACAAATATCTTTGATGGAGTTTGAAGTAACTGCTCCACAATGTTGTATTCACTCATCTTGATGAGCCTTAATATCTCATCACCATCCTCTTTCAACATGCCAGACTGGCCAACCAGGATAGGAGCTTTATCAGCCTTGACAACAACAGGGTCAACACCCTTCACAACAGGAATAGAACGATTCGAAGAAGAAGTCCCCACGGGACCGACATGATTAACAACATCTTTCTTCACGATGTCTTCATGGGATTTCGGATGAGCCGAGAAAACACGACCACTATGGGTCACTCCACTAACATCGGAAATGCTTACCACAGAGGTTGAGGGCAACGACACCTCCTTCCCATCTTCCAGCATAACAACATTATAATGGTACTGGACCGCTTTATCTGACACATATGGGACAGGGCCCACTGGCTTAATCACAAGAGTTGGCACCACTTTCTTCTTGCTGCCATCATGCTTGATGGCAATAGGATCAGGAATCTTGAACACTGGAGTGATAACATCAACTTCATCCTCATTACGATTCTGAAGTATCTCAATCATCCCTTGGTCTAGCATCTCTTGGATGTCCCTTCTTATTTTGCGGCATCCTCTTTCACTAACAGTGCACACCTGGCACCTATCATGATCATGCTCATAATGACTGTGCTCACACAACAGCTTATGCATCTCTACCAAGGACTGTCTTATGTCATTCACATAAAGGACTTTATATTTGCTAGGGCACCCCTGAACCATGTTGATAGCTGCCTTCCCATGCTCGGGCAAAGGGTTCTTCTTGACATTTGGGCCTACATCCTCAAATAATAGTATCCCACTCCTCACAAGGTCTTGCACCTTGGTCTTCAATAGAAAGCAATTCTCCACATCATGTCCGGGAGCACCGAAATGATACACACAATGAAGTTCGGGCTTGTACCACCATTGAGGATTGGTTGGCACAGCAGGAGGATCTCACGGAGTTATCAACTTCCTATCAATTAAGGAAGGATACAATTCAGCATAGGTCATAAGAATCGGGTCAAAAGTCACCCTCTTCCTCTCATAGTTGCTGGTGCTGGTGTTGTTATTGTTGCGTGGCTGGTAAGCCTGTTGTTGTTGACGAGATTGTTGTTGTGGTTGCTGAGCTTCTCTGAAAGCAGGTGCTATATGAGCCACCTGGTGTTGGTTGACGATAGGTCGGACTTCCTTCCTCCTCACAGAGGGCCTTCTCTTAATATGGGAAGAAACAACATGAGTCTCTCCTTCCTTTTTCCTGGCAAATCCTCCATATTTCTTTGCCAAATTGTCATCACGGGACAACCTTCCTTTGCGGACTCCCTCTTCTAGCCTCATCCCCATATTTACCATTTCGGTAAAGTCCGAGGGAGCACTAGCAATCATGCGCTCATAGTAGAAAGAGCTCAATGTCTTCAAAAATATCTTTGTCATCTCTTTCTCCTCCAAGGGTGGCACTATCTGAGCTGCCAATTCCCTCCATCTCTGGGCGTATTCCTTGAAGGTTTCTTTGTCTTCTTGGGACATCGCCCTCAGCTGATCTCTGTCTAGAGCCATATGCATGTTGTATTTATACTGTTTCACAAAGGCCTCTCCTAGATCATTGAAAGTGTGGATGCTTGCACTCTCTAGCCCCATATACCAACGGAGCATAGCACCTGTCTGGCTATCCTGAAAGTAGTGAATCAGTAGTTGATCATTATCTGTCTGGGTCGACATCTTGCGGGCATACATCACAAGATGACTGAGTGGACACGTGTTTCCCTTATACTTATCAAAGTCAAGCACTTTGAATTTGACTGGGATTTTCACGTTGGGCACTAAGCACAGTTTAACAACACTCTTCTCAAACAAATCTTTGCCTCTCAGCATTTTCAGTTCCTTGCGCAGCTCAAGGAATTGATCCTTCATCTCGTCCATCTTTTCATAAACGTCTGGGCCCTCAGATGGCTCGGAATGATAGATGGTGTCCTCTACACGCGGTAAAGTGTGCACAACGGGAGATGGTATAGACATGACCGGGCGAGATGCCGGCATGGAAGCAAAAGTGGGAGCGAAACCCTCTGGTACAAAATTGGGTGGCATTCCCCAAGGGAACCCAACAGGCACACTAAGAGTGAAGTGGGCGGTGGAAGCATGCACTATTGAGGTAACCACTTCAGAAATGACCGTCCTCGCGGGAGGAGTTGCAGGAGTAGGAGAAGCTTGACTCTGCGCGGCAAGAACTGACTCCATCATGGCAGTCAGTCTAGCAATTTCCTCTTTCATATCTTTGTTCTCTTTCAAGATGTTCCATGATCTTCGAATGATTTGCTCGAGTGTTGTACCGGTGCGTCAAGTTATCTTCAAAATAAATGAAGAGCAAAGAGTTAGACCGCTGTATCAAGGGCTCGGAACCAAAACCTGCTTATGCATATGATGCATGCAAGGCTTGTGCATATGATTTGTTTTTTATCAAAGGAACTTTATAAAGATCTATTTGCAAATGTTTTGAAAATATTCATAGCAAATAATATTTGGAAACTTTTTACACCAAAGAAGTAGTACAATTTCGATAACCAAATGCAATAAAAGAGAAAAGGAGAATAAACGTCCTATGGAGCCCTAGAAGCAATCGTCCAAAGCCTTCGAGATCGGAAGATACGTCGCACGAAGCCTCTTAACCTCCCTCTCATAAGCTGCTTCCATGTCGGCCTTCTCCTTGGCGAGCTGATCATATCTCTTCTTCCAAAACCTAGACGAGTGAGGAAGGAGAGAAGTAACCATATCATCGGGTTCATCAATAACCTGATGCTCTAGAAACTCTATCATTGCATCCTTATCTTTAAGCTGCTGAAGAAGCTCCTCACGCTCACGAACCCAAGCATGCGAACGGTCTTCGTCTCTCAACTCCTCTACTCCTTGACTAGGGAGGGTTGAAGGTCCAACCATAACCATATGGGTAGGTCTCGGATACTCGTACGGCATGCGGTACTCGAGAGCTCTCTTCCTCACCCAAGAGGTGTAAGGCTCCAAAGCAACACAGTTCTTCGGACCAAGCTCATTCCTCCCTTTCCTATGAACCTTGCGCCAGGCGCGGACCATCCTATCCTTCAAGTTTTAGGGATCTTTACCCTCTTGAAAGAATAAGCCTTCCAATGAAATATTGTTAGGTTTATCCTTTAAGGGGAACCCAAGCTGACGGCGAGCCAAAGCAGGGTTGTAGTTAATTCCACCACATGTACCAAGAAGAGGTACATTGGAGAACTAACCACAAGAATCAATAATCTGAACGCCATCATAAACACGATTATACCAAGAGATATCATCATTAGTGAGAGACATAAGTCTCGTGGACCACCGTAGACATCCCTTGTTCTCCTTGAAGGCAGGCGTCTGAGGCAAGTGCGAAATAAACCACTTGTACAACAGAGGCAGACATCATACAATGGAACCACCACCCTTTGCATTCCTCATATGCAAAGAGAAATAAGTGTCACCCAACAGAGTCGCAACGGGATTAAGATAAGAGAAAATCCTAATAGCGTTCACATCCACGAAGTTGTCGATGTTGGGAAATAACACTAGCCCATAGATGAGGAGTACAAATATGGCTTCAAAAGCTTCCTTACTCATGGCCTTCCCAAACAAGGTAGCTTTGGCAATCAGAAACTCAGACGGGAGACCTTGAATTCCACCCTTGGTAGTCATATTGGCAACAATGTCAGATACCTCCACATGAAGCATGTCAGCAATCTCTTGAAAAGACGGAATCTTCTCCAAACCACTAAACGGAAACTGGTCAAGAATAGGTATATCCACATGATAAGCATACTCCTCCAATATAGGCAAAAGCTGGAAATCCGGAAAAGTGAAGCACCGATACAAAGGATCGTAGAACTGCACCAACACACTCATCAGACCTTCATCCACCTTAGTAGAGAGAATAGCTAGAAGCTTCCCATGGTGAGCTTTGAACTCCAAGGGCTCTAACACATAAGATGTCAGTCGCCTTAACTCTTTCAAGTCGGATTGTTTGAAACCGTACTTCTTCGTATTCCTTCTTTGCTTATCCATGTCTGAAAACTTGCAAATAGACCTCTTAAGTTCCTTGTAAAATCTTTATTGTCGATGACATGAATGCGAATGAATGTATGAATGCATGGATGCAACAAAGACACTCAAGGATCAAGCAAGTCACACCATACAAAGGTCACGGGATGGCTCAAGTCATCGTCAATATCAATCATCCATTTTGGTGGATTATGGTTTACACCTTATCAACACCCAAGTTCCACTGATATTGAGGATATACGAGAACGGATCGACCGCGAATCACGGGTTTGTTATAAGTCACGAGCATGGAGTCTCGGTTAAGAACCACCCAACGGGAGTGTACTATGGTTAAACCTGACAATCATGTTCTAAAGAGGTTCCCATAGTCATCATCCTATCTTTTGGATATTATCGGATAAAATGACTACTCGTCCTCCAAAAATATTCTCAAGAGGGACTCTTATGAGTGTAGTATCGTGTAACAACCACATCAAGTCTTACACTTGAACGACCTTCGCACTACGTCCTAAAATAGGCAAAGATGGGCTAGGTATCTAAGGTCCTTGGTTTCTAAGGTTCCTATTGGAAAGAGTAATGCCTAACCACGACTACTCGTGTGACATTAGTGATCCCAATAAAACCTCCACCAAGTGAATGGACTTGAAGTTAACTTGTGAAGGAATAACTCCATACAAGTCAACAAGACTATGCCATTCTCCTACCATAAGTGCACTCGAGTTCGGGTATAGAACTCATCTCACAAGAAACCACTAAGCATACAAGCAATTAATATATCAAGCAATTCAAATTTGCACAAAAATATGCCACAAATAAATATAAACATACAACACATACAAGTAAAAAGTAGGCTAAACCCACGGGGCTAGTGATGTCCCCAGCAAAGTCGCCACTTTTCTGTAGCGGGGTTTTTGTTACCTTTAGGTTTATTGACTAAACCAAAAGTCAACATACAATTCGAGTCGCCACCGCACTTTTATTTGTCCAAAGGAAAGGCTAAAAAGCGAACAAAAGCCAAGTAAGAAGTTTTTCAAATAAAAAACTAATAAAAATGTCAGAGATCTAGGTAAGGGGGTTGGTTATGAAATGGGAAGGTTTTACGCACCCAAAACATCCTTAGTACTCTAAGGGAACCTCTTTTTGCAAATATGTGTTGTAGGTTGGTATTTGTGAAAAGATTTGTGCAAAAGATGGGAGGGATGAGAAGAGAATAAATTATATTTACAAGTTTTGTTGTTTGAATGGATGAACCCATTGCCTACGTACCATCACAAAGAAGGATCAAAACCTCGTAGTTCAGGGTAAAAATTTCAAAGATTGGTGAATTGATTTTAATCAAAAGCCTTAAGGTCTTTTGTTATCAAAGGGAGAAAACTCAATCTAAACCAACAATCCACCATGTGAGGAAGGCTTCAACATGCTAGTGAGGGGTTAACCCTATAATAAGCATGGAAGACTCATAATCCAATCACTAAGGATGAGGTGAGATTTACATCAACCACTATGATAACTCAAACCTAATACTAATGTTTTGAAAAGGTTTTAACAAGGTGGCCATTGGAACCACGAAAACAACATAAAATGAGTTATATTTACAAGTTAGATTTATTTACAAAATAAAGCCAAAGTTGGATTAAAGTTTATTTACCATGAGTATTTATGAAAATGAGTTTTTGAAAAATCAAAGGCCTAAGGCCTAGGTTTCTAATTTTAAATAAAGTCAAAGTTTTTGAAAATAATTTTTGGTTTGGTTAGAGTGGGGAGAAGAAGAGAAGGGTTATTCAGAAAGCATACGAAGATAAGAGGGGAAAGATAAAACCCTTGGAGTTCCTTTTCTTGGAGTCACAAAGATGACTCAAGATGCTCATTTCCTTTGGATTTAGCACACAAACAAGCAATCAATAATTGAATTCAAGCTCCTAGGATCTCCATTTGCCTTGGCTCTTAACTTGGCTACTCATGACAATGGTCCTCTTTTCACAATCTCAAGATGGGATCCCTATCACACACAAGCAAACATCAAAAAATTCATAACACAATAAAGGGAATGGACAAAGAATAAGTTTGAGGAGAAGTCCTTTGAGGTCAAC
Organism: Lathyrus oleraceus; assembly: GCF_024323335.1. Lineage (NCBI taxonomy): Eukaryota > Viridiplantae > Streptophyta > Magnoliopsida > Fabales > Fabaceae > Lathyrus > Lathyrus oleraceus. The sequence goes on along the minus strand of NC_066583.1, from coordinate 86,964,546 downwards.
TTTGAACTTTAGCATTCTAAAGGCATGAGACCTAGTTGCTCTTCAACAAATTTTTCATTCTAAAGGCATGAGACCTAGTTGCTCTTGAACTCCTTTAAGCATGGGTAAATCCTAATTCTAAGTCCTTTCTCCTTTTACATTTGGTTCACATCACAACAAAACAAAACAACACAAATAGCAATATATTTATATACAATAATGGGCTCAAATGAGCAAAAGAAAAATGACATAAACATAAAATATGTGCTCAAGTGAGCAAAGTGAAAATCAAAATGAATAATGAGCAAGAAATAAATGACATTAAAAGTAAATGGCAAGAAATTAAAAGCTCAAATTAAAGTTAGTAATTAGTAAGGTTATGTTAGCTTGTCATAAGATAATGTAGCGCTATGTTAAGCAATCGTAAGTGGACTAATGTAGTAGTCACACCTATCTGAGGGCGGTCAATAAAATATAGACAAAGAACACAAGTTAGAGATCATGACTAGTAAGTCAAGCTCCATAAACTTACCATGCCAAAACAAAAGGGGGGGGCTTGTATTGACTTTTGGTTATTTGCGTGACCAAGAAGCAACCTATCTTGGACACAAAACAACTCACTTGATCATGGATCAAGTTGAATTTGGTTTGGATCAAAGAAGGTTAAGCTTCTCATTTGTCAAGACCAACCTCAAGACTTTAACTCATTGACCAATGATGGAAAGAAAGGGATGAAGATGAAAGGGAGGGGAAAAGAATACAACAACCAATCCCAATTGATCAAAGTTGAATCAAATCAAACTTAATCAATACCAAACAGAAGAGAAATGAAGATAACAAGTCAAGAAGTCAAATATATTTTTTTGGCATTTTTTGAATTAACATAAAATACAAATAAAAATAAACAAATAAGGTTGAACCTCAAATTCAATTCAAAGCAACTTCAAAAAGTCCAATTAAATTCTCATAGGTTCAACATAGTCAAACAAGTTTTGACTAATTTTCTCACAAATTTTCGAAATCAGAAAGTATTTAAAATCAATTAAAAACAACAAAAAATAACATAATATGAATTAAAATCTCAAATAATCTCAAAACAATCAAGAAAATGTTGAGACTATTTTTCGTTGACTTATCATGATCCATAGATGCTATGAAAATATTTTTTGTATTTTTTAAAAGTCAGAAAGTATTTTAAAATGAATTAAAATCATTAAAAATCAAGTAATTCATAAAAAATATCAAATGAAGTCACAAAAATAATTAAAAATCATAATATGAAACTAGATTTTTCAAGAATTTTTTTGGAATTGGTCTCATATTTTTCTGACTTCAAATGAATTTTTTATGAATTTTTGAAAATAAAAGGAATTAACAGAAAATAAAAAGAAAATGGAATAAACGGAAAATGCACAACCATCAAATGCGTTTCATTAATTGACGTGGCACAAGGCAATGGTTGAGTTGTGAGGAAACATGGTGCACACAGGTCAAACGCGCTACATCCAGCATTAAATGAAGTAATTACAATGAATGAACAAGATTAAATCGTGGCATGAAGATCCAAGGGCCCTAGTGTGCACACGTGGTGGTGGTGGTGGTGGAAACCACCATCTTCTCCGGTGAAACAACAAATTCCGGCCACCAGTTGCAGGAAAATAAATCTTAATGAAAATTAAAAACAAGGCCATGGAAATGAAGCTCGTGTGATGGAGATCATCACTGTACCAATGGATCTCCCTCACTCTTCCTATATTGAGAGAAATATGAAGGAGAAAATCATGGTTTCCACACGGATTGCTCATGAAATGAAGAATTGAAAGCATCAACAGCTTGCCTCAAGTGTGATGACTTCAAAAAACCACAGAAACACAAGAATGCTACATTGAATTAAGAGTTCTAGATCCAAAAAGTTTGAGATTATACCTCTGAATTGATGAACTTCTGGCCACGAATTCTCCAAGAGCCTTGCTCCTCTTTGATCTATGAATGTAATGGAAGTGATAGGCTAAGGAATTTGGCTTTCAAACTCAGCTAATGATGCTGAATTTCAAGCTCGAAAAATTGAAGAAAAGTGATTAATTCCTTTAGTGATGGCTATGGTTTCACTTCTGCAGCACTTGGGATCTCCAAAAGGTTAGCAAGTGAAGCTCATGAAGGTGTTATTTATAGTTGAATGTGGCTGTTCACACGCTTCTTTCATGTGCATGAGAATTTGAATTTGCATTGCATGGGCTTGTGTAGGCGTGTGGAAGGCCCAATGATGGCTGAAACAACTTGCTGAGTTCACATGAAATGCATTTGGATGTGCACATTGGAATGAAACAGCTTGCATACCAAGTTATAACATGAAATATCCAAAATGCACCTAAATGAAAATAAATTTGAAACTCACAAATGGTAGATCCAAATGTGTATTGTGAGTAATGGTTGGAAATCTCTTGAAATAGGGAAAAAAGTTATGTTGGGAAAAAAATCATTTGGTATTTGCAAATTGATGAAAACTGGCTTGGAAAATTCAAGTACAAAACATATTCAAATCACTTTGAAAAATTTCACCAAAAGCAAGCTTAATCAAACCCCTATGTTTTCATGATTCCAGCTTCAAATGAGAAAATCTCCAACATAAAGGTTGTAGATCTTTTCAAGGTGATCAATTTAGACTCAAATTTTGCATCATTTGGATTTTATATGACAAAGGTATGGGCATTTGAAGTTGGGTACTTTTTCAAATTCAATGAATTAGGTCCAAGATGACCTATAATATTTTGCATTATCACATGTATTTATTTTAGGATTATGAAATTTTGTGAAACATAACATTTGAAGTAGACTTCTCAATATTTCCAATTCCTTTGGTCTCACCTCAAAATCATAAAAATTAAAGAAGTTATGCCCTTGGTAAGTTGACCTAAAATTAGGGTTTCAGTCAAAATGACTTATAATGTTTTGAAATGAGTGATGACCTTCCAAGCTTCAAATGGATTTTTTATTAACATGAAAGTTGTTTCATATGGTTCTTAGGAACATTTTTTCTCTTGGTGTCATCTTCATTTGACAAATACATCAAAAGTTATATCTCATTGATCCTCAGTTTAGTCAGATGATTTGACTGGTCAACTTTTCAAGGCCAAACTTCCAACCTTGATGAATAAATGATTGAGAGGCCTAAAATAGGCTCACATATGCATAAAATTATTAAAGAAAGAACTTACCTTGATTAAATTTGATCAGAGGTTGAGATTGCTTCATGGGCAAGGCACAATCAAAGCATAGTGAAATTAGGGTTTCCTTGGGAAACAATCATCAAGCCCTTTGGGTTATCTTGATCAAATTGGCAAATTGAGATACTTGGGAGACATATATGATTATTAGGATCTTTGTGGACCATTTCCATGCTTTTTCTCATCTTCATATAGCCATTGCATTGGACTTAGAAGCCTCCTAGGAGCATTGTGGAGCACATGATCACTTGAACTTCAAAACAAAAAGAGTTAGTGACATTTTTTTTTGTGCTTTTGGTTAGTAATCAAATAAGAAAAGCAATGATATATAATACAAGCATGCTTGGTTGTCTCAAAACACTCAAACAAATCCCAACCCTAGGGTTAAGGAGCCAAACATGCTATGATCCTTGAGGCAATGCACTTGTGCAATAACATGATGCCATGAGGGATCTTAGGGTCAAAATTAGGGTCTTACACTCCTAGGGAGCCTTTTTTTTATGTGTGTATGTGTTTTTTGGTATAAAAGATGTTTGAGAAAAATAGAGTGTGAAGATGAGAAAAATAGAGTGTGAAGATGAGAAAAGAATTCATTGGTTATATTTTTATGTTTGACAAGACCTTCGGACTTGTGCCTACGTACCAACATAAAAATGAGGGATCAAAACCTCGTAGTTCGTGATAACAATTTCAAAATGAGTGGAATTCTTTTAATCAAAAATTTAAATTAAAAAGAGGCACAAAGGGGCCAAGATTTGAATGAGTGTTAGTTTTTTTTTGTCTTTTGAAATTTCAAGTCAATATTGTTAAGTTCATTTACAATTTTGATTAAGAAAAAAGTTTAAAAATGCAATGGCATAAGGCCTAAGTTTTGAAACCATAAGCAAAGAAGATTTTTTTGAAAAAAGGGGGAGAGATTTTGAAATTTAAGAAGTGGGAGAAGATGAAGAGACTAATCCTAAGCATAAAATTAAAAGTTATGAGTTGAAAAGATCTGACCAATGGGATGCAATCCAACATACAAGAATGTCATATAGAAAACCCATTTTCCCTTTGGACTCTAAATCAAGAAAATATCCACAAGCAATTAGCAATATGAAGATCAAGGTATCAAATAAAGATATCCACATCCAAGCAAGCAATTCCATAGCTAGCAGTCTTCTTTGTCTTCTTATGTATCATATGAAATACTTCTTGATTAACTCAGAATAAAGCATTAGACACAAGATCAAAATAACAGTTGTATCAAGACCATGTAGCAGATGAATTCAAGTGGATCCCAATACTTGCATCAGATGAAAGCTCAAATCACAATACTTGGTATCAGAAATGTTGGCATTGGCCAAGTCCTTTTGCATATGGAATGTTGCCTAATCCTAAGTCTAAAAGTTCAGATCAAACCCAACAGTCCACACAAACATTTTTTAGGGTTCTTGTTATTTATTAAGTATTTTAAGGTCCAAAGACCGTAAACACAAACAAGATATACAAACAAATATATATAATCACAATATATGGCTCAAATGAGCAAAGTGAAGATGGCATATACATAAACAAGTTAATGAAATGAAAATGACAATGAATGGTAAATGACTTGAAATTAAATTACATAAAGTAAATGACTTGAAGGTAAATCAAAGATAATAGTAGTTAGTATTAGTCAAAGTTAATTAGATGTTAATGGAGTTTTGCTTTTCAATTGATTAAATCATTCTTTGGATCCTTGAACCAAGTCATCTTCCAAAGGAAGGAAAAAATGCCAAGTTTCCACATAATACCGTGAAATATGGGATACTTACAATCTCACTTACCAGAATGCTATGCCTTTAAGGTCAAATTTAGCTCTATGTTAAGCAATCGTAATTGAACTTATGTAGAAGTCACAACTATCTGAGGTCGAGCAATAACAATTTAGGTATTAATGCATGTTAGAGTTTTGGTATAATGAACCAAACTCCTAAAATATACCACACACTAAAAGAAAAAGATCAAAGGAGGGACCTATCTCATCCATACTTGTATTGGTTCATCTAACACAAGGTTATTGATGAACCAATTAGCCTTAGGATCTTGAGAATTCATTGGTCAATAAAAGGGATGGGAAATAATGGGATTGAAGATGAAGAGGAAGGGGAGATGAGAGAAACACAAATTGGTCATGGGAGGAATTTTTTTTATCAAATTAAAATCATTCATTTATTTTGGGAGATGAAAAGTACATTTCATCAATCCCCTAAATCCAATGATTTTAACTCAACAAAAGTCAAATAAATCTTGACCAAGGCCCAAACAAGTAGTCAAACATCATAAGTCAATAAAATAGCTCAACATAATTTTTACACAATTAATCAATTAAAAATCAAATTAAAAATGCATTTAAATTCAATTTAATTTGGCCAAAACCTAAAACCTCTTCAAAACACCAAATAAATGGCAACGAGATTTATCCGAGGTCAATGAAGGTCAAAGGACCTTAGACAAAAAATTTCATGATTTTTGAAATGTTAGAAGTATTTTTAAACAATAAAAAATATGCAAAAAAACAATTAATTCATAAAAAATATCAAAATTAATCCAAAAAGTAATTTTAATTCATAAAATGAAAGAGGAAAATATTTAAAGATTTTTGGTGGAAGTCCCATATTTTTTGGATTAAAAATGAAATTAATATGAATTAATCAAAATAAATGGATTAAATGAAAAATCAGAAAATATGAAAAAACAAGGGCCATCAGATCTCCCTCATTAATTGAGGTGGCAAATCTGATGGCCACGCCATCATGTCCATGGTGTTCCAAAGTCAGTGCGTGTGTACAAGTGATAATTAGATTGAATGGACGTGATTAAAACGTTGGACAAGGATCAAATGGCTCAGGTCAAGCCGACACATCACCGGAGCCCTAGCTCCGGTCATCTTCTCCGGTGAAGGCCACCAGACTGGTTCAACCAAAAATTCATGAAAAATGAAAAGTGAATACACTAATTTGAAGGAAAATGCTCAGGAGCACGAATCTGGCCTCAATTTTCTCCAATTCTAAGTATATGAAAAGATACAGGGATTTGAATTTTGAGGATCATGAACTGAGTTGCTTCGATTTGACCTTAAAGCAACTCAATCTTATTTCCTACATTGGTAGGACTTCAGCCAATCAAAAATCATAAAGAATGGTGAAGAATTGAGAGAGAATCGAAGATATGAAGTTTCTGAAAAATCACCTTCGAGTTGCTTCAAATTCACTTGATCTTGATCTGGATTTGCTTGCTTCCTCTTCCTCTTGCTTGCAGAAACCAATTGAGATGAAAAGGGGAATGAATTTTTGGAGTTTGAACTTCCAAACAGAAGATGAAGTTCAAGCTCAATTTCAAAAGAAATCTTCAAAAATTCTATGGAATGGAGGGTTTGGATTGGCCTGGCAAAGCTTGGGCAAGGTATTGATGGAGTTCTGATCACAATGCATTTCTATTTATAGCCTTGGCAATTGATTTTCACACACTTCCATTTGAATGTTCAAAAATAGCAAGTTCCTTCATGAGCTAGCATGTGCGTGTACAAAGCCCAAATAATCATTTGCAAAGGTCCACAATCATGCATAGGTCATGCTGAAAGTGTTGCATTAAGCCATGCAATGTTGAATTGAGTTGGATCATGAAGTTCTTCCAAATGGTACCATACATTGCACCCATGCGCAAGTCCTTCAATATTAATCTAAGTGAGATTATTTTAGAATTTTTGGAAAGGTGAGATCGAGGGGAACAACTTTCATGTTGAACACTTTTCCATTTGAAGCTTGGATCATGATGAATTTTGAGGTGGAAGTTTGGAAAATCAAACATATTTGAAATTTTCTAAGTACAAGTCAAATGTTCACTTCTTCCACCTTGAATAACTTTTAATATGGACTTCAAATGGAAAACGTTACTTAATCAAATTTTTAGCTCTTTCAAACCTATTCAATTTGGTCACAAATTTGACCTCATTTGGATTTGGCATGAAGGAGTTATGCATTTTAGAAGTTGAGGAAAATCACTTATTCAATGGTAGTGGCCCAAAATGACCTATAATGTTTCCTCTTGGAACATGCATTTAAAAGTTGAATTTGAACTTCCTCCAAACATCAAAGATGATTTAGACATATTTAATTTGATCATGGAATTTTAATGGCTTTCATCTCATACAAATTGAGACGGTTATGGTCTTGGGAAGTTGACCTCCTAACTAGGGTTCAAACAAAATGACATATAATCATTCACCATAAAAAATGACGTTACAAGAAAAATTATCTCTTGACTTTAACATGAAATTTGTTTGGAATGTCATTTTAAGTAACATTTCTCTTGGAATCATTTCCATATGACACAAATTGTAGGAGATAGGGTCTAGGGAATGCCAGTTTTGACTAGTTGACTTTCTCTGGTCAATCACCATGAACCATCTTGCTAGCTTGACACTCTCTTGATTTGTGGGACTCATGGAGGATCATATATGTGTAAGATGATGTAAAGTAAAGTATCCCTTGAAATATTTGATCAATTGATGAATAAACTTTTTGAGGAAGTCCCACAAGATACCTAGATGAATTAGGATTTCCAAGGCAAACAAACTTCAAACTCTTGATGAATTCTTGATCAAAATGATATGTGAAGACCATAGGGATCTATATATGATGTCTAGAACCAATGTGAGACATTTACTGATTGATCTCCTTGCATTGAGGGTCTTAAACCCTAGATATGAGCTTGATGGGGCATATGTTAGCATACACACTACCTATAAAAGAAATAAACTATACATTGACATATTTTTGGTATTTTGGTTAGTAAATAAGGAAAGACAAAGTATGACACAATCAAAATGTGATTGGTGATCTCTTTCAATGCAAATCCAATGGATGGGGTATGAAGAGGATGCCAATGTGTGATCCTAAAGTCAATGCATATGATGAGATAGCATGAGGGATCTTAGGGTCAAAATTGGGGTCTTACAGCTGCCCCTATTTAAGGACATTCTAACTAAGGATATGAAGGTTAAAATATTCGTATCAACTCAGTAGAATGAACTTAAATAACAACATATAGAAACAAACTTTGGTCCCTAAGAGACCTCATGATGCGTATGATTTGAATGTTAAAAATAATCTCTATGGGGAAAGATGTTGCCACAAAGGAAAGGAATTCGGAGAGACTGAAAGTCCACAGGAGTAAAATGCATTTCATAAGAAACACTCAATGGGGAGACAGAGACTCTAGGGGACAAAAGTGATGCACGTAGGCCAGACTACGACTTAAAAAACTACTGGAGACACGAGGGAGTTCCCTGAAGATAAATCAATGGAAGGACTCGGCCGGGGAATTGGGAAAATCTGCAGGGGAAAAGGGTAAATCAGAACAAAGCTGAAATACCTGAACCAAACAGGGGATGGCGATTTCACTGAGGAAATACGTACTCAAACTCAATTGGGGAAGAATAAACTTCAACACAGGAGTACCAGAAGTATATTATCTATTACCGGTTACTAGGTAGGAAGATAACATAATCTGACATAGAGGCATCCGTTACCGGTTAGGGTAAACATATCAAGGATGGCTCGCTGAGGGAAACAGGAGGTGTATTTGTTACCGGTTACTGGGTAAGAATAACCTGCTAGGGAAAATAACAAATAGGATTTACAACTGCCGGTCACTAGGCAGAAGATCAAAGAGAGAATATTAGTCACCGTTAAAGTGAACATATCAAGGATAGACTTAGGGGAATAATATCTGTCATCGGTTAAGATGAACATATCAAGGATAGACCACCTGGGTAAAAATAGGAATTATATCTATCAGTTACTGGATAGAAAACCGAAAAGAGAATATCCGTCATCGGTTAGGATGAACATATCAAGGATAGACTCAGGGGGTAAAAATATGAATTATATCTATCAGTTACTGGATAGTAAACCAAAAAGAGAATATCCGTCATCGGTTAGGATGAACATACCGGTTACTGTGCAGAAGACCGCACAAAGGAGAAAACCCGTCATCGATTAGGATGGACATATCAAGGATTAACTCTCTGAGGAATGAAATAGGGATTACAACTACCTTTTTACTGGGTAGAAAACCATAAAGGGAGAGTATCTGTCATCGGTTAGGATGAACATATCAAGGATAGACTGCCTGGGGAAACGTGAAAACGAATCCACTAGGAAAAATATAGGAAGTAAATTACTCTTACTGGGTATTGGGTAAAAGTAAAGTACTCACAAATCGAAAAGAATATTACTAGTTACTAGGCAATAGACTCTCAAGGATCTGTCTAGGTAAGAGTTAGGAAGAAATGGTCAAACAAAGACTCAACCCAATGAGGATATAACCCAAGGGGAATGGTTCCATCCAGATAACTCAGTGGCGAATGAGGAAGGTTAAACTCTTCCTGCCTAAGGGGTGACATTCTAACATTGAAAGAGGACAAACGTACCGAATCTGCATAGGGAAACAATATCACCACAATAGAGGATCATAAGTAAGGAATCAAATGTAATAAAATGCTTAATGAAATATCTGATGTATGAATGTGTATGTATATGATTGATGATTATGCTGACAAAAACAATCACAAAGGATATAAATGTCACCAATTTGGATCATCGCTACAACACTTGGCTATTCTCGACAAGATGGAAACACCAACTAGAGAAACATGCTGGGGATGGATGCAAATCAACTGGCTCTGAACATCCTAAACCTGGATGGGGATAAAGAGAGAAGATCTGTCGAAGACCTGAAATGTCAACTCTGCGGGGAATTTTAGGTCAACATCAAATCAAATGAGACAACCTCGCAGGGGACATAAATCAAATACTGCTCATGAATCAACACTTCCGGGGATCAAAAATGAACTCCGCTGGGGACTTACAGGAGATAAAACTCTAGGTTGGATCCATGCAAACCGTTGAGGATGTGAGCTTACAACTCAGCTGGGGAGGTGATTACAAACTCAGCTGGGGAAACTGACTTGCTGTTGGGGAGGAAAAGGTTATCAAACCAACCGCTTGGGAGAAACCATCAATGATTCGCACTTTAGGACTTACCTGTTCTCAGATGGCTGTTGATATTCCTTACTGTAATTGATCACTTTTTAAAAGTAATTGCTTTCATTATTATTTAAGAAAAATGATTTTTACTTATTAATTCAATTTCAAAATTATCATCATGAAATCCAATTTTATTTAGTTGAAAAATAAATAAGAGTATAAACAATTGGATAAAAAGCTCAACTTTATTTAATAGAATGGTAGTCTATAAATGACAAGACTCCATAGATCTTTACAAAAGTTGAAAAATGGTAATTTACATGGAAAAGGGCTACATTGAATACAATGATCACTACTCTCCCTACCAAATTCAATATTCACCGCGTCCTTGGCTTCGGTCGAGAATGACGAATCATAAACAAATGACTTGCTCAAAACTGTCTTTAATAATCCGGCCTAGACAAATGCAGTTACTTGCCATAATCCATATTTTTTGCCTAGATTGCCCCAAGGCGGGGTACTTAATCTATCAGGATGGTTTTTCTGTTTTATGTCTCTAATTTTTGCTTGGATCGCCCTTTCAGATTTTCAATCCACCGAGACGCTCATTTTTGCCTAAGCTGCCCTTTCGGGTTTTCAACTTAGAGAGTTGTTCTTTTCTTGTTAGGCGAAGTATTTCTTGACTGCATTGGAATTCACAGGACGAGTGAGCTCTTCACCATCCATAGTTGTAAGAATCAAAGCACCACCTGAAAAGGCTCTCTTAACAACATATGGGCCTTCATAATTAGGAGTCCATTTTCCCCTAGAATCAGGTTTAAAAGATAGAATCTTCTTGAGCACAAGGTCACCTTCTCTGAACACGCGAGGCCTAACCTTCTTATTAAATGCCTTCTTCATTCTCTGCTGGTACAATTGACCGTGATACATGGTAGTCAATCTTTTCACTTCAATCAAATTCAGTTGATCATATCTGGTCTGGCACCATTAAGCTTTTGTCAACTTGGCTTCCATTAAGACATGCAATGATGGGATCTCAACCTCTACTGGGAGTACAACTTCCATACCATATACAAGTGAGAAAGGGGGTGCCCTTGTTGAAGTGCGGATAGAGGTACAGTACCCATGCAAAGCAAATGGGAGCATCTCATGCCAATCTTTATACGTCATAACCATTTTCTAAAAGATCTTCTTGATGTTCTTGTTTGCAGCTTCAACAACCCCATTCATCTTAGGTCTGTAGGGAGAAGACTTATGATGTGCAATCTTGAAGTCTTTGCAAAGATCTTCCACCATGTTATTGTTCAAGTTAGATCCATTATTAGTAATGATCTTACTCGGCACACCATAACGACATATAATCTGATTCTTGATAAACCTCACAATAACTTGCTTGGTCACATTTGCATATGATGCCGCTTCAACCCACTTTGTTAAGTAGTCAATAGCCACTAGAATAAAAGGATCTCCATTCGAAGCTTTGGGCTCAATCATGCAAATCATATCAATTCCCCACATGGAGAAGGGCCACGGGGAGGAGATGACATTCATTAGTGTTGGAGGAACATGAATCTTATCTGCATAAATTTGACACTTGTGGCATTTATTCACAAACTTGCAACAATCAGACTCTATTGTCAGCCAATGGTAACCTGCCCTTAACATTTTCTTAGCCATAACATGTCCATTGGAATGAGTACTGAAGGAACCTTCGTGAACTTCAGTCATCAATAAGTCTGCTTCGTGTCTATCCACGCATCTGAGCAGAACCATATCGAAGTTTCTCTTATAAAGCACGTCACCATTTAGGTAGAAGTTGCCAACTAATCTTCTCAAAGTCTTCTAATCTTTCAAAGATGCCCCAGGTGGGTAAATCTGACTTTGGAGGAAACACTTAATATCAAAATACCATGGCTTTTCATCTTTGACCTCTTCAATAGAAAACACATGAGTTGGCCTATCAAGATGCATCACAGTCAGATGGGAACCTCATTCCAGAATTTCACAACGATCATAGAAGCCAACGTTGCAAGAGCATCTGCCATCCGATTTTCATCTCGAGGGATGTGATGAAACTCGACCTTTGTAAATAAAGTTGAAATCCTCCTCGCATAGTCTCTATATGGTATCAAACCGGGTTGATTCGTCTCCCATTCACCTTTGATTTGATTTACAACCAAAGCTGAACCTCCATAGATGTCTAAATACTTGATTCTGAGATTAATGGCCTCTTCAAGCCCCATAATGCAAGCTTCATACTCAACCATGTTATTCGTACACTTGAAAGTCAATCTAGCTGTAAATGGAATGGTAGCCTTTAATCGGTTGGTGAGCCAAATGGTCAGCCAAGACACTACCTTTAATTGCCTTTTGAGATCGGTATTCAATATCATACTCTGATAACAACATCTGCCAACGGGCAATCCTCCCAGTTAAAATATGCTTCTCAAAAATATACTTGATTGGATCCATTTTGGATATCAACCAAGTGGTATGATTCAACATATATTGATGCAGATGCTTAGCAGCCCAAGCCAATGCGCAACAAGTCTTTTCTAGCATAGAATACCGAGTCTTACAGTCAATGAATTTCTTACTGAGGTAGTAAATAACATATTCTTTCTTTCCAGTTTCATCTTTCTAACCAAGAACACAACCCATACTCTCATCAAGCACAATCAAATACATGATCAACGGTCTTCCTTCAACAGGTGGAGACGGAACCGGAGGCTCAAGCAGATACTCTTTAATATTGTCAAAAGCTTTCTGGAAATCTTCGGTCCAATCATAAGACTGATCTTTCTAAAGAAGCTTAAATATAGGCGCATATGTGGCAGTCATATGCGATATGAATCTTGAGATATAATTCAAGCGATCGAGAAAACCTCTGACTTGCTTCTCTGTTTTGGGCACATGCATTTCTCGTATTGCTTTGACCTTGGCAGGATCAACTTCAATACCCTTCTCACTGACAATAAAGCCTAACAACTTGCCAGAACAAACACCAAAAGTGCATTTATTGGGATTCAAGTGGAGTTTGTACTTCCTCAAACGCTGGAATAAGTTCAACAAATGCTTAACATGTTCTTCTTCATCACTCGATTTAGAAATCATATCACCAACATAGACTTCAATCTCTTTATGCATCATATCATGAAAAAAGGTGGTCATGGCTCTCTGGTATGTTGCACCAACATTCTTTAAACCAAAAGGCATCACTCTATAACAGAATATTCTCCAGGGTGTAATGAATGTGGTCTTCTCCATATCTTCAGGTGCCATCTTGATTTGATTATAACCGGAAAATCCGTCCATAAACGAAAAGACTTTGAATTTAGCTGTATTGTCTACCAACATATCAATGTGTGGCATAGGAAAATCATCTTTTGGACTAGCTTTGTTCAAATCTCTGTAATCAACACACATACGGACTTTTCCATCTTTCTTAGGAACATGCACAGTATTGGCCACCCACTGCAGATACTCAGCGGTAACAAGAAAACCATCATCAACCTGCTTATGTACTTCTTCTTTAATCTTAACTGCCATATCAGGATGAGTTCTCCTCAACTTCTGCTTGACCGGCGGGCATTCTAGCTTCAATGACAATCTATGCTCCACAATTTCAGAATCCAAACCAGGCATGTCTTGATAGGACCAAGCAAACACATCTGAATACCCTCGAAGAAGATCAATCAACCCCTTCTTAGCCTCTGGACACAGTTGAGACCCAATCTTGACTTCCATCACATCATCTTCAGAACCCAAGTTGACTAATTCAATCTGCTCTTCAAATGGCTGAATGGCTTTTCCCTCATGTTCAAGTAAATGAGATAACTCACCAGATACTTCTTCATCAGCAGCTTCTTCCTTAGTCTCAAACACAGGGAAATCAAAGTTTGGAGAGGGAGTAGGATCATTTTATTCAATGGGTTTGAGAACCAACCTACATAATGTTTTGATATTTTGATTTTAGAGAAGTGAATTGTGACCAAATATTATGCAGATGGACAATTATTATTTATTTATTGATGTTTTTTGTGATTACCATTTTCAGAAAAGCAAAAAGTAAAAATAAAACATCATAGATGTGGATGGATAAAATTTGTATTTTATTGATGATAATTGAAATGCCTAACAATGTTCATTTCTCCCTCAGGGATATGAGGAGGATTTTTTTTTGAAAAAATGAACAACAAATCACTTAGATTGGTGAACAATAACAAGAACATCAACATCCACCCAATTGTTGCAAGTCTGGCATGCGTCACAAAGTTGGCGCAAACTTCGTCTTCATCATCCTAAATCACAGCAGTCGAGTGTTGATCATTACCATGAATGAACCCTCCACTGCAGAAACTTGGTTGCACATCTTCAGCTTTGATGTTGAACGACCCTAGTTGAAATCCCAATCCGGCCATATTCTTGTTTTTAGCAATTTCTACCATGCGACCCCACTGATCAGTGTTGCCAGTCTCAATAGCTTTTTGAGCTGAAATTCTGGTATCAGATATGAGATGTCGAAGGTAATGTCACGACACTAATATCTGAACAATATAAACAGGATAAAAGATAAAGAACAGTAATACAAGTGACACAAGCAATTGTTAACCCAGTTTGATGCAAACTCACCTACGTCTGGGGGCTACCAAGCCAGGAAGGAACTTCACTAAACAGAATTAGTTCAAAGACTCTCAGTAAACAACTTCAAGTTACAGTCTTTTCACCTAATCCCTACCCGTGTAACTTCTATCTAAGAACTCTTAGATATGAGATCCTACTCACTCCCCCTCAATCACAACAGTGATGTAAAACAAGTATTACAATGAAAGAAAACACTCTTCAAGAACACATACTTGATCTTGCTTAAAAGCTTCAACCAAGTAGACACACACTCATGCTTCAAAGCTTAGAGTGGACAAATTACAACTCAAAAGTCAGTCCAATTCAATCATCTATGGATGAATGAATGGCTCACAATACACACAACCACACAAGACTAAAACCCTTATTCTCTCTCAATATTTCGTTTGCTATTTCTTATGTGTTAAAAGCAGGTATTCCATGCCCTTTTTATAGAAGTGTTTGGCTGGGCTTGGACATCACAAAACCCTAAAACTATTTTCCATTCATATCTTCTCATGACAGCTGATTATATCTTGTTGGAAAATAAATCACCCTTATTTTAATTACTGATTGAAGGCGCGTTTAATCATCACATCAATCACACATATATTAGCATAAAAAGCGCAATCACACAATACATAACATTCAGACTGAATGTTCTGTATACAAATGTCATGACATCGGGTATAACATCTCAGTAAAATCCTGCACAACCACATTTTAAACACCCTGCAAGAACATGTTATCTCATGTCAAGACAACACTTGTGACAACTTGTGAACACTCTAGGTTTTACCAAAATTGCTGCCAACACCTAGAACCAACAAACTCCCCCTTTGGCAAATTTTGGCTAAAACATACATTAGACCATTTGTTTCACAAGAGTATAATCACATCATCAGTTTAGCAGCAGAAGTTATAAAACACACATTACTAGCTAAAATAGCAACTAGTAAACACATATTAAACACACATGCGCTTGTGCTCCTCCTCCCCCTCATTCTGCTCAACACAAACATCACCTTCAACATCACCTGTAACATACACCTCCCCATCTGACATCACCTTCAATATTACCTGTACTAAACAGATTATCTCCTCTTCAATCCTCTCCAACATCATTTGTCATCAACAAATTACATCCTCTTCAACATCATCTGTCATCAACAGATTACATCCTCTTCAACATCATTTGTCATCAACAGATTACATCCTCTTCAACATCATCTGTCATCAACAGATTACATCCTCTTCAACATCATCTGTCATCAACAGATTACATCCTCTTCATCATCATCTGTGATCTGTTTATAACATAGCTACTCCAGCTACATCTACTTTAGCTACTTCTCCCCCTTTTTAGCCAAAAGAGATCAAAGAGACCAACAAGACAAAATAAACAACTATGTCAAAGCATATTGTTAGGTGTTACAGATACACAAAAATACACAACTAGATAACCTGAGATAAAAATCCAGAAAAACCAAAAAGAACCCAAAAAATACATCAAGGCATCAGAACATGACTGCCAAAAGAACCACCAAATCCATCACAGCACACCATCAGAAAAGTGGGGGACAACTTCAACAAAACTAGTCAGAGGAGCTTTCATCTTCACAGCTTCAGAACCAGAACTACCACTTGTTTCATCTTTAGATTCAGACCTCTCACTAGAAGTTTGGGCTTCTGTTTCCTTGGCCTGTCCAACATTATCACTATCAGCTTGCTCCAAGCTTACAATCAGAGCCTCCAAAGCTTCTTTCCTGGCTTTTGCCACCCTTATCCCTGTCTCTAATTCTTTACAAGTTTCTTTCAGTTCAGCAATAAGACTACCTTGTGAGGCTGGCTTCTTCATAACAGATGTCATGACAATGTCATTGACATGACTGCCTTCAAATAATTTGTAATGAACTGATAGAGGAGGTTTTCTTCTACTAGGAAGATCATTTGTGCTCAGAATTCCAGGTTGCTGGCTCAGGATGATCCCATAAATCATTGAGGGAAAAGCTATGGGCAGCTTCACTGCATTTGTAGAAGCGTGTTTGACAATTTGTTCAAACATGAATCTACCATAATCAAATTTCAGCTTGGTTCCAACAACAAATATGAACCTTCTAAGGGCATTTGAGATTGTAGATATGTGATTGGTTGGCACCCAATTTGCTGACCCTATCTTGTGCAGAATAGCATATTTCACAGTTAGCTTTCCAGCAGGGAGATGCTTCTTGCTAGGCCACTCCTTGACCTGTCTTGTAGTTATTTCCCTACAGACCTCATTGTCTGTGACTTCTAGTTCACATGCACCTTCTATTCCTCTTCCTAGAAACTTATTGATCACAATTGGAGAAAAATTGATACACTTCTCTCTTACAAACACCTTACAAAACTCCTTGCTGTTTTTATCAGCAATGTCCTCAGGGATGTTGACCACAAATTCTTTCACCAGTCCTTCATAACACTGAGATAACCCAGCAACAGTTTTCATTAGTCGAGCAGTTTTAATAAGGTCCATTACCTCTTTGACCTCCACAACATCCTTGCCCAGTTCTCTCTCCACAGCCACCAATCTTTGGATTACAAACTTCCATTTTGCTGCTCCATCTTCAAGATGGAAGGAGATATTGTCCAGGTGTACAGCAGTAACCTTTGCAGGGGATTTCCTAACAGTTGTCCTCTTGACAGGGGATATGTCAGGGACATCTTCTTCAACATCTTCACCTGATTCAGAATTCTCTCTCACTTTCCTCTTCTTCACCTCAACTTTTCTCCAAGACTTTGAAGGGTCTACAACAGTAGCTTTCTTAGCGGTTTTGGCTGTCATCATTTCAGACACAGACCTACCCTTTATGGTTTTCATCCTCTTAGACACACTAGGCTTCAAGTGATGAAGCAAGCTATCATCTTCATCATCCGAACTCTCATCTTCTAGGTCAATCACCTTATTTGTAGAATCATGCTTCTTAGACTGTGAAGCATTGGCAGTAGGTGATGCCACAGATTTCTTACTAGACAAAGTTTTCCCTAAAGAGCATAATCTTTCAGCAGCTATATCTTTTTCATACCTTGAGGAATCCTCCTCTTTCTCATTGTGAGGTCCAACCTCAGGAGAGGGGTCCCTTCTTGATAGAGGAGTAGAAACTCCCTTTACAGAGTGTCCCTCATTGAGGATTCTCGTGACAAGGTTCCTTATGACACGATCAGTGTGATGCATGTCATCCTTAGAACTAGAAGTATAAGTAGAGCTGGAGGGGATATTGGAACTGTTACCTTGAGTAGGGCATGCAGTTGAGGATGAACCAGGAGCGTCGCCTGGAATGACAGACAGGGGAATCACATCCAAAATATCTTCATTAAGAAAGTCCATAGAGGGCGTTCTATCTTTATGAGCAGGTTTGGTAGTTTTAGAACCAGATGGTGAAGGATGTTGTGACATCTTGTTGTTCTTGTGGAAAGGTTTCTTTTGCCCTAGCAGAGAAGGTTGATGAAGTTAAAGGAAGGTGGAAATGTTTGAGTAGAGGTTGCGTGTGAAAAGGCAGTAGATGGAAGTTCCAATATTAGGTGATGATTTACCATAAATGGGGCACTTTATTTTAAGTGGGCAGACAATATTTTTATTACCTTTTCCACTCCAAATTAATTGCTAAAAATTCTCATAGATACAAATCCCTAATTTCCATCTTAGACATTCAAATTGATTAGCATCCAAAGCCTTTGTAAATATATCAACTAACTGCATTTCGGTAGCAACATGCTCCAGAGCTATGATTTTCTCTTCCACTAGTTCTCTAATAAAATGATGATGAATATCAATATGTTTTGTCCTGCTGTGCTGAATGGGATTCTTACAAATATTTATAACACTCAGGTTGTCACAGTATAATGGCATGACATCTTGCGTGACATTGTATTTAGTCAGCATCTGTTTCATCCAAGCCAGTTGAGAACAACTACTTCGAGCTGCTATGTATTCAGCTTCAACAGTGGACATAGACACACAATTTTGTTTCTTACTAAACCATGATATTAAGTTGTTCCCCAAGAAGAAGCATCCTCCTGATGTGCTTTTCCTATCATCAGCACTTCCAGCCCAATCAGCATCGCAGTATCCAGTCAGCATAGATCCAGATCCATGAGTGTACAACATCCCATAGTCACTGGTGCCATTGACATATTTCAGTATCCTTTTCACTTGGTTTATGTGATTAACTTTTGGTCCAGCTTGATATCTAGCACAAACACCTACAGCAAAAGCAATGTTAGGTCTGCTTGCTGTGAGATATAGCAGACTCCCTATCATGCTTCTGTAGAGACTTTGATCTACACTAACACCATTTTCATCCTTAGAGACTTTCAGATGAGTAGGAGCAGGTGTCCTTTTATGACTTGCATTCTCCATGCCAAACTTCTTAACAATGTTTTTGGCATATTTGCTTTGAGATAGAAAGATAGAATCTTCCATCTGCTTGACTTGTAGCCCAAGAAAATAGGTCAGCTCTCCAACAAGGCTCATTTCAAATTCAGACTGCATTTGTTTAACAAAATGTTCGACCATCTGATCTGACATCCCACCAAACACAATATCATCCACATATATTTGAGCCACCATGAGTTTTCCTTCTTCATTCTTAACAAATAAGGTCTTGTCAATGCCTCCCTTCCTGTATCCATTGTTAATGAGAAACACTGTGAGTCTATCATACCAAGCCCTAGGAGCTTGTTTCAAACCATAAAGGACTTTCCTCAACTTATACACATGCTTTGGAAGATTTGGATCTGTAAACCCTTTAGGTTGTTCAACATACACTTCCTCATTTAAGTAACCATTCAAGAAGGCACTTTTTACATCCATTTGGAACAGTTTAAACTTCAAAATACATGCCACTCCAAGCAATAGTCTAATGGACTCAAGGCGATCTACAGGGGAAAATGTTTCATCAAAGTTAACTCCTTCAACTTGAGTGTATCCTTGTGCTACTAATCTTGCTTTATTTTTAGTAACCACCCCTTGTTCATCAGATTTATTCTTGTAAACCCACTTTGTTCCAATAACATTTATTCATTCAGGTCTTGGAACCAGTTCCCATACTTCATTTCTCTTGAATTGGCCTAACTCTTCCTGCATGGCATTGATCTAGAATTCATCAGTCAAGGCTTCCTTGACATTCCTAGGCTCAATCTTGGACACAAAACAGCCATGTGAGATCACTTCCCTTGATCTAGTTATGACCCCTTTATTTGGGTCTCCTATAATGAGATCTTTAGGATGATCCTTCTGAATTCTGATAGAGGGTCCTTTATTAATTTTGTCAGCTTCAGGTTCAGCTTGAGTGATTTCACTCTCATTACTTTTGTCTGGGAAATCAGCTGGGGCATCATTTAGAGATGTCTCAACATCATTTGTGACATCAGTCTGTTGATCATCAACCATAACATTGATAGATTCCATCATTACTTTTGTTCTGGAATTAAAGACTCTAAATGCTCTGTTGTTTGTTGAGTAGCCCAGGAATATTCCTTCATCACTCTTTAAGTTTGGGATTCCTCTGACAGCTTCAACAAATATAATCCTCTTCATTTCTTTAAGATGCAGATGGCCCAATTTTTGATGCCATATCTTCACTTCTTCTTCTTTGGCTAGAGTACACATTGATGAATAACCAGTTTCTTGAGAATTCCACATATAGAAGTTGTCCTTAAACCTGACTCCTTTCATGATCACTTCATTTTCTTTATTAGTAATCAGACATTCAATTTTTGTGAAGTTTACAGTTAGACCTTGGTCACATAGTTAACTGATGCTGATTAGGTTTGCAGTCAGTCCTTTAACAAGTAGGACATTGTCAAGGTTAGGGACTCCAGGGCAGTTTAGCTTTCCAATCCCCTTGATTTCACCCTTTGCTCCATCACCAAAGGTTACATAGCTGGTGGCATGAGGATGAAGATCAATTAGCAGGTTTTTGCTTCCAGTCATGTGTCTGGAGCATCCACTGTCAAAATACCAGTCTTCTTTGGCTGAAACTCTGAAGGAAGTGTGAGCTATCAGGTTAGTAACACCAGTCCTAGGGACCCATTGTTTTCTGTTAATAGGGATGTCATATTTGGGTCTAGGTTGATGATGAGAAGGACTAGGATAGCCATACAACTTATAGTAGAATGGTTTTATGTGGCCAAATTTTCCACAGTAATGACATCTCCATCTTTGGTGTTTTCCTTTATGTTGTCTTCCCTTATGATGTTATAACACATGATATGACATCTTTGGTTTGCTACCAGTATGACTTAACTCAGGTTTGGATTCATTGAACCCAAGACCAGACTTGTCTCCTGCCATTTTTCCAGTCTGGAGAATTTTGTCTAAGGTGTCAGATCCATTGTTTAGCATTCTGACATACTTTGTCATCTCATCCAGTTTGGAGTTCAAGAACACTGCTTTAGTCTTCAACTTAGAGATGGTTTCCAAGTGTTCTGTCTTCTCATTCTCCAGTTGTGTTATCAATTTCTTCTGACTTTCCACTTGTCGACACACTTCTTCACTTTTGTGACACAACTTTCTGTAGGTAGTGGCTAACTCATCAAAGGTTACTTTATCATCACTTGAGTCTTCATCAGAACCCCATCTTCCAGTCAAGGCAGTCATAAGATTTGCAGACTCTCCTTCTGTTTCACTTTCATCAGACCAAGTAGCAGCAAGACTCTTCTTCTGTTTCTTGAGGTAGGTCCCACATTCAACTCTAATGTGTCCATACCCATCACATTCATGGCACTGAACTCCTTTTCCTTCTTCGGACTTTTCATCAGATCTTGTTCTTCTTCCAACATTATTGGACCTACTGATGTCAGATGATATGTTCTTGACATTAGACTTAGACCTTACATCCATCTTTTTCAGAAGTTTGTTGAACTGTCTTTCCAGTAATGCTACATCATTTGCTAGATCTTCATCAGTATCTTGACCATTTTCTTCCTCTTTCTCTTCAGTGTTTGACATGAAGGCTATGCTTTTGACTTTCTTTTTAGTTCCATCACACATTCCCAACTCAAATGTTTGGAGGGATCCAATTAGCTCATCCACTCTCATATTGCAAATGTCTTGAGATTCTTCTATGACTGTCACTTTCATGGCAAATCTCTTAGGAAGTGACCTGAGTATTTTCCTCACTAGTTTTTCATCTGACATCTTCTCTCCCAGGGCTCCTGAGGTATTAGCAATTTCAAGGATATTCATATGAAAGTCTTGAATATTTTCATCTTCTTTCATCCTCAAATTTTCAAACTTGGTAGTGAGCAGCTGCAATCTAGACGTCTTCACTCTAAGGCGCCTTCATGAGTGGTTTTGAGAATATTCCAAGCATCTTTAGCCACCTCACAGTTGTTCACCAGTTTGAAGATTTTCTTATCAACCCCATTGAATATAGCATTCAACGCTTTGGAGTTTCCAAGGGCTAGTTCATCCTCCTGCCTGGTCCATTGTTCCTCAGCCTTCTTATCAGTAGTAATTTCTCTTTCCTTAGTAATAATTGGATGTTCCCAGCCTGTTAGAACAACCTTCCAAGCCTTATTATCCAAAGATTTCAAGAAGACTACCATTCGAGGTTTCTAGTAGTCATAGTTAGATCCATCCAGAATTGGTGGTCTGTGAACAGATCCTCCGTCTCTATCCATAGTACCAGAAAGTAACGTCCTTAGATCCCACCCAGAACCAGAGCAGGATGCCTGCTCTGATACCAATTGAAATTCTGGTATCAGATATGAGATGTCGAAGGTAATGTCACGACACTAATATATGAACAATATAAACAAGATAAAAGATAAAGAACAATAATACAAGTGACACAAGCAATTGTTAACCCAGTTCGGTGCAAACTCACCTACGTCTGGGGGCTACCAAGCCAGGAAGGAAATCCACTAAACAGAATTAGTTCAAAGACTCTTAGTAAACAACTTCAAGTTACAGTCTTTTCACCTAATCTCTACCCGTGTAACTTCTATCTAAGAACTCTTAGATATGAGATCCTACTCACTCCCCCTCAATCACAACAGTGATGTAAAACAAGTATTACAATGAAAAAAGACACTCTTCAAGAACACATACTTGATCTTGCTTAAAAGCTTCAACCAAGTAGACACACACTCATGCTTCAAAGCTTAGAGTGGAGAAATTACAACTCAAAAGTCAGTCCAATTCAATCATCTATGTATGAATGAATGGCTCACAATACACACAACCACACAAGACTAAAACCCTTATTCTCTCTCAATATTTCGTTCGTTATTTCTTGTGTGTTAAAATCAGGTATTCCATGCCTTTTTATAGAAGTGTTTGGCTGGGCTTGGACATCACAAAACCCTAAAACTATTTTCCATTCACATCTTCTCATGATAGCTGATTATATCTTGTTGGAAAATAAATCACCCTCGTTTTAATTACTGATTGAAGGCGCAATCACATCAATCACACATAGATTAGCATAAAAAGCACAATCACACAATATATAACATTCAGACTGAATGTTCTATATACAGATGTCATGACATCGGGTCTGACATCTTAGTAAAATCCTGCACAACCACATTTTAAACACCCTGCAGGAACATGTTATCTCATGTCAAGATAACACTTGTGACAACTTGTGAACACTCTAGGTTTTACCAAAATTTCTACCAACACTTAGAACCAACATGAGCATCCTTGTAGGAAGATATGGGTGCCCCAGTTTTCTTCACATCAGCAACAGATAAGGCTTGGAGCGGAGTTCCAACCTCCTCCTCAGATTTAACATAAGAAAAGGATGACAAATGTCTCACCAATAATGCCTTCTCTCCACCAACAACGACAAGCTTGTTGTTCTTCACAAATTTAAGCTTCTGGTACAGAGTAGATGTCACAGATCCTGCTTCATGGATCCATGGCCTTCCCAATAAAGAACTATATGTCGGGTGGATATCCATTACTTGAAAAGTAATTTGGAAATCACTCAGACCTATATTAACTGGTAGATCCACTTCACTAATGACGGTTTTGCGAGAACCATCAAACGCTTTAACGATCATGCCACTGTACCTCATAGGGGTGCCTTGATAAAAGAGTCTAGATAGAGTTGATTTTGGAAGCACGTTCAAAGAATAACCAGTATCAACCAACACATTGTACAGTGCATCCTCCTTGCAGTTAATCGAAATATGGAGTACTAGATTGTGATTTCTACCTTCCTCGGGAAGCTCTTCATCACAAAAGCTCAAGTTATTGTAAGAAGTGATGTTAGTAACAATGTGGTCAAACTGATCCACAGTAACATCCTGCTCAACATAGACTTGCTCTAGTACCTTTTGGGATGCTTCTCTGTGTGCTTCAGAATTCATTAACAGAGACATCACTGAAATTTTTGACGGGGTTTGGAGTAACTGTTCCACCACATTAAACTCACTCCTCTTAATCAATCGTAATACCTCATCATCATCATTAGGCTTCAGCTTGCTGGATTCACTAGACTGACATACTGAAGCACTAACTGGATTCACCACAGACACATCCACCTTCTTACTGGCTGAAACATCCTCTACTTCCCTCGGAAAGACCAGATCGAAGACATGACCAGTACGCGTCACCTTTGCAATATCAACTATATTCACCACAGAATCAACTACGGGTAACACAATCTCTTGACCATTTTCCAACATTGTGGTATTATACTGATACGACACGACTTTATCGGATGCATACGGGACAGGGCCCGCTAACCGTATAACCAACGACGATACCGATCTATTAATTTTGTTGCCACCACTGCTATCAAACTGCATTACTACCCGCTCAGGGGTCTTAAACACCGGAACAATCACATTAACATCATTTAAATCCCTTGATTGTTGAATCTGGATTACAGTCTCATCCATCAACCTCTAAATATCCCTCTTGACTATCATACACCCACGGGGGTTCACACTACAGATTGTACAACCATCATGGTCGTGCTCACAATCACTGATCAAACTCAATGTTCTATGCATCTCCACTAGAGACCTACGGATACGTCGTACATCAAAGACTCAGAAATTTCCTGGACAACCATCCCCCATATTGACAGTAGCATTACCATGAGCAGGCAATGGATTGACTTTCACATTAGGTGCACGGTCCTCAAAGGAAACCATTCCACTCTTCACGAGACTTTGTACTTCGTACTTCAACGGATAATAGTTCTCAATGTCATGGCCAGGGGCTCCCTGGTGAAAGACACAATGGAGTTCAGGTTTGAACCACCATGGAAGTGGCTCAGGAATTTGAGGTGTATTTCTTGGTTGGAGTAGGTTCTTGAGAACCAAAGATGGATATAATTCTGCATATGTTATAGGAATAGAGTCAAAAGAGACCTTCTTCCTCTCAAAGCTTTGTTGTTGATTATTGTTGTTGCTGTAGTTGGTCCTTTGTTACGGTTGTTGTTGACGTTGTTGTTGAATTAGAATAAATTCATTATTGGAATTGTTGGAAAATATAAGAATCACTGATGAAACTTGATGTTGATGCTGACGCGGTTGAGAACTTCTTCTGACATGAGGCCTCCTCTGCCTCCCTACAGATACTGAATTAGTTTCCCCCTCCTTCCTCTTGGAAAAACCACCACCGTACTTCTTACTGGACGACGCTTCTTCCTTAGACAGACGTCCTTCACGGACTCCCTATTCTAACCCATCCCCATATTTACCATTTTGGCAAAGTCACTAGGGGCACTGGCAATCATACATTCGTAATAAAACGAACTCAAGGTCTTCAGGAAAATCTTCATCATCTTCTTCTCTTCCAATGGAGGATTAATCTGAGCAACAAGTTCCCTCCATCTCTGAGCATACTCTTTAAATGTCTCTTTATCCTTCTGAGACATAGACCTCAGCTGGTCTCTATCAGACACCATATCCATATTATATTTATACTGCTTGACAAAGGTTTCACCCAAATTGTTGAAAGTACATACACTTGCACTATCTAGCCTCATATACCATCTTAGAGCAGCACCAGTCAAACTGTCTTGAAAGTAGTGAATCAATAACTGATCATTATCAGTTTGAGTTGACATCTTTCTGGCGTACATAACAAGGTGGCTCAACGGACAAGTATTTCCCTTATACTTTTCAAAGTCAGTGACTTTGAACTTCATCGGGATCTTCACATTTAGTACCAAGCAAATTTCAGCAGCACTCTTGCCAAATAGGTCCTTTCCTCTCAATGTTTTCAACTCCTTTCGCAGCTCAAGGAATTGATCCTTCATTTCATCCATCTTCTCATAAAAATCTGGGCCCTAAGATGGCTCAGAATGGTAGATGGTGTCCTCAACACGAGGGAAGGTATGAACAATTGGAGGAGGCACAAACATGACCGGGATAGATGCTGGCATAGAGACAAAGGTAGGTGCAAACCTCAGGCACAAAGTTTGGTGGCATTCCCCACGGAAATCCAGCAGGCATGGATGGACCAGATTGGCTGGCAGCAACAGGAATAGTTGAGGTAGCCACCTCAGAAATGACAGTCCTCTGGGGAAGAGCTACGGGACTTGGTGAAGACTGATTATGTGCGGCAAGAACATACTCCATCATAGCGGTCAACCGTGCAATTTCGTCCTTCAGTTCCCTATTCTCTTGTTCCAAATGTTCCATGATCTTGGTTTGATTGGTGCGAGTGTTGTATCGGTGAGTCAACTTGGCTGAAGCACATAAGAGTAACCGATAAGACAATCTGGCGACAGAAAACCTGCTACGCAAATGATGCATGAAATGCAATGTTTTTGTTTATTTAATTTCAAGGAACATACAGTTTTATTTGCACGTATATAATAACAATAATAACAATTTGATTGACCATAAAATCTCTTTTATTCATAAAAATTTGGGAGGATTACACTGGGTACAATTTCAGAAACCAAATTACAAATATAAGAGAAAAGGAAACTAATCATCCCAAAGATCCCCTAGAAACAACGTCAGATGATCTGGCTGCTGGCACGCACTTCCTTGGGATGCGTCGAATCTCGGTCTTAAAAGGTGTCTTCATTTGAGTTTTCTCAAGGACAAGCTGTTCAACAATCTTCTTCCAAGCACCAGAAGGCTGAGGCATACCAGAGGAAAATGGACCCTCTGACTCTCTTTGTCTCTTCATTGCTCGGTCTTCAAGAAGTTCAATAAGTGCATCTTTATCTTTTGACTCAAGTTGTAACTCCTCATGCTTTCGGCTCAAAGCATGGAACCGTTCTTCCCACATGTCTTTCTCTTGCTTCATCTTGGCGAGTGCGTCTTCCAACTCCTCTATATCTTAGTTAAGGAGAGTTGATGGCTCAGCCACAACCAAAGACATAGGTATTTCACAAGCATACGACATATTCAACTCCAAAGCTCTCTTCTTCACCCAAATAGTGTAAGCTTCCAAAGCTACACAGTTGCATGGACCAAGCTCGAATCTTCCTTTCCTATGCATATTATGCCAAGCATGTATCATCCTTTGCTTCAAATGTTGGGGATCTTTACCCTCTTGATATAAAAGACCTTCTAACTGAGTGTTATTAGGTTTGTCTCTCAAAGGGAACCCAAGTTGACGACGAGTCAAAGCAGGGTTGTAGTTAATTCCTCATTGGGTACCAATGAGAGGAACATTAGAGAATTCACCACAACTATCAACAATATCCACACTACTTAATGCAGAATCATACCAAACAATATCATCATCAGCGAGATACATAAGTCTCTGGGACCACCGTAGACATTGTTTGTTCTCCATAAAAGCAGGCGTCTGAGGCAAGTGTGAAATAAACCACTTGTATAGAAGAGGAACACAACACACAATAGTTCCACCACCTTTAGAATTCCTCAAATGCAAAGAAAAGTACATGTCACCCAACATAGTAGGTACATGATTCCCAATCAAGAAGATTCTAATGGCATTAACATCAACAAAACCGTCAATGTTAGGGAACAAAGCCAAACCATAGATGAGCAACACAAATATGGCTTAAAAAGCATCCACATTACCTGCTTGAGCAAAGACAATAGCTTTACCAATGAGAAACTCAGAAGTCAACCCAAACATTCCTCCTTTCTTCACCCAATGAGCCTCAATCTCAGACTTCTTCAGATGAAAAGCTTCAGCTATGATATGAGATCTGGGAATCTTCTTCAATCCACTAAAAGGCACCTTGTAAGAAACAGGTATCCCCAAGAGATGTGCATACTCCTCTAACATAGCCATAATCTGATAATCAGGAAAAGTGAAGCAACGGTAGAGAGGGCCATAGAACTGAACTAAAACACTCAAGAGTCCTTCAACCACATCAGCATATAACACAAATAAAATATTTCCATGATGTTGCTTGAAGTCCAAGGGATCTAATACAAAAGATGATAGCTTCCTTAGCTCTTTCAAATCAGGGCATCTAAAATTGTACTTCTTAGTGTTCCTTCGTCCATAATCCATGGTCTAAAAATATTTGCAAATAAGACCTCAGTTCCTTGAAATTTATTTTTCTGTGATGAACGTTATGATGTGCATGAATGCAACAATAAAAAATAAGGGATCACACACAAGGCAAGAACAAAGAAAGGTCAAGGGATGGATCAAGTCATCATCAAGATCAATCATCCATTTTGTGGATTATGGTTTTCACCTTATCAACACGCAAGTTCCATTGATATTGACAAGACTTGATCGGACCAACCAAGAATCAAAAGGTTTGTTGTGAGTCATGAGCATGGAGTCAGGTTAAGAACCATCCCAAAGGAGTGTACTAAGTATAAAAACCTATAGATCATGTTCTAAAAAGTTCCCAAAGTCTTAATTCCATCTATCGAATATTATAGGTTAGGATGACTGACTCATCAACCCATAATATTCTCAAGAGAAACTCGTCTGAGTGTAGTATGACGTAACAACTATTATCAAGTATACACTTGAACAATCTTTGCACTACGTCCTAAATAGGCCAAGTTGGGTTAAATGTTCTACGGTCCTCAGCTTCTTGGACCCCAAATCAGAGAAAGTATGCCTAACCACAAATAACTTGTGTGACATTAGTAACTCCAAAAGGGTCTCCACTGAGTAGATGGGTCTCAAGCCTACTTGTTAAGGACTACTCCACACAAGTCGAACATGACTATACCATCCTCATATATTAATTGCACTCAATTTCGGGTTAGAACTTATCTCACCACTCAGAGATCACCAAGCACAGCAGATATATTATATCACACAAACAAGTATACAAACATCAAACATATAAATATATACACATAAAAAAAAGTAGGCTAAACCCATTGAGGACTACTCCCCAGGAGAGTCGCCTTTTAATTTCTGTAGCGATAAATTCATGACCATTAAGCTATGAATAAACTTAACGTCAATAAAACCAGAGTTGCCACCGCGCTTTTATTGTTTCCAAAGGAAAAGAGAAAAGTACAAACAAAACCCAAAGATAAGAAGTTTTAAAATCAAAACTAATACAATGCTAGAGATTACAGGTAAGGGGGTAGGTTACACAGAGGGAAGGTGTTAGCACCCAAAGTGTCCTAGGTACTCCTAGGGAGCACTTTTTTATGCGTGTATGTGTTTTTTGGTATAAAAGATGTTTGAGAAAAATAGAGTATGAGGATGAGAAAAAAATTCATTGATTATATTTTTGTGTTTGACAAGACCTTCAAACTCGTGCCTACGTACCAACATAAAAAAATATTATCCCATTGATGGTTTGTATCAATAAATTTTAAGGTAATTACCCCTTTCTAAACATAGTCTCTAATGAAATGATGTTTTATTTCTATGTGCTTAGCTCTGGAATGCAAAATAGGATTCTTACTTAAACAGATGACAACAATATTATCACAGAAAATAGGAACGTTACTCTCAAAGATTTGAAGATCTTCAAGTTAATTCTTCATCCAGAGCATCTGAGTAGTGGAGAGTGGTGCTGATATATATTCATCTTCAGCAGTTGACAGAGCTATCGTTGATTGCCTTTTGTTGGCCCAGGATATGAGATTATTTCCCAAGAACTGACAGTTCCCATATATGCTTTTACGTTCCATCATGTCTCCTGCGTAATTTTCATCACAATAGCCAGAGAGTCTATACTCTGATGTTTTCTCATACATCAGGCCCAGGTTAGGGGTTCCTTTCAGATACCTGGGGATTCTTTTAATAGCTGTTAAATGAGATTCTCTAGGATCTGATTGGAATCTGGCACAGAGGCATACACTAAATAGAATATCAGGACGTGTAGCTGTCAGATAGAGAAGAGATCATATCATACCACGATAGAGCTTTTGACAAACCTTCTGACTAATTTCATCTTTTTCCAGAATGAAGGTTGGACGCATATGTGTCTTAGCAGGTTTGCATTCATCCATCTCAAACTTATTCAGAATGTCTTTTATGTATTTACCTTGATAGACGTAGGTAGCTTCTGAAGCTTGATTGATTTGAATCCCTAGAAAGAACTTTATTTCTTGCATTAAGCTCATTTCAAATTCTGCCTGCATTAGCTCAGAGAATTCTTGACATAGAGAAGGGTTAGCTGAACCAAAAATAATGTCATCAACATATATCTGGCATATCATGAGATCATTTCTAATGTTTTTATAGATGAGTGTAGAGTCAACCTTTCCTCTAATAAAGTCATGTTCCAGAAGAAAGTTGCTAAGTCTATCATACCAAGCTCTAGGTGCTTGTTTTAAACCGTACAGTGATTTCTTTAGTTTAAAAACGTGTTATGGACATTTAGCATTTTCAAAACCTGGAGGTTAATTGACATAAACTTCTTCTGATATATAACCATTAAGAAATGCACTCTTGACATCCATTTGATATAGTTTGATATAATGATTTACGGTAAATGAAACAAGTAAGCGAATTGATTCTAACCTGGCGACTGTGGCAAAATTTTCGTTGTAGTCACTGCCATCTTGTTGACTGTACCCTTGTGCCACCAGCCGTGCTTTGTTTCTGACAACTTCTCCTTTTTCGTTTAGTTTGTTTCTGAACACCCATCTGGTTCCAATAATGTGATTTCCTTTGGGCTTTGGAACAAGATCCCAAACGCCATTCTTTGAGAATTGATCTAGCTCTTCTTTCATGGCCAGAACCCAGTCATTGTCTTGAAGTGCCTCATCACAGGAAGTAGGTTTGATTAGAGATACTAATCCTAGAGGAGTTTCTTCAGATACTTTGAATGTTGACCTAGTTCTGACAAGTTCATCCTTGTTTCCCAGAATCAAATCTTCAGAGATGTTAGGGTGACTCCTTGATTTCTTCTAGATGGTTAAGGCTTCAGATTCATCTGGCTTTTGTCTTTCAGATGCTTCTTGTGCTTTAATATTTTCGTCAGAACCTGCAAGAGTAATCTCCAAATCTGCAAGTTTCTCAACTAGCTTTGACTTTTCAGGGTCAAGCTTATCATCAAATCTAACATGGATTGATTCTTCCACAATTTTGGTTTCTGTGTTGTATACTCTGTAGCCTTTAGAGCATTCTGAGTATCCTAACATAATACATTTTTGTGCTTTTGAATCAAACTTGTTCATATGTTCTTTAGTATTAAGAATAAAACAAGAGCATCTAAAAGGATGGAAATAAGAAATGTTGGGTTTTCTTCCTTTACACAGTTCATAGGGAGTCTTCTCCAGAATAGGTCTTATAGAGATTCTATTCTGAATATAACACGTTGTATTTACTGCTTCAGCCCAAAAGTGCTTAGCCACATTTGTTTCATTGATCATGGTTCTAGTCATCTCTTGGAGTGTCCTATTCTTCTTTACTACAACTCTGTTTTATTGTCGAGTTCTAGGATAGGAGAAATCATGGGATATTCCATTAGAATCAAATAGTTCCCTAAAGAATTTATTTTCAAATTCACCACCATGATCACTTCTGACTCTGATGATTTTAGAGTCAAACTCATTTTGCACTTTGGAATAGAAGTTAGTGAATACAAAGTGAGACTCACTCTTGTGCTTTAGGAATTTTACCCATGCCCCAACGACTAAAACCATCAACAATAACTAGGCCATATTTCTTTCCATTGATTGATGTTGTCTTAACAGGCCCAAACAGGTCAATGTGAA
The DNA here is from genome assembly GCF_024323335.1 of Lathyrus oleraceus. NCBI lineage: Eukaryota > Viridiplantae > Streptophyta > Magnoliopsida > Fabales > Fabaceae > Lathyrus > Lathyrus oleraceus. The sequence goes on along the minus strand of NC_066583.1, from coordinate 86,932,607 downwards.
GAAGTTCCAGAGGCTTAGAGGTGGAAACAATATTTTTATTTTTAAAAGATGATTTGGAAAATTTCCCTTTCTGACATGCCTCACACAGAGCATCTGAAGAATACTTCATCTTGGGTAGACCTCTGACAAACTCGAGTTTGTTTAGCTGAGAAATGTTTCTCATGCTAACGTGGCCCAAGCGTCTATGCCATACCCATTGCTCTTCGTGAACAGACAGTAGGCATTTTACATTTTGTTCTTTTAAGTCTGAAAGATTTATCTTGTAAATATTGTTTTTCCTCTTGCTAGTATGATTGTCCCATTGTTCTGATTAATTGCTTTACATGTTTTTTGATTGAAGATTACATCATACCCGTTATCACTTAATTGACTTATTGATAACAGGTTATGCATTAATCCTTCTACATAGAGGACATCAGATATAGAGGGAAGAGTTCCATTACCAATAGTTCCGGAGCCTCTGATTCTCCCCTTCTGATTTCCTCCAAAACCTACAAAGCCTGCATCTTTAAGTTCCAGGTTTTGGAACATATACTTTCTTCCCGTCATGTGTCGTGAGCATCCAGGGTCCAGGTACCATGGCTGGTGTCTTAACTCTGCTGCATAAGATATCTGCAACATAAACAATCTTATCCTTTGGTACCCAAAATCTTTTGGGTCCTTTGTGATTAGTTTTCCCAGAGTTTCTTAGAACTTTGGATTTTCTTGCATTATTAAAACTTTGTGCTTGTGTATGTGTGTAATGATAAGAAAAAGGAGATTTTGGTTTGTCATTTGTAGAAGACTTATCTTCACTTGAGACATACCATATTCCTCTTTTATTATTCTGACTGACTCCATAAATCATGGATGCCATTCTGCTTCTCTCTATCTCATTTTTCAGAAACTTTTGAAAAGATTTTTCATATTCATATATTATTGTGTTAGAAGTTTGTGGAGCTTGAGATAACTCTTCTTCAAGTTTTGAACATTGTTTCTTTATGGAGTCTCTTTCTAGTATCAAGGTTCGGTTTTCATCTTTTAGTTTTGAAACTATCATCTCAAGTTTATTACATTCTTTGATGGTTCCTTCAAGAACCTCTTTTACAACTGAAAATTTTTGTTTTAGTTTTTGATATGAGTTTAGAGTTTCAGAAAGGCATGATTCAAGGTCAGAGCGAGAAAGCTAAAAAAATACCTCTTCAGAGTCAGATTCTCCATTTGATGTATTTCTGGAGGTGGTAGCCATGAGTGCAACATTTGCCTGTTCTTCAGAGTCTGATTCTAAAGAATCAGATCCACTGTCCTCCCAGGTGGCCATCAGTCCCTTTTTGGTTCTGAATGAGCTTTTCTTGAAACCTTCTCTTCTAGAGCTCTCTTTCTTCAGTTTGGGACATTCATTTATGTAATGACCTATTTCCTTACATTCATAGCATGTTATATCTTTGTTTGACTTACCTCTGGAAGTTGATTCTGAGCGATCTCCCTTGGGTCTTGGTCTTCTGAAGTTATTATTCCTTTTTCTCCAGAGTTATTTTACTCTTCTGGTTAAAAGGGATAACTCTTCTTCGTCGTCAGAGTCTTCCTTTTTAGAGTCGTCATTGTCTTCCTCTTCAGCCTGTAAGGCTTTGTTTCTTTCTGGTTTGTGTCTTTCGGATATAGACTTTAGTGTTATACACTTGATCTTCTTTTGAGGCTCATCTTCCTCCAGTTCTATCTCGTGGCTTCTGAGTGAACTGGCGAGTTCCTCAAGGTTGATATTGTTCAGATCTTTTGATAACTTTAAAGCTGTGACCATGGGTCTCCATTTCTTTGGCAAGCTTCTAACAATCTTTTTGACATGATCTGCAATTGTGTAGCCCTTGTCCAATACTTTGAGTCCTGCAATTAAAGTTTGAAATCTAGAAAACATTATCTCTACAGCTTCATCGTCCTCCATTTTGAAGGCTTCATATTTCTGAATTAGAGTCAGAGCCTTTGTCTCTTTGACTTGAGAATTTCGTGAGTCATCCTCAGAGAGTCAAGTATTTCTTTATATGTTTCCCTGTTGGTGATCTTTTCGTATTCATTGTAGGAAATGGCATTTAGCAGTATCGTTCTGGATTTGTGATGGTTTTTGAATTCACGCTTCTGATCATCTATCATTCTGCTTCTGGGAATAGCAACGCCAGCGTCCGTCACAGGTGGTATGTAGCCAATTGTGACAATATCCCATAGATCAACATCGTAGCCCAGAAAGAAACTTTCAATTCTGCCTTTCCAATAATCAAATTTTTCTCCATCAAAGATTGGAGGTTTAGCATTGTAACTATCTCTTTCATTGGTGTTGGCCATAGTTTTTCTCACGCTGGATCTCTCTACACTATTAAGTGTTTGATTAGAAAATCAATAACAGAGTCGAAGCTCTGATACCAATTGAAGGTAGAGAAAAACAAGAAAGGGGGTTTTAATTGTTTTTGGAAATAAAAACTTTTTGCGAAATTAGACACACACAGAATAAAAGAAATAAAACACAGGATTTTATACTGGTTCGCTTGAAATTCAAAGCTACTCCAGTCCACCTGGCCAAGGTGATTTCGCCTTTTAAAAAAGGACTTAATCTACTAATCTTGAAAGATTACACAACCAATCGTCTAAGAGAATAATCCCTTAGCCCTCTCAAGTATTCAGACTACACAGAGTCACTTGAGGAAGTATTTTAAGCAAACGTATGAATTGTAATGTAATGTGCTTCTAATAAACAAGCAAGTATTACAGAATTAAAAGAACAATAGTTTTTCACGTAAGAGCAGCAGCTCATGAAACAGAAAGAGAAGATGAATGAGAGTTGTTGTATTCTGTGTGTCTCAGATGTATTCTCTTGAGAAGTATTCAGTCCTTTATATAGGCGTTGAGAAGAACCGTTGGAGTGATGACAGAATCTTGGTCATTGAAGAATGTTTATTGTTATTACTCTCCTTGTTTCTTTCTAAAACAGTTTTGTGCGCCTCATTATTTCCTTCTAGAAATAATTTCTTTCCAAAACCAGATTTCTTTTCGGTTACGTGTTCTGAACTGGTGAATCTGTATCAGAGTCTTGGTAAGTCAGAGTTTAACTTCAGAGGTTGATTTTATCTTACCGCATCAAAGTTTCTCTATGCTCTTGACTTCTTCAGATTCAGAGTCTGGATTCAGTCTTCTTTACCAAAGTTTCTGACTTCTTTCTATTGCGTTGGTAACTGCGTTGATCAGAGTCAGAACCTTCTGGACGTGTTTTCTCTGAGTAGCATCTGATAGTTGAATTCTATATCTGATGTATTTTTCTATCTGATTGTTTGATCAGAGTCCTGCACACTTAAGAAAAATTTCGTTAGAGTACCATTTTTGTTTCATCATTTGTTATCATCAAAATCTTAAAGATACATTGTAGAACCAACTTTGTTCTTACATGAAGAAGGGCCAAAACCTGGTTCCCGTTGGGGCATGGTATTTAATGGAGTTATTAATTCATATGGTAATGGCATTGGGGTAGTGATTATTACTCCTCAAGGCACACATTTTCCATTTACAGCTATATTAACTTTCAAGTGTACAAATAATATGGCTGAGTATGAAGCTTGCATTATGGGGCTTGAAGAAGCCATTGATCTCAGAATCAAATATCTTGACGTCTATGGAGATTCAACTTTGGTTGTGAATCAGATCAAAGGTGAATGGGAGACGAATCAACCCGATTTGATACCATATAAAGACTATGAGAGGAGAATTTCATCTTTATTTACAAAAGTTGAGTTTCATCATATCCCTCGAGATGAAAACTGGATGGCAGATGCTCTTGCAATGTTGGCTTCAATGATTGTGGTGAAGTTTTGGAATGAAGTTCCCAATTTGACTGTGATGCGTCTTGATAGGTCAGCTCATGTGTTTGCTTTTGAAGAAGTCAGGATGAAAATCCATTATATTTTGATATCAAATGTTTCCTCCAAAGTCAGATTTACCCGCCTGGGACATCTTTGAAAAATAAGAAGACTTTGAGAAGTTTAGTTGGCAACTTCTACCTGAATGGTGATGTGTTTTACAAGAGAAACTTCGATATGATTTTGCTCAGATGCGTGGATAGACACGAAGCATACTTATTGATGACTGAAGTCCATGAAGGTTTCTTTGGTACTCATTCCAATGGACATGCTATGGCTAAGAAGATGTTGAGAACAGGTTACTATTGGCCGACAATGGAATCTGACTGTTGCAAGTTTGTGAAGAAATGCCACAAGTGTCAAATTTATGCAGATAAAATTCATGTTCCTCCGACACTGTTGAATGTCATTTCCTCTCCATGGTCCTTCTCCATGTGGGGAATTGATATGATTGAGCCCAAAGCTTCGAACGAACATCATTTTATTTTGGTGGATATTGACTACTTCACAAAGTGGGTTGAAGTGGCATCGTATGAAAATGTAACCAAACAAGTTGTTGTAAGGTTCATCAAGAATCAGATTATATGCCGGTATGGTGTGCCAAGTAAGATCATTACTGATAATGGATCGAACTTGAACAACAATATGGTGGAGGCTCTTTGTAAAGACTTCAAGATTGCATACCATAATCTTCTCCCTACAGACCTAAGATGAATGGGGTTGTTGAAGCTGCGAATAAGAACATCAAGAAGATTATTCAAAAGATGGTTGTGACGTATAAAGATTGGCATAAGATGCTCTCATTCGCTCTGCATAGGTACCATACATCCGTCCGCACTTCAACAAGGGCAACCCCTTTTTCACTTGTTTATTGCATGGAAGCTATGCTCCCAGTAGAGGTTGAGATCCCATCACTGCGTGTCTTGATGGAAGCTAAGTTGACTGAAGCTGAATGGTGTCAGACCAGATATGTCCAATTGAATTTAATTGAAGAGAAGAGATTAACTGCCATGTGTCATGGTCAGTTGTATCAACAAATAATGAAGAAGGCATTTGATAAGAAGGTCAAGCCTCGTGCATTTGGAGAAGGTGCCTTGTGATCAAAAAGATTCTATCTTTCAAACCTGATATTAGGGGCAAATGGACTCCTAATTACGAAGGCCAATATGTTGTTAAGAGAGCCTTTTCAGGCGGTGCTTTGATTCTTACAACTATGGATGGGGAAGAGTTCACTCGCCTTGTCAATATTGATGCAGTCAAGAAATACTTTGCCTAAAAAGAAAAGAACAACTCGCTAAGTTGAAAACCCGAAAGTGCGGCTTAGGAAAAAATGAGCGTCTCGGTGGATTGAAAACCTGAAAGGGTGATCCAGGCAAAATTTAGAGACATAAAACAGAAAATTTATCTTGATAGATTGAGTATCCCACCTTGGGGAAATCTAGGCAAAAGTTAGGGATTATGGCAAGTAACTACATTCGGTTGGTCCTGATCATTGGAACAATTTGGAGCAAGTTATTTGGTCCTGATTCGTCATTCTCAACCAAAGCCAAGAGCGCGGCAGATATTGAAGCGGGTAGGGAGAGTAGTGATCATTGTATTCAATGTAGCCATTTTCCATGTAAATTACCGTTTTCAACTTTGTAAAGATCCATGGAGTCTTGTCATTTACAGACTACCATTTCTATTAAATAAAGTTGAGCTTTTTATCCAATTTTTTCTACTCTTATTTATTTCAGCTAAATAAATTGAATTTTTATGATGATAATTTTGAAAAGAATTAATAAATTAAAATCAATTTACTTAAGAATATGAAAGCAATCACTTTAAAAGCAATTGATTTTAGTAAGGAATATCAACAACAATTCAAGTACAGGTAAGTCTTGAAATGCAGAGCCTTGTTGGTCTCCCCCAAGCAATTGGTTGGGCGATAATTCCTAAACAGTTCATCATTTATCCCCAAAAGAGTTGAACTGCTGAGCAATCCCTTTTGCAAATTTTCCCAGCTAAGTTGAAGGCTCACCTCCTCAATAAATTGGCTCAGACCCCATGCAGAGTTTTATCTCCTGTATTCCCTAACTGAGTCCATCTTAAGATATTGAAGATCTATGATTCCCGACAGTTTTTAGTCTTGAGTAATGTTTAATTTGGTCCCCTGTGAAGTTGTCCCCCATTTGACATGGTGTTGACCTAAAATTCCCCGCAGAGTTAACAACATGGATCCTCGACAGATCTTTTTTCTCCTTTACCCAGCTAGGGTTCAGTTATTCAGAACCAAATTATTGGAGTTCATCCCCATCATTTTTCTCCAGTTGGTGTTCTCATCTTGTTGAGATTAGTCGAGTGTTACAGTGGTGATTCAAATCTATGATATTTATCCTTTGCAATAAGTTTTGTCAGCATAACCATCAAGCATATACATATTCATGCATAAAATACATCATCAGATATTTTATTACGCATTTGTTATTGCACTTGATTTTATTATTCTGATTTCCTACTACGGTGACATTATTTCCCCATGCAGTTTTGGTGTGTCTGTCCTCCTGCAATGGTAGAGTTCAGCCTATTAAGCAGAAAGAATATAACCTTTCTCTTTTCCCCACTGAGTTCTTTCCTTGTGGATGATTACTATTTCAGTTTCCTCCCCAGTTAATTATCTGGATGAAACCACTCCCCTTGAGTTATATCCTCATTTGGGTTGAATCCTTGTTTGATGGTTTCTTTCTAGATCTTACCTAGATAGATACTTTTGGGTCTCTTGAGAATCTATTACCCAGTAACTGGTAATATTCTTCTCGATTTTTGAGTACATTACTTTTTCCCAATACCTGGTAAAAATGTAATCTACTTCCTTTGCTTTCCCCAACGGATTCGTTTTACAAGCAGTCTATCCTTGATATGTTCATCCTAACCGATGACGGATATTCTTCCTTTGTTGGTTTTATACCCAGTAAAAAGGTAGTTGTAATCCTTGATATGTTCATCTTAACCGATGATGGGTTTCCTCCTCTTTGTGGTCTTCTGCCCAGTAACAGGTAGTTGTAAATCCTGCTTTCCCCTGCTGAGGCTATCCTTGATATGTTCACTTTAACCGATGACATATATTCTCTCTTTGGTATTCTATCCAGTAGTTGATAGATATAATTCTTATTTTTCCCCGACAGTCTATCCTTGATATGTTCATCCTAACCGATGACGGATATTCTTCCTTTTTGAGTTTATCCTTGATATGATCACTATAACCGATGACAGATATTCTCTTTGGTCTTCTGCCCAGTAACCGATAGTTGTAAAACCTATTTGATATTTTTCCCCAGCATGCTATTCTTACCCAGTAACCAGTAATGAATGCACCTCCTGTTTCTCAGCGAGTTATCCTTGATATGTTTACCCTAATCAATAACGGATGTCTCCCTGTCATAGTACATTATCTTCCTACCCAGTAACCGGTAATAGATAATATACTTCTGGTACTCCTGCGTTAAAGTTCATTTTTCCCCAGTTGAGTTTGGGTGTGTATGTCCTCAATGAAGTCGCCAATCCCTTGTTTGGTTCGAGTATTTCAGTTTTGTTCTGATTTACCCGTTTCACCTGCAGATTTTCCCTTATCCCTAACCGAGTCTTTCCATGACTTATTTTCATGGAATTTCCCCTCGTGTCTCCAGCTGTTTTTTTTAAGTCGTAGCATGGCATACGCACAACAGTTTATCCCCAGAGTCTCTGTCTCCCCGGTGAGTTTTTCCTTATATAATGCATTATGCTCTTGTGGGCTTTCAGTCTCTCTGAATTCTTTTCCTTTGTGGCAATATTTTCCCCATAGAGATTATTTTAACATTCATATCATATGCATCATGAGGCCTCTTAGGGACCAAAGTTTGTTTCTATATATTGTTATTTAATTCCATTCTACTGAGCTGATACGAATATTTTAACCTTCACATCCTCAGTTAGAATGTCCTTAAATAGGGGCAGCTGTAAGACCCCAATTTTGACCCTAAGATCCCTCATGCTATCTCATCATATGCATTAGCTTTGGGATCACACATTAACATCCTCCTTACCCCTCATTCATTGGGTTTGCATTGGGAGAAATCACCAAGCACATTTGGTTGTATCATACTTTTTTTTCATTATTTACTAACCAAAACACCAAAAATATGTCAATGTATAGATTGTTGCTTTTGTAGGTAGTGTGTGATCACCCATGCTCCACCAAGCTCATATCTAGGGTTTAAGACCACTCAATGCAAGGAGATCAATCAAGAGATGGTTCACAATGACTCTAGACATCATATATGGATCCTCATGGTCTTCACATATCATTTTAATCAAGAAATCATCAAGAGTTTGAAGCTTGTCTGCCTTAGAAACCCTAATTCATCTGGGTATCTTGTGTGACTTCCTCAACAAGTTTCTTCACCATTTTGATCAAATATTTCAAGGGATACATCATTTTACATCACCTTATGCATATATGATCCTCCATGAGTCCCAAATATCAAGATAATGTCAATTTTGCGAGATGGTTCATAATGGTTGACCAGAGAAAGTCAACTGGTCAAAACTAGGGTTCCCTAGACCCTATCTCCTATAATTTTTGTCATATGAAAATGATTCCAAGATAAAAGTTACTCCTTATGATATTCCAAACAAATTTCATGTTCAAGTCAAGAGATATTTTTGCTTGTAAAGTCATTTTTTTATGGTGAAAGATTATAGGCCATTTTGTCTGAACCCTAGTTAGGAGGTAAACCTCCAAGGATCATAACTTGATCATTTTTTATGAGATGAAAGCCATTCAAGTTCCATTATTAACTTCAAGATGTTCTCTCCAACCTTTATGTTTAGAATAAGTTCAAATTCAACTTTCAAATGCATGTGCCAAGAGGAAACATTATAGGTCATTTTGGGCCATTACCATTGAACAAGTGATTTTCCTCAACTTCTAAAATGCATAACTCCTTCATTCCATATCCAAATTAGGCCAAATTCGTGACTAAATTGAATAGGTTTTAAATATCTACAACTTTGATGAAGGAAAATTTTCCATTTGAAGCTCATAACAAACGTTATTCAAGTTGGAAGAAATGAACATTTGACTTGATACTTAGAAATTTTTTAAACATGTTTGATTTTCCAAACTTCCACCTCAAAATTGATCATGATTCAAGCTTCAAATGGAAACGTGTTTAACATGAAAGTCGTTCCCCCTTGATCTCACCTTTCCAAAAAGTCCAAGATCACCTCATTTAGCCAAAGAATGAAGGACTTGCGTATGGGTTCTTTTCAAGGGACCAATTGGATGCTTTTCACCTTCACATTTCAAACTCAAATGAATGGTCACATGACATGATTTCAGCATGTTTCACAAGCAAATTTGGACCTGAATACATCACCTGATGGGCCTATCACACGCCCATTGAAGCATGCAATAAAAATTGCTAAATTTGACAAAATTTGGAAGTGTGTGGAAATGAATCACATTGGATATAAATACAACCCTTCATACTCATAATTAAGGACCTGATGCCCAAGCTTTGAACCTGCAATCCAAACCCTCACCATTAAGGGATAATCTTGAAGGTTTTCATTTGAAAATCAAGCTTCAAATCTCATTCTGTTTTGAGATTGGAACTCCAAGAGTCCAAGCCATTTTTGATCTTAATCACTTCCTACAAAGTTATGAAACCAAGCCAAGCATAATTGGGATCAATATCAAGCAAGGTTGAAGCTCCCTCAAAGGTAATTTTTCAGAATTTTCATCTCTTCGATTCTCCCTCATTTCTTCACTATTCTTTGTGATTTTTGGTTGGAGAAGTCCTACCAATGTAGGCAAGAAGATTGAGTTGCTTTGAGGTCAAATCGAAGCAACTCAGTTCATGATCCTCAAAATTCAAATCCCTGTATCTTTTTATATACTTGGAATTTGAGAAAAATGAGGCGAGATTCGAGCTCCTGAGCATTTTCTCTTCAAAATAGTGTCCTTGTTTTTCATTTTTCATGGAGTTGAGGTTGGACCAGTCCGATGGTCATCACCGGAGAAGATGACCGGAGCTAGGGCTCTAGTGGTGAGTTGGCTTCATCTCATCCATCCGATCTTGCTCCAGGATCTAATCTCAGCCTTTGGTTTGAATTACCACTTGAGCATACGCGTTGACTGTGGACTATGGTGGATGATACGCGCTTGACCATCAAATCTGCCACCTCAATTAATGAGGGAGATCTGATGGCCATTGTTTTTTTGTATTTTCTGTTTTTTCATTTAATTGCTTTATTTTGATTAATTCGTAATAATTTTATTTTTAATCCAAAAAATATGGGACTTTCACCAAAAATCTTTAAATATTTTTCTCTTTCATTTTCTGAATTAAAATTATTTTTTGGATTAATTTTGATATTTTTCACGAATTAAATGTTTTTGTGCATATTTTTAATTGTTTAAAAATACTTCTGACTTTTCAAAAATCATGAAATTTTTTGTCTAAGGTCCTTTGACCTTGTTTGAACTAGGATAAATCTCTTGGCCATTTATTTGGAGTTTTGAAGATATTTTAGGTTTTGACCAAAATAATTTGTATTTTAATGCATTTTTAAATTGATTAATTGTATAAAAATTATGTTGAGCCATTTTTATGGTCTTGTGATGTTTGACTATTTGTTTGGGCATTGGTCAAGGTTGATTTGACTTTTGTTGGATTAAAATCATTGGATTTAGGGGATTGATGAAATATACATTTCATCTCCCAAAATGAATGAATGATTTTAATTTGACAAAACTCCTCCCATGACCAATTTGTGCTTCTCTACCTCCCCTCCCTCTTCATCTTCATCCCTATTCTTGCCCATTCCTTTTATTGACCAATGAAATCTCAAATATCCTAAGGCTAATTGGTTCATCAATGACCCTGTGTCAGATGAACCAATACAAGTATGGATGAGATAAGTCCATCCCTTTTGATCTTTTCTTTTAGTGTGTGGTATGTTTTAAGAGTTTGGTTCATCATACCAAATCTCTAACATGCATTAACACCTAAATTTTTATTGTCCGGCCTCAGATAGTTGTGACTTCTACATAAGTCCAATTACGATTGCTTAACATAGAGTTAAACTTGGCCCTAAAGGCATATCATTCTAGTAAGTGAGATTGTAAGTCTCTCATATTTCATGGTATTATATGGAAACTTGGCCTTTTTTCCTTCCTATGGAAGATGTCTTGGTTCAAGGATCCATGTTTGTGAATAGATGGTTGAGTGTTCTCCAAAGAATGACTTAATCAATTAAAAAGAAAAACACTACTAACATTCAATTAACCTTGATTAACATTTGACTAACTCTTATTAATATTGCCTTACTTTCAAGTCATTTACTTTATGTAATTTAATTCTCAGTCATTTATCATTCATTATAATTTACATCTCATTTAAATTGTTTATGTTTATGCCATTTTCACTTTGCTCATTTGAGCCATATATTGTGATTGTATATATTTGTTTGTGCATTTTGATCTTTGTTTGTGGTCTTAGGACCTTAAAGTACTTAATAAACAACAAAAACCCTAAAAAATGTTTGGTGGACTATTGATCTTGATCTGAACTATTGGACTTAGGATTAGGCAACATTCCCTGTGCAGAAAGGACTTGGCCAATGCCAACATTCTGAAATCAAGTTATTATGAACTGAGCCTTCATCTGATGCAAGTCTTGGGATTGTATTTGAATTCATCTTCTACATTGTCTTGGTGCAAACTATTATTTTGATCTTGTGTCTAATGCTTTATTCTAAGTTGATCAAGGAGTATTTCATCTGATACATGGGAAGATAAAGAAGATTGCTAGCTATGGGATTTGCTTGCTTGGATGTGGCTATCTTTATTTGATGCTTTGATCTTCATGATGTCTGATACTGCTAATTGCCTGATCAACTATTGCTTGATTCAAAGTCCAAAGGGAAACTGGGTTTTCTATATGACATTCTTGTATGTTGGATTGCATCACATTGGTCAAATCTTTTCAACTCTTAACTTTTAATTTTAAGCTTAGGATTAGTCTCTTCATCTCCTCCCACTTCTTAAATTTCAAATCTCTCCCCCTTTTCAAAAACTTTCTTTGCTTGTGATTTCAAACTTAGACCTTATTTCAAGTAGAAACTTTGGCCTTATGACATTGAATTTTTGAACTTTCCTTTTCTTAAATCAAACTTGTAAATAAATCTAATCATATTGACTTAAAATTTCAAAAGACAAAAATAACTAACAACTTCATTCAAACTTTTGGGCCTTTCGTGCCTTTCTTATTAACCTTTTATTAAAAGCAACCCACTCATTTTGAAATTGTTACCACGAACTACGAGGTTTTGATCCCTCATTTTTATGTTGGTACGTAGGCACAAGTCCGAAGGTCTTGTCAAACACAAAATCTAATCAATGAATTCTTTTCTCATCCCCACACTCTATTTTTCTCAAACATCATTTTATACCAAAAACATATACACACATAAAAAAAGGGCTCCCTAGGAGTACCTAGGACACTTTGGATGCTAACACCTTCCCTCTGTGTAACTAACCCCCTTACCTGTAATCTCTGGCATTTTATTAGTTTTGATTTGAAAACTTCTTATCTTTGGGTTTTGTTTGTACTTTTCCCTTTTCCTTTGGAAACAATAAAAGCGCGGTGGCGACTCTGGTTTTATTAACGTTAAGCTTATCCATAGCTTGATGGTCATGAATTTACTGTTACACTAGCAAATTGTGTGCCATTGTCGGATACAATAACTCTAGGTAGACCAAACGGACATATTATGTTCCTCCAGTAGAACTGGCGTACGCTTTCAGTTATGATTCGTGCCACAGCTTCTGCCTTCACCCATTTAGTGAAGTAATCGACAACTACTATTAAATTTTTTAGCTATCTGGATACCACAGGAAATGGACCTAGGATATTTGTCCCCCATTGATAAAACGACAATGGTGAAAACACTGAATGCAACACTTCTGCGGGAGAATGGATAAAAGGAGAAAACATCTGACATTTTTTACACCGGCTTAGAAATTATGCACAATTCTGCAACATGATTAGCCAGTAATATCCTGCTCTAAGTATTTTTCCTGATAGTGCCCTTCCTCCGATATGATTCCCACAGATTCCTTCATGTACCTCCTTCATGACAAAAATCGAGTCTTCTTCCGAGATGCACCTCAACATAGGAGTCGATCTACCTATCTTGTACAAGTTATCGTCCATGATGAGGTACCTCACATATATCCTTTTAATATACTTAGCTTCTATTTCTTATTCATGTAGTTCATTCTTATTTAAATACCGAATGATAGGCGTCATCCAACCTCTAGCCTCATTTAGTGTTATAACCTCATCCACTTATGTACTTGGCATTTCCAAGGTTTCTTGAATTACTGTTTTGTTTAACCCAATGACTTTGGTACTTGCTAATTGTGCCAAGAGATCGACTTTGGTGTTCTCTTCCATAGGAATGTGATTTATCTTAAACTCTTCGAATGTTTGGGACATCTTGAGAGATTTTTACAAATATTTGATTAACGATAAATCCTTTGTTTGAAATTCTCGCTTGACTTGGTTGGTGATCAACTGAGAGTCGGTTTGGACCAGTAAATGCGTCACTCCGACCTCTCTCACTAACTTTATTCCTGCAATTAAAGCTTTGTATTCTGTCTGGTTATAACTTCATCCATGTTAGATGTCGGTTTTTGAGCTAGGGATTCATTGAACTGCCATGCTCTAAGACCGTGTTGAAATGCTCCCACGAACATTTCTTGATTTGAATGCGACACTTTGATGGTTTCTTCATTGAAACTTGATAGATACTCTCTGAGGGATTTCGAGTATCCTTGTCGGATATTAAACAAATTGGTAGTCAACATTTTCCTATGTTTACTTGCTGAAAAATGTTGTACCATTTTCTTAGTTAAATCCTGGTAGCTGATGACTGAGCATCTGGGTAAACTCATGAACCATCGCAGAACATCCTCTTTAAAGGTCCTGGCCATGAGCTTACATTTCAGTGAGTCAGAATCCCCTACTATTGCCATTTGGTTACTGATGGCAATAATATGCTCTTGTGGATCAGTTTTACCATTGAAATATACTAGCGATGGAGGTTTGAAGTTCTTCGGGACTTGATCATCCCAGATAGCTTCAGATAAAGGCTGAGAATCCATAGGATCCTCCTCTGCATCCCCTTCCTGGAGACTTTGTGTCTGCAAAACCTAGACACTATCTTGTAAGGTTTCATTTTGTTGACAAAGTGCTTCCACCACCGCGAGTAATTAAGCTATATCTGGTGGTAGAGATGGATCACTTTGATTGGGAGACGATCTCGACATCGTCTAGATGAAGTATTAACGCTCTTGATGATGGTTTTGTATGACCTGGGCAAGTTTTACCGAGGCCCCATGGTGACCGCCAACTGTTCTTGCTAAAAAACACTAAAAGGTTGACTTCGTTGTTTTCAGTCAAGGAGAGCCTAAAATGATCGGTTGGAGTGTCTGCTATGTATTTCTTATCTTGTTTTTGTATGTCATTTACCCTCGAAGCATTCTTCTATTTATAGGTCCCAACCTCCTTCTCTCTTCCCCTGTTTTTACTCTCCATATTCCTCACAAATACATCGGCCAATAATGCATGTCGCCCCTATAACTTCTATGTAACGTATGCCTCTTTAATAATTATAACTCCCTTGTTTTAATGTATCACTCTGCAACTGTTTCATACGACCCTTCAAATGCTATTGTAACCTTGTCATCGAATCCGACTAGTACGAACTAGATCATTCCCGACTTACATGAGGTCGGACCCGTCTTGCTTATTTTGATATCCTAATCGGATTTCGATTAGTAGATGACAACACAACTATCCGACTTGTTAGCCTCATCATACTCGATTGTCACCAACTCGACTTTGGAGAACTCATGTACACAAATAGGCTCCGTTGATCTTATACCTCGATTGGTCAAACTAATTTTCCGGAATGTACAACGATAAACATAAGTACTTAAAAGAAACAGGTATGCGCCATCATAACATACCAGATTTTGAAATATTCGATATACCATATTTCTTATATACATTACCGAATCTTTTTTATTTTTGCCAACTTTTTTTATTATTCTACCGGATTTTTCGTTCAAATTTTTGGATAAAATATATAGGAATGTCAAATGGGCCAAGATTTGTATTCAGAAGTCCATGATACAAAATGGGTCAAGATTTGTATTCATAAGTACATGAATTGTGGATAGAGATGCTCTTTATGCTTTCATCGTGATCCACGATATTCCCAAAATTTTATTTTAAACTAACACCTCGTGGCACTCATGGTAAATATAATATTAAAGAAAAATATCAATAAAGACAATTACTCTGCGTTCACATGACCATATGCTATAATATTCTAAATTTTTATATCATCACTTCATAAACATGCGCAAATTAAACCTTATACAGTATCTCTATATAAACAATCATGTAGTTCACTTAAGAAAGACACAACACAAACATCATAAACCACATTATTAAAAACAATCAAGAAACAATGAAGTTCATTTCACTATGTTTCCTAATTTCTCTCTTAGTGTTATTATTCAACACACAACCACTACAAGGAGCTGAACCAGAACCAGTAGTAGACAAACAAGGTAACCCTCTTCAACGAGGTGAAGGTTACTATGTCTTCCCACTTTGGGCTGACAATGGAGGCATTACATTGAGTCCAACAAGAAACCGAACATGTCCTCTCGACATCATTCGTAACCCGGCCGCACTCGGCTCGTCGGTATACTTCACTGCACCAGGCCTTGATTACATTCCAACTCAAACTGATCTGACCATTGAGATTCCAATCCTGGGCAGTCCTTGCAAAGAGCCAAAAATCTGGAAGCTTTCAAAGGAGGGGTCTGGATTCTGGTTTGTGAGCACAGGTGGTGCGGCTGGGAATCTTGTGAGTAAGTTCAAGATTGAGAGGCTTGAAGGTGAACATGCATATGAGATTTATAGCTTCAAGTTCTGTCCTTCTGTTCCTGGTACTCTTTGTGCTCCTGTTGGAACTTTTGAAGATAGCGATGGAACCAAAGTTATGGCTGTTGGTGATGGTATTGATGAACCTTATTATGTTAGGTTTCAGAAAGTTTCTACTTTTGGTCAAGATTTGAGCAGTGTTTAGTTTGATAAAAGGTTTTTGATTTTGTGCTAGTAGTGGAGTGGGATATGAATCATAATAAGGCACAGAAAAGAGTACATGTCTTTGGTTTTAAGATTTGCCACTTTCTTTTTCTTGTCATAAGTGAAATAAAATTATTCCATTTTACTTATATAAGATTTAACTGTCTCAACTCTCAAACTTGTCTATTTTCCATTCATTTTCCTATGCGTTTATTAATTGTTTCTAATTCTATTATTTAAAAGCTTTTAGACAACTTAGTGCTACCTTACTTTTGGGTCGTGATGTGTCAATAGATTATTTTGATATATTGTAAGATAAATAGATTGTGCAACAATTATTAATAACTTTTAATATATTTTGATTAAAAAAAAGAAAATCAAGCAATTGTTCTTTTCTTCTTAAGTGAGAAAACTAATTCATATATATATATATATATATTATATATATATATATATATATATATATATATATATATATATTTGATTCTTCTCGGTTGACATCAGCCCTTCTCTTATGGTTTTCTTCTACACTTTGCTCTTTATTGCTTCTATATAGTTGATTGGTTCTGCATGAGTCAATAGAGCAAAAATGTATTAGGTCTTTTTCATTTCTTACAACAATGGCAACAAAAACAAAAAAAAGTATTTCACAATCATTAACGGTCTTTTTAAAACACTTTTCAATTTTAGTTCTTAAAATTTATTTTTTAAATCTATTTTAAAAAACTATTTTTAAGGAGAAAATTAATAAAAAATTTGCTTGATAAACTAATTTTTAAAAACTGTTTTAAAAATATGAAAATGAAAAAACTTGTTTGATAATCTAATTTTTTAATAGTATTTTAAGAAGAGAATAAAAATGCATATTTTTACATCTACTTTTAAAATCTATTTTATTGTATAAAATATTACAAATTTAAGAAAATTAATTGATATTTGGTCGAATACAAATAATTGGGTTAAATCAATTTTTAATTTTATAAATCACATAACACTTGTTTGTAATAATAATAAGAAAAAAACAAGTAAAAAATGGGATTGCACGTTTAATAGAAAAAAAATTATATAGTGAAAATAATTAAGAAACACAAAAGAAATTAAGCAAAATAAATAAACATATTTGGAAAGATTACTTATACATAAAAAGAGCATAAATAAAAGAAATATCATACTCTTTCAAATAGTTTTTCTATTTTATTTTAAAAATATAAAAATTATTAAAAATACATTAATGTCATTAATGAAAATTATAAATTTTTATGTTTTTTCTTCAAATTTTATAATACTAAAAACTGGAAAGTAAGAAGCAAAACACAACTAAACTATTTCACTTTTTTGCTTTTAAAAACTGAAAAATAGAAAAGAGTTTTTAAAAACACTTTTGCAAAACATTATATTCAAACAAGTTTTTAAATTTTAAATTTTTAAAAACTAAAAAAGAGTTTTTAAGATGCATTTCAAACAGACCCTAAGTCTTCTAGAACCTATTTTCTTCTTTGTGGCCTCTTATGAGCATGAGATTCTACTGGTGCAGCAGCATCAATTTCAATTATTTCATCATTCGTTTTACCATCAGATTCTTCATTCTGATCATTGTATACAAAAGTGTTTCTGACATCACCTTCTTTTGTATTTTTAGTTTTCCAATTCCAAGCATCTGATTCATCAAAAACCACATTCATGTTAATATGTACTATTTTATCAATAGAGTTGTATAATTTATATGCACATATTGAACGATACCCTATGAATATCATCTTCACGCTCTTGTCTTGTAGTTTGGTCCTTCTTTGATTAGGTATTTGTTTGAAGCAGATTGTTCTAAACACATTCAAATGCTTCAAATATCGCTTTTTTGCACATCAAGCATCTACTGGTACCTTCATCTTCAATTTCTTGGTAAAACATCTATTCAGAATGTGTGTTGGATGTATGAGGCAGATTCTTGAGCTTCAACATGCTCTTTGCCACATCAAGGATCATCATGTTTCTTCTTTCTACAAGACCGTTATGTTGTTGTGTA
The DNA here is from genome assembly GCF_024323335.1 of Lathyrus oleraceus. Lineage (NCBI taxonomy): Eukaryota > Viridiplantae > Streptophyta > Magnoliopsida > Fabales > Fabaceae > Lathyrus > Lathyrus oleraceus. The sequence goes on along the minus strand of NC_066583.1, from coordinate 86,914,518 downwards.
TAGGGTGAAGTCACTTCATATCATATACCTTTACTTATGCAATATGCTTCAAACTCTTTTAAGGTATATTATCCACCTCCACAGTCCTCAAAACTGTTGTTCCTTTTTTGTTGGATAAATATACAAAACAATAATGGTGTCTCAAGCTATTTTGGAGCAGAAGGAAACATGTGGGAACCAATGTCTCAGCATGTGTGTAGCATTTTTTCCTTGTCTACAGAAAAAGGATGTTGCTTTATGCGTGTGTTTTTCAATTACTTAGAATGTGTTTTGATATTGTGTGCAACAATTGTTGTTGTTGTATTTTATCAATTGGATTTCTTTGATTGTTTTTATTAGTTAAATTTAAATCAAATCAAGTCATATTTTATGGATATGATTTGGAGCAACAAATCTCAGCAAAATCTTTATTATTTATTGACAAAATCAGGTTATTATCCAAAGGAAAAAAGCCCATAATTGATTGCTATATAAGGAGACTCAATTCTCATGTTTTAGTTAAGAGTTTTTGTGTGCAAGAACTCAAGGAGAAGAGCGATCCAAAATGCAGCGGAATTAAAATTTCTCCTTTAGTGATCCTTACGAATGGGCATGATCAGTGATTGAATTGTTACCTCTTGTGGCGATTGTAACCTTTGATGCAGATCTACAGAGCGATACGTTGAACGATGATAACGCCTCTACTCAGTCCACACAAATGGATTCCTTCAATCTCAGTGCTAGCTGCTACGAATGAAGGCTTTGAGTAAGTGAGAGAGAGAGAGAGAGGGAGTGAGAGAGAGAGAGAGAGAGAGAGAGAGAAACGAAATTGCAACTGCACAAATGCTTCTACACAAGGGTTCTATTTATAGAACCACTTGTGTGGGTTGCAAGTTAAAAAGCCCACTCAAGTGTATGTCGCCCATATCTTATAATATGCCAAAATCACTTAAGCGTGTGGTACCTTACCATATTTCGTATTCTACTTAAGTATATCGTACCTTACGATGTTCTACAATTCACTTAAGTGCACCGTACATTACGGTATTCCTTAGTTACTCTATCTCTCATCAATTCGTCCTTTTGTGTGTGAACCTCTAGGTTTTCGCGACATTGGCAATTATATTAAATCACGTATTTAACATAATAAACAGTGAGCGGTATCTAGCAACACATCACTGCTACCCAAGACACGAAAATGTCATGTGATCTGACAAATCCTTCTGTGATAATACTTATGTGTACAATTACCTTTTTTTCCTTATGTCTATATGTTGGTGTAAGCCCTAGAGGCCAATACTTTTGGTACTTGTATCGAATTATTTATTAATAATAAAAGGCATTTTCTTTATTATGGTTGATTAATAAAGTCCCTAGAATAGATAGTCTGTTTAATGTATTAAGTGTGACTTAATCATGAGAACACATTAAACATAAGGGCACTGTTCTTAAAGTGTCCGTAGTCGAGCTTTAATGTGAAGTGGGATAACATTAAAGCATTAAGACTATTATGTTTGTAGACTGATGATCACATCTCATGGATCATGGATAAAGAGTTATAAAGTCTTAAACATAGGTATGAATATTAGGAGTAATATTTATACCGGATTGACCCGCTATGATAATACTATATAGAAAGTTATGCAAAGTGTCATAAGTTATTCTCATGGTGATAATAGTGTATACCACTCTTTGACCTGAAACCACTATGGATCCTAGATGTAGAGTTGAGTGCTTTATTACTGATCCAACGTTATCCGTAACTGGATGACCATAAAGACAGTTGATGAGTACTCCACGAAGCATGCTGAGGGACATGAGTGTCCTAGATGGAATTTGCCAATCCTGCGTAACAGGATAAATGTCTATGGGCCCAATATTGAACTGGACAAGGGTGACACGGTCTATACCTTGTGTTCAATATAGACATAAGGGTAAAGGGGTAATTATACACATAATTATTATCACAAGAGGTTTTGTCAGATCACATGACATTTTCGTGACTTGGGTAGCAGTGATGTGTTGCTAGATACCGCTCACTGTTTATTATGTTAAATACGTGATTTAATATAATTGCCAATGCCGCGAAAAGCTATAGGGTCACACACAAAGGACGGATTGATGAGAGATAGAATAATTAAGGAACATCGTAAGGTACGGTGTACTTAAGCAGAATACGAAATATGGTAAGGTACCAAATACTTAAGTGATTTTGGCATATTATGAGATATAGGCCAAAATGCACTTAAGTGGGCTTTTTGCCTTGAAGCCCACACAAGTGGTTCTATAAATAGAGCTCTTGTGCAGAAGCTTTGTATGGGAATACAACACAACTGAAGAGTTGGAATTTCGTATCTCTCTCTCACTCAAAACCTTCATTCATAACAGCTAGCACTGCGATTGAAGGAATTCGTTCGTGTGGACTGAGTAGAGACGTTGTCATCGTTCAACGTTCGTGATCGCCCTGTGGATCTGTATCAAAGGTTTTGATCATTATCAAAAATCTGCACCAAAGGTTTGAATCGCCACAAGAGGTAACGATTCTATCACTGATCATGCCCATTCGTAAGGATCACTAAATGGAGAAATTTTTAAATTCCGCTGCGTCTTGGATGGAAATTCTCCAACAGTGGTATCAGAGCCACTTACGAAACCATGAATCTGATAACTGTTTTTGTTCTGTAATAATATGATTAAAGACAGAATGAATCAAAGGTTAAATTGAGATCGATCAAGTTACATATATGTGATATATGTAATCCTGATGCAAAATACATTATATATGATATAGTGTTCTCGTTTCGTTCATTCAAACCCTCGATGATTGTTTTCCTTTGAGCGATCAATGGTCGTTTGCTTCTTGATCCGAAATTAGTATGGTGAAGCAATGACGTGTTGATCAATCATACTGAATTAACAATCGAGATGTGTTTGACGGTCTGAAATTGGTGCATCAGGGTTAGTGACGGCACAAAGGTTGTGTTGTCAGAGAGTTATGCGATTGGGGTTTGAACGCACAAGAGTTGTGCTTCCTAAACACTTTTTGGAACAGTGTTAACCGGTTAACGCGTATGGTTAACCGGTTAACGCAATGCGAAATAATTTTTTTGAGTTTTTTAACAGTGTTAACCGGTTAACGCATATGGTTAACCGGTTAACGCAAGGCGGAAAACAGTTTTCCAAGACATTTTAAAACAGTGTTAACCGGTTAACGCATTTGGTTAACCGGTTAACGCAAGGCAGAAAACAATTTTTTCAGATTTCAAAACAGTGTTAACCGGTTAACGCATATGGTTAACCGGTTAACGCAAGGAAATTTTCACCCGTTCGGCTAACTCAGTGCTTTAAAAGTGTCAAGTGTTGATACGAAAAGCGACATCAATTTTAAATGAATTGTTCATTAAAATGTGATGATCGGTCGTCAAAATTTAATTTGATTTTAATTAATTAAAGGAATTAATAATAATGATAATAAAGTGTTTATTATTTTCTTGTGGTGATCGGTTATGGCCTTAGTTTTCCTTTTTTTGTTTTGGATTTTAAAATACGACCTGCGTGTCGTGCCTCTCTCTTAATCTCCCAAATGTAACTTCTTTTCTCATCTCACTCCCTCGTATGTAAAACGAGTTTCTTTCATGTAATGTAATGATATGAAGAAAGCAAAGAAGTCAGTGCCAAAGGAGGACAACCTTGAAGATCTTGCTTGGAGAAACTTAGATCGTTGTAGGTTAGCTTAGGTTCTCTCATTGGCTTGGGAGAACAATTGCGCTAGGGGCCATAACTGTTTCATTATGTATGTATGTATGTTGATGCATGTGAATGTATGTTGATGCATGTGAGAGACGTTTTATATGATAAACAAGCCGGTGAGATCAGGAAAATTGCAATTCCCTCAAAACTAAATATTAAGTTTTAAGCTTTCCAAGTTTTAACACTCATCAAGACTAGTATCGAATAATGTAGGTTTCGCCTACGCGAGGTGCATGTTCTATATTAGTAAGGTGCGATGGGATAATTGTAATATCCAACTGTTAAAACAATGGGTCAAACTTAACTAAACAAATTATAATAAGATTATATATATGTTTAGAAGCAAGAGTTGGGAATGATCCATATGATGGATTGGAATAAGGAGTTATTCACCCAACTGAAATTTTTGAGTGTTGTATGAGATACAATTGGAAGGAGTTCCTACCTAAATAACCTAGTTTTGTGTAATCCGCTTACGCGGACTTAGAACGAAGTGAAATATGGATCTCGACCCACTAGAAAATCTTCTAACGGGATTTTCCGAATCAAATGATGAGGGTCATTTGTTTTGAGTAAAATAGTGGGAGCATGTTTAATTAAAGGCCTAATTAAATATGTCAATGATACTTATATTTTCATTAATCCTTGTGTAGATTACCATGACAACAAACACCTCTAACAACATATTGCGATCAAACCTTGACAAAGAAAAATTGTCTGGGACAAATTTTCTGGATTGGTACCGAGACATGAGGATTGTCCTCAAACATGATAAAGGGAAAGGCAGGGAAGTTGCCAAACCCAAACCCACTAGTGCTGCCTTGAAGCCTAGTGGAAGCATAGAAAAGGAAGGCACCTGCTTCCATTGCGGTAAGACCGCACACTGGAAGAGGAACTGCCCAAAGTACCTGGAAGATAGGAAGAAAGGAGTAGAGACTCCAACTTCAGGTATTTTTGTTATTGAAATTAATTTATCTACTTCTGCATCATGGGTATTAGATACTGGATGCGGTTCTCACATTTGTAAAAATGTGCATGGACTGAAAAGGAGTAGAGATTTGGCAAAAGGTGAAGTCGACCTACGAGTTGGCAATGGAGCAAAGGTTGCTGCCTTAGCCGTAGGAACTTATGAATTGACTTTACCTAGTGGTTTAATAATTCAGTTAGAGAACTGTTATTATGTACCAGCAATTAGCAGGAATATTATTTTCGTTTCTTGTTTGGACAAGTTCGGTTTTTCATTCATAATAAAGAACAATTGTTGTTCAATTTATTTGAATGATATATTCTATGCTACTGCTCAAATGAACAATGGATTATATGTCCTTGATCTTGAAGTGCCAATTTATAACATTAATACTAAAAGGATGAAACCTAATGAGTTAAATCCAACTTACCTTTGGCATTGTCGATTAGGCCACATAAATGAGAAACACATTTCCAAACTCCATAAAGATGGATTGTTGGACTCTTTTGATTATGAATCATATGAGACATGCAGATCTTGTTTAATTGGAAAGATGACAAAGTCTCCATTCACAGGAAAAGGTGAAAGAGCTAATGATCTTTTGGCCCTCATACATACTGATGTATGTGGACCACTGAACATACCAGCCAGAGGAGGTTTTCAGTACTTCATCACATTCACTGATGATTTCAGTAGATATGGTTATGTGTATTTAATGAGACACAAATTAGAGTCCTTTGAAAAGTTCAAGGAATTCAAGAATGAAGTACAAAACCAACTGGGTAAGAATATTAAAACTCTTCGATCAGATCGAGGTGGTGAGTATTTAAGCCTAGAGTTTGATGACCATCTGAAAGAGTGTGGGATCCTATCCCAACTCACTCCTCCTGGAACACCCCAATGGAATGGTGTGTCTGAGAGAAGAAATCGAACCCTGTTGGACATGGTCTGATCCATGATGAGTCAAGCCGATCTTCCAAACTCCTTTTGGGGACATGCGCTGTTGACCGCAGCTTACACACTTAACCGTGTTCCATCCAAAAAGGTTGATAAGACACCATATGAGATATGGAGTGGTAAGAGACCACATATGTCTTACATGAAGATTTGGGGTTGCGAAGTTTATGTGAAACGACAAATTTCAACTAAGCTTGAGCCCAAATCTGACCAATGCTTATTTGTGGGGTATCCTAAAGAAACAAGAGGATATTACTTCTACAATCCTTCTGAGGGCAAAGTGTTTGTCGCTCGAACTGGAGTTTTTTCCTAGAAAAGGATTTTATTTCCAAAGGAACCAGTGGGAGGAAAGTAGAGCTTGACGAAATTCAAGAATCACAAAGCATCGATACACCTATGGAGGAATTAGAGCAGGAAACACAAATGGTTGTGGAAGAGCAACCTACTCAAGTAGAACAAGACCAGCGTAGGTCAGGCAGGATACGTCACCTACCTGAGAGATATGGATATCTCATAACAGATCAAGGTGATGTATTACTCATGGATCAAGATGAGCCTGTGACCTACCAAGAGGCCATAACTGGTCCCGAGTCTGAGAAGTGGCTAGAGGCCATGAAATCCGAAATAGATTCCATGTACACGAACCAAGTTTGGAACTTGGTAGAGCCTCCTGTAGGAGTTAATCCTATAGGATGCAAGTGGGTCTTCAAAAAGAAGACTGACATGGATGGTAAGGTACATACCTATAAAGCAAGACTGGTTGCAAAAGGATATAAACAAATTCATGGGGTTGACTATGATGAAACCTTTTCACCAGTTGCAATGCTTAAATCTGTTCGGATTTTACTTGCTATTGCTGCATATCATGATTATGAAATATGGCAGATGGATGTCAAAACTGCTTTCCTTAACGGGAATCTTCTTGAGGATGTGTACATGACACAGCCTGAAGGATTTGACATACCAGAAGAAGCCCATAAGATATGTAAGCTACAAAGATCAATCTATGGATTGAAGCAAGCTTCCAGAAGCTGGAATCTTCTGAAGGTGAGAAAAACAAGAAAGGGGGGGTTTGAATTGTTTTGGAAAAATAAGCGCTTTTCAAAATGAAAATCACACAAGGATTTTATACTGGTTCGCTTATAACACAAAGCTACTCCAGTCCACCCGGCCAAGGTGATTTCGCCTTCAACAAGGACTTAATCCACTAATCTTGAAAGATTACAAACAACGCCTAAGAGAAAAATCTCTTAGTCCTCTCAAGTTTACAGACTACACTAAGTCACTTGAGGAAATCAACAAACAATAAATGAAAGATTTATGTAATCTAGAGTGCTTCTAAGAAAGCAAATATTACAGTATTAAGAACAAGAGTTTTTCACGTTATAAGCAAAAGCTTTGTGAAGATCTTAGAGAGTGTTTTTCTTGAGTGTTGATGTTTCAGTATAATTTGGCTTGTTGGCTTGCTGATTAGTTCAAGGTTGATTTGCAGCCTATTTATATATTCGTTGAAGTAGTAGTTGAAACTGGTGGATATTGAGATGAAGTTACGCCATCACATAAATAGCTTCTGCAGGATGACTTTTTCTTCTTGAAATGACTACTTACCACAAGTAGTATTTTCTTTATTGAGATTGGAGATTAACGTCTCTTTCTCAATTAGGAAATCCATTTGCAAATCTTTTCTTGACTTAAACGTTACTCCTTCATGATTAGCAATTCCATGATCAGAGTCTTCAAGTATTTGAGAATCTTGAAATCTTGCTTCTGATGTAAATCTCTTTTGAGTTCTGATGGATTTCTTCAGATAGCGCTGATAACTTCTGGAGTTAGACAACCGTTGTTCAGAGTCAGAACTTCTAGAGCGTATTCTTGTTTAGATGCTTCTGATGTATTACTCAGAGTTAGACTTTCTTGAACTTGTCTTCACTTCAGATGCTTCTGATAATTTGATAATTTGTATCTGATCTGGTTTTGTATCTGATGACATCATCAGATTTCTTCCTTCTTTCTTTAGAATCCTGCACACTTAGAAACTTTTCGTTAGGGTGCCATTTTTGGTTTCATCCTTTATTATCATCAAAATCAAGGAATCTGTTGTAGAACAATTTTTGTTCTTACAATCTCCCCCTTTTTGATGATGACAAAACAACCTTAATTAGCAGATGAAACATGAATAATATTAGATCAGATAGACAGAAGCTCCCCCTGAGATAATGCTAGGGAGTTCAGAAGTTCTTACCAGAGTTTCTTAAGTACAGAGGTTTCTGAAACTTTCTGCAATTTCTTAAGTCCAGGTTAGATAAATTTTATTTTTAAGAAAAAAAATATGTTGCAGAATGCTTAAGGTATTAGACAATGTTTTCATCAGAGCTATTAATGACTTCTCCCCCCTTTTTGTCAGAATCAAAAAGACATAGTAAAAAAAAATAAAGAGAAAAACTTGAATTCATAGATAGAAGCACAACGGCAATAAGAAAACATCAGATCCAGAGAAGATAAAAAAACAGAAACAACAGGCAAGCAAAATAAATAAAATCCTAAGTGCCTAGGGGTTCGGAGGCGGAGGCATTCTCTGAAGCAGCATTGCAAGCATATTCTGGATGTTGTCGTTGACAGTATCTTGCTTGTCCATTCTGGCCCGGAGTTCATTCTGATCTTGCTTGAGTTCTTTCAGAGTCTGAAGAACCATAGGGATCACAGAAGAGGACTCCCCCAGAGTCAGAGCTTGCTGAGCTTCAGCTTCAGCAGCAGCTTGTGCTTCTGCATCCGCCAGAGCCTTGGCTTCAGCTTCCTTTTCCCTTAGGATTTCAGCTTCCTTAGCAAGTCTTTCTTCTTCTAGCCTTCTTGCTTCTTCTTCAGCTTCCTTGGCCAATCTCTCTTCCTCCAGCCTTCTGGCTTCAGCTTCTCTGGCAAGTCTCTCCTGGAGTCTTGCCTCAGCATCTCTGATGAAGCCATTTCTGACTTGTTCAGAGATGCCCTTCAGTCTAAAGGCCTCAGATGTCATCCAGCCAATGACTCTGTTCTAGTGTGTCCTTACAGATTTAGGATCATCACTGAGTTCAGAGTTAGTGACCAGAGAATCGACCTTTTGAACTGAAGCCTCTGCAATCATCAAGATGGCTTCCTTAAGGGTAGGTTTAGAAAGTTCAGGTTCAGGTTCTGGTTCAGAGGTATGAGGTGGAGAGTTTGGAGGGCTGAGATTTAAGGTTTGAGGTGCAGATTCTGACTCAGGTTGAGGTTCAGATTCTGCTTCTGGTTGAGGTTCAGATGTTTGGGGTGAAGCATAAAGAGGGTTTAAATCTAAAGGTTCAGATTCTGGTTCTGGTTCAGCGGAGATGTTTGGTGGGTTGATATCAGAAGTGGGATGGTCAGAAGGTTGGTTTTCAGAAGGTATGATGGTTGTTTGTTGTGGTGGAGGTGAAGTTGCTTCAGATTGTGTTTGTGTTTGTTGTTGTGAAGCAAGTTTATGAGCATAAATTGTGGCTATGGTTGGGGAATCAGGGTCAGAAAATTCAGGGTCAGAAGAGAGGGAAACATATGGGGGTGATTCTGGTGCTGAGGATGATGAAGAGGAAGTGCTTTGGTGAGTTAGTTTAGGTTCAGAGGGAGGTATGAATGTACGGGCTACATTTAGAACTGGTGTAGGTTGGGAGGTTCTGGTGATTGAGGGTGAAATATCAGAGGTGGTATAAATAGGTTATGAAGAGAGAGGATTAGAAGAAGCCATCAGAGGATTAGAGGTAACAGGAGGAACAGACGTACCAGTAGAGATATTCAGAGGAGCTGAAGATTTGCTTCCAGAAGCGTCTCCAAGTCTGGCCTTCTTTGCTTGAGATGCTACCTTCTTTTCAGAAAGACCTCTTTTGTATTTGACGAAGTCTTCTTCAGAATCCAGACAGTCGTCGAGGCTGAAATCAGAGATGTCAACACCATCATCCAGCAGACGCTGAAGATAGATAGCAACAGCGTCTCTGGGTTCATTCTTGAAGAATCTGGCAAGGCCATGAGACATCTTCCTCTGATCTTTCAAACAATCCCAGGATGTGTCCAGAGTGGGTCTGACTTGAATCTTCTTAATTATCCCCATACTCTTGAGATTTCTGGCATTCAGAGGCTTCCCAACATCTATTGCCAGATCATCCATCAATTTGGTCTTTTCCAGATGGTCTACCAGTCCATGCTCAATGAAGACATCAGATAGCAATCTTCCCAGAGGAATGTAGGATCTGGGCTTCATGTTGTTCCTGGTTTCTCTGACCGAATCTCTCAGATATCTGAAAAGGAGAGCAGGGAGGGAGATCTTCACACCCTTCTGAATGCAGTACAGAATGCATTTCTGGTCTGCATTGATGTAGTCAGAAGAGTTAGAGGCTGGACGGTGGTGAATGGTTCCCAGAATAATCTTCAGCCACACTCTGAGGTTCTGGTGCAGCTCCTTGTTCTTTGAAGGATTTCCTTCAACGTTGGGTTTGAAGATTGTTGGGTTGATAACATCAGTAATGCGCTTTGACCTAGGAGGGATGTTGTAAATCCTTTTTCCTCCACTTCTCTCCATGTTCAACAGAGAGGCAATAGACCCTTCAGTAATAACAATCTTCACCCCCAGAACATATGAGACGATGAAGTTGTCATCTGCATCTGCAAATCTCCAGAACTCCTTGACGAGAAGTGGGTAAATAGGACCATAAAGTCTTTGGAAATAGTTTTCCCACCCTTGTTTGCGAAGTTCTTCAGTGAGATCAACGCCATTTCTTCTTAGGTTGTCGAAATCAACTAACGATTCACACAACACGTCCAAACCTTCAAAAGGGGTTGAAAGGTTGATATGGCGTTCACGGTCAAGAACATGGGGTTCTTTGTAAACAGGGGTTATGGTGACGCCTGTAACCGTTGGTGTTTGAGTGTTTGAGGTTTGAGCAGTAGAACTAGATTCCATTTGTTGAGAGAAGTTAAAGACTTCTTGTTGTTGAGCGTCCATGGTGAAGAAGAAGGTGAAGATTGAAGAACTTGCAGAGAATGCTTCAGAGAGGGGTTTAGGGTTTTAGAGTGAGTGAGAGTGATAAGTGTGTGAAATGTGAGAAAATTGTTTATATACTCTAAGTAAAACACATGCAAAACGACACACATTCCAGCGTTAGCACAAAAATCAAAATAGCACGCTTGGGGGGAAAAATGATTACAGCTAATTAATGAATGTCTAATCCCAACAGTACGCACACTGCTCTAGGAGATTTCAAACGTTCTGACCTTTGAATTTCTTTTGACAGCTGTCTAGAAGTTCTAGGGTTAGACGCTTGGTGTTCCACGTGTTGATGTATCTGATCTTCAGGAATACCAAAGGATAGGTTTCTGAAGATTTCTAACTCAGATATTTTCTTAACTTGGTAGAAGTATCAGAGTCAGAGGCAGAAATATATTTGTTTACATCAGAGTCTCATTTTACATTTTCAGAGCCATACTTCATTCTGGGCAATTTTGAATGTTCAGATTTTTTAAGATAAAAAGAAATCTATCTTCAGCTAGAGGCTTAGTAAAGATATCTGCCCATTGATGTTCTGTATCAATGAACTTCAATGTTACTATCCCTTTCTGAACATAGTCTCTGATAAAATGATGTTTTATTTCTATGTGTTTGGCTCTGGAATGTAGAATAGGATTCTTACTTAAACAAATAGCAGCAGTATTATCACAAAAGATAGGAATGTTACTCTCAAAGATTTGTAGATCTTCTAGCTGATGCTTCATCCAGAGCATCTGAGTTGTGCACAGTGATGCTGAGATGTATTCTGCTTCTGCAGTTGATAGAGCAATAGTTGACTGTCTTTTGCTAGCCCAGGAGATTAGATTGTTTCCCAGAAGCTGGCAATTCCCAGATGTGCTTTTTCGTTCTATTCTATCTCCTGCATAATCTGCATCACAATAACCTGAGAGTCTATACTCTGATGTTTTCTCATACATCAGGCCCAGGTTAGGAGTTCCTTTCAGATACTTAAGAATTCTCTTAACTGCTGTTAAATGAGATTCTCTAGGATCTGATTGGAATCTGGCACAAAGACAGACACTAAAGAGAATATCAGGACGAGTAGCAGTCAGATAGAGAAGAGAGCCTATCATACCTCGATAGAGCTTCTGACAAACCTTGTTGCTTACCTCTTCCTTTTCAAGAATGCAAGTTGGGTGCATGGGAGTTTTTGCAGAGTTGCATTCAGTCATGTCAAACTTCTTCAGAACGTCTTTAATGTACTTGCTTTGATGAACGTACGTGACTTCTGGAGTTTGATTAATTTGAATTCCCAGAAAGAACTTTAATTCTTGCATTAAACTCATTTCAAATTCTGCCTGCATTAACTTAGAAAATTCTTGGCAAACAGAGATATTAGCAGAACCAAAAATAATATCATCAACATAAATCTGGCATATCATGAGATCATTATTAAGGTTTTTACAGAAGAGTGTAGAATCAACTTTCCCTCTGATAAAATTTTGTTCCAGAAGAAAAACTACTTAAACGTTCATACCAAGCTCTGGGAGCTTGTTTAAGTCCATATAAGGATTTCTTAAGTTTAAAAACATGTTCTGGAAAGTTTGAATTTTCAAAACCTGGAGGTTGATTGACATACACTTCTTCTGAAATATAACCATTAAGAAATGCACTCTTGACATCCATTTGATATAATTTAATAGAATGATTAATAGCAAAAGATACAAGAAGACGAATAGATTCTAACCTCGCGACTGGAGCAAAGGTTTCATTATAGTCAATACCTTCTTGTTGACTGTAACCTTGAGCTACCAGTCGAGCTTTGTTTCTGACAACTTCTCCTTTCTCGTTCAGCTTGTTTCTGAAAACCCATCTGGTTCCAATGACATGAGTGCCTCTGGGTTTAGGAACGAGATCCCAGACATCATTCTTTGAGAATTGATCCAATTCTTCTTGCATAGCTGCCACCCAGTCGTTATCCTGAAGTGTTCATCACAAGACGTAGGCTCAATCAGAGACACTAGTCCCAGAGTGGTATCTTCAGACGTTCTGAAGGTAGATCTGGTTCTGACAGGTTCGTCCTTGTTTCCCAGAATCAAATCTTCAGATACATTGATACGACTTTTGACTTTCTTTGGGATTTCTGGAGATTTAAATTCTTCAGAGTTTTGAGTGACAGTTGCTTCTGGAGTTTTATCAGATTCTACAAGAGTGATTTCCAAATCTGCAAACTTTTCAACTAGCTTTGACTTTTCAGGGTCAAGCTTATCATCAAATCTGACATGAATTGATTCTTCCACAATTTTGGTTTCTGTGTTGTATACTCTGTAGCCTTTAGAGCGTTCTGAGTATCCTAACATAATACCTTTCTGTGCTTTGGAATCAAACTTGTTCAGATGTTCTTTAGTATTTAATATAAAACAAGAACATCCAAAAGGATGAAAATATGAAATGTTTGGTTTTCTTCCTTTACACAGTTCATAGGGAGTCTTTTCTAGAATAGGTCTTATAGAGATTCTATTCTGAATGTAACACGCTGTATTTACAGCTTCTGCCCAAAAGTGCTTTGCTACATTGGTTTCATTGATCATGGTTCTGGCCATCTCTTGGAGTGTCCTATTCTTCCTCTCTACAACTCCATTTTGTTGTGGAGTTCTAGGGCAGGAGAAATCATGGGATATTCCATTAGAATCAAATAATTCTTCAAAATCTTTATTTTCAAATTCTCCACCATGATCACTTCTGACTCTAATAATTTTAGAGTCAAATTCTTTTTGCACTTTGGAACAGAAACTTGTGAATACAGAGTGAGACTCACTCTTGTGCTTTAGGAATTTTACCCATGTCCAGCGACTGTAATCATCAACAATGACTAGTCCATACTTCTTTCCATTAACTGATGCTGTTTTCACAGGACCAAATAAGTCAATGTGAAGAAGTTCCAGAGGCTTAGAGGTAGAAACAACATTTTTCTTTTTAAAAGATGTTTTTGAAAATTTTCCTTTCTGACAAGCTTCACACAGAGCATCTGAAGAAAACTTCAGTTTAGGTAGGCCTCTGACTAACTCGAGTTTAGTTAGCTGAGAAAGTTTCCTCATGCTAATGTGGCCCAAGCGTCTATGCCATACCCATTGCTCTTCGTGAACTGACATTAGACATTTAACATTTTGATCTTTTAAATCAGAAAGATTTATTTTGTAAATGTTGTTTTTCCTCTTGCCTGTGAAAAGGACAGAGCCATCGTTCTGATTAATGGCTTTACATGTTTTTTGATTGAAGATTACATCATAACCGTTATCACTTAATTGACTTATGGATAACAAGTTATGCATTAATCCTTCTACATAAAGAACATCAGATATAGAGGGAAGAGTACCATTACCAATAGTTCCGGAGCCTCTGATCCTTCCTTTCTGATCTCCTCCGAAGCCTACAAATCCAGCGTCTTTAAGTTCCAGACTTTGGAACATAGACTTTCTTCCCGTCATATGTGTCGCGAGCATCCAGAGTCCAGGTACCATGACTGGTGTCTGAACTTTGCTGCATAGGATATCTGCAACATAGATAATCTTATCTTTCGGTACCCAGAGTCTCTTGGGTCCTTTCAGATTAGTTTTCCCAGAGTTTCTTATAACTTTGGGTTTTCTAGCATTTTTAAATTTTTGTTCTTGTGTGTGTGTGTAATGATATGAAAAAGGAGATTTAATTTGATCACTTGTAGAAGTTTTATCTTCCTTAGGATCATACCCAATTCCCCTTTTATTGTTCTGACTTACTCCATAAATCATGGATGCCATAATACTCCTATCTATCCCATTCTTCAGAAATTCTTGAAAGGCTTCTTCATATTTATAAATAATTTTATTTGAAGTTTGTGGTGCTTGAGACAACGCTTCTTCTAATTCTAAGCTTTTTGTTTTTGCTCCATCTCTTTCTAACGTTAAAGATCTGATTGTATCTTCATGTGCTAGAATTGTTATCTCAAGTTCACTACATTCTTCAAATTTTGTTTTAAGACAGCCTTTAATGTTTTTAAACTTTTGTTTTAATTTCTGATAAGAGGTAAGAGTTTCTGACAAACATGATTCTAAGTCAGATCGAGAAAGTTCAGAAAATACCTCTTCAGATTCTTCGTCTGAGCTGTTGGATGTGGTAGCCATAAGTGCTACGTTGGCCTGTTCATCAGAGTCAGATTCTGATGATCCAGATTCACTGTCATCCCAGTAGCCATCAGTCCTTTCTTTGTTCTGAAGGTGTTTTTCTTGAAGCTTTCTTTTCTAGGGTTGTCTTTCTTTAGCTTAGGGCATTCATTCCTGTAATGACCTGTTTCTTTACATTCATAACAAGTAATATCTTTGTTAGCTTTACCTTTTGAAGTTGACTCTGATCGATCCCCTCTGGGTCTTGGTCTTCTGAAGTTGTTGTTCCTCTTTTTCCAGAGTTGCTTAACTCTTCTGGTTAGTAGGGACAACTCTTCTTCATCATCAGAGTCTTCAGGTTCAGAGTCGTCAGTATCTTCAGTTTCTGCCTGGAGAGCTTTGGTTTTGTCAGGTTTCCGTCTTTCAGATCTGGACTTTAGCGCTACGGACTTGTTCCTTTTCTGAGGTTCATCCTCCTCTAGTTCTATCTCATGACTTCTGAGAGAACTAACAAGTTCTTCAAGGCTGATATTGTTCAGATCCTTTGACAGCTTCAGAGCAGTAACCATAGGTCTCCATTTCTTTGGCAGACTTCGGACTATCTTCTTAACATGATCTGCAGTTGTGTATCCTTTGTCTAGCACTTTAAGACCTGCAATAAGAGTTTGAAATCTGGAAAACATAGCCTCTATAGCTTCGTCATCTTCCATTTTGAAGGCTTCATATTTCTGGATAAGCGCCAGAGCCTTCGTCTCCTTGACTTGGGAGTTTCCTTCATGGGTCATCTTCAGAGAGTCAAGTATATCTTTGGCTGTCTCTCTGTTGGTGATCTTTTCATATTCGTTGTATGATATAGCATTTAGAAGTATTGTTCTGGCCTTGTGATGATTTTTGAAGATACGTTTCTGATCTTCTGACATCTTGTTTCTGGGAACTTCAGCTCCATTTTCCAAGACTGGAGGTGTATATCCATCTGTGACAATGTCCCAGAGGTCAGCTTCATAACCCAGAAAGAAACTTTCGATTCTATCTTTCCAGTAATCAAATTTCTCTCCATCAAAAACAGGAGGCTTAGCATTGTAAGAATCTCTTTCATTTGAGTGGGCCATTGTTTTTCTCGTACTGGATCTCTCTACACGGTTAAGTGTTTGATTAGAAAATCAATAACAGAGCCGGAGCTCTGATACCAATTGAAGGTGAGAAAAACAAGAAAGGGGGGGTTTGAATTGTTTTGGAAAAATAAGCGCTTTTCAAAATGAAAATCACACAAGGATTTTATACTGGTTCGCTTATAACACAAAGCTACTCCAGTCCACCCGGCCAAGGTGATTTCGCCTTCAACAAGGACTTAATCCACTAATCTTGAAAGATTACAAACAACGCCTAAGAGAAAAATCTCTTAGTCCTCTCAAGTTTACAGACTACACTAAGTCACTTGAGGAAATCAACAAACAATAAATGAAAGATTTATGTAATCTAGAGTGCTTCTAAGAAAGCAAATATTACAGTATTAAGAACAAGAGTTTTTCACGTTATAAGCAAAAGCTTTGTGAAGATCTTAGAGAGTGTTTTTCTTGAGTGTTGATGTTTCAGTATAATTTTGGCTTGTTGGCTTGCTGATTAGTTCAAGGTTGATTTGCAGCCTATTTATATATTCGTTGAAGTAGTAGTTGAAACTGGTGGATATTGAGATGAAGTTACGCCATCACATAAATAGCTTCTGCAGGATGACTTTTTCTTCTTGAAATGACTACTTACCACAAGTAGTATTTTCTTTATTGAGATTGGAGATTAACGTCTCTTTCTCAATTAGGAAATCCATTTGCAAATCTTTTCTTGACTTAAACGTTACTCCTTCATGATTAGCAATTCCATGATCAGAGTCTTCAAGTATTTGAGAATCTTGAAATCTTGCTTCTGATGTAAATCTCTTTTGAGTTCTGATGGATTTCTTCAGATAGCGCTGATAACTTCTGGAGTTAGACAACCGTTGTTCAGAGTCAGAACTTCTAGAGCGTATTCTTGTTTAGATGCTTCTGATGTATTACTCAGAGTTAGACTTTCTTGAACTTGTCTTCACTTCAGATGCTTCTGATAATTTGATAATTTGTATCTGATCTGGTTTTGTATCTGATGACATCATCAGATTTCTTCCTTCTTTCTTTAGAATCCTGCACACTTAGAAACTTTTCGTTAGGGTGCCATTTTTGGTTTCATCCTTTGTTATCATCAAAATCAAAGAATCTGTTGTAGAACAATTTTTGTTCTTACATCTTCGTTTTGATGAAACGGTAAAACAATATGGATTCATCAAGAACGAAGATGAGCCTTGTGTCTACAAGAAGGTTAGTGGGAGCATGATCGTGTTCCTGGTGTTATATGTAGATGACATATTACTCATTGGAAACGATATCCCTACCCTGCAACAAGTAAAGACTTGGTTGGGGAAATGCTTTTCTATGAAGGACCTAGGTGAAGCAGCCTATATATTAGGAATCAGAATCTATAGAGATAGATCACAAAAACTGCTTGGCCTAAGTCAGAGTACATACATAGATAAAGTGCTGAGACGCTTTCATATGCATGATTCCAAGAAAGGATTCATACCTATGCAACATGGCCCGTGTCTGTCAAAAACACAATCCCCTTCAACTACGGAAGAAAGGGAACACATGAATAAGATTCCATATGCATCTGCAATAGGATCTATCATGTATGCCATGTTATGTACTCGACCAGATGTCTCGTATGCTTTAAGTGCAACGAGTAGGTACCAATCTGATCCTGGTGATGCCCATTGGGTAGCTGTTAAGAACATCCTTAAGTACTTGAGAAGGACTAAGGAATCATTCTTGATATATGGAGGTCAGGAAGAGTTGGCTGTAATTGGTTACACTGATGCTAGCTTCCAGACAGATAAGGATGACTTTAGATCGCAATCTGGTTATGTGTTTTGCTTGAACGGTGGCGCTGTGAGCTGGAAAAGTTCAAAGCAAGATACAGTTGTTGATTCTACGACCGAGGTCGAGTATATTGCTGCCTCAAGTGCAGCAAAGGAAGCTGTTTGGATCAGGAAGTTCATTAGTGAACTTGGCATAGTCCCTAGCATTGTGGATCCCATTGGTCTCTATTGTGATAACAATGGTGCTATCGCACAAGCTAAGGAGCCTAGATCTCACCAACGATCCAAACACATACTTAGGCGTTATCATCTCATTCGAGAGATAATAGATAGAGGAGATGTGAAAATATGTAAAGTACCTACACTAGACAATATAGCTGACCCACTGACAAAGCCTCTTGCGCAGCAGAAGCATGATAGTCATACTAGATCAATGGGCATACGGGGTATGTCTGATTGGCTCTAGTGCTAGTGGGAGATTGTTGGTGTAAGCCCTAGAGGCCAATACTTTTGGTACTTGTATCGAATTATTTATTAATAATAAAAGGCATTTTCTTTATTATGGTTGATTAATAAAGTCCCTAGAATAGATAGTCCGTTTAATGTATTAAGTGCGACTTAATCATGAGAACACATTAAACATAAGGGCATTGTTCTTAAAGTATCCGTAGTCGAGCTTTAATGTGAAGTGGGATAACATTAAAGCATTAAGACTATTATGTTTGTAGACTGATGATCATATCTCATGGATCATGGATAAAGAGTTATCAAGTCTTAAACATAGGTATGAATATTAGGAGTAATATTTATACCGGATTGACCCGCTATGAGAATACTATATAGAAAGTTATGCAAAGTGTCATAAGTTATTCTCATGGTGATAATAGTGTATACCACTCTTCGACCTGAAACCACTATGGATCCTAGATGTAGAGTTGAGTGCTTTATTACTGATCCAACGTTATCCGTAACTGGATGACCATAAAGACAGTTGATGAGTACTCCACGAAGCATGCTGAGGGACATGAGTGTCCTAGATGGAATTTGCCAATCCTGCGTAACAGGATAAATGTCTATGGGCCCAATATTGAACTGGACAAGGGTGACACGGTCTATACCTTGTGTTCAATATAGACATAAGGGCAAAGGGGTAATTATACACATAATTATTATCACAGGAGGTTTTGTCAGATCACATGACATTTTCGTGACTTGGGTAGCAGTGATGTGTTGCTAGATACCGCTCATTGTTTATTATGTTAAATGCGTGATTTAATATAATTGCCAACGCCGCAAAAACCTATAGGGTCACACACAAAGGACGGATTGATGAGAGATAGAATAATTAAGGAACATCGTAAGGTACGGTGTACTTAAGCAGAATACGAAATATGGTAAGGTACCAAATACTTAAGTGATTTTGGCATATTATGAGATATAGGCCAAAATGCACTTAAGTGGGCTTTTTGGCTTGAAGCCCACACAAGTGGTTCTATAAATAGAGCTCTTGTGCAGAAGCTTTGTATGGGAATACAACACAATTGAAGAGTTGGAATTTCGTATCTCTCTCTCACTCAAAGCCTTCATTCATAACAGCTAGCACTGTGATTGAAGGAATCCGTTCGTGTGGACTGAGTAGAGACGTTGTCATCGTTCAACGTTCGTGATCGCCCCGTGGATCTGTATCAAAGGTTTTGATCATTATCAGAAATCAGCACCAAAGGTTTGAATCGCCACAAGAGGTAACGATTCTATCACTGATCATGCCCATTCGTAAGGATCACTAAATGGAGAAATTTTTAAATTCCGCTGCGCCTTGGATGGCAATTCTCCAACACTATATTGAACACAAGGCATAAACCGTGTCATCCTTGTCCAGTTCAATATTGGGCCCATAGACATTTATCCTGTTACGTAGGATGGGCAAATTCCATCTAGGTCACTCATGTCCCTTAGCATGCTTCGTGGAGTACCCATCAACTGTATTTTATGGTCATCCAGTTACGGACAACGTTTGATCAACAATAAGGCACTCGACTCTACATCTAGGGTTCATAGTGGTTTCAGGTCTAAGGGTGGTATACACCATTATCACCATGAGAATAACTTATGACACTTTGCATAACATTCTATATAGTATTCTCATAGCGGGTCAATCCAGTATAAATATTACTCTTAATATTCATACCTATGTTTAAGACTTGATAACTCCTTATCCATGATCAATGAGATGTGATCATCAGTCTATATACATAATAGTCTTAATGCTTTAATGTTATCCCACTTCACAACAAAGCTCGACTACGGATACTTTAAGAATAGTGTCCTTATGTTTAATGTGATCTCATGATTAAGTCACACTTGATACATTAAACGAACTAGCTATTCTAGGGACTTTATTAAACAAACATAATAAAGAAAAAGCCTTTTATTATTAATAACTAATTCGATACAAGTACCAAAAATATTGGCCTCTAGGGCTTACACCAACAAGAACTAGGTTCTTTGTGTTAGGGTGTAAGTCTTTATTTCTTGTATTCCATGTTAATGTCATAACTGAATTAATATTGAATTTACTGTTGTACACCACTTTATATTTCAGTAACTTGGTATAGTTGTTGGTTTGTGTTAGTTGAGTTGTAATTTCAACAATCAATAAATTTGTTACAGGGGTTGATCATTAAGGTTTAGTGATAGAAGAAAGTGAGTGGGTTCCCAAATTTAGGGGGAGACCTAAATAAAAAGTCACTAGGATTAGGGCGAGACATAGAAATTCATAGGGGTTGAAGGTTCTTATAATACTAATTGTTCTAATTCGAACTAGTGAATTTCTTTTCTTTGGTAGAGTGCCCCTCACGCATAGGTGTGGTTTCACTGAACTATGTTGCTAATCTCTTATGTTATTTTACAGTTTTCTGCATTTATTAATTATTATTGTCTATCTATTTTAATCTAGTTTAAGAAGTTGGACAAGTTGTCCCAACATCTGGTCCAACATATGTCCCCTAATGAACAAAACTTCAATTGATATAAGAGCAAACATCCTGTTTTGATTCGGTGAGCTCTAGAGAGACATTTTCTGTTCAAATGGACAACATTAAGGATGAAGGATCTGTCAATAGACCACTTGTGTTGGATGACACCAACTATGACTAATGGAAAGCTAAAAATTGTTTCCTTTCTCAAATCCATATACAACAAAACTTGGAAGGTTGTGATTAAAGGGTGGAAATATCATGTGATTACTTCTAAAGATAGGTTTACAAGTTTGAAACCTGAAGCTGAATGGATTGATGAAGAAGATAATGAAGCTCTTGGAAATTCCAAAGTTTTGAATGTTATTTTCAATGTTGTTGGCAAGAAACGTGTTTAGACTGATCAACACATGTACTGAAGTCAAAGATGCTTGGGAGATTCTCAAAAGTTTCCATGAATGCACATCCAAAGTAAAGATATCAAAGTTGCAGTTCCTCACTACAGAGTTTAAGAACTTGAGAATGGATGTAGATGAATTTATCTCTGATTTCAACATCATATTTAGAGACATTGCCAATAACTATTTTTTCTTGGGAAGAAGATGTCAGAAGAGAAGCTGGTTAGAAAAATCTTCTGATATTTTCCTAAAAAGTTTGACATGAAGGTAACATCTATTGATGAAGCCCGAGACTTGAGCATATTGAAGGTTGATGAACTCATTGGCTCTCTTTAAACCTTTGAAGTATCTCTAAATGAAAGATCGTAAAAAAAAAGATGTAGCATTTGTATCCAAGTCTTAAGAGAGTGAAGATCATGATAAGAGAAATATTGAAAAAGACCTATCAGATGATATAGCTTATATTGGAAGAAAATTTAGTAATTCCTTAAGAATACTGGATAGATATTTGAGGACAAATGTGCAAGACAAAGGGTCAGACATCTGTCCTCAACTCAAGAACAAAGAAGAAGACTATTATCAAGAAAAATGACCAAAATATTTTGAATGTGAAGGCTTTGGTGACATCAAAGTTAAATGTCATACATTTCTAAAGAGACAGAAAAAGAGATTTGAATATCACTTGGTCTGAGTCTGATGATGAGAGTGAAGAAGAAACTGCCAACAAGATTATGACTTTCACAGGAAAGTATGAGTCTGAAGAATATTCTAGTAATGAAAACATAACAGAAAAGGAACTCGCTACAACATTTCAAAAACTTCACTTTTGAACATAATGGTGTAAAGTCAATGATTCATGTATGTTCATCAACAAAAATGACGAAGGAGCTACTTCCTCCTAAATGATGACACCTCAAAAGAATCACATATAACAAAATGCACAACTTCAAAAGTATCTCTTGGTCTCTTAGACATTTCTAAAGCAAAGGGTATTCTACTTTAATTGCTTCTTAGCCAGACTTCACATGTCATACTTCTTGCACTCATTTTAAGTAGACCTTGCACTAAATTCTCATAGCTTAACTTATTTAAATTTCTAAAATTCAGATGTTCATAAGGTAATGTACCACAACCATTATGATTCATCAATGCTTGTTATGCATATATTTCTTTTGCGGTTTGGATGTCGCATTTGAAATTCATGTTCTTTGACAATTTAGACTAGAATCTCACAAACTTAACAATTTTTAATTTAATCACTAATAGTTACTACTAATTATTTTACTGTTCATTTTTTATTAGTAGAATGTTGTTAAATTGTAGATGGTTGGATGTTGTGCAACATATATGATTGAGGTGAGCTGTAATTTATATTTTTATTGAATTTTCTAGTAAAAATACATTTTATTGTATAGTACAGTATTATTATGAATTATAGTATATAGTTATGCACCTGTAAGTGTGCATAATCTTTGAAATTATGCGCTTAATCATATAAGAAAATTGTCATATATTGTTGATATTATTTGAATTAAAAATATCTGAAATAATTAGTGTGAATACTCTATCTAAATTTTTGAAAAAGTCACATCTAAACCATTTGGAGTTTTTGTAATGATCATTTATATTTTAACTTCCTTTGATTTTATTGGGTTCCATTTGGATTTTACAGATTTATAACTGTTCTAATTTCTTTAAAGCCGTGGTGGTCACTCATACCAAAAGTCCTGTAAATGATGATGGAAAGTTAAGGCAATGTTATAAAAATCAAATCAGCCACCAAAGAAATTGGTGAGGATATTGAGTTATTGATTTATTGATCGAATGATTAGGTTTTCCAACAATCAAATTAGACTGGTGATCTTTCCTATTTCTGATTTTCGATTCAACCGATTTGTTCGATTCACACTGTTGTGAATCAAAAGCATTTCAATATGTATTTTCATTTCAACTACATAACCACATGAAACTAACACTATTCAAATGATGAGTCTTTAAGATATGCTTTCCAACTAATTGGTAATCTTTTTACAAATCTCGTATGGATTACAAATTCATTCTATGTTAGTAGACTTTTAATTTGCTTTGATGTTCTTACACATAACTCCATAAGCCGGATAATAACAATTATGAAAACCGACTATCTTCAGCAGGCAAGATATAGAGAGCATCAAATCAAATGTTTCATCTGAGACTGAGTTTCCAACTTAATACCAATAGAGATATATGTTCTCTTTATAATATATTTTCCTTAACATAATGTTTTCAACATCTTTGTAAGATAAATGACTTTTCTTTGTGTTTCTGGCCAGGGTATATCTTACATTGAGTTGATCTAATATTTTTAATAGGAATATAATTATAAATTGATTATAAAATAAATACAGAATAATTTTATCACATCCCCATAGTCGAAGCAAGAGGACGACAAACGTTTAGACTATTTCGAAAATCATCAAAAAGAATTCTAAGAAGATTTTTGGGGAAGATATGAACAATCTGGTGTCGAGAAGGAACATGAAGAACGTGGGTCTGACCACAAACGACCTTCTCCTGAACAAAATGAATGTACATCTCAATGTGTTTAGTATGCTGATGCTGGACAAGATTGGCAGATAGGTAGATAGCATTAACATTGTCACAATACACCAAAGTAGAATGGGAAAGGAAAAAATAAAGCTCCAAGATAAGGTTGCAGAACCAATATAATTCTGAAACTACATTAGCAACACCTCGGTACTTAGCCTCTGAACTTGAACTAGAAAGTGTATGTTGTCTCTTGGAAGACCATGAAATTAGGTATCACCAAAAAAAACACAATAATCAGAAGTAGATCGACGGGTGTCAGGACATCCACCTCGATCAGCATATGTGTAGGAAATAAATTTCTCTAATAGGAGAAGGATAGAAATGCAAACCATATTGTAAGGTTCCCTGAACACAACGAAAGATGTGTTTCAATGAAATCATGTGCTCGGTATAGGGAGCATGTATGTGAAGACACACTTGTTGGACAACATAAGAGATGTCAGGACTGGTAAATGTGAGAGACTGAAAAGCACCGGCAAGACTCTGATATAAGGTAGGATCGTCATAAGGAGTGTCGATGAAGGTACTGAGCTTCTCTTTAGTGTCGACTAGAGTAGCAAAAAGTTTGCATGAGAACATGTCAGATCGAACAATAATGTCACTGGCGTAAGTACTCTGACTAAGGAAAAGTTCATCTACATGTCTAGTCACTTCGATACCCAGAAAATAGTTCAGTTGTCCCAAATTCCTCATTTGAGGCAAGAAACGCCATGATAGATTTGCGTAGGTCACGAGAGGAACTAATAAGGACGATGTCATCAACATAAAGCATGATGTAAGCCATGTCAGAGACACACCGGTAGATGAAGAGAGATTGATCTAAGGTGTTGTGTTGAAATCCAATGGTGAAGACATAGTCATCAAAATGCTAGTACTAGGCACGAGGCGCTTGCTTCAAATCATATAGAGATTTCCGCAAGCGGCACATATGCTCTGGGTAATAAGGATCACGAGAATTCAGT
Source organism: Lathyrus oleraceus (assembly GCF_024323335.1). Taxonomy (NCBI): domain Eukaryota; kingdom Viridiplantae; phylum Streptophyta; class Magnoliopsida; order Fabales; family Fabaceae; genus Lathyrus; species Lathyrus oleraceus. The sequence continues at coordinate 86,889,916 of NC_066583.1, read as the reverse complement.
GGCTTGTGCATATAGACAGTTTCATGAAGATCACCATGTAAAAACGCAATCTGGACATCTAATTGATGAATGAGTTGAGACTTTGAGAGAGTAGTGGTGAGAACAGTGTGAATGATCACAGGTTTCACCACATGGCTGAAAGTATCATCATAATTCAGTCCTGCAATTTGAGACATGCCATTACCTACAAGACGAGCTTTGTAACGCTCAAAACAACCATTAGATTTTTTTTTATGCCTAAAAATCCACATACAACGAATAATGTTAGCATCACAAGATCGAGGAACTAAAACCACATATTATTTCTAATAAGAATATTAAATTCATATTGTATTGCAGTAAATGAAGAGAGATTGATATGAGGTGTTGTGTTGAAATCCAATGGTGAAGATATAGTTAGCAAAATGTTAGTATCAGTGTGAATGATCACAGGTTTCAAACCATAAAGAGACCATTAGCAACACAATAATTTTGAAAATATATATTGTCATATTCTCGCCCATTATCACATTGAAAACATTTGACCGTTTGAGAAAATTGTGTGCGAATTTGATTTGAGAGAGTAAATGTTTCAAATTGTGTATGAATTTAACTTTAGAGTGGAATTATATTTTTGCAACTATGTCCAAAAATAGTTACCTACAATCAACATCCAAAACAAATCCACAAATAAAATTTGAAAAATGATATTCTAACACCAAAATTATACACTACACTATATTCATTGTTCATCAATACGGTGAGTAGTGTTTATTAAAAAAAATTAAAAAAAAAAATATAAATAATCTTTTTGGGGGGATTAAGAATAAGCGATATAAAAATTGTGTGATTAACCAACTTCGTCACTTCATTAAATAATATTTTATACTTCATTAATCAACTTTATTTTACTACTAAAAATTATTTTTAATATTTGGCCATTTATTAATCAATTTCATCATTTCATTAACCAATATTTTACACTTCATTAACCAAATTTTTTTTACTAATTTTTTTTTAATATCGGAATATTTATTAACCAAACTATAAGTTATATTAACCAACTTTTTACAATTAACCAATTTTGTTTACCACTCTTCACATATTGTTCATTGTTCATGTTATTGTTTATGATATTTGTTTACCATTCTTCATATATTGTTCGTTGTTCATGTTATTGTTCACGAAATTTTTAAACAGTATATACGATGTAGGTGTAAGGAATGGTTTAGAAATAGCATATATGATAAAATTTATATCAAACAACATTTTCTATGATCATAATTTCAACAAAGAAACTAAACAAGTATGTTGTTGATTTAAAGGTGAATTCATCTTTTTTATATAAATAATTATTTTATTTATATATAATTTTTCCACTTCAATTACTTTTTTAAAAAAAGAATCCAATTTACCACTACTTATGTTGATATTTGTAAATATATATTGTTAAGAATATTTATATATATAATAGTTATAAATCGAGTATATCATGTAATTAGGTGTACTCTATATATAATAATGTATTTGTAGTATTTTTCAAAACACACGGTTTTTTCAAATACATCTTAGTCTCTCGCATTTCAACATGGTATCTAGAGCCTACTGAGAGAGAACCATGCACCGTGCTTTACCCGGTTGACCCACTTCCTTCCCGTGAGAAAAAAATTCGGCAAACCGTGTCATCACTCTGGTTTTCCCTTCCGACATCATATTTTCTTCAACCTCCGTCCACCACCACATGTCGTTGCTGCCACTAATTCCTACGAATCTGGTAAACCATCCCCGCGGATAAGAGTGTCTTCCCCGATCCAGCCCATCCCCATAATCGTGCCTCCAAACACCCCACCACGCACCCCCACACGCCATTTACACCTATGTGTGTGGGATTCACGCGCCACCATTTGAAGTGTGCGTGTCAGCACGTCCGACGTCATTTTCCGACACTATTTTTGCCGTCTTGGACGCCTCCCTACTTTGCACTCGACACGTACATTGTTACGTGGCATTTCTTCATATGCTTTGCTTCCATGTGTCTTCATTTCTTAAACTACTGCAAAACTACAACTGCTGTCGAGAACAACCTCACGCCTTCCAACCGCCTCTATCGAAAAATCCTCCCCGTCGAACTTTATGACTTTGGTGTCGAAAACATGATTGATTTACTTGTGTTTAGCTTATGTATTTATCTCGTACTTTAATTCCTGTCGAATATGCCAAATCACTGCAAACCTTTTGAGATTCTAAACATGTTTTAAAGAGAGAGTGGTCATAATATTGTGGATCTGTTCTTGAGAATCTTCCAAACCAAGTTTAGTGGGTTTCGGTGTAGCTTGAGTCAAAAATCACAGGCTAACAAAGAGTTAATAGGTTTTACAAGTCCCTTAATCTCACCTTCTTGGACAGTGGATAGGATTCATACATGTTCAAGATCAACCCTTAAAGGTCCTCTACAATTGTGTATATCATTCTTAGTCAAAACTACTCTTTGGACATGTTTTTTAAACTCATTATCTAAGACTGACAAAAACCTACAAGGAAACCATTCTGAAAATGGCGACTAAAAAGCTAAACCAAATTCACAAGTTGGTAATGATAGAAATTTGGGAAGGTGATATTTCAAAGCAAAATTATATCTATCTTTTATGTAAGAAGGAAGATTAAGTTTGAGGATTTTTACAATGATTTTTTATTTTAAAGTAAAAGTTACCTCATAAATAGTTCGACTAAGTTGACAGAGATTATACACAATTTTGAAGTCTGAAAAACTTGAATCTCCTTGATATGCTTACTTTGACCTTTCTTCATGGTTTGATTCTAAGAGAAGAGAAAATGTCGGCTAAACATTGTAACAAAGTCGAGTGATCCACATAAACATCACGATGACTAATCACCATTCTTCAAATTCTCTTATAAGAAACTTGAAATTCAAAAGGAGTTAAATTAATTTCTTTCTTGGACATGAAATCTAAACACTATATTAAAATATATAAACCACTCACTGAATCAATCCAATATATATCATCTCTAGTATCCACTTTTGTCTCCCTTTTATCTTCTTTTTTCCTATCTCACTTTCTCAATGCTTATACAATAGTAATTACAAATACACAGATTAAAGAACATCCTATCAAGAGAACTCAACTCAAGTACTAAACCCAAAAAGGAAACCTAAAGTGCCCCATTTCCTGCTAAAATGAACAACCTCCACAACCCTTATTTAACAGATGTCCCACCTCTCATAACAAACCAACCCAACCATTTACACCACACACAAAATTTGGGGCAAAATAATCACAAGTTTGGTCCTAAAACAACCAAAGAAAGCAACAAAATGTTGCCAATCTCAAATTCTAAGGTGAAGAACCCCACAATATCTCAGCACTAACACTAGCAAGCTCTGCATCTGATCTTGAAGCTTCCTTAACCAACCTCAACATCTCCAATTTCACCTCACTTTTCTCCTCACTACTCAAACCTTCTCCAACTTCCAATTGTATCGCAAATCTCGAAACACAGCCATCAAAAACACAATCATCTCTTCTCTGCAAATCCATTAGTATCTTAACCAAGTTTTGTTCTATCATAGCTTCAATTACTTCCCTTCTCCCAATATAACCAAGCTCAAAAACACAATCCAAAGCCGCAACACAAACACACAAATCTCCCGACAACAAAAACCCAACAATACTAGGAATCTCTCCCTTAGAATAAATCTCATCAACCAAAGGACTCCGAATGATTCCAACAAGTAAACACAGAACCTTTATAGAACAATCAGAAGCCATTGATATCAAAGCTTTAATCGTTGGACCCATTAACACTAAGCCAACAAACACGTTCTTGTTGAATTTCACCAAATCTGCTATCGCCATAGCAGATTCTTCTCGAACCCTTTTAAAATAAAAACGTTCACACAACGTAGTTTCCAAAAGGGTAAACACTTTCGCCCTCAAAATCAAATCTTGAAACTCCAAATCAAAACCCTTCGACAACCTCTGTTGAAACTCAACAATAGCCTGAACCTGTTCCTCCTCGTTTTCTTGTTCTTGAAGCGTCTTCACGAGGTTTATAACTATTACACGGTCTAAGTAGATTTGAATTTTGGATTCTAAAGAGGAGGAAGCTTGTGAAATCCTGTATGCGATGATTTGGCGTTGGAGGATGGATTTAAGTCCGTGGGTTTTGCAGTTTTCGAGATTTTGGATTAAGGTTTTGAGGGTGGTGAGTGAGTGAGAGAGATTGTGGAGATTTGGGTGAGATGAGAAGATGATGGTTGCTTTTGATTCGAGCTCTAGAAGAGCTTCAATGGCGGATTTGGAGTCGGTTTTGAAGAGAAAAGTGAAAGGGTTGGTTTTGGTTTGGAGATGTTTGGAAGCTTCTTTGAGGGCGTTGAGAAGAGTTATGACACGGTGTTTGGAAGGGTGATCATGATCCATGAGAGAGAGAGAGAGAAGAAGAAAAGACAAGAGAGGGAAGAAGAGAAAACGAAACTCAACCAACAGTCATTGCATCTGTCTTTCCTTCTCATGAATGGAGTGGACCAGACGAGTGAGTCCACGTGAATGTTTTTTTCTTCATTCATTCATATTTCTTTAGTTTTCTAGAATATGGATATGTGTGTAGATTACTATTTTCTTCTAAGTTAGGGGTTACTAAATTTATTATTCTCTTTTTTATTTTTTGTTTTTGAAAAAATAGATGTTTTTTTTTATAACATTATATCATTAGAACAATTTTTTATCACTTTTGATTCAATATTTTTTACTTTTTATTTATATACTTGTGAATAGAAAAATATTTAGTCATGATAATTGAATAAAAGTCTTACTAGATTTAGTTTATTTATATATTTTTTAATAGGTTTGAATTGATTAAATAAGTTATTTGTAATCTTTCGATCAACTTGGTTTTTAATATTTCTCTATTTTTATTAATAAAGTATTATATATATGATTTAAAATTTAAATTTAAATAAAATTTAAATATTTTATGTTTACTCTAGAACTAATATTGGCGTGTATCGACTCAAGTGTGTTAATCTCTGAAACAACAACGCGGATGGACTTGCAAGGTTAACACTACAACGTCTACGTCATTTTAGAATATGAGATGGGTGTAGTAAAAAAAGAGAAAAAATAGGTACCTTGAATATCATGTGTGAAAGCTTTTATTCATTGGATCGCTGGGAGTAAATTGGTATTGGATCGGACCTTGGATTTTGTTGCCTTTGACCCACTCAGAACAGGTGTCCCCTTGGCTTGTCGAGCAGTTATTAGTCAGAGAAGTCTTAGAAGTCGTGGTCGGCCTCCAGGAATAAAGTTTACTCTTGGTCAAAAATGGAAACGCCTTGGGTCAATTGTAAAATTGTGGGAAATTGGCACATTAAATTTTTTCACATCACTGAAATACTTCACTGTTATTCCCTGGTGTGTTATTTCAGATGACAAGTTAGGGCATGATGCTTCTTATAATGCACTCGAGTGCAATTAAGTTTGTTTACGTTCCTTAGAAAGAATTCAGCCGTAGATCTTGTAACCTCTAACCACCGTTGATCGAGTCCATTGCTTGCCTTCACACACACACGTACACCAGATTCAAGTGATGGACATGTGTTAAGGCTTTACACTCACAAAGAAAATTAAGGTTTTGATTCAAATCAAGTGAAAGGTTTGATTTGAATCAAATTCAACAGACGCGTTTTCTTTGCATTTTTTTTTCTTCCACTTGTTTTTTTAAAATAATTTGAAAAACATGAAAAATGAATGAATGCTTATTAAAAGTCATTTTAATGAAATGATATTTTAAAATGGAATGAAATTTGAATGATATGAAAAATTAATGAACTTTAATGGAATGCAAAAAAATAATGAAATGCATTTTTAATGAAAAAGAATGAAATACACGCAATGATGGGTGGTGCATGAATGTGTGATGAATGTTCATATGAAATAAAAAATATGCAAATATATTCGGATGAAGAAGACATGCATTGAACAAATAACACGTACATATACATTTCACACAAAGATTGCATTTAACATACGAGGACGATAATAAATATGCGTACTATAAAAATAATAAGAGAGATTGGAACGATCATACCAAGTTTGACGATCTATTGCTTAATTTCAGCACACTTAAATGTTTAGTAAATACCAAAAAATACACTATAGGAAAAATACGATCAATCATATACAAATGGATACGACTCATATGCACTATAACAACCCGTATAATATATATCTAGAAGGATATCATACAAGTATTATTAATTGATACTGATCCAACATAAGTGCTTAATGACATCAATATGAATACATGTCCAAACTAAAACATCAATGGGACATGTTATATAATGGTGTCTAAAAATAAAAATCTAAGAACTATGTACAATATCTTCATTGTACACAACTCCACAGCGGAAGATCACGATAATCAACGTCCCTTGAAACATCAGTACATAACTTCCCTTGAATCCAACCTGTAAGGAATACCTAAAAAATAACAACATTAATGGGATGAGATAATAATCACGGTGAGTTCTCCTATCCTATGGGTTCACTCGTCTCTACAAGGGTTTCTAATCAAATCCTAACTCGAGTCTTCATCTCTCGTTACTTATGTATCATGCACACAAGATAACTAAGACTCAAGTATCTAAGGGATATTCACAATGTATGGAAACATGTCACTTGAGTGCATCCACTCAACAAATCATTATTCGGATGCACGAAACATCAATCCCCGAGCGGACTTACGTCTAAGCCAGACCCGGTTCATGCATGCTCGTATCATTCGACTTTCGCGGTGGATATCGGGTCCTCTATGAGTTCCAAACTCATTTCAAGCGACCGTCACTCGTATGGTACTCTAACCCACTTAGGTATCTTTCACCGTATGGGACTCTAACCCACTTAGGTGTCCACCTTTCCCCCACGTTCGCCGTGGTTGGGGCTCAAACCCAATTGAGGAACAAATCATTGGTGCCACATCCCCACTTACTGCATTACCTAAGTCTTTGAAGTGGTATGCAGACCACCAAAAATAATTCCGAATACGTGATTAATTCACAATAACAAATAGGACTTTTTGAGCAACGCTCCTCACCAAAATATGGTTTTTGGAACAAAAGTTCCTCACCAAAAATATCAAGCAATTTCTCATGATATCATGTCAATTCTCATGGCATCATAACATGATCCATTCTCATACATAAATCACACATGTTCCATACAAAGCATATTGATTCATTTACCAAGTGGATACTTGTCCATGATACACACCTAGGTACCATTGCGTCCAAGCATCACCGTATACTCATTTCCATAACCTAGATTATCTTTCTAAGTCATTCTCTTAGTTATGCTCCTAGGTTTCCTCACTCATCTTTATAAAGTTGTAATCATACTATTTCACATCCAAGAACATCCAATCAATTTATAGCATACACATTAGCATATCAAAATATCATACAAGAAACACACATAATAGCATAATATGTCACAATAAACCCTAGGCATATCCGACCCACAATATGCTCATCATTCCCTTTTCTTTTTCTTTCTTTTTTCTTTTTCGGAACACTCACTTATATTCATCGGCTTCCCTGCGTAGAATGTGTGTGAGATGGCGCTGACTGTTGAAATAAACTACTCGAGAGTTGTCAGAGAATGAGAATTTAAGGCTAAAACATAATAAGAATTTGAATCAATTTCCATATGCAGGAGACTTACGGTGGTAAGACGATACCGATCTTGTGAATTTTTCCCAAGTCTCCGCAAACTAATCTCAAATTAGTTAGTCTATAGCCTAAAACTTTCAAGAAGATGCATTTTTTTTTTAATTTAGCAACTAAAAACCAAAAACAGAGAAAAACTGAAAAACAAAATAAACAAAACAAAACAAATAAATGGTTCCCTCCCCCACACTTAAAACATACATTGTCCTCAATGAAATACCATAAATATAAAATAAGAGTGGGAGAAAGGAAAGAACACACCCGAGGAGTCAAGGCGGATAAGTGATTGCATAAGCAGCCTTTCCCAAAGAGAGTTCTTCTGCAGTCTCTTCTTCCAAAGTCAGGTTCTCATGTAGTAGCTTCGGGTAGTGTCCATTGACCTTAAAATTTTGATTAGTGTATTCGCCTTGTATTCCAGGATCAAAGAAGAATCTTTGATAAGTAAAAGTGTTGAATGAGCGCGTGAAAGTGATCTCCTTTTTCACAATATCAAGAATCAAAGGATTACGGGGCTGCCTCACTACTTTTATTTCATCTTTAAGTGAGATCCTATGCATACATATGGAATGGCTAATATCACAAGTGTCAGCCAAGGTCCATTCAATTCCCTTCTTATATTTCTGATTAAGTTGAAGCTTTGATGAATAATATGAATCCTCGGGAAGTGGTTTAGGCTCTAAAGAATGTGGTTGTTCAATGCATGGTGTGTTTGGGGCAGCCGGAATGTCAAGAGCTTCAGCCACATAAACAACTTCGTTTATACTATCACCCTGCAAGGTAACATCAATCTCAGCACAAACAACACAAAGGTTTGTGTCAGTACAATCATCACATGAATAAACATCATCAAACCCAGATAGAGATGGAAAATCAAGTGAAAATAATTCAGAAAAGGTGTCATCAACCAACTCAGAGATCAATTCAATATGAAAAATAGAATTCTCCTCCAAGGGATGTTTCATGGCATCGAAAATGTTAAATTTTGCGACAATGTCACCAAATTCCATGGACATGGTTCCATCGTCGACATCAATTTTTGTTTTCGCCGTTTTCATGAACGGTCTGCCTAAAATGATGGGCGATCTGCTTGAATTTGTTTCTCCATTCATGTCCAGAATGTAGAAATCTGCAAGAAAAATCAAATCATTAACTTGAACAAGCACATCTTCCACTACTCCAATGGGGCGAGCATTACTTTTGTTCGCTAGTTGAATGATTAAACTTGTATGCTGTAAAGGACCAAGATCAAAGTTATTATAAACAGAAGTAGGCATAACATTAATGCCTGCTCCCAAATCAAGCATGCAATTGTCGAATTTACTATCCCCAATGGTACATGGAATAGCAAAAGTTCCTGGATCCTTGCACTTTTGGGGTATGGCCTGATTGAGGGATGAAACAATAGCTTTTTCAGGTGAATGTTTAGGCTGGATAAGGGCTGAAATGTTTCGTCCCAAATGTACTCTCTCATTGCCCTTTAACCTTTTCTTACTTGTGCACAAGTCTTTTAGAAATTTTGTATACTTTGGAACCTGCTTAATAACATCAAGTAGCGGAATGTTTACCGCAACCTTTCGGAAAACATCCAGTATCTCTCTTTCTTTGTCTCCCTCCTCAATTCTTTTATTTCTCAGAACTCTATGTGGGAAGGGGACTGGTGGCACATACTCCTTTTCTTTAATTTTTTCAGTTTCGACCACAACAGAAGAAGGAGAAGAAAGTTCAGCTGGGTGAGGTTCAGAAGGAGAAAGTTCAGAAGTTACCTCAATGATTTTTTTATTTTTTTCAGGGGCTGGTTCTGTAACTTTTCCGGATCTCAAAGAAATTGCGCTCACATTAGCATTAGGACCATTGACAACTGTCTGGGCTGGAAGTTGGTTCGAACCTTGAGCTTGCATGTTATTTATTTGAGTAACAAGTTGTCTCATCTGTGTGTTCAAGGTCTGAATGCTAGCATCGGTCCTTTGTTGGAACTGGAGGTTGTTCACGGCCATTTGCTTAACAAGATCCTCCAAGGATGGTCCGGAAGGTGCAGGGGCAGCCACTTGAGGTGAGTTCTGTTGTTGGCTGGTTTGCGGGTTTCCATATCGAAGGTTGGGATGGTTCCTCCAATTGGGATGGTATTTGTTGGTGGACAGGTCAGGAGTGTTGTTGTACCTATTTTGATTGTAAAGGTTGGCTGCATAAGCATGTGGCAGCTCAGTAATGGACTCGTCTCTCAGAATATGACAAGTATCGGTCGGGTGCTCAGGATAAGTACAAATGCCACACAAAGTTGTTGTTTGAGGTTTTGCTACTGCCAGCTGTTTGACTAAGGCAGTGAGTTCGTCAATTCTGGTCTCTAAAGCTTTGTTGGAAGAAACTTGAATTTGACTCACGCCTTTGCTTTGCACAGAATTGTCTTTAGTGGTGAACTGTTGAGAATTAAGAGACATATTTTCAATAAGGGTTTTGGCAGCAGCTGGAGTTTTATCGACTAATGCTCCACCACTAGCAGCATCAAGAATGTTCATGTCCATCCGTAACAACCCCTCATAAAAGTATTAGATGAGGAGTTGCTCAGTGATCTGGTGTTGAGGGCAGCTAGATACCAAGTGCTTGCATCTCTCCCAATACTCGGTCAACGACTCATTGCCTTGTCTAATACCACAAATCTCCTTTCTTATTGAGGCAGCTTTGGAGGCAGGAAAATATCTTTCCAAGAACACTTTTTTCAGGGCTGTCCAACTTGCAATTGAGTTTGGCTCGAGATAATAAATCCAATCCTTTGTTGCACCCTGCAATGAAAAAGGAAAAGCTCGAAGTTTGATGTGATCTTCGGTGATCCCTTCAGGCTTCAATGGTGTAGAACACACCACCTGGAACTCTTTCAAATGCTTGTGTGGATCTTCACCTGCAAGACCACTAAACTTTGGCAACAAGTGTATTAAACCCGATTTTAATTCAAAAGGAACAGCAGCAGCATCATATTCAATACACAAACCATTGTAATTCACATCAGGAGCAAATAACTGCCTTAAAGTTCTTTGGTCAGCCATAGTCAAAAACAAACACAATGAAGGAAAACGATTAAAATAAATTTAGAAATATAAACTAACACCTAAATTATTTTAATGACGTCAAATAAAATTTTTGAGAATTTTTTCGGAATTTTCTAAAACTATCAAAACAGAAAAAAAAATCATAAAAAATAGAAAAATAAGGAATTTCGGGTTTTTAGGATGACTTCCACTATTTAGTCCCTAAATAGAGGCTTTTGATCCTTGATTTTTTCCTAGTTAATCGACAAATAATCGGAATAATTTGAAACAATTTTCTAAAAAAAAATAGTTTTTTTTTTATCCTAAAACGCAAAAACACCAAAACACAAGAAAATTAGGGTAAAAAAATATGTTAAAACACAACACCTATGACTATAATAATGGTTAAAATATACAAGAATCCCCGGCAACGGCGCCAATTTGATCCGTTGTCGCACGCAGGTCAAAAACGAGTAATAAAATATAGTAAACGGGAAGCGACATCTCGAGTATCGTACCACAAGGATTCTTGTATTATTCTTAACCTAATGAAGTCTATTTAAGGGGGGTTTATGTTTTAGTGGTCTATTTAGAAAACAAAGCAAACAAATGATTAAAATAAGCGATTATAAAATAAGTCAATCTACTGTTTTCGATTTCCGGCTAATCATTGGTTTTTACCTACCAATTCCCTAAGCGGCTTCGATCTCTATTCGATTCAAATTCGATTGACAAGCGCAATAGATATATGACAGATTTATATTCCTATATTCCGAATTAAGCAAACGGATAAATACAATCGTGAATTAAGCAAACACGATTTACAAACACAATTTAACGACAAAGCGACGAAAACGACGATTAATAGTTAGGAATGCAATCATACGAATTTAATCAAAACCATTCCACAAAATACAGATTAAGCAAATGAAATTTCATAGAATAGAATTGAAAGAGAACGAAATTAAATTGATAGAATAAAAACCTTAAAGCCTTGAAAATTCGGTTACAGCAGATTGACTCTAGGAGATTAGTTCCTCTTCATGATCGCACCAAAGCAAAAAGTTATCGTCAATAATGTGTCTTTTCTACAGTATCACGGCTGCTCCCTTTTAAACAGAATAAGGGTTTCACTTATAATTTAAACTGGACCGGAAAACCTAAATTTGGCCCAACAAATGGCTCAAAAGAAATTATTTCCTAAAGTACAAAACTTCAATGAATTATTTGAGATGTCTGAACTCTGAATAAGATTTTGGCTTCAATATAAAAGTTGTAGCCCTTTCTCTTAGCTTTCCAATGACTGGTAGCACGCCTCGATCCGATACTCCTAGCTCCAGTTATGAATTTATTCGTGCAGACTGTTAATGCTGAAAATAAACTGCGAAAAACAAATAAGTGTAAAAATAAGATAAATTATAAAAACACATTAAAAGGGAAAAATAATCAAACTAAAACATGGAAATGCATAAGTATAATTATAGAAGAATGTGTATCAAAATGCACTGATCAGAAATACATCAGAACAATAAGAACAATGTAGTAAGAGCACAACCTCAACTTCATGGATCAACATCCACAAGTTCTCAACCGTGAGGTTTGCATACCTAGCTATAGTGTCACAACGTAATTCATAACTTAATATTAATCTCACAATGACACAATAGTCAACACATCATTGAAGGGATACCATGAACAACCCATGTTAAGCATACCACCTCATTTCCCTCAATTGCTTTCTTGGTGAGGATCAAGATAACAAACTTTTCTTGTTCAACAAAAGATAGATTCGAAATACTTCGACCAAGACATAAACGAGTAGTTCTCCCACTATTGAAAACCAAAATATTATGCATTCAATGTGAACCTTGACATTACCACATACTCATTGACTTGGATTCTCTTCCATACTGATATCTATTGAACAATTTATCACACAGAAGCCACTTATCTAGATGACCTGCTATTGACAAACCTTATCGCCTCCTTATGAGTCCATACGACATAGTTTGTCTCACGTTCCGCACTTAGCTCCATATTCAAGCTTGGTTTGTCTTTTGTTGTCTAACATAAACTCAATTTCTCAGAACACAAAACTCATTACTCAACAAAGTGTGTATTATTTCGCATCCATCTCAAGACAAGGAATCCATTACACACACTTGTGACCATAATGCCGCCATCACATACTTCTCTTAATACCTAGGTTTAACTTCTTCCACTACACTCCTTCCTCTAAAAATCTCCACATGTGAACGACCATTAACCATACACCCCTATCTTAGCCTTAATAAAATCCTTATGACTCCATAGTCTCCTTATCTGAAGTGCATTCCACTATAGTAGTTGTAATGCAAGATTTACACTGCTCCCAAACTCTACCTTTGCTTCCTTCTTAAGGTAATCCTCTTAACTCCAATTACTTAACCATTCTACTAGAATTCCTTAAATCCAACTTACTTGATCATCTCCTCAACCTGATCTCCTAAAACCAAAACTCACTAGAGCTTCCATTACTATATAATGTGCGTTCTCTCTCTCCAACACAAACTCTTATAATTGATCTTTAGGTAACTCAACATTCCATAATGGTCTCTTACTAACACTGAACCTCTGACGAGTTATCTTGAATCCGGTCTCCCTTCTAAGACTGAATGTACTTGATTTATCTTCGACCTGCTCTGGTACCAACTATAACAACCCGTATAATATATATCTAGAAGGATATCATACAAGTATTATTAATTGGTACTGATCCAACATAAGTGCTTAATGGCATCAATATGAATACATGTCCAAACTAAAACATCAATGGGACATGTTATATAATGGTGCCTAAAAATAAAAATCTAAGAACTATGTACAATATCTTCATTGTACACAACTCCACAGCGGAAGATCACGATAATCAGCGTCCTTTGAAACATCAGTACACAACTTCCCTTGAATCCAACTTGTAAGGAATACTTGAAAAATAACAACATTAATGGGATGAGATAATAATCTTAGTGAGATTATCTTATCCTATGGGTCCACTCGTCTCTACAGGGTTTTCTAATCAAATCCTAACTCGAGTCTTCATCTCTCGTTACTTATGTATCATGCGCACAAGATAACTAAGACTCGAGTATCTAAGGGATATTCGCAATGTATGGAACCATGTCACTTGAGTGCATCCACTCAACATATCACTATTCGAATGCACGAAACATCAATCCCCGAGCGGACTTACGTCTAAGCCAGACCCAATTCATGCATGCTTGTATGATTCAACTTTCGCGGTGGATATCGGGTCCTCTATGAGTTCCAAACTCATTTCAAGCGACCGTCACCCGTATGGGACTCTAACCCACTTAGGGTATCTTTCACCGTATGAGACTCTAACCCACTTAGGTGTCCACCTTTCCCCCACGTCCTTCGTGGTTGGGGCTCAAACCCAATTGAGGCACGAATCATTGGTGGCACATCCCCACTTACCGCTTTACCTAAGCCTTTGAAAGGGTATGTGTGTCACACCCCAATTTTGTCCGGGTAAGGAAAAATCTTTCACCAGCATTCACTACCCAATGTTATAAGACTTGAATTTTATCTTAAGACATAGGTTCTATTTTAGGGTTTCTCATCCCTTGGTGACATCAAGTCTTCAATGACATTTTCATCTGTTGAGATCCTTAAGAAGACATCTGCTGCATTTGTCTCTTACTGCTATTACTGAAGCATGGGATGATATGTGCATTTTTGGTTAACAAGGCCCATTTTGGTTTATCCATGAGAACTCTTGGTTTTAAAAAGGTCCATTCACACAAATATGTCCATGATTAATATTGCAAATTGTGGTTCAAATATTTTTACATTACTAATCCAAAATCCATTTGATTATTAGTAAGTATTAAGATTCATGGTTATTTTCTATAATCACTTGTTATTAAGTTCATTTCCACATCCCAAATGTTTATGCTAAAGTCTTGATCCTTCATAAATATCTAGATTCAAATTGCATTTTTAAACATGTATTTGTTTTAAGCTAAGGTGGATTGTTGGAAAAGACTATGGTGATGGACAAGGCTTTAAAGCTCATTTTGGAATTGTTTTTTATTGCTTGTTGTGCACATTTCATGTTGCTCATTTAAGTTAATAATAATTGGTATTCTATCATGGCCCAATCCGTTTTTAATTTGAATTAGAGTTTAAGCATTTTAAATAACCAACACAAATGAGATATTGAGATAAAGCTTAGAATGTTTTTTAAAAAAAGATTAATAGCATAATTAAATTTTTAATCCAGATATTCCAATTAAATTCCAAATAATCCAAAATTCCAAATAATCAAAAAAGGTTCACATAATGATCCAAATATTTACATAATTATCCAAGAAAAGGATTTTAAATTAAAATTATACAACACAATCCAAAAGTTCTGTTACATCAAATGAATTTAAGGAAAAGTAGAAAACATTGTAAATCCAACAGTTTGAAGCAGCAAGCTTCAAAGACATTGCCAAAGAAGCTCTTTGGAAATTGCAGCACCCCAATTCCAATCCTTAAAGCAAGTGCATGCCCCCTTCTCAATCAACATCTATTCACCTTTTACAAAACCTACAAAACCAACTCAAGAATTAAATAAAAATGCTTATCAAATAAGCACTTAAAAAACTGGAAAATAATTGATAAAATAAATAGATTAATTTTTTGCACGATGAACCAAGGTGAATGCTCAAGAACACATTCCAATACCCAATCCAAACAGCTCTAAATCCACAGAGTAAACATCCCACAAAATCTGGAAAAAGGATAACTTAACAAGTTATCTCAGAACCTCAGCATTCATCATATATATAACAACAACAAATTAACAGTAAGAAAAACGTTTTTTTTAAATCCAAGAAAAAAAACAATCAAAATATTTTCTTTCTATTAACCTCAAACCAAACAAAAGAACACGGCTGGAAAATCCAAGAAGAAGTTATCAGAAATATTTTTTAACATCAAAACCTAAACAACAAAACACGTTCTGGAAAATCCAAGAAGCAACAATCAAAAATAATTCATTAAACATCCAAACCCTAAGATTAGAACAAAACAAAAACAGGATCAGAAACAAAGAAAGAAGAAGTCGAAGCGACTTATCTGAAGCACGGTGGGGAGCGTCGTCGGCGATCAACCTTGGCCAAGTAATTTTTTTTCATTTTCGTTCAAATCTTTGCACTATCGTCTTCGTCTCTCCATGCTGATTGAAACCCCCATATTAATTTCTTCCAATAATGACTTTAGAAGGTCGAATCCCAGAATTTAGGGTTAGGGTTTTCGACGGATAAAGGTTCTATTTAGGATAAGGACGTGCTAGGGTTTCATTTGGGCGTGAGGTTTGATTTGAGTTAGGGTTAGGTTTGTGTTTTTTTTTTGGAGTACCGATCCGGTTGATTGAAGAGTTTTTTGGAAGAACCAAGGTTGGATTCAAAATCATCGGCCAAAAACAAGGGGGGTTCGTGTTTAGAAGTTTGAGTTTAGGGTTGATGTCGCCGGAGAAGAAGGCGGCGCCGCCGCGGTGGGCCGGCTGCCACCGTCTTCTCCGACAGGTTTGGCCGTGAGGGGTGGTGACGGAGGAGAAGAGGAAGTTGCAGAGCAACTTCATTCTCAAGAGTGAAGAGAGAGAACGAGAGGAGCAAATGGCTTTCTCTCTCTCTCTCTCTCTCTCAATTTTTGTTTTTATATGGTGAAATGGGTGGCTGCATGGGCGCCACGTGGCCTCTCCAAGAGGCACCATATTTTGTTGACTTCTGAGTCAACCAGGGGATCTTGTGTGGATCCCCCCACCATATGATGGTGCATCCTCACGCGCCTACATCTGATTTGTTGACCAGGTCAAGGTCTTCCAATCCAACGGCCCAGACACCTCCATAGGAGGTCAATGTTTGACCAAGCCATTTAGGGCCTTGGTGATTCCGTTTTGGGCCAACTCAGGTTGGGCCAAAAGACTTTTTTTTATTCAAACCCCTTGTTTGGTTCAGTAGCGCCCAGAGTTGGGCCTTCCTCTTGATGTAGCCCATTTTCCTCATTTTTTTGATTTGTTCTTTCTTTTCTTATTATATTTTTCATAAACACTTATAAAATATATATTAGATGATTATTAATCCCTAAATGATAATTATTTAATTATTTTGCAATATTTAAATATTTTATTCACTTTCATTTCATTTATTTCATTTACTTTCTTTCAAAATTATGTATAAATATTGTTAATATTATTATTAATACCTAATTAACTATTTGTCTATATTATTATTATTTAATTGCTTATTATTTAATCAAATAATCTATTAAATATTTAATTAATTAATTATATTATTATTAATATCACTTATAATTTAGATAATTATTTATTTTGTGGGGTGTATGTGCATGATTATTTTGTATTTATTTATTTATACCGAGTCTTGAGTGCACATAGATGACATGTTATAATTGTGAGAAGATTATGTCGATTTCACCGATTTAAAATCATTCAAGCCAATTTCAAGAAAATAAATCACATATTTCTCGATTCAAAATCGAGCCCATTTTCAAAACCTTTGTAAGTCGATTACTTGTAAAAGTATCGCCATCAACCTCACGTGGCTTATTCTTGGGCCTTCTTACAATGAGACCTATTCGGTTTTTATTAATCGATTAGATGAATTATTCACTAAGTAAATTCAATTCATTCACAAAATACAAATTTAAAATCTCAATCCGACATCGAGTACTCTTTATTAAGAATTAAAATACCTAATCATAATCAAATACTATTTCACTTAAGAATAAAAAAGGAGACGACTTTGAGTCTTCAACTTCTCTCCCCAATTGTTTGAATACGAGTTCTCTTACTCGAGCAGTCGAACAATTGTCATTTTTCCACCAACTTTTACCGTAAGTCAAATCATTTCATAATAAACTGTACGAAAAGGGAAATGGTCTTGAGTTTTCAATTCCTCTTCTCAAATGCTTGGATATGAGTTGTCTTACTCAGTCATTCAAGTACTTTTCGTTTATTCTAAAATACATCAACCATACACAACCTTATTTTCATAACTACTAAGGACGAAAAAGAAAGCGGTCTAGAGTCTTATATTCCCTTTCCCGATTATTAGGATACGAGTTGTCTTACTCGATTATCCGAGTATTCGTCATCCATTCGAAAACACCTTAATCATTATTAAAATACTTCTATAATTAAGGATGAAAAAGAAAGTGGTCTAGAGTCTTCTATCCCCTCCCCAACTGTTAGGATACGAGTTGTCTTACTCGACTATCTGAGTAATCGTCATCCAACCTAAAAACATCTCAATCAATCAAAACATCCAACATATCAACTCAACTTGTCATCCTCGTGTGACCAAAACTCTTTCCAAAAAGACGTTGTTTAATCCTTTCTAACGTGCATAACAAACTAGTGCTCAAGCCTCCGCCGAGAGTAGACAAGCCGACGTTTAGCCTTTAGAACGCGATCTAAACAGTTGTTTATTAAAAGACACCAACCAACCGTAGTTCCCCGAACTACGAATGCTCTGACTTCCTTATTGCACCATAAAGGTATGTAGGCAAGAGATTGTTGTATCTTCGCGAGCACACTAATAAAAAATCTCCCCTTTTCCCTTTCTGAGGTTTCCATCCATCTCTTTTCAATATATTTATAAACTAAAGATAACAAACAAACATGAATTAACACTCAAAACGCACATTAGAACTAAAAGGTTCCCGTTGAGTACAACGGACGTAAGGGGTGCTAATACCTTCCTCTTACGTAATCCACTCCCGAACCCGAATATGATTGCGATGACCATTATTCCATTTCCTAAAGGTTTTATCGATATTTTCCTATTCCTTCATTGGGATAAATAAAGTTCGGTGGCGACTTTGTTCGAACATAAATTTTTCCGCGACCATCGCGAGGAATCGTATTTTTCGAGATGCGACAATGTGCATCACCAAAAATAATTCTGAATACATGATTAATTCACAATAATAAATAGGACTTTTAGAGCAACACTCCTCGCCAAAATAGGGCTTTTGGAACAAAATTTCCTCACCAAAAATATCAAGCAATTTCTCATGATATCATATCAATTATCATGGCATCATAACATGATCCATTCTAATACATAAATCACACATGTTCCATACAAAGCATATTGATTCGTTTACCAAGTGAATACTTGTCCACGATACACACCTAGGTACCATTGCGTCCAAGCATCACCTTATACTCATTTCCATAACCTAGATTATCTTTCTAAGTTATTCTCCTAGTTATGCTCCTAGGTTTCCTCACTCATCTTTATAAAGTTTTAATCATATTATTTCACATCCAACAACATCCAATCAATTTATATCATACACATTATCATATAAAAATATCATACAAGAAACACACATAATAGCATAACATGTCACAATAAACCATAGGCATATCCGACTCACAACATGCTCATCATTATCTTAGGTTATTCAAGTTGTTACATGCAAACAAGGCAAACATAACAAAAGCATACAATTATTACTATCCTCTACCAAAAATTCTTGTTTAGTTCATAGTCTCTCATCACCATGCAATATCTCATTGTATGAGCTTTTCAAAGCTTTAAGTCTCATATCAATCGGATTCACGGTTCTTGAATTATGGCGAAAACAAGAACCATATATTCAATCAACAAAACAACAACTCATAATATACATATTTATCATCACTATACTATCAATAGTTGACATATAATCATGTTTTATATCACTATACAATAGAGCATTAAAAGAGCCTTCCAACGCCTCTGACCGCGTCCAAAACAGATTTACGAAACTCATTTTATAGTGAAAACATTGAACCAATCGATTGCTGACAAGGACCAATCGATTGTATGAAGTTTCTGTCCAAATTTTCACTATTTGTAATGGACCAATCGATTAATCCCTATAGCCAATTGATTGGCATCATAAAAAATTCAACTTTTCTTCACCATAACATGAACCAATCGATTGGTTCTGCAGTGTAATCGATTGGCCTCTGTTATTTCATAAAAAATTCATCTTCTAACCACATCAAACTCCATACTTAACCATTCTAAACCATACCAACACTTACACTAATATAAACCCGCAATATTGAAGGGATTATAAGGTGTGATTCAAGAACAATATACATATTCTACCATGGAAATCAAAGACAACAAGAACAACATAGAAGCAACATCAACATGTTATTATCAACAACCACAATATCATAACAACCTAATTCCCTTCATGAAGTTCTTTCCCTCCCCAAAGCTAAATCTATTTAAGAACTCACCTTGAAGATGAAGATGGTGATAAGAAGATGAGATGGTGTTGGTGAAGATGATGAGTAGAAAATGGTGATGATGAGCTTCCATGATTCTTCATGAGCTTTTCCTTCTTCTTCCTTCCTTCCTCTTCTTCTCTTCTTCCTCTTCTTCTTCTTATTTTCTTTCTCTTTCCCACGTTTTCCTTTTCATTTCTTTCTTTCTGATAACTCTCTTTTCTCTTACCTACTCTTTCTACTTTCTTTCATTCTTATCCACTTGTTCTTTCTTTTTAATCCCCACCACACAATATACATATATAATATATATAATATCAAGTAGTAATGAAAATATCTCAATTGATATTTTATCTTCCAGTACCAATTGACCAATTATTAATATTATAAAAAATGTCCTCTCTTGTACTTATTAATATTGGTCTGTCTCTTTTATTAATATTTAATCTCTTCAGAGTTCACTGGTTACTCTATTGGTCCCAACTGACAACATTTAGAGCACATAGGAGCTCTAATTGTTCCAAATGACAAAAGATAGAGTACATAGGAACCCAATTGATCTCAGCTGACAACTAATTGAGCATTTAAGGGAATATGAGATATTACATGCACATATGAGATACACTTTCAGACACTTATTTATAAGAGTTCAGATGAACTTTCATGACACATGTTCTAATTTTTTTTAATTATCTTTTGAAGAATAATCACATGATTGTCGCGGTGCAAAAAATATGTGGAGCGCTCGCACGCTCGAGATAATAACATAGTCTTCACTGAACTTTATTTATTCCAAAAGTAAAGGGAAAATATCGATAAAAAAATGGTCGTCGCAACCAAATTCGGGTTCGGGAGTCGATTATGCAAAGGGAAATTATTAGCACCCCTCATATTCGTTGTACTCAATGGGAACCATTTAGTTAGATTTGCAATAGAATGTTAGTTCTGGAAAGACAAAGGATATTTTTGGGTTTTTTGTTATAGTACTTGACGAGACATCGAATCTTGCTCCTACGTATCCCCAGGTATGATGGGGAACTCAAAGCTATGTAGTTCTTGGTAGAAAATGAGTATTGGTTAGTTGATTTTAGAGAATGAATATTTAGACCGCGTTCTAGCGGTTAAAAACTGCATGTATGCTCGTAATTGAAGGCTTACGCGTTTGTTTATATCACAGTAGAATGGACTAAATAATGTTCATTTATGAAAAATTTTTGATCGCGCGGGGGAGAGAAAATAGGTCTGATTGGTTGAGATTGTTTTTGAGTAGCTAACGAGTATTCACACCCAAGCTCTACAATCAGTATCCGAATACTCGGGGAAAAAAAAGGTATACACCCAATAAATCCTTTTTCGTCCAAATTTATTATAAAAGATGCGAGACAATAGAGTAATTGTTCCTTAAAGGAAGATGAGTATTCACACAGCGAGCTCTACAACTAGTGTCCAGATACTCCGGGAAGAAAGATGCCTACACCCAATTAATCATTTTCTTCTATGAAAGAATGAATCAAATTCGGTTAATTGTTGTATTTTAATGAGGATGACAAGTCTTTGAACAATGAGCTCTACAACCAGTGTCCAAACACTAGGAGAAAAAAGAGGTCTACAACCAACTAGTCCTTTTTCATCCGGTTTATTTGAGAAAAAGATTTAATGAGGCGCTTAAGCTTAAAAAGAAGTTTGATAGTGATTAAATGTTTTGGTTCGTATTTGAATCGATGGAAAATAATGAACAACACGAGGTTGCAAGTTTAAGCATGAGGGCACGAACTCTAACACGAGGGAGCAAATTCTAACGCAAGGGTGCAAACTCTAACGCGAGGGCGTAAACTAACGCCACAAATCATATGAAATGCAATGCCGCACACAAGCACACAATGAAATGATAGGACAAAAATATGCATATAATAATTATAACCAACATGTATTGATTACAAATGAATCGAGAAGATAAACGTGTATGTTTTAAATTAAATGCAACACGAGAACGTGAATTGTGTTAACGTAACGCAAGGACGTGTGATGCAAAGTTGTCAATGCATAATTTAAATCCGATTTAAATGCAATAAAATTGAAATGTCGGGTGCTAACACAAATCGAATAACAAGTTGCTAGCATGAAGGACAATCATCACAAATAAATCGAACGCAACAAATTATATTATAACTAAAGCAACGTCATGTGACGAAACACAAAGTAGCGAAAGCAAACGTGAATTGACACTATATTGAACTACCAAAAGCGCATACAAATCTTAATTAAACGTGACGACAACAGAATCGAAATTTTGCACGTAAACGAAAGAAAACCATCCAACAAACTGCTAATGCAAAATATGCTCATCGTAATAGAAACAAAATGCTCTTAACGCAATGTTGATAAACAAACCAACTGAACACACATAATATGCTCGAATATGATTTCAACATGATAATAACCAAAAGAAATAATATATATATATATATATATATATATATATATATATATATATATATATATATATATATATATATATATATATATATATATATATATAGTGAACATTTATATTGTTGTATCAAAAGAAAATCCAGTAATGTCATGACATTAAAAATCATGTCGAATGTACGGATCTGATCTGATTTAAACATAACAAATGAACAACAAACAACAATATATATAAATTGAAAATATTACACAAATATAGCAACGTTACGGAATTTAAACAAAATTCCTGCAACGTTACAACATACAAATCGTGTCGAATGTACATATTTGATCTGATTTAAACGCAATGCAAATAGAAAAAAACAACACATACAGATCAAAAATATTATATCATTACAGAGTATTTACAGCATCCAGAAAAATAAAAAATCTAGCAGAAACATAGTGCAGTCAAATTAAAATTTAAATACACATTCAAAATAGCATACAACACAATGCAAAAGAAAACTCGATTCGAATGCGTTGATGATGCTTGTGTTGCTGCTATCGGTGGCGATGTCGGGAGTTCGAACATAATTGTTGTATTTGTGGTGAGGTGTCGTTAAACTGAAAATGGGGGTGAAGATTGTCGAACAGGAAGCAAGGACGAAAATAGTGAGTGAGGTTAGCGAACAAGTTGCAAGCGGATGATGTTCTGGATCGCCATTGGCTGGAGGTGGCAGGTGGATGTTGTACGCGAAATGGACTCACGAAGGTTGGTGGTGATGTCATTTTGAAGATGAGACATTGATGTAGTATGGTTTATTTTGTGGTGGTTGAGCTGTCGGAAGTGAGGTGAGAGTTCAAGGTTGTTGATGGAGATTCATTTTATTGTTAATGGTGCATTAAGTGTGTTAACATAAGGATGTTTTGGTTAGTTTTTTGAAGTAGTAGTCGATGAGTTGTTATGGAAGATACGAGTGATGTGTTTGAGATGGAAAGGATGACCGATGGTTTGTTTGTCAGAAGGAGTATGAAGGGTGGTGGATGGCTAAATAGGTGGTGGTTAGGGATGAATATGATGGAGAGAAGTATGTGTATGGTGACGGTGATGGTTGCAGAGAGAGAAGTTGTTGTTGAAGGGTGAAGTGAAGTGAGAGAGTTTAATGGAAATGGTTATTTTGTGAAGGTAAGGGAGCATTTGGATGGAAACGGAGTATATTCTCAGTGTGAAGTGGAATACCCATTAAAGAAGAAGAATTATTCATCTTTTTTGTTTTTTCGTTTCTATATTTTTTGTGTTATCCTTTTTTGAATCTGAGAGAGAGGATAAGAACAAGTGGTAGGTGGTTTCCGGTATCCAATGAGATGGAAATGTGTTTAGCTTAAATGTTAAATACCAATTTTTAGGGTTTGTTATTTTCAGTTATTCCCAATAATACCCTTAAATATTTTTAGAATCAAAATGAATTTTAAAAAATGGTAAATAAAACCACACATATTTTCTACTAAAAACAAATAAAACTATTTATCTGTTTTATTTATCTTTATTTATTTTTCTTAATATTTTAACTAAAAAATAAAAATAAAATGAATTAAAACGAATAAAAAGAGGACACACAAATGTGCGGAAAAAGACTAATGCACTAAAATAATCTACGTGAAATATAGTTCAATAAAATTGACAGTCGTGGATCAAATCTTGCAGTTAAAAATACCTGAATGAAAAGGCTTAGACTGCTCAAAATGCGACCATGCAAAGGCACGAAAAAATAAAATGAGCACACCTTATTAAACTACGTGTAATATAGATCAATAAAACAGGTAACCACATGTCCAAACCTGGAAACACTATTCACTAATGTTATGCGTGATTAAGTAATCGATTTAATCGGTCTATCTATCAAACCAAAATTTTATTCTGGACAAAATAAAATAAAGCTAGTTGCCCAAAAATTTAAAATACCTGGACATAATTGGGGTATGACAGTTGCCCCTATTTAATTACCTTGAACCCGAGAGTATGAATAACAACAGTTTTCATATCTTCAGGATAGAAGATAATTAAATACGAAAAGACCCAAATTTTGTCCTTAAAAGGCGGAGATAAAGTGCAGTGAGGTTAGGAAAACAAATGAACTGGGATAGGATACTGGATTAACATCAACTCGAGAGTTGGTATTGAACAAGTTGAAAAAGATTTCCATCAACAAAAGGTTGATGGTTAGATCAAAGTCGAAAATATTGCTAACAACAAAAAGTTAATGGTTAGATCAAAGTAGGAAAGATATTCATTAACAAAGGGTTGGTGTTTAGATCACACAATAAAAGATCTTCATAAACAAAAGGTTGATGGTTAGATCAAACTACAAAAGGCTCGTTGGGGAATAAAATTTAAGGAGATGAAATGTAATAAGGTTAGGAAAACCATAAAACTATGATAGAATGCAAGACAAGCATCAACTTGGATCAAACTGGAAAAGATTGTCATTAACAAAAGGTTGATGGTTAGTTCACACGGGAAAAGATCGCCACCAACAAAAGGTTGATGGTTAGATCAAACTGAAAAGGATTCGTTGGGGAATAAAATTCAAAGAGTCTCACTAGGTCTATCCAATGCGAAAACATGCAGGGTAGAAACTCACCCAGAGAAATACCACTGGCTCGACTAATGATTGACCCGGCTTTCATGAAAAGTTCCTAGATCCTAGTTTATATTATGTATGCATGTTTGATTTGTATGGTGTAATGCTCCACCTTGGTGGAAATGCTACATATGAAATGATGCATGAAATGTCATGATTAATGTATGTTGGAAGGCAAATGGATGATTAGATTTTTGTGGGGCTTCATTTTCTTTCCTCGGAAAGGTTAAGCAAATATGGGTTTTGGAATACCAATGTCGATTGTTGTTTAATGTGTCAATGAAAGATTAAACTTTTAGGTATATCTAGGTTACCAAAGAAAGATTGGAGCTTGTTTTTTTTGTTACCAATGAAATATTGGATTTTGGGTTTTTCTTGTTGCCAATGAAAGATTGGACTTTGAAGGTGAACTGTCAGACGAGAACTAAATTTGAAGGATAATTACCAAACGGGAACTGGTGAGAAAGATCAAGTTGTCAGACAATAATTGGTTTTTTTGTTTGTTAGACGGGAACTGACTTTAAAATGGACTACCATATGAGAACTGGTGAAAATAATTAAGTTGCTAGACGGGAGCTGGTTTTTTTCCTAACTGGAACTGGTTTTTAAAATGAACTGTCATGCAAGAACTAGTTTTGAAATAGACTACCAGACGGAAACTGATTTACAATTGGCCACTAGACGGGAACTGGTTTTGAAAAACTAACTACCATACGGGAACTGGTTTTGATTTACTGTCAGACGGGAGCTGACTTTGAAATATGACTACCATATGTGAACTTGTTTTTAGATTTACCATTGTCGCGGCGCGAAAAAATGACCACGAGCACTTGCACACTCGAGATGATAACATAATCACCATTGAACATTATTTATTCCAAAAGAAAACAAAAAATATCAATAAAACCCTTAACGAAAAAGAAAATGGTCGTCGCAACCAAATTCGGGTTCGGAAGTCGGTTATGGGAGCGGAAGGTATTAACACCTCTCACATCCTTCGTACTCGATTGAAACCATTTAGTTATGTTTCATCAATTAAGTTTGATTGATTTATTTTGGAAACTTTTTCCCAAATGTGATTTGATTTGTATTTGCTAGGCAAGTTGAGATTGCAACTGAAAATTTCATAATGGAAAAAGATTTAATTTTTGTTGATATTTTGGATTTTATCCATTTTTTTTATTCTGTTCACGCATTTTAGGTTTATTTGGGCCCATTTTGACTTTATTTGACTGTTTGACTTTTGATGACTCAATAATAAATAATAATAATAAAAATAATAATAAAAATAATAATAATAATAAAATGAATAATAAATATTAATCATGATAATATCTACCAGATGACTAATAAATTTGAAAGAAATACTACTACTACTACTAATAATAATAAAATACATTATGATAAATGACTAAAATTAATACCTAAATTAAAAACTAATAACACTAATGCTTTAATAATGAAAATACAATAATATCAATAATAAATTAGTAAGAACAAATTTAATATGTGAATAATGACAAAAAAATCACCAAAAATAGACAAAAATATATATAAATATGAAATAGATTAATACTAATGTCCCTATAGTAAAAAAAATCTAATATTGTTTAACAACTAAAATAAAACTAAAAGTGATCTAAAAAGAACAAAAAGAAATAAAGTAAAAAAGGGGTAAAAAATCAAAATGACCCTCCTTTGACTTTTGGGGTCATTGGAGTTGGCCATTTGACTTATATTTGTGGGTCTCAGATGAAATTAAGGATTCAGATGAACTCAAACCTATATTGATGTGAATGATAAACCTAAGAAACTTATTTATAGAGAAATAAAGTGGTTCAAATTTAGGGTATGACACAACCACTATCAAGATACCGTAGATTTGTAGTGGTCTTCAAACAAACCTATAAAACAAATTAAGATTTGTTAGGTACCCAACGTGCCTTGGATCCATAATAATTAGTTCCTTTCTTGATCCACACATAATTCCCACTTGAAATACTAAAATTCCTTACATAGCAAGCATTAGATGTATGACCTATTAAACCATAATAAAAACATGTAGGAACACAATTGCTTTTATATCTAAGAACATAAGATTTTTTTTCCAAACAAATCTTTTCTTAGGATGACGATGAACATTTTTCACTTTATTCACTTTCTCTTTATTGGATTGGTCACTTGCCTTAACAAAGACGGTTTTACTAGTGCTTGATTTATCAAATTTTGAATAACAAAGTCCACTTTTATCAGTGGAATATCTTTGTCTACTAAAGAAACATTCAAATCCAGTTTGTCCTTTTTCATATATTTCAATAACTCTTTTTAATTGGAAAATTTGAAAAGAAAGTGAATTACATTCATTGCATGTAGAATTATATTTTTATTTATCAAAATAATTTTATTTTTCTTTGTCAAAGTTTTTTTGCATAGTATCAATCTTCTCTTCAAGAGATAAAATTTGTTTCTTTTGAGTTGAAATTGTTTTGTACAAAATATTACACTCATTGATTAATTCATCCATTGTTTCTTGTGCATTATTATCATAAGAATTTTTTTGTCACTAACTTCATCTTCTTCATCATCAGAATGATGGGATGCCATCAATGTAAGATTAACGCTTTCTACACTTTCCGAATCGGATGATAAAATTACTTCATTATCATCCCATGTAATATATGAATTTTTAGATTTTGATTCCTTTCTTCCTTTATGATCATTTTTCTTGACAATTTTTTCACAATCCACCTTTTTGTGTTGATGTAGAAGCTTCTTTCTTCCTAAAAAATTATTTCCTTTTGCAAATTTTAAGGATTTATCATTATTGAAAAAGTCGCTTAAACTTTTTATAAGAAGCATGAAGTTCTCGTCTTCATCCGGAACATCTTCTTCTAATTCTTCTCTTGAATCAACTTTTAAAGCAATACATTTAGATTTCTTCTCTTGAATCCCATGCTTTTTCTAGTCTTCCAAGTTCAATCTCATGCTCTTGAATTTTTTCGAACAATGATTCAGATGATATAGTGGATAGACTCTTCTTTTCAGATATCATCACCACCTTTGGTTGTCATTCCCTGGTTACAAAATTAAGTACTTTAAGATTAAGTTCATCGTTATTAAAAGTCTTACCAAGAGCAATCAAGTGATTGGTCAGGTGTACAAATCTTTTCAGTAAGTCAAGGATTGTTTCTCTGGACTGTATTCTGAATAATTCATACTCTTGACATAATATGTTCAATATTGATCTTTTTACTTTAGTGATTCCTCTATGAGTGACTACTAACATATCACATACTTCATTTATCATTGTGAATTGAGAAACATAGAATAATTCATCCATGCTTAGAGCCGCTTAGAGTAAGTTGATTGCTTTCTTATTGTAGATGACTTTTTTCTTATCATCTTCATCCCATAAACTTTTGATCTTTGTTGTACCAACACCGTTGAAAACACTTGTAGGAACGAACATACCATTTTCTACAACATATCAAACTTATTCTCCTTGTGCCTCGAGATATGCCTTCATATGAATTTTCCAAAAACCAAAGGATTCCCCACAAAAAAATGGAGGCTTATTATTGATATCACCGTCTCTAAAAATCAGATTTGCGGAAGCCATATATGGATCTTTAAGAACATGTTACCTATAACCTACTCTGATTCCAATTGTAAGTATGAAATGTATCCAAGAGGGGGGGGGGGGGGGGGGGGGGGGAATTAGATAATTGGTATTATTGAAATTTTCACGATTGGTATTGTTAGAGGTTATGTTCTTAATTTTTTAGAACTGATGTAAAAGTAAAGATGCTAAAAAAATAAGTGCAGAAAGTAAAGAATACAAACGATATATCTCGGTTCCTCTTTCCAAACAAGATTACTCCAGTCCCCTCACACCCTATGAGAGATTTCACTATGTCATATATGTTACAGTCGATCATCTTGACTCTCTTAACTATCTAACAATAATCACAAAGGCACGTCATTTTACAACAAGTAAGAGAAAACACGCCCCTTTCACTTATATACAATGAACACTAACACTTAGTGAACAATATAGAATTTTGAATAAGTAATGAAAGTTTTGTACTTGTATCAATTTTGAGAATTGATCTTTCCTTTCAAATAAGCAATTCACAAATTATATTAATTAAGTGCTCAAAACTTATCAATGAAACTTTAATGATGCAATGAAAGTTTATGCATAAAGTTTCTCTAAGTTTTTGACTTAAGGAACTTAGATGAAAATTGAGAAATATATGAATTTGAATTGTTTGAAAGAGGTGTAATTTAAAAATGTGAATCCATAGCTATTTATACTTGAATTATATATTTTAGAAAGAGTATAATATCATGAATCATTGTCATGATAGATAGATGAAGTTTGGAAATCATTGGTGTAACACCCTAAACCCCGTACATAAAATTATCATGGAATTTTATTAAAGATACTACAATCACTAAGAGTGTCATACACTACAAACACATAATCTGCTCCGTAACACGGGTTGTAACACAATAGTTTAATACACACATTTGTACTTGAGATATATACACGACATCCAACTTATTTGATATGTATCACGTACTCATGTAAAAGACATTCAAAACCTATCATCTCACACTCATCCAAATATTTATGGTGTCATCGCAGTGGAATAATTAATAAAGCATTAAACAATAATATTGTAACTCACAATATTTAGTCTCATAAACATCAACTTCATAACATAAGAAAAATGAGTATATAACATTCAACTCAAAACAACTTAAAAATCTCAACGATACACAACAACATACTTATTAAAATTAGCAAGTATTCAAGAGAAATCATAGTAATCTGGCACAACACCATCAACTCGTTTATACATAATCATCTCTCATAAAATTAATAAAAATAATTAAAACTTATTTTTAATCATTTAAGTCACGTCAAACAACCCTTAACACTATCCAGCGGTAGCCAACAGTCCTGAAAACTCAAAATAATCAAAAATGCATTATTACGAGTTGAAAAGGTATCAACAAAATATTTGTAATAATTTATTCTATAGTCTTAACTTGTAAAAAGTCATACCAATTTATAATTATAACTCAACAAAGTTATCAATGAACTCTATATATTTCTACAACAATTTGTACTACTTTAAAATAATTCTAAAGGGCTAAAAAATGCTATAGTGATAACTCTTGCACATAAAAACAACTCTTATAAACTTAATTGATTGTTCTAACAACTCTATTTACGACTCTAAATAATAAATATCTTCAACTCAACTCTAAAATATTATTATTAATTATTCGACAACTCTTTTTAACTCTTTTGTCTTAACAACCTTAAACACATAAAAATATTACTTAAAAGGTAACCTTATAATATCAACAGTTCTCCAAGTTCAACCCAAGTGTACCCTATATTCTGATCTCTAACTCTAAACAATTCAAAAACAATTATGACAATTTTATAACATCTCAAACCAAATAAAATAAGACTCTTAAACTCTTTAAAAAGATAACGAAAGATCACAACACTCAAAATTGCTCAAAACTCTGGACCTAACTCTAAAATTGTCTAACTTCAAAATTACACAAAAAATTAAAGATTTATGATAAAGTTATTAAAATCTTAAGTATAAAAGATATTCAAACCCTCTTTCAAACTCACTTAACCGTACCTCCAACAGAGTTACGAAACTCCAGTTCTATATGTTTCTGTTCAGCCATATCATAATAATTTCTGCATAAACTCTAAAATAGAATGTCTGACTTCAAAATAGTACAAAAAATTATATACTCATGATAAAATTATGAAATTCTCCGATTTGAAATATCATTAAATCTTCTTTCTAACGCAACTAACGATATTTCAAAAAGACTTACGAAACTCAAGTTATGCCTAAAACATGATGACCAACGCAGAGCGGAAACTAACTACACCTCATGTATAAAAACCATCAAACTGCTACTGTTGTAGTACTCCTAAACCCAATTTCTCTATTTTCAAATAAGTATAATCACATTAACTTTCCAACACTTCAAACTGTGCCTCAATCCGAGTCCCGAAACTCAAGTTATACCTGAAATAAGGCGGTCAGTCCTCTCTTATGTCTACTTGCGATTTTCCATGCTTTCCTCCCTATTGATCATATTTCACCTATTTGAATTCTAACTACACTAAAAAACATACCTTTAAGACTCCAAACAAGTATATACCATAATTCAATTATTATTAGGAAAATTCGCCCCAAAAGACACAAACACGAATCATCACACAATTACAAGGCAAGGCACAAATCCCAAAAGCAAATAGTTACTTTTAACCTTATACAAGTTATTCAAGAACATGACATCAATAAGGTTATCACATTAATTTTGCCTTATCAAAGACATCAACATATGTATCTAATCAAAATACAAGAATGCACACAGATAATGCAATAGAGCACAAAAAATCATACAACAACAACACAACAAAGCAAAATTTACACAACCCCTATTGGAGGTTAAGGACTCATCTACCCTACCTCTCATGCATACATCCTTTTTATTAAAAGTTATTCCCCTCTTATCTTAGATTTCTCTTGCAATATCTTCCAAACTTCTCCGATGAGTGCTCTTCTATGCCTTAACATTCTTCCTCTTCTTGCCTTTTTTCTACATAGTCTCAAACTCCCCTTCTAATTCTCTTTTTACTCTACAAATCTAATCACTTAATTCGGATGTTCCTACTTTACCCTTAATTTTCTCTCGAATCCCCATCTTTCCTCAATATCTCTACAACTTATATTTTCGTTTTATTCTATTTTTTTTATTTCAATCATATAACTAAATCATTATTTTTAATTAATAAACAATTTTAATTATTCTCTCTTCCTTAATTACTCTCCACGCTATATCATAAGATCATACACCTTCACTTTCACCCACATTTATTTAATTAATCACACAGAATGATTAAATTAATACACAAAATTATAATTAAATTAAAATAAAATAATTTACTAAAAATGGGGTGTTACAATTCTACTCCCCACTTAAATAATTTTTGCCCTCGAAAATTACAGGTTCAAATATTTACTCCATTTTTTGACTCTCAATATTTCAAACCACACATGTACCCTTGCAATAGCGGCACGCTGAACCAACTCTCGACACCTAAAATATCTTAGAAAATCAGAAAGCTTCTCCCTCACTCAATGAAGTTACCAATGAACTTTAAATAACTCTACAACAATTCCTACTAATCTAAAATAACTCTAAAATGCTAAAAAATACTCTACTTACAACTCTTGCACTTAAAAAAAACTCTTATGAACTTAATTGGTAGTTCTAACAACTCTATTTACTCAAAATAATAAATACCTTAAACTCAAGTCTAAAATATTATTATTAATTTAATAATTCTTTTTAACTCTTTTGCCTTAACAACCTTAAACACATAAAAAATATTATTCAAAAGATAACCTTATAACCTTAAACACATAAAATTCTATAACAACTCTAATCAAATCAAATAAGACTCTTAAACTCTTTAAAAACGTAACGAAATGTCACCACACACAAAATTGCTCAAAACTCTTGACATAACTCTAAAATTGTCTAACTTCAAAATAACACAAAAAATTAAATTTTTACGATAAAATTATGAAAATCTCCAATCTAAAATATATTTAAACCCTCTTTCAAACACACTTAACCGTACCTCCAACGGAGTTACAAAACTCCAGTTCTATTCGTTTCCGTTCAGCCCTGTCACAATAATTTATACATAACCTCTAAAATAGAATGTCTGACTTCGAAATAGTACGAAAAATTATATACTCATGATAAAATTATAAAACTCTACAGTTTGAAATGTCATTAAATATTATTTCTAACGCAATTGACGACATCCCAAAGAGACTTATGAAACTCAAGTTATGCTTGAAACATGGTGACAAACGCAGGACTGAAACTGACTATGCCTCATGTATAAAAACCAGCAAATGGCTACTGTTGTAGCCTCCCTAGACCCATTTTATCTAATTCAAAATAAGGACTATCACCTTAATTTTTCAAGGCTTCAAACCGTGTCTCAATCCGTATCCCGAAACTTAAGTTATGCCTGAAATAAGACGGTCAATCCTCTCTTATGTCTACCTGCGATTTTTCACGCTTTTCTCCCTATTGAACATATTTCAAAACTCACATATTTCACCTATTTTTAAATTCTAACTGCACTCAAAAATATACTAAAATAATTTTCTATTTAGGAGAGAGAGAGAGAGAGAGAGAGAGAGAGAGAGAGAGAGAGAGGAGTAAACACTAATAAATAACGAAATGAATTAAAGTACGCTTATGTTATAACCGCTTATTGTATGCATGCATTCATTATAAATCCTTTCTTGTGTTTTCATTTTTACATCATCAATAACATCATCAGAGTATAATCCTTTTTAGAGATAAAAACCAAAAGAGTGTAAATCACCATTTGTGTTGGTGAGAATAATAACAATAATATTTGTATTCTTATTCATTTTTACAAAGAAGTTATTATTGTTACTGTCATACCCCAAAATTTGCCCATTAATATTTCAAGACATTTTTCAGGGCACTCCGACTCATTTTTATGACACTGATCTCAAAGGAACGAAGGCCCAGCTCACGAATGGCCCAATCCAGAAAATGGCCCAAAACTGGCCTGTTCGCTACACGCTCGCCTAGCGAACGTTACGTTCGCTACACGCTCGCCTAGCGAACGTTCGCTACCAGCTCGCCTAGCGAAGCAAACGTTCGCTACCAGCTCGCCTAGCGAGGCTGACAGACAACAAAAAATTTCGGGCTTCGTTCTGAGCCCATTAGGTCATGAAAAAGGGCATTATAAATACCAGCACTTCAGTAATGAAAAGGGGACGAAAAAAAGGAAAGGGAGAACCCTAGCAAGCAAACCCTAACGCTCACAGACGGAAAACCCTGAAGGAAAAGCCGGCGGCCGCAAAGCTACCTCCGTCCAACTCAATCCGGCTCGCCAATTCAGCATTACCACTCCATTGCAAACAGGTTTGCACTACTATTATCGCTTTATTTTCTTAATTTGCATGTGATACCGCTTTATGTTCGTAACTTGTATGTGATATTATAATTGAATTCATAAACATATTTGAGGTTTTGCATGTGAATTTAAGTGTGCCTGAATATTGTGAATGCTGAACCATGTAATTATGTGTTGGATACCATAAGCCATGCCGCAGGTTGAAGTCATACTATTCTGAAATTCAAAACCCGCAGCCGCTCGCTAGCACATCGCTAAGCGAGCATGTAGCGAGTATTCGCTAGGCCTTCGCTAGGCGAGGCAGGCGCGAACCTGACAGTAGCCAGCTTTTCTGTTATGACTTTTCATTCATGTTTTATCATAGCCAGGCATTGTTTATTTGATCCTATTACTGCTGTGATTTCTTTTGCGGTGTAATCCTCGATTGCACCCTGATTTGGTATGCTAACCCGTTTGTTGAATTTTGCAAAGGTTCATATGTCCCAGAAAAAAAGACCGCCGTTAGGTCTTCCACTTTATTTGTGGGATACCCTTGTGGAGGCTCACCCTAAATTGCTTAATTAATTTTAATGTGTTAATTTTAATAATTAATTTTAATAATTAATTTTAATGTATTAATTTTAATGTATTATTTTTAATGTATTGATTTTAATGTGGAGATTCATCATAATCACCTAATTAACTTTACAATATGGCCTTTAAATATGTGATCTTGAACCTCTCTTTTGCCTTACGATATTACGGTATTACGGTCATGTCCCGCGAATGTAGGGATACACTTAGCAACGGCCCTTCGGTTAAATCATCATAAAATAAATCATGGTCCCTTGGATGTTGCCTTCGAATATATGATTTCGTCCCTCGATGACCCTTCGGTGTAGCCTACGGTTAAATGATGATCGTCCCTTCGAATGCTAAGGTATCCTTACAACTGTTGCCTTCAATGACCTATCGATGACCCTACGATGATCCTTTAACATCCAAAGGGTAAGATTACTTACTTCTCAATAGTAAGGACAGTTTTACCCTCATAAGGATAGGAAATGCCCATAACGACCTCAGGAAGGTATAACTCTCAATTACTGGATCATAACCTAAAACATTTTCCACCCCTCACACTTTACACTTTACAAATCCTAGAAAATCACCACTTGGTATACATTCATACTAGAATCATTACCGAGTTATATTTTTCTAAACCATTTTCAAAATCAAATGAGATAAATACTTTGTATACATTCATACGAGAATCATTACAAAGTTAAACTCTCTTTCAAACATTTTTTAAGCAATTCACCGACACTTTTCAGACAAAAATATAAGTGATCCAGTAATTAAGAGCCCATGGATAACCATGGATACAAAGGGTGCTAACACCTTCCCTTTGTATAATGTACCTCCCGAACCCAAAATCCATTGAGGTCTTTCCTGTTCTTTTCCACCTTTCCTTATTGGATAAAAGAAAAGTCGGTGGCGACTCTTGCTATCCGCGACATTGCGATAAAAAGCAAAACACACCAAGTCAGTTCACCGTATGACAGAACTGGCGACTCTGCTGGGGACGGAAGAGAGGTTACCTCAAAAACAAGATCACTTATTTAAAATTGTCTGATTTACTTTTAAGGGATTGCTTGGGTATTCTTGAGTGAAAGATCCTACACCCGGATCTAGTGTACCTTAGGTAAGTAGCAATAGATCATCGCGACTATCCGGCGTATACTGGAATGGTTAAAATGATGGCTACGGTTAATGTGACACTTTGGATGTCCTGATGTTCCTCATGTTTACTTGAGGAAAAATTTGGCATTCGCGTGGTGTCATCAAAGCATTAACCAGACCTTTAGAACCTTAATTGACTCATCCTAGCCATTAGAAAGTAGTGAGATAACTGGCTTCGGTTCCGACTGGGGTTGGTTGAGACTCGATACTACACTCCTTGAGATTGGACTTTAGGGAAGCTTCGGTCAACCACTTGGTGTTGCACTGAAGTGGACTTAAAGAAAGGTCAATGATTGGAGATCCTTCTAGAACCCGGTTACTATTCTAGGACAGGTTGAACCAACCAAACTTCAGTGGGGAGGGTACTTACCTATGGAACTCATGCAAGCCTTAAAACCTAGGAATGATGGTTGTGTGACTTGCTTGTGCTTGTTGTTTACATAACATCATAACATCATAACATCATAACATCATGACATCATAACATTGTACTAACCATTTCAAGGACTTAGGGATTTAACTTTGCTCTGTTTTGTATGAAAAAAAAAAACAAAAAAAAAAAGTTTCCCTTTTCGGTAGTTTATGCAAAGTTAAATTCCCAAAGGCCTTGAAAACATTTCATGCATTGCATAGCATAACATAGCATAACATAGCATAACAGGTACTCTAAAGGGATCAGTGTTCTCACGGTTTTCCTCCACACAGAAAAATGGACCTCGAACAAACTGTCAAGGATCTCCATGCTCAGAATGCTCAACTCCAGGAGATGATTTTGAACTTATCCAGGGGGCAGGAGGAACTGAAAGCTCTCTTGCTCGAGAAGAAAAAAGACAAGAAATCTGTGAGGCACACTAACCCGGGAAGAAGGCAGTTTACGAAGATCAATATGACTTTAGCACAGGCACTGCAGGGTATGCTAAAAGCAAATTTAATTACCCTCAGAGATCCTCCTGCAAAATCCAACACTACTTCTCCTCGTTATAATCCCAATGCCAGGTGTGCATATCACTCCGATAGCCCCGGGCATGATACAAACAATTGTTGGTCGTTGAAGAACAAAATTCAGGATATGATCGACGCCGGAGAATTTGAATTTGATCCGCCTGAGACTCCTAATGTCATCACTGCCCCTCTGCCTAATCAAGATGAGACTGTCAATGCTGTGGAAGATACTGATAACGATTGTGACTTGGATAGCTGGATTTCCCCAACAATTGGTGACAGACTCGATAGTTGGAAGGCTGAAGACACTATCCCGATTTCCTTTAGTCAGGAGTGATTGTTATTGTTGTTTTAGCATTTTAAGGCATTGTGTCTATGCCCGGGGCACAATAGCTAATTTTTCAAGGGTTTTGTCACTTTCATAAGCATATTCATATTCAATAGATCAATGGACTTTTTGCATTCAAATATTGCGCTCTTTATCTTTCCTGTCATTTTTCAAACAAGCTATGTTTTCTTGCACACACCCACGTAACAATTTGTCGATCCATATCCACTTTGGATCCTGTTGATAATAGTTCTACTACTGTTCATTATGACTTTGAAAATCCGATCTACCAAGCCGAGGATGGAAGTGAGGAAGGTTGTAAAGTCCCTGGAGAACTTGCCAGACTGTTACTACAAGAAGAAAAGACCATACAGCCGAAGGAGGAATCAATTGAAATTGCAATGGGTACTGAAATAGACAAGAAAGAAGTCAGAGGTTTCTTGGGGGCACTCGAATTACATTGCCCGATTCATCCCGCACTTGACTGCTACCTGCAAACCCATCTTCAAATTACTAAAAAGGAAAAATC
This sequence comes from Lathyrus oleraceus, assembly GCF_024323335.1. NCBI lineage: Eukaryota > Viridiplantae > Streptophyta > Magnoliopsida > Fabales > Fabaceae > Lathyrus > Lathyrus oleraceus. Next base: position 86,852,272 of record NC_066583.1, on the reverse strand, counting down.
AAGAGATGGTATGGAATGATGAATGACAAAATCAGGAAATATCTCCAAGAACCCCCAATTCCGATGCCACCAGTTGAAGGAAGACCTCTAATCATGTATTTGACCGTGTTAGAAAATTCAATAGGGTGTGCTGGGGCAACATGACGAGTCTGGTCGAAAAGAGCATGTCATACACTGCCTTAGCAAAAGGTACCGACTGTGAAACAAGATACTCACAGCTCGAGAAAGCTTGTTGCGCTTTGGCTTGGGCTGCTCGCCGACTAAGACAGTATATGTTGAATCATACCACTTTATTGATTTCTAAGATGGATCTTATCAAATATACATTCGAGAAACCTGCTGTCTCCTGGAAGAGTTATCACTGATAATGGTACTAAACTGAACTCTGCATGCAGTTCAAAATAAAACACCATAACTCTTCTCCGTACTGGCCAAAGACGAACGACGTCGTGGAGGCTGCTAACAATATCAAGAATATAACAGTAACATACAAAGACTGGTATGAGATGTTACCTTTTGCTCTTCATGGTTACCGCACTTCGACAGGGGCAACCCCTTTCTCTTTAGTCTATGGAATGGAATCCGTTTTACCAGTGGAAGTTCAGATCCCCTCTCTAAGAATTGTGAAAGATGCAGGCTTAGATGAGGATGAATGGATTCAAACTCGACTCGATCAGATAAATTTGATTGATGAAAAGAGACTTGCGGCTGTTTGTCATGGGCAGATATATCAGAAGCGCATGACCCAGTCGTTTAACAAAAAGGTCAAGAGACGACTGTACCAAATCGGCGACTTAGTTATCAAGCGTATCATCCTACCACAAGGTGATCCCAGGGGCAAATGGACTCCCACACACGAAGGGCCATTTGTAGTTAAGAAGGTATTCTCTGGTGGAGCCATGATGCTTGCTACAATGGATGGCGAAGACTTCCCGCATCCTGTGAACGCGGACATAGTTAAAAAATACTACGCATAAAAAAGACCCGCTAGGTCGACGTACCTAGGCAAAAGTAAGGGCATCCCGGCGAACCAAAAGGGTTCGGGCAAAAATTAGGGATAAATATATAAAGACGTATACCCGGCAAGTCGAAAACCTGAAAGGGCGGCTTGGGCAAGAAGGGGTATCCCGGTGGACTGAAAACCCGAAAAGGCGGTCCAGGCAAAAATTAGGGATTAAAGCGTACGACTATGTCCCGTTTTCTGTCAGCTTCAACCACGTTCCAAGGGACTGAACAAGCCAACCACCTCTATCCGACAGCAAGGGATGAGATGCTTGAAGACATGATGGCAGTAGTGGAATTAAAGTCAACAGGACTTTTCCTGCATAGCTTTTTCTTTGTTTTCTCGGCAATTTCCTCTTACTAGGATTTCTGTCTCCTTGTACTCAAATTGCCTGTTTATAGGCCCTCTTTCAAAATCAATACAATTTTATCCCCAAAAAAGATGCTTTTGTTTTCACTTTTTCTGTTTTGATTGCATAAACGTCCATTGATTTAACTTGAATTGATATATGCATTTGAATATGATCAATGTTTATTAAAATACATGCATAAAATAGCAATGACAATTACTAAAGGACTTCAGGATCGAGGAGAAGGTCTAACCAGGCTTTCCAATGAATCTGTTGCCAATTCTATTCCCCGGCTAAGCCAGTCATTCCCAGAAGAGAGTGGCATTACTAGACAAATGGGTCATCTCTTCCACCCCCAGCCAGGCTCTGTTGGATATTTCCACCATCAGACAGAAATCAAGTATCCCCTAGCTAAGGAAGGGTCATCAATACAAATATCTCCGACCAGAAGACTGAGATTTATTTCCCCAGTAGAGTCCCCTGGAAGAACGTTTCAGACACATAGTGCATTCATTACATCATTTCACATCACATACCTGCATACAATGTTCACATTTATTTCGTTTCGCATCATATACATTACATCATTTCATAACATATACATGTATACAATGCTCTCATTTATTCCAGACGCATAATTCACTCATTACATCATTTCACAACATACGCATGCATACAACATTTGCATCTCATGCATCATGACATGGCATGAAGCTAACTTTATTTTTCAGGTCAATTATCCTCCTGATACAATCAAAACAAAGGTCCATTCAGACGGACGTCTTTATCAATCACATTCAAGATGCAACTATATCCCTCAGATACTGCCTAGCGTACGGTATATTCCGAGGTGTGGTCTAGCGTACGACTACTTTCTTCTTCAGATACATCTTTCAGATATGCTCCATGTCACCATTCATTCTGACATCCTCCTAACGATGGCATCTATAAGCCCATCCCCAGTAAATTATTGTAAATACAACATATACAAATACTAGCAGATATAGCCTAGCGTACTGTTCATTCTGATTCAGCTCAACATATGACTCCTTCAACTCAGATACGATCTAGCGTACGATCCATTCTGACCTTCAACCACTCAAATACAGTCTAATGTACGACCAAGTTAGACCTTCAAGTCAGATTCTGCCAATACAGTCTAATGTACGACCAAGTTAGACCTTCAAGTCAGATTCTGCCAATACAGTATAATGTACGACCAAGTTAGACCTTCAAGTCAGAATCTGCCAATACAGTCTAATGTACGACCAAGTTAGACCTTCACTTCCTTACTCAGGTGCTACCTTCGGACAGGTACATTCCTGAATGGTAGTCTGGTATACGGCTACTCCCTTGCTCAGGTGCTACCTTCGGACAGGTACATTCCTGAATGGTAGTCTGGTATACGGCTACTCCCTTGCTCAGGTGCTACCTTCGGACAGGTACATTCCTGAATGGTAGTCTGGTATACGGCTACTCCCTTGCTCAGGTGCTACCTTCGGACAGGTACATTCCTGAATGGTAGTCTGGTATACGGCTACTCCCTTGCTCAGGTGCTACCTTCGGACAGGTACATTCCTGAATGGTAGTCTGGTATACGGCTACTCCCTTGCTCAGGTGCTACCTTCGGACAGGTACATTCCTGAATGGTAGTCTGGTATACGGCTACTCCCTTGCTCAGGTGCTACCTTCGGACAGGTACATTCCTGAATGGTAGTCTGGTATACGGCTACTCCCTTGCTCAGGTGCTACCTTCGGACAGGTACATTCCTGAATGGTAGTCTGGTATACGGCTACTCCCTTGCTCAGGTGCTACCTTCGGACAGGTACATTCCTGAATGGTAGTCTGGTATACGGCTACTCCCTTGCTCAGGTGCTACCTTCGGACAGGTACATTCCTGAATGGTAGTCTGGTATACGGCTACTCCCTTGCTCAGGTGCTACCTTCGGACAGGTACATTCCTGAATGGTAGTCTGGTATACGGCTACTCCCTTGCTCAGGTGCTACCTTCGGACAGGTACATTCCTGAATGGTAGTCTGGTATACGGCTACTCCCTTGCTCAGGTGCTACCTTCGGACAGGTACATTCCTGAATGGTAGTCTGGTATATGGCTACTCCCTTGCTCAGGTGCTACCTTCGGACAGGTACATTCCTGAATGGTAGTCTGGTATACGGCTACTCCCTTGCTCAGGTGCTACCTTCGGACAGGTACATTCCTGAATGGTAGTCTGGTATACGGCTACTCCCTTGCTCAGGTGCTACCTTCGGACAGGTACATTCCTGAATGGTAGTCTGGTATACGGCTACTCCCTTGCTCAGGTGCTACCTTCGGACAGGTACATTCCTGAATGGTAGTCTGGTATACGGCTACTCCCTTGCTCAGGTGCTACCTTCGGACAGGTACATTCCTGAATGGTAGTCTGGTATACGGCTACTCCCTTGCTCAGGTGCTACCTTCGGACAGGTACATTCCTGAATGGTAGTCTGGTATACGGCTACTCCCTTGCTCAGGTGCTACCTTCGGACAGGTACATTCCTGAATGGTAGTCTGGTATACGGCTACTCCCTTGCTCAGGTGCTACCTTCGGACAGGTACATTCCTGAATGGTAGTCTAGTATACGACTACTCCCTTGCTCAGATGCTACCTTCGAACAGGTACATTTCTGAATGGTAGTCTAGTATACAGCTACTCCCTTACTCAGATGCTACCTTCGGACAGGTACATTTCTGAATGGTAGTCTAGTATACGACTACTCCCTCTTCAAGCAGATTCAGCCTAATGGACGGCTCATTCTGCAATTCAGAACCGATCTAGCATACGATCCGTTCTGATCTTTCATCCCTAGCAAAGTCATCCGCCTAATGAACAACTCACTCTGGTATTCAGACACGGTCTAACGTACGATCCATTCTGATCCCTCATCCCCAGCAGTATATAGCATACTCTGACTCCCCAGCGAAGTCGACAGCATAATGGATGACTCACTATACGGCCTAGCGTATGACCCGGTGTGACACCCATTGTCTCCAGATATCGTCTAACGTACGACACAATCTGGAAATCTCCTCATCAAACTACCTGGATGGCATCTTTAAACCCATCTCCACGAAGACTAATTGGCAAGTGCAAATTTTTGGGGCATTCTAGTGTTCAATAATCTTTCACCTCTAGACCACGAACGGCACATACCATTCTACTCTCTCGGTTCAAGAATATTGAACAGGGGCAGCTGTCATACCCCAAAATTTGCCCATTAATATTTCAAGACATTTTTCAGGGCACTTCGACTCATTTTTATGACACTGATCTCAAAGGAACGAAGGCCCAGCTCACGAATGGCCCAATCCAGAAAATGGCCCAAAACTGGCCTGTTCGCTACACGCTCGCCTAGCGAACGTTACGTTCGCTACACGCTCGCCTAGCGAACGTTCGCTACCAGCTCGCCTAGCGAAGCAAACGTTCGCTACCAGCTCGCCTAGCGAGGCTGACAGACAACAAAAAATTTCGGGCTTCGTTCTGAGCCCATTAGGTCATGAAAAAGGGCATTATAAATACCAGCACTTCAGTAATGAAAAGGGGACGAAAAAAAGGAAAGGGAGAACCCTAGCAAGCAAACCCTAGTGCTCACAGACGGAAAACCCTGAAGGAAAAGCCGGCGGCCGCAAAGCTACCTCCGTCCAACTCAATCCGGCTCGCCAATTCAGCATTACCACTCCATTGCAAACAGGTTTGCACTACTATTATCGCTTTATTTTCTTAATTTGCATGTGATACCGCTTTATGTTCGTAACTTGTATGTGATATTATAATTGAATTCATAAACATATTTGAGGTTTTGCATGTGAATTTAAGTGTGCCTGAATATTGTGAATGCTGAACCATGTAATTATGTGTTGGATACCATAAGCCATGCCGCAGGTTGAAGTCATACTATTCTGAAATTCAAAACCCGCAGCCGCTCGCTAGCACATCGCTAAGCGAGCATGTAGCGAGTATTCGCTAGGCCTTCGCTAGGCGAGGCAGGCGCGAACCTGACAGTAGCCAGCTTTTCTGTTATGACTTTTCATTCATGTTTTATCATAGCCAGGCATTGTTTATTTGATCCTATTACTGCTGTGATTTCTTTTGCGGTGTAATCCTCGATTGCACCCTGATTTGGTATGCTAACCCGTTTGTTGAATTTTGCAAAGGTTCATATGTCCCAGAAAAAAAGACCGCCGTTAGGTCTTCCACTTTATTTGTGGGATACCCTTGTGGAGGCTCACCCTAAATTGCTTAATTAATTTTAATGTGTTAATTTTAATAATTAATTTTAATAATTAATTTTAATGTATTAATTTTAATGTATTATTTTTAATGTATTGATTTTAATGTGGAGATTCATCATAATCACCTAATTAACTTTACAATATGGCCTTTAAATATGTGATCTTGGACCTCTCTTTTGCCTTACGATATTACGGTATTACGGTCATGTCCCGCGAATGTAGGGATACACTTAGCAACGGCCCTTCGGTTAAATCATCATAAAATAAATCATGGTCCCTTGGATGTTCGAATATATGATTTCGTCCCTCGATGACCCTTCGGTGTAGCCTACGGTTAAATGATGATCGTCCCTTCGAATGCTAAGGTATCCTTACAACTGTTGCCTTCAATGACCTATCGATGACCCTACGATGATCCTTTAACATCCAAAGGGTAAGATTACTTACTTCTCAATAGTAAGGACAGTTTTACCCTCATAAGGATAGGAAATGCCCATAACGACCTCAGGAAGGTATAACTCTCAATTACTGGATCATAACCTAAAACATTTTCCACCCCTCACACTTTACACTTTACAAATCCTAGAAAATCACCACTTGGTATACATTCATACTAGAATCATTACCGAGTTATATTTTTCTAAACCATTTTCAAAATCAAATGAGATAAATACTTTGTATACATTCATACGAGAATCATTACAAAGTTAAACTCTCTTTCAAACATTTTTTAAGCAATTCACCGACACTTTTCAGACAAAAATATAAGTGATCCAGTAATTAAGAGCCCTTGGATAACCATGGATACAAAGGGTGCTAACACCTTCCCTTTGTATAATGTACCTCCCGAACCCAAAATCCATTGAGGTCTTTCCTGTTCTTTTCCACCTTTCCTTATTGGATAAAAGAAAAGTCGGTGGCGACTCTTGCTATCCGCGACATTGCGATAAAAAGCAAAACACACCAAGTCAGTTCACCGTATGACAGTTACTCCATTGTTACTATTGTTATTATAATGTGGGAAAAACGTGATCCTGGAATAATCATCCGCTAGCCTTGTATTAGGTGTTTTAAGTTTATCTTTCCCAATAAGTACTATCAGAGCTTCGACTCACCACACATTTTAACTTTTATTATTAAAAATGGACGAGTCAACCTCGACGGAATCATCGATGATGATTAAGTTAACCTCTTAGAATTACTCCATTTGGAAGCCAATAATGGAAGACATACTTTATTGCAAGGATTTGTAGTAACCTTTCCAAGATAAAGGGATGAAGCCAACCAGAAAGTCAGATGATGATTGGAATGTTATGAATAGGAAAACCGTTGGATAAATTCTATAATGGATAGATCAAACTGTCTTCCATCATGTTGCACAAGAAACGGGCGCGTAAGCATTATGGACGAAACTAGAAATATTGTACGAGAGAAAGACAACCCAGAATAAAGCCTCTACTTTTCGGAGATTGGTGAACCTCAAGTATAGAGAAACCCGAAGTGTTTCCGAACACTTGAGTGATTTTCAAAGATTGATAAATCAACTCACCAATTTGAAGATGGTGCTTGAAGATGAATTGCAAGCATTATTATTATTAAGTTCCTTGTCAGACAATTGGGATACACTTGTGGTTTCATTGAGTAACTCGACACCACAAGGTGTTCTAACATTGAACATAGTAAAAGATAGCATGTCCAAATAATAATCCCGACGGAAGGAACAAGGAATGTTGCCAGAGTCTGAGGTGCTTGTCACAGAGTATCGTGGAAGAAATATCCACAACAAGTTCAATAATAGAGATAAGTCAAGAGGCAAGCCTAGAGATAAGTTCAATGAAAAATCATGGTCAAGAAAAGACGTTGAATATTTTTACTATCACGAGAAAGATCACATGAAAAGAGAATGTAGGAAGCTCAAAAGAGAGCAACAAGAAAATGGTGATGCGAGTAACATAGCCGCTACCATTTTTCAAGGTAATGAAGTAATATTTGTTTGTGATGATGTTCATGTTAATTTGACATCACAAGAAAAATGTTGGGTCGTGGATTCCGGTGCATCATTCCATGTAACATCACGAAGGGATTTCTTTTCCCCTTATACCAGAGGTGAATTTGGTCATGTGAGGATAGGCAATGATAATACATCCAAAATCACGCGGAAATAAGATATTTGTCTAGAAACAAACATCGGTTGTCACTTAACAATGAAAGATGTAAGACATGTTTCTGACATGCGTCTCAATTTAATATCCATCGGACTACTAGACGAAAAAGGTTATACTAGTGTATTTGGATATAAGAAATGGAAGCTAACAAAAAGTTCCTTGGTAGTAGCCCGAGGAAAGAAAGTAAACACTCTTTATGGGATAGAAGCCAAAGTCAATAATGGGTGCGTGAATGCCCTCTGAGAAGACTCCTCGGTCGAGCTATGGCATAAACGACTTAGACATATGAGTGAGAAAGGACTTCAAGTTCTCGCCAAAACAGGTACTTTGGTAGGTGTGAAGGGATTGAAAATGTCTCTTAAGCCATGCACATATTGCTTGGCTGGAAAGCAACATAGAGCTTCATTTCAATATAAGGCCCCACATAAAAAACTAAATGTTTTAGATTTGATGCATTCTGATGTTTGCAGTCCAATGACCACTAGTATTCTTGGAGGTGAAAGATATTTTGTTACCTTTATTGATGAACACTCTAGAAAGGTATGGGTCTATACCCTTAAAACAAAAGATCAGGTGTTTGTAGTATTCAAACAGTTTCATACTAGTGTTGAACGAGAAACTGACAAGAAGTTAAAATGTGTTCGCACTGACAATGAAGGAGAATTTATAGGAGCTTTCAAACATTACTGTATGAGTAATGGAATCCGACATGAAAGATTTATTCTGAAGACACCTTAGCATAATAGAGTAGCTGAGAGAATGAATATAACTATTGTTGAAAGAGTGAAAACAATGTTATCTCATGCCAAGTTACCAAAGAGTTTTTGGGGGTGAGGCTCTGATGATTGCAGTTGATTTAATCAACTTATGCCCATCAACTCCATTGAATGGTGATGTTCCAAATAAATTTTGGGTAGGTAGAGATGTATCCTATAATCACTAAAGGTGTTCGGTTGTAGAGCGTTTGTTCATGTTCCAAAAGATGAGAGATCAAAACTCGACTCAAAGTCAAAGGAGTGCATCTTCTTGGGATATGGAAATGAAGAATTCAAGTACAGTTTATGAGATCCTGTAGAGAAGAAGATTATTAGAAGCAGAGATGTTGTCTTCTTTGGAAACCAGAATATTGAAGATATTCAGAAGGGAGTCAAGCTGTTATTTCTAGAGAATATAAAATTAACTTGGATCCAATTCCTCCTCTAGATCATTACTGGGGAGATGAAATAGAAGATATTGGAGAAGCAGAAAATGAACCTCCAATTGGTAAGGTCCAACTGAAGAAGTAACAGATGGTAATAGAAGTGGCGGTGATAATGAAGATATGATTGAATACTTTGAGAATAATGAACAAGTTCCCCAATTAAGAAGGTCATCAAGGATACCTAAACCATAAACCAAATATCCTGCAACATAATTTGTGTTACTCACTGATAGGGGAGAACCAGAGTCTTATGAAGAAGCATTGATAGATAACCACAAAGAAGAGTGTTTGAAAGCCACGCGATAAGAAATGCAATCCTTGCATGAGAACCTGACATATAAGTTATTAGTTTTACCTAAAGGTAATAGAACACCCAAAAACAAATGGGTGGACAAGTTAAAGACTGAGGATAATTACTCACAACCCAGATACAAGTCAAGATTAGTCGTGAAAGGCTTTAGTCAAAAGAAAGACATTGACTTTGAAGATATTTTTTCACCCATGGTTAAGATGTCATCAATCCTGGTAGTGCTTAGTTTGGGTGCATGTTTGGATCTAGATGTGGAAAAGTTAGATGTGAAGACCACATTTTTTCATGGTGATTTAGAAGAAGAAATTTACATGGAGCAACCAGAGGGATTCAAAGTCAAAGGCAAAGAAAACATGGTATATCAACTGAAAAGGAGTTTATACGGACTTAAACAGGAACCACGTCAATGGTACAAGAAATTTGATTCCTTCATGATTGATCATACCGAAGAACTAAGTCTGATCATTGTGTGATTGTGAAGAGATTTGATGATTGTGAATTCATCATATTACTCTTATACGTTGATGATATGTTGATTGTAGGACAAAATAATGAGAAGATCGACAAGTTGAAGGCTGAAATGAAGAAGTATTTTGCTATGAAAGATTTGGGATCGTCAAAACATATTCTTGGTATGTCCATCTGTTGTGATCGGAAGGAACACAAGTTGTGGTTGTCACAAGAAAAATATATCAAGAAGGTATTAGAGCGTTTTCACATGGAAAGTGCAAAGCCAACTGCTACTCCACTTGCTAGTCACTTTTGTCTTAGGTCAAAACAGAGTCCGACAATTGAAATTGAAGAGTAGGAGATGGACAAAGTGCCATATGCCTCAGTTGTTGTTAGTACACGAGCAGATATAACACACGCAATTTGTGTTGTTAGTAGATTCTTGGCCAATCCAGGAAAAGAGCATTGGAATGATGTGAAGTGGATCTTGTGATATCTTAAGATATCACTGGATATGTGATATGTTGGATTCCAAGCAACTACAACTTGAGAAAATTCATACTAATGATAATAACTCAGATATGATGACCAAGTCCTTACCTAAGGACAAGTACAAGTTCTGCCGAAGAGCTACTGGACTGCTGGATTCATCCACCTAAATCGGAAATGGGAGATTCAAAGGATTTCCTCTTTAGGAGGAGAGAGATAAATAAGGAGTAAACAATAATAAATATAGCAAATGAATTAAATTAAAAGAGGACTTTTTGGTGAATTGGTGGAAGGAAGGAAGATGATTTTTTTGCTTATGTTATAGCCGCTTATTGTATGCATGCATTCACTATAAATCCTTTCTTGTGTTTTCATTACTACATCATCAGGGTATAATCCTTTTGAGAGATAAAAACCAAAAGAGAGTGTAAACCACCATTTGTGTTGGTGAGAATAATAATAATAATAATAATAATTGTATTCTTATTCATTTTTACAAAGAAATTATGATTGTTACTATTGTTATTATAGTGGGAAAAAAGTGATCCTGGAATAATCGTCTACTAGTCTTGTATTAGGTGTTTTAAGTTTATCTTTCCCAACACATGCCTATCAGACTCCAAACAAGTATATATCATGATTCAATTATTATTAGGAAAATTCGCCTAAAATGGCACAAACACGAATCATCACACAATTACAAGGCAAAACAGAGATCCCAAAAATAAATAGTTATTCCTAACCTTATACAAGTTATTCAAGAACATGACATCAACAAGGTTTACCTTATCAAAGACATCAACATATGTATGTAATCAAAATACAAGAATTGTACACAGATCATTTAATAGAGCATAAAAAAATCATACAATAAAACATAATTTACACAATCCCTATTGGAGGTTAAGGATCCCTCTATCCTCTCTCTCATGCATAAGCCCTATTTATTAAAAGTTATTCTCCCCCTTACCTTAGACTTCTCTTGCAATTTCCTCCAAGCTTCTCCGATGGATGCTCTCCTAAGCCCTAACATTCTCACTTTTCTTGCCACTTTTCACTTTTTTTCTACATAGTCTCAAACTCCCCTTCTAATTCTCATTTTACTCTAGAAATCTAAACTCTTAATTAGGATGTTCCTACTTTTCCCTTAATTTTCTCTCTAATCCCCACCTTTCCCCCAATATCTCTACAACTTATATTTTCTTTTTATTCTATTTATTTTATTTCAATAATATAACAAAATCATTATTTTTAATTAATAAAACAATTCTAATTATTCTCTCTTCCATAATTACTCCCCACACTATATCATACACCCTCACTCTCATCCATATTTATTTAATTATCAACACATAATAATTAAATTCATACACAAAATTATAATTAAACTAAAATAAAATAATTTACTAAAAATTGGGCGTTACAACTCTACCCCACTTAAATAATTTTTGCCCTCGAAAATTACAGGTTCAAATATTTACTCCATTTTCTGACTTTCAATCTTCCAAACCAGACATGTACCATTGGAATAACGGCACGGTGAACGAACTCTCGACACCTGAAATATCTTAGAGAAGCAGAAAGCTTCTCCGTCACTCAACGAAATTACCAATGAACTCTAAACAACTCTACAAAAATTTCCACTACTCTAAAATAACTCTAAAGTTCTAAAAAATATTCTACTAACAACTCTTGCATATAAAGATAACTCTTATGAAGTTAATTGGTTGTTCTAACAACTCTATTTACAACACTAAATAATAAATATCTTCTACTCAACTCTAAAATATTATTATTAATTACTCAATAACTTTTTTTAACTCTTTTGTCTTAACAACCTTAAACACATAAAAATATTATTCAAAAGGTAACCTTATAATGTCAATAGTGTTCCAAGTTCAACTCATATGTATCATATATTTTGATCCCCAACTCTAAACAACTCAAAAGCAACTCTGATAATTCTATAACAATTCTAAGCAAATAAAGTAAGACTCTTAAACTCTTTAAAAAGGTAACGAAATGTCACCACACTCAAAATTGCTCAAAACTCTAGAACTAACTATAAAATTGTCTAACTTCAAAATAACACAAAAAATTAAAGACTTATGATAAAATTATGATAACCTATGGTATAAAATATATTTAAACTCTCTTTCAAACTCATTTAACCGTACCTTCAACCGAGTTACGAAACTCCGGTTCTATTCATTTTCATTCAGCCCTATCATAATAATTTCTGCATAAACTCTAAAACAGAATCTCAGACTTCAAAATAGCACGAAAAATTACATAATTATAATAAATTTATAAAACTCTTCAGTTTGAAATACCATTAAACCCTATTTCTAAAGCAACTGACGGAATCCCAAAAGGACTTACGAAACTCAAGTTATGCCTGAAACATAATGACCAATGTAGGGATGAAATTGACTATGCCTCATGTATAAAAACCAACAACCCATTACCGTTGTAGTGCTCCTAGACCCAATTTATCTACTTTAAAATAAATATCATCACATTATCTTTCTAATGCTTCAAACCGTGTCTCAATCCGAGTCCCGAAACTCAAGTTATGCCTGAAATAAGGCGGTCAATTCTCTCCTATGTCTACTTGAGATTATTTATTTATTTATTTTGATATTAACATATTTTAGATGACTAGTTATAAAATCAATAAGGATCCACTACTATAAATAATACATTTCATGACGACTAGTTTACCTCACGTATTGAAAAACCAAGGTCAAATACCTGGACGCACCCTGTTTTTTTTAAATATACAATATATTTCGTCGGTTATTTGAAAAACCGATGGGTAAACCTATTCAGTGTACATACTTCAAATCCAAACAACCTCAGTTTATGTTTTTATCTCATTAAAAGTGGCACATTCTTGAATATTTTATTTTTAATTTAAAAATATGCTACTTTTCACCTTGACTTTCTTACTAATCGAGGTGAATATGTTTCTATGATATATATAGCTTTTGCTTGTAGCAATCAGTTTCGTTCATCTAAACAACATAAATAGAATCCTAACAAAGACCCTTAAACAACGAGAGTCATAAACACATGTCATGTTCAATACGAAGATGTTATGAGTTTAGGGCTCCCGTTTCTTCTTCAGAGATCCCAATCATTTTCTTTTACTTCTTCTTTAGAGATTTTGTACGTCAAATATCACGACTAATATTGTTGTCATATTGTTGTTGTTGTTGTTGATGTTGTTATTGTTGTTGTTGATGTCGTTGTTGTTGTTGTTGAGATCTGAAACCCTAGAGTTTTTATTGTTGTTTTTGTTATTTTTATTGATGTTGTTTTTTTCGATGTTGTTGTTCTTGCTGTTGAGACCTTAAACCCCAAAGGTTGTTTATTGATGTTGTTGTTATTGATATTGTTGTTGTTTATTAATGTTGTTGTTCTTGATATTGTGTTTGATGTTGTTGTTGTTTTCTTGTTGTTTTTATTGTTGATATTGATATTGAGATTATGTTTTTTGTGATTCTTTGTAAAACTCTCATCTTATTCTATCTAGTTGAGTTTATTATATTTAATGTCAATTATTTTTTTCACTAATCCCTCTTTGAACATATAACCCAGTAAATTAATTTTTGGAAATAATTATATGGAAAGTTATGTTGTATTTGAAACTTATCTTATACTGCTTAATGGTTTTATAGCATTTTGTAACTCATCATTCATCTCACGTTGTTTTATTGTTAAAATCTCTCTAATACTTTTAGTTTTTGTTCAACTTTCTCCCATGTTTGTGTAAGAACAAAAATTGTTCTACAACAGATTCCATGATTTTGATGATAACAAAGGATGAAACCAAAAATGGCACCCTAACGAAAAGTTTCTAAGTGTGCAGGGTTCTAAGGAAAGAAGGAAGAAATCATCAGATACAGAATCATATCAGATACAAATTATCAGAAGACCAGAAGCATCTGAAGTAGAAACACGTTCAAGAAAGTCTAACTCTGAGCAAAACAGCAAAATATCAGAAACATCTGAACAAGAAGTACGCTGTAGAAGTTCTGACTCTGAACAACGGTATGTCAAACTCCAGAAGTTCTCAGCGCTATCTGAAGAAACCATCAGAACTCAAAAGAGATCAACATCAGAAGTTAGATAGCAAGATTCCAAGATCTCTAGAAACACGAAGACTATGATTATGGAATTGCTAAATAAGGAAGAGTAACGTTAACTTCAAATAAAGTTATGGAAATGGACTTCCTAATACAGAAAGAGACGTTAACTCCAAATTCAAATGAATAAGAACTATATTTGGAAAGTAGTCATTCAAGGAGAAAAAGTTGTTTTGGCAACAAACAACATAAGTTATGGCGCTAATTATTATTCAAGAGTTATTATCTGCTATGATTTTTCAACGGCTCTTTCTCTCCTATATAAAGGACAGCAATCAACTTTGAGAGGTTAGAGAAAGCAAGCATACACAAACATTCTTCATCTCTCTCAATATTTCACAAAGCTTTTGCTTGAAACGTAAAACACTTTGTTCTTACTGTTGTAATATTTGCTTATCTTAGAAGCACTCTAGATTACATAAGTTTTTATCTTTGTTGTATTTCCTCAAGTGACTCTGTGCAGTCTGCATACTTGAGAGGACTAAGAGATCTTTCTCTTAGACGTTGTTTGTAATCAATCTTTCAAGATTAGTGGATTAAGTCCTTGTTGAAGGCGAAATCACCTTGGCCGGGTGGACTGGAGTAGCTTTGTGTTATAAGCGAACCAGTATAAAAATCCTTGTGTGATTTTCATTTTGAAAAAGCGCTTATTTTCCAAACAATTCAAACCCCCCCTTTCTTGTTTTTCTCACCTTCAATTGGTATCAGAGCTCCGGCTCTGTTATTGATTTTCTAATCAAACACTTAACAGTGTAGAGAGATCCAGAACGAGAAAAACTATGGCACACACAAATGAAAAGGATAGTTACAATGCTAAGCCTCCTGTCTTTGATGGAGAGAAATTCGATTACTGGAAAGATAGAATCGAAAGTTTCTTTCTAGGCTATGATGCTGATCTCTGGGACATTGTCACAGATGGATACAAACCTCCTATCACAGAGGATGGAGCTGAAGTTCCCAGAAGTAAGATGTCAGATGATCAGAAGCGAGTTTTCAAAAATCATCACAAGGCCAGAACCATACTCCTCAATGCTATATCTTACAACGAGTATGAAAAGATCACCAACAGAGAAACAGCCAAAGACATACTTGACTCTCTAAGGATGACTCATGAAGGAAACTCTCAGGTCAAAGAGACAAAGGCTCTGGCGCTTATCCAGAAATATGAAGCCTTCAAAATGGAAGATGATGAAGCCATAGAGGCAATGTTCTCCAGATTCCAAACTCTGATTGCAGGTCTCAAGGTTCTAGACAAAGGATACACAACTGCAAACCACGTCAAAAAGACAGTCAGAAGTCTGCCAAAGAAATGGAGACCCATGGTTACTGCTCTGAAGCTGTCAAAGGATCTGAACAATATCAGTCTTGAAGAACTTGTCAGTTCTCTCAGAAGCCATGAGATAGAACTAGAGGAAGATGAGCCTCAGAAAAGGAACAAGTCCGTAGCATTAAAGTCCAGATATGAAAGACGCAAACCTGACAGAACCAAAGCTCTCCAGGCAGAAACTGAAGATACTGATGACTCTGAACTAGAAGATTCTGATGATGAAGAAGAATTGTCCCTCCTGACCAGAAGAGTTAAACAACTCTGGAAAAAGAGGAACAACAACTTCAGAAGACCAAGACCCAGAGGGGATCGATCAGAATCAACCTCAAAAGGTAAAACTAACAAAGATATTACTTGTTATGAATGTAAAGAAACAGGTCACTACAGGAATGAATGCCCCAAGCTAAAGAAAGACAATTCTAGAAAAGAAAGCTTCAAGAAAAATACCTTCAGGACAAAGAAAGGATTGATGGCTACCTGGGATGATAGTGAATCTGAGTCATCAGAATCTGACTCTGATGAAAAGGCCAACGTGGCACTTATGGCTACCAAATCCAGGAGCAGCTCAGATGAAGAATCTGAAGAGGTATTTTCTGAACTCTCTCGATCTGATCTAGAATCATGCTTGTCAGAAACTCTTAGCTCATATCAGAAATTAAAACAAAAGCTTAAAAACATAAAAGGCTGTTTTAAAGCAAAATTTGAAGAATGTGGCAAGCTTGAGACGACAATTCTAGAGCGGGAAGATACAATCAGATCTTTAACATTAGAAAGAGATGAAGCCAAAAGAAAAAGCTTAGAATTAGAAGAAGCGTTGTCTCAAGCACCACAAACTTCAAATAAATTAATTTATGAATACGAAGAAGCCTTTCAAGAATTTCTGAAAAATGGAATAGGTAGGAGTATTATGGCATCCATGATTTATGGAGTCAGTCAGAACAATAAAAAGGGAATTGGGTATGATCCTAAGGAAGTTAAAACTTCTTCTAGTGACCAACTTAAATCTCCATTTTCATATCACTACACACACACACAAGAACAAAAATTTGAAAATGCTAGAAAACCCAAAGTTATAAGAAACTCTGGGAAGACTAATCAGAAAGGACCCAAGAGATTCTGGGTACCGAAAGATAAGATTGTTTATGTTGCAGATATCCTATGCAGCAAAGTTCAGACACCAGTCATGGTACCTGGACTCTGGATGCTCGCGACACATTGTCGCATCACGCGAAAAACCGGCGGGAAAAGAAAGAAACAACAGAGCCGCCACCGTGCGTTATTTATCCCAAAAGAGGGAAAGGAAACGCTCAGAGTAAACCTGGAAAGAACATGGTCTCGCGACCAAAGAGGATGGGTTCGGGAGTCGGTTATGCGAAGGGAAGGTATTAGCACCCCTACGCATCCGTAGTACTCTACGGGATCCACGCATAAAAGGAAGGATAAACGGTTGCTAAACACTGCTCACACTCACACACACTGGCTGAAAGAGACACAAGAAAACTGACAAGACAGACTCGGCAGGACATCGTATCCTGGGCCTACTTAGTCTATCAGGCATAGACATCAGAGTCGGAGTAGTTCGGACTGGGGAAACGACACATGCTCGCTAGGATGTCGCATCCTATGCATACGTATCTTCTCGGACGAGAGAAGAATCAGAGCATTCGTAGCTCGGCTGACACGCACACAAACAAACAAGACACAGGCAAACGTGGAGCCCGACTGCCAATCACTGGACTTATATCAGCATCCGAACCAAAACATACGCAAAGAGGCGAACGTGGAGCCTGAACGCCAATCACTGGGCTTACATCAGCATCCGAACCTAAACACACACAAGGGTGGTCAAGACACAAAGGTGGAAAAAGAAAAAGGGCGCCCGGAGAGATCAGCTCAATCTCCTGCCTACATACTTCATCTGGTATGAAGATCAGGGCGATGTAGTTCCCCTACGCAGGGACAAAGGATCTAGCCTAACCAGATAACAGAGGGAGACACAACACTAGGGAGACTACGACTCGAGCCTAGATGTTATCATGCAAATTCGTCCCTAAGTTAAGGTTTCTAGCTAAATGGCACGAGGGCCAACCTATCCTAAGCATGGCTCACACAGGAAGCAAGCCACACACACTCTTAACTTGCACAGGAAGCAAGCCAAGCAAAACCTAACTTGCACAGGAAGCAAGCCTAAACTAATCCTAACTTGCACAGGAAGCAAGTCAAACAATCCTATCTTGCACAGGAAGTAAGTCAAACAATCCTACAAGCACAGATAGCACACGCTATACACAAACAAGTGGCTCAAACAAGGGTTAGGTTTTAGTCAAGGGGTCATATCAACCTCGACAAACAAACCTCTGGAACTGGGTGAATGTGCTCTTAACCTTGCCATTGAGGGGCTAAGGTGAAGCAGATGAAAGGTGAGTGAAGGTAAGACTTCACAGCTCTTATCCCTGGCCTGGGAGAGCTTCAAGACAAGAATGTGTGGGTTCAGAAAGTGGGAACCCTTCTACACATTTAAAACTGACTCAACTGTACAATTGTACAAGATCTTGGGTTTGTATCTGAAATGCATCAACACAGTGGTGTGAGCAAAGCAGATGACACACTGAGTAGTGGGGGATAGATTGCATATCCCTACCTTCCACCAATTGCCTCTTCACTTAGGAGGTCTTTGACTCTATGCAAGGACAAAAGTAAACAGTCACAAACATTGCCTCTTAAGGAGGACTTCAGACAGTTGCCTGGCCAAGTAACAGGCCAGGTCTTCCAGACTACATGAAGTAAAGGAGACATACCTCAATGTAAATTGCTTATACAAGCAAAGCAAAGCAAAAAGTTCTCAAGGAACTAAGCAACTAAAGCACCTGAAACAGTCAAGCAGATGTTAGTATACAAGTCAGAGTTAAATCAAAATGAAGCAGACATCAACCAGTCCACCCAAGCAAGTGGATGTGCAAGGCACAAGGCTTATGGCATGTGAGACAAGCCACCTACAAAACAAAGAGGTTAGGCAATGATACTTGGGTAAGCTCAGTCAAAAGAATTGGTCTTAATGGCCATTTGATGGTCAACCTGAAAACACAAGCTCAAAGGTGAGTAACAGGACCACTAGGGCCAGCCTAGGGTCAAACATGAATGAAAAAGTCAAAACAGCAAGCAATGCCCAATCAAAATCAAGTTCAAACATTTAAGAAACAAACCCAATTGGTTTCATGTTCATATCAATCATCATCATCATTTCATGAACAATTTAGGTCAAGGTATAGCAAACAGAAGCTCATAGAAGTCAACAGAAAGACTTAACTCAAAAGCAAACCACAACATTTCCAAAAATCACCAAATAAATCATGATCAATCCTAACACATAGCATGGTAAGCATGTCAAATTTCATCTCATTTGGACAAGTGGAAGGCAGTCAATGAAAATCAGAAAGTCAAGGCAATTTTGAACATGCTCAATGAAGTCAACCAAACATGCATCAACTTAGAAAAATCATAAGTCAAAGATGGTGTATGATAAATGAATGGGACTAAAACCATGGCAAAGATGAGGATGTCTAGTTATCACATGTAAAATTTCATGTCCATCTAATAAAGTATGAAAATTTCACAAATGAAATGGGAACATGTGTCACACAAAGTCAACATTTGACTAGGCAAGGGAGAAAATCTCAAACAATTAGGAAATGCCACAAATAATTCTAAGAAAATTCACATGTAAACTAGACATACAAGGGTAGGTTCATGCAAAATTTCAATCCATTTTGAGGTCAAGAAGCATGGTAATGAAAATCATGAAGTTGGACATCAATGGTGTGACACAAATTGTCACACCCTAATTCAAAAAATCATAACTCACAAACCACAAATGATAAATTCACAAACTCTATACCAAAATCACCATGAGTATGTCTAGTTTAAACACAAAAACTTTGGGAGCCATTGGATACATTCTCATCATTTCACAATTGATTTGGCAAAGTGTACAAAATTTGGTCACATGTCACAAACCCTAGCAACATTTAAAAACCACTCATCCAAAAATTCTGGAAAAATAATGATAAAAAAGTAGAGGTCATGATGAACACAACACAAAAAATCCCATTCAAATTGGATTAAAATTGAAGCATTTGTGATTTTTGTAAGATGGATGAATCAAAGTGAAATAATTGGAAAAGAAATAACTTGTTTCAATGTGTCACATGCCACGAATGGCATTTTTGTAAATAAGCCGTCCACTAATCAAAACGACCGTGTTTTGGTCCAGGAAATGAAATGAGCTGATTGGCTGTGAGGGGTTTGGAATAGTAAAGCCATGCGCATGAGAGAATGAAGTTCTGGGCATTGCAAATTCTAGGGTTTTACTGTAGCAAACAACATTCCTTCATCATTTCAAAAACAGCAAGAGCATTTGTTAACCAAAATAGACAAACAACCTATCAACATGATCATCTCATCATATACAACAACAAACCAACAACCATTTTCATCAAATCAAATTAAACAAAAAGGCAAAAGCAAAAACAAGTTTAGATGTGAAAATTCAACTCAACATAACTTGCAAAATAACAAATCATTTTCTTTGATTCAAAGTCTAAACTGCTCATGGCAAGGAGGTCTACAAGATGCATATCAGGGTTTTGGAAAAGGTTGAAGTCGAAAACTCACCTAGTTTTGAAGACAGTCGTGGTACAGTGGTTCGTTGGTGTCCAATGGCTGAAACAGATGCTTTAGAACCTCCCCAATGATGACTGATGCAAAGGACTTAGCTCATGGAAGCTTGGCAAGGCTCAGACCATGAACTGTCATGATGAGTGCTTGGTGAAAACAGTCGTGAAAAACTCCTTCCAGTTGGAGGGAAATGGTTGTAATGTGCTCACAAGGTTGTTTTGATGATGTTTTATGCAAGGCCAAGTTTTGTTCTTTTAGGAAGTGTTGGACAGGTTTTTTTGAAAAAATGTGAAAGATGCAGTTTTTTAGAATGAGGGATTTCTGTGTTGCTATGTGTTTTTTGCTGCTAGTTGTGTTTCAACATGATGTTTGGGTGTAGTTTCAAGCAAAGCCAGGTTTAGTCTCCTTGGAGTTTTCTGAACAGGTTTTTGTAAATGCCAAGCATGAGTTTTTAGAAGATGAATGAGGGTGGTTTGTGTCTGCTATTAATGTTTAATCATGACAGAAAATGATCATGATATCTGCTGTGTTGGTGAAACAAATCCATGGCCAAACTCATTGGAAGTCTTAGACAGCTTTTTGGAAAAATGGCCAAAAGTGAGGCTTGAGAGAAATGAGAGAATCAAGGCTTTTCTACTGTGTGTTGGCTGCTACTTGCTTAACAATGATGGATGGATGTGGAAACAACAAAATGCCATGCTTAAGTTCTTTTGGTTTTGGGACAGACTTTTGCACAAAATGAAGGTTTTTTAGGATGAAGGATTTCTGGTTTTTTGCTATCAAGTGGCTGCCAACAGAGTTCAAAATGATGAATGATGGAGGAAAAAGCAAAGCAAGGCTAGGCTCAGGTCTCTTTTGGAAGTTTGGACAGATGAGAGAAATAGGGGCAAGGGTTTGGTCTGTGGTGTTTGACAGGAAGTTTGAAATGCAAAAGGAATAGCAAGGTAAGGTTTTAGAATGCTATATGCAGCTGGTTATGTTGGCTAGCTGTTGGTTCAAAATGACGAGTGGAATGTGAAAACAGCCATGGCTAAGCTCAAGCTCATTGAGTTTTGGGACAGGCTTTGTAAAATGGCAAGGATGAGGTTTTGGAGAATGAGTGAGAGGTGTTTGGAGTTTGACAGGTTTCTTCAAGATGCCAAAGCAAAATCCATCTTTTAGGGAGTAAGTGAAGGTGGCTTGGTCTGCTGCTGTTGGTTGGCAAGGCAGGGTTGTCACTTGGTTCTTTGGTGTTTTGCAGACAGTCTCATAAAAGCTAAAGCAAAAGATGAATGCAGTTTTCTTTAAGCAAAGCCAAGCCAAACTCTTCTTAATTCCTGGGACAGATTTTGTAATTTTATCAAAATGCCAAGTGAGAGAGTTTGAATGAGTGAGTTGGTTGGCTTTTGCTGGTGCTGCTGTCATTTGTTCCTCATGACAGAAAATCTCCCTAAAATCTGTTGTTGGAGGTCCCAGGCATGGTCATGGAAAGATGGATAGATAAGGTACTGAACCAAGCCAGCTCTTTTGAGTTTGACAGAAAAATGCAATGCCAATAGCAGGGTCTGTTTCTTTTTTTTGAAGTTTTTTTTGACAGCTTTTGGTCAAAATGGCCAAGGATGAGCAGTTTGGTTGAGTGAAGTCTTTTGGCTTTTGCTGGTTTTGTGATCACAGGAAAATGATATTAAGGTATTCTCAAACTAGGCCATGCTATTGGACATTTCCTTTTTGTTTGGCAAGGTTTGGTTCTTGGGAATTCTTTTTGACAGCCCTTCTTCTAATGCCAAAGTAAAGTGGATAAGATCATCCCCTGCTGCAATGTGTTTTGCCTGCTATTAATGTCCTCATGACAGGAAAAAGAAAATGATAATCAAAGCTGTTATGGTCATGGTACAAGGCATTGTTAGAAGTATGGAGTGGAAGTGCATTTGTCCTTTTTCCCCAATTTCAAGCAAATTAGTATGGCCTCTTTTCTGTGGTTTTAGGCTGCTAAATGAAGCTTCAAAATGACAGCAAATGATGGTTTAGATTTCTGTTTTTAAGAGTACAAGGCAAGGCATGGTGGATGGTATGGACAAGTATGGTGAAATTGTACCTTTGCAATTTTCAAGCAAGTTAAAGAATGGCTTCATGTACTGCATAATTGAGCTTGCAAACATGTTTTAAATGATATTTCTGAGCTGTTCCAATTGGCCAAATGTTAAAAAAAATGTTTATATCAAAAAGTCAACTCTTGGTCAAACTTGCACTTAAATGAGAAAAGTCAAAATATGCCATTTTGATTGGTGAAGTTTTGGCTCATGAAATTTATATTTTTGGAAAGAGGGGATCAAATGTGTCTTGTAGGAAAAAACCCCACCAAAATTGGCCAAACGGTTTGAGAGATATGGCCTTCTGAAGTTCAAGATTTTCTGAAATCGATTCGATCATAACTTGCCAACCACACATGGGAATTAAGAGTTCTAGGACTTTTTGGAAATGGGAGAACAAGATCTTCAACTTTCATGTTGGGCAAAAATTCATTTGAGGCTTGTATCATGATGTAAGTTTGAGGATCAAGACTTTCCATTTTTGGCAAGTTTCAGTTACAGGTCCAGTTTCCATTTTTGGAAATTTCTGATTTGGCTTCAAATTCTTCCATGATGGTGTTTGGCATGATGTATGATGACTATTTGGACATGAATGAACTCTCACAAACCAATTCCAATCATCCAATCACTGATTAAATGGACAGTTGACCAACAGTTGACTTTTAGGGTTTCTGACTGATTGTGCATTGACTGATGACTTCCAAACCCTAATTCCTTGAGAACTTGACTTCAAATGATGTCCCAAGTTGTACGAACTCTTGATTATTGATCATGGTGCCCAAATTCCACAAGAATGGCCACCATCCACTGCTTTGACTGACTGTTGACTTTCTTTGACTTTTGACTGTCTACGTGTGAACTGATGACCTCTGAGCCTTCAACCCTTGCCTTGAACACTTCAAATGGACCACCAAGTCATGTGAACTTGTTGGACAAACCCTAGGGCCTTGGTTCCTTGAGAAACACCTTTGCTTGATTGACTGACTGATCTCCTGATCAGTTTGACCTAATTTCTTGATTGGCTTGCACTTGAGGCAAAAGAGGCAATGCAATGCTATGCAATGGATCATGATATGCGATGACCTAATATGAAAATGTATGCATAATGATAGGTGCAAATTTGAGGTGCTACAGCTGCCCCTATTCAATCAGCTGGGAACCCGAACGGATGATAGCAACGGCTGTCAGACTTTCAGGGTAAACAGGGATTGAATACCAAAGAACCGTAGAATTTGCACAGTACTGGATATGATACAAAAGAACCACGTCATTTACCGATGACAAACTGCATGACAGCTTCAGAAAAAGCAAAACCATTTACCGATGGTTGGAGAACTGGAAACTTGATATTTACCGATATCAACTTCAGCACGACCATTTACCGATGGCGGCTGGGGAAAACAAACTTCTGAAAAGCAAAACCATTTACCGATGGTTAAAACTTGATATTTACCGATATCAACTTCAGCCAGACCATTTACCGATGGCTGCTGGGAAACAGGTTTAATGTAGAAAGGAAGCAAGACCATTTACCGATGGTGGCTTCAAAGAAACTGGACATTTACCGATGTCAACTTAACAAGACCATTTACCGATGGCTACTGCAACTGGGAACTCGATATTTACCGATATCGAAGAAAAACCGGGCCATTTACCGATGGCATCCCCGCTTGGGGAGGAACAAAAAATCTTTGTTGTGGTACCAGACAAGACGTTTACCGACGACTTCTGGGGATTTTGATTTTATTAGCAAGAGAATAAAGAATGACCAGACATTTACCGATGACTGGGATGAGACTCGATGTTTACCGACATCGAAAGATGATGTTTACCGACATCCAAAGAATGACCAGACATTTACCGATGACTGGGGTGAGACTCGATGTTTACCGACATCGAAAGATGATGTTTACCGACATCAAAAAGAATGACCAGACATTTACCGATGACTGGGTGAGAACTCGATGTTTACCGACACCGAAACAATGGCGTTTACCGACACCAAAAATGACCAGACATTTACCGATGACTGGTGAGACTCGATGTTTACTGACACCGAAACAATGGTGTTTACCAACACCAAAAAATGACCAGACATTTACTGATGACTGGAGAGAACTCGATGTTTACCGACACCGAAACAATGGCGTTTACCGACACCAAAAATGATGACCAGACATTTACCGATGACTGGAGAGAATACTCGATGTTTACAGACACCGAAACAATGGTGTTTACCGACACCAAATAAAATGACCAGACATTTACTGATGACTGGATAAAATACCCGATGTTTACAGACACCGAAACAATGGTGTTTACCGACACCAAATAAAAACACACGCGGGTGTTGGCATGACACTTACCGGTATCACAAGAACGACATCTTAAATATGTCAAGGCAAGGCTGATCATTTGCTGGGGGTCTCACTGGGGAGAAACAAACTTTCTGTCGCCATCGGGTGAGGAAATAAATCTCTATGGGGATATCAATCCTGAATGCTGTCAAGAGCAACTGTAGCAGACTTGCTGTGCTGATGTTGAAAGAAATGATCCGCCTCTGCCGGGGATACGGTCTGGTGAAGTTAACACATGAATGCATATGTTTGAATTTTTCTATGGCGTAATGCTCCATATTGAATGGAAATGCTACGCGATTTTTGAGGATGCAATGATTACTACATGCAAAATGCAAAATGATGAAAAACTCCGGCTGGGGAGCCACAACTGATTGGGTACTCCAACTCTGTGGGGAGACTCTGACTGAGGAAATACTCTGCGGAGAACTCTGCTTGGGGAATGGTACAGCGACTTCACTGGGAGAAAGACTCAACCCACCTTCAGATAGGATAAACCCCGCTTGGGAGAATGTCTGTTACTCTGCTAGGGATAACCCACGCGATCCATAGGTAGAATCAACTCAGCTGGGGATGCAGATATCAGTCTACTACAAAAATCCGTCCAATCCACTGGTAGGACGAACTCTGCTGGAGAAATAAATACTACTCCACTAGGGACGACCCAACCAATCCATATGTAGGAGAATCACTGCTTGGAGATGTATTTCATGAGACCCGCTCCACTCGGGGAACTTGCTGAGGAAAAACCACGCCATTCTGCTGAGGAGAACAATCCTTAGATTTGCTGGGGAAAGAAGGTACTGTCCACAGGTATCTCTGCAGGGGAAAATAATTCTGATAGCTTCAATACTGGCTTGGGCTGGGGACGTCCTCCACCCTGAGAAACATCCTGCCCCTGCCCCTGCTGGGGACGTGACAACCTTCAGGCTTGCTGAGGAGACAACGATCTTGAATCTGCCAGGGAGATCACACTCTCAATCCTCTGGGGAGATACAGCTTGTTTGACAGGGACATCGGTCGACTCGTCGAACACTGGTGTCCATCATCCACCCATAGTGTTGACCTTTCCACTTTTAAGAACTCCCAGACTCTTCTGGACTTTTCTGCTCCATCATCTTGTATTCCCAACTCGGCCATACTTCGCGGGGATCGAACTCCTGATATTCATACAAACTTTCCAATCATCAGACTTTGAAGAGTCTTCTTGATTAATTTTCCAGGACCGTCGTCGTAATCCTTCACTGTCTTTTCACCGTTCAACTATCCCCTGCCCCTGGTTGGACTCTGAGGGGATCTCTTGTCGAAAAGGTTCAAATTACCACTGGTAAGTGAATGAAGATGTCTAACTGTACTTGCACCAGAGATCGTTAGATAAAAAAACGTGCCCCAGGTATGCCCCATGATAAGGCTCAAACAGCACTCTACTGGGGATGCCCCACAATAGAGCTAATAGGGACTTGGAGGGAGAAATGTTGCACTACTGGGGACATGAAGATGAACATCTTCAAACAACACTGCGTCGGGCAACTTCACTGAGGAGAGACCATACGAGGTTCTGCAGGACAAAGATACAGTCATGCTCGAGATACGAACAATTGTCTTATCTGTTGGTAATCATACCACCCTTGGGAGAGCACTGTGGATCTCCTAAGCATCCTTCCATCATTGTGAACGTTCGCTTTGTTTAAGAACAGTTTTTGTGAAAAATTTGTTTATTTTGAAAACAATGATACTTTATCAATTAAAACATGCAAAACGTTTGTTGAGTTGAAACAAATAAGAGTGCAAATAATTGGATAAAAGCTCAAATTGATGTGATGGAATGGTAGTCTGCAAAGGGCGAGACTCCATGGATCTGTACAAGTTTGAAATCGGTGATATATATTGGAGAGGGCTACATTGAACATAATGACCTTTCCTCTACCATTCTGAATTTTCGATGTATTCAGAGCTTCAGTCGACGACGAATCGAGAATTCCTGACGGATGACATATATAGAGCACAATCTTGTCAAGGTGCAGTTACTTGCCAAATCCCTAATTTTTGCCTAGATTGCCCCAGTGTGAGGTGTTCAATCTAGCGGGATGCAAATTCTTTTTTTTTTCAATGTCTCTAACTTTTGCCTGGATTGCCCTTTCGGGTTTTCAATCCACCGAGACGCTCCTTTTTGCCTAAGTCGCCCTTTGGGGTGTTCAACTTAGCGAGCTGTTTGATTTTTTTCTTTTTGTTTAGGCGAAGTATTTCTTGACTGCACCAGGATTCACAGGACGAGTGAACTTCTTCATCCATTGTAGTAAGTGTCAGAACACTGCCTGAAGAGGCTCTCTTGACAACATATGGACATTCATAGCTTGGGGGTTCACCTGCCCCTGGAATCGGGTACAAAAGACAAGACTTTCTTGAGCACAAGGTCACCTTCTCAGAACACACGAGGCTTGACCTTCTTGTTGAATGCTTTTTCACTCTCTGCTGATATGACTGACCATGACACATGGCAGTTGATCTCTTCTTTTGATCGAATTCAGCATCGGCCAACTTGGGACTTTGAGGGTGCTATTTCTCTTTTTTTTTTCTTTTTCTTTCTTTTGATTTCTTTCGATTTTGATTGATTTCTTTTTTTTGATTATGCACCCTCCTCTTTCTCTTTTTTCTCTTTTTTTTGATAATGCCCCAGTT
Source organism: Lathyrus oleraceus (assembly GCF_024323335.1). Taxonomy (NCBI): domain Eukaryota; kingdom Viridiplantae; phylum Streptophyta; class Magnoliopsida; order Fabales; family Fabaceae; genus Lathyrus; species Lathyrus oleraceus. Next base: position 86,824,776 of record NC_066583.1, on the reverse strand, counting down.
GGCTGTTCTGCTGATTCTCGAGATGCAGCTGAGTGATCTTCTTCTCTTGCTCAAGAAGTCGGGAAATCTCGTCAGGAATCCCTTCAACATCATCTTCGTCCGCTTCGAATACAGGGAATTCAAAATTGGGAGATGACGTCCGATCACTATGTTCAATGGGTTTGAGAAACAACCTGCATAATGATTTGATATGAAAAGCTCTTTGAAAATCAAACAAGACAATCGTTATGCAGATGAAAAGATTGCTTTTATTCTTGTTTTTTAGGGTTTTTTGTGATCACCAATTTCATGCAAAAAAGCAAAAAGGGAAAACAAATGGAAAACAAATGTTTTAACATGAATTATTTGAATGAAAATATCATTGCACAAAATGTTGCCAACAATGTCATCACTTCTCCTTTTGGCATGGGAGAAGGGTTTTTAAACAAAGTGATTGTTACTCTGACTTATGAAAAAAACTGTAGAAAAGCCCACAGTGACCCAATTGTGGCAGACACCTTCAGGAATGATGAAATTGTTCAAATCCCCTGCGTCCTCTTCCAAGATAGCAGCATCCTTTTCTTCAAGTTGATCGTCATGGATGAATCCTCCACTCTTGAACAGACCTTGCTCATTGCATGCCCCAGAATAGTAGCCAATGCCAGCCCGGGATCGGTTAACCAGGAATAAATCCATCAACAGTACAAAGTCTGGCAAATATCTCTCTGAGTTCACAATTCTCTTGCTCAGGATGATCCATCAATCTGGCAGAGATGGCTCTGGTATAATACCGGCAAAGTGCGTCTTCAAAATAAATGAAGATCGCAGGGTCAGACCACAGGACAGGAGACCGGAACAGAACCTGCTGATGCAAATGATGCATGAAGTGTTTATGCATATGCTTGTTTTTATTTCAAAGGAATTCGAGGGTTTTATTTGCAAACTTTGAAATATTTAGCATTTTGATCATATATGAGAATATCTCCTCAGATATATCAGGTGAAAAAATTTTCCCGGTTTTTTCATGTTTTGAAATTTTTTGCAAATAAACTCCTTTGAGTTCCTTGAAAATTTTCTTTTTTTGATTTTTTTTCCTGATTTTTTTCATTGCGTTTCTTTTGAAAAATAAATATGCTATGATGCACATGATGCAGACTGGACTGGCTGGCGGTGCATCTCTGATCACAAAGTCGAAGCTTCGGTCTAAACTCAGAACCCAAATCCAACTTGAAAACCCAAGGTCAACTGAATATACTGTTGTCTGAACCCAAAGTCACCAACAGAACCATAAGTCACCAACAGTACCTGTAATGATGAACCCTTCCCCACTCACGGGTGTAGTCTAGGCCAGGGTAAGGTCAAGAGAAACGCAGGATAAACAACCCTTTCAAGAATATCATCCTGTGCACACCCGATGTATGCACCGATAATACCCCATCAGAGTCTGAACTGCTCGTGATATCAATGTTCCGCTAAGTGGCGTACACCACCCGCTTCCCATGAATCACTCTATTCCTAGGTTTCCTAGATTTCACTCATAGCCTGGGTATTGGGCCTTTTACCTCATAGAACTCCCACCCCAACAGAGAGAAACAGACAACACAGCAGATGAATAATGAATGAATGCAAACATTAATGCAAACAATAAATGCAAACAGTAAATGCACATATATACAATGAATGCAATAAATAACAGCACAAAGCAACCAAAACCCTAATCCTAGAGAGCGCTAGGAGAGACTCGCTCAGGGAAGATGGACCAGCATAGGTCAACTTCTCTATATCCCCAGCAGAGTCGCCAGCTGTCGCATCGCGCGAAAAACCGGCGGGAAAAGAAAGAAACAACAGAGCCGCCACCGTGCGTTATTTATCCCAAAAGAGGGAAAGGAAACGCTCAGAGTAAACCTGGAAAGAACATGGTCTCGCGACCAAAGAGGATGGGTGCGGGAGTCGGTTATGCGAAGGGAAGGTATTAGCACCCCTACGCATCCGTAGTACTCTACGGGATCCACGCACAAAAGGAAGGATAAACGGTTGCTAAACACTGCTCACACTCACACACACTGGCTGAAAGAGACACAAGAAAACTGACAAGACAGACTCGGCAGGACATCGTATCCTGGGCCTACTTAGTCTATCAGGCATAGACATCAGAGTCGGAGTAGTTCGGACTGGGGAAACGACACATGCTCGCTAGGATGTCGCATCCTATGCATACGTATCTTCTCGGACGAGAGAAGAATCAGAGCATTCGTAGCTCGGCTGACACGCACACAAACAAACAAGACACAGGCAAACGTGGAGCCCGACTGCCAATCACTGGACTTATATCAGCATCCGAACCAAAACATACGCAAAGAGGCGAACGTGGAGCCTGAACGCCAATCACTGGGCTTACATCAGCATCCGAACCTAAACACACACAAGGGTGGTCAAGACACAAAGGTGGAAAAAGAAAAAGGGCGCCCGGAGAGATCAGCTCAATCTCCTGCCTACATACTTCATCTGGTATGAAGATCAGGGCGATGTAGTTCCCCTACGCAGGGACAAAGGATCTAGCCTAACCAGATAACAGAGGGAGACACAACACTAGGGAGACTACGACTCGAGCCTAGATGTTATCATGCAAATTCGTCCCTAAGTTAAGGTTTCTAGCTAAATGGCATGAGGGCCAACCTATCCTAAGCATGGCTCACACAGGAAGCAAGCCACACACACTCTTAACTTGCACAGGAAGCAAGCCAAGCAAAACCTAACTTGCACAGGAAGCAAGCCTAAACTAATCCTAACTTGCACAGGAAGCAAGTCAAACAATCCTATCTTGCACAGGAAGCAAGTCAAACAATCCTACAAGCACAGATAGCACACGCTATACACAAACAAGTGGCTCAAACAAGGGTTAGGTTTTAGTCAAGGGGTCATATCAACCTCGACAAACAAACCTCTGGAACTGGGTGAATGTGCTCTTAACCTTGCCATTGAGGGGCTAAGGTGAAGCAGATGAAAGGTGAGTGAAGGTAAGACTTCACAGCTCTTATCCCTGGCCTGGGAGAGCTTCAAGACAAGAATGTGTGGGTTCAGAAAGTGGGAACCCTTCTACACATTTAAAACTGACTCAACTGTACAATTGTACAAGATCTTGGGTTTGTATCTGAAATGCATCAACACAGTGGTGTGAGCAAAGCAGATGACACACTGAGTAGTGGGGGATAGATTGCATATCCCTACCTTCCACCAATTGCCTCTTCACTTAGGAGGTCTTTGACTCTATGCAAGGACAAAAGTAAACAGTCACAAACATTGCCTCTTAAGGAGGACTTCAGACAGTTGCCTGGCCAAGTAACAGGCCAGGTCTTCCAGACTACATGAAGTAAAGGAGACATACCTCAATGTAAATTGCTTATACAAGCAAAGCAAAGCAAAAAGTTCTCAAGGAACTAAGCAACTAAAGCACCTGAAACAGTCAAGCAGATGTTAGTATACAAGTCAGAGTTAAATCAAAATGAAGTAGACATCAACCAGTCCACCCAAGCAAGTGGATGTGCAAGGCACAAGGCTTATGGCATGTGAGCCAAGCCACCTACAAAACAAAGAGGTTAGGCAATGATACTTGGGTAAGCTCAGTCAAAAGAATTGGTCTTAATGGCCATTTGATGGTCAACCTGAAAACACAAGCTCAAAGGTGAGTAACAGGACCACTAGGGCCAGCCTAGGGTCAAACATGAATGAAAAAGTCAAAACAGCAAGCAATGCCCAATCAAAATCAAGTTCAAACATTTAAGAAACAAACCCAATTGGTTTCATGTTCATATCAATCATCATCATCATTTCATGAACAATTTAGGTCAAGGTATAGCAAACAGAAGCTCATAGAAGTCAACAGAAAGACTTAACTCAAAAGCAAACCACAACATTTCCAAAAATCACCAAATAAATCATGATCAATCCTAACACATAGCATGGTAAGCATGTCAAATTTCATCTCATTTGGACAAGTGGAAGGCAGTCAATGAAAATCAGAAAGTCAAGGCAATTTTGAACATGCTCAATGAAGTCAACCAAACATGCATCAACTTAGAAAAATCATAAGTCAAAGATGGTGTATGATAAATGAATGGGACTAAAACCATGGCAAAGATGAGGATGTCTAGTTATCACATGTAAAATTTCATGTCCATCTAATAAAGTATGAAAATTTCACAAATGAAATGGGAACATGTGTCACACAAAGTCAACATTTGACTAGGCAAGGGAGAAAATCTCAAACAATTAGGAAATGCCACAAATAATTCTAAGAAAATTCACATGTAAACTAGACATACAAGGGTAGGTTCATGCAAAATTTCAATCCATTTTGAGGTCAAGAAGCATGGTAATGAAAATCATGAAGTTGGACATCAATGGTGTGACACAAATTGTCACACCCTAATTCAAAAAATCATAACTCACAAACCACAAATGATAAATTCACAAACTCTATACCAAAATCACCATGAGTATGTCTAGTTTAAACACAAAAACTTTGGGAGCCATTGGATACATTCTCATCATTTCACAATTGATTTGGCAAAGTGTACAAAATTTGGTCACATGTCACAAACCCTAGCAACATTTAAAAACCACTCATCCAAAAATTCTGGAAAAATAATGATAAAAAAGTAGAGGTCATGATGAACACAACACAAAAAATCCCATTCAAATTGGATTAAAATTGAAGCATTTGTGATTTTTGTAAGATGGATGAATCAAAGTGAAATAATTGGAAAAGAAATAACTTGTTTCAATGTGTCACATGCCACGAATGGCATTTTTGTAAATAAGCCGTCCACTAATCAAAACGACCGTGTTTTGGTCCAGGAAATGAAATGAGCTGATTGGCTGTGAGGGGTTTGGAATAGTAAAGCCATGCGCATGAGAGAATGAAGTTCTGGGCATTGCAAATTCTAGGGTTTTACTGTAGCAAACAACATTCCTTCATCATTTCAAAAAACAGCAAGAGCATTTGTTAACCAAAATAGACAAACAACCTATCAACATGATCATCTCATCATATACAACAACAAACCAACAACCATTTTCATCAAATCAAATTAAACAAAAAGGCAAAAGCAAAAACAAGTTTAGATGTGAAAATTCAACTCAACATAACTTGCAAAATAACAAATCATTTTCTTTGATTCAAAGTCTAAACTGCTCATGGCAAGGAGGTCTACAAGATGCATATCAGGGTTTTGGAAAAGGTTGAAGTCGAAAACTCACCTAGTTTTGAAGACAGTCGTGGTACAGTGGTTCGTTGGTGTCCAATGGCTGAAACAGATGCTTTAGAACCTCCCCAATGATGACTGATGTAAAGGACTTAGCTCATGGAAGCTTGGAAAGGCTCAGACCATGAACTGTCATGATGAGTGCTTGGTGAAAACAGTCGTGAAAAACTCCTTCCAGTTGGAGGGAAATGGTTGTAATGTGCTCACAAGGTTGTTTTGATGATGTTTTATGCAAGGCCAAGTTTTGTTCTTTTAGGAAGTGTTGGACAGGTTTTTTTGAAAAAATGTGAAAGATGCAGTTTTTTAGAATGAGGGATTTCTGTGTTGCTATGTGTTTTTTGCTGCTAGTTGTGTTTCAACATGATGTTTGGGTGTAGTTTCAAGCAAAGCCAGGTTTAGTCTCCTTGGAGTTTTCTGAACAGGTTTTTGTAAATGCCAAGCATGAGTTTTTAGAAGATGAATGAGGGTGGTTTGTGTCTGCTATTAATGTTTAATCATGACAGAAAATGATCATGATATCTGCTGTGTTGGTGAAACAAATCCATGGCCAAACTCATTGGAAGTCTTAGACAGCTTTTTGGAAAAATGGCCAAAAGTGAGGCTTGAGAGAAATGAGAGAATCAAGGCTTTTCTACTGTGTGTTGGCTGCTACTTGCTTAACAATGATGGATGGATGTGGAAACAACAAAATGCCATGCTTAAGTTCTTTTGGTTTTGGGACAGACTTTTGCACAAAATGAAGGTTTTTTAGGATGAAGGATTTCTGGTTTTTTGCTATCAAGTGGCTGCCAACAGAGTTCAAAATGATGAATGATGGAGGAAAAAGCAAAGCAAGGCTAGGCTCAGGTCTCTTTTGGAAGTTTGGACAGATGAGAGAAATAGGGGCAAGGGTTTGGTCTGTGGTGTTTGACAGGAAGTTTGAAATGCAAAAGGAATAGCAAGGTAAGGTTTTAGAATGCTATATGCAGCTGGTTATGTTGGCTAGCTGTTGGTTCAAAATGACGAGTGGAATGTGAAAACAGCCATGGCTAAGCTCAAGCTCATTGAGTTTTGGGACAGGCTTTGTAAAATGGCAAGGATGAGGTTTTGGAGAATGAGTGAGAGGTGTTTGGAGTTTGACAGGTTTCTTCAAGATGCCAAAGCAAAATCCATCTTTTAGGGAGTAAGTGAAGGTGGCTTGGTCTGCTGCTGTTGGTTGGCAAGGCAGGGTTGTCACTTGGTTCTTTGGTGTTTTGCAGACAGTCTCATAAAAGCTAAAGCAAAAGATGAATGCAGTTTTCTTTAAGCAAAGCCAAGCCAAACTCTTCTTAATTCCTGGGACAGATTTTGTAATTTTATCAAAATGCCAAGTGAGAGAGTTTGAATGAGTAAGTTGGTTGGCTTTTGCTGGTGTTGCTGTCATTTGTTCCTCATGACAGAAAATCTCCCTAAAATCTGTTGTTGGAGGTCCCAGGCATGGTCATGGAAAGATGGATAGATAAGGTACTGAACCAAGCCAGCTCTTTTGAGTTTGACAGAAAAATGCAATGCCAATAGCAGGGTCTGTTTCTTTTTTTTGAAGTTTTTTTTGACAGCTTTTGGTCAAAATGGCCAAGGATGAGCAGTTTGGTTGAGTGAAGTCTTTTGGCTTTTGCTGGTTTTGTGATCACAGGAAAATGATATTAAGGTATTCTCAAACTAGGCCATGCTATTGGACATTTCCTTTTTGTTTGGCAAGGTTTGGTTCTTGGGAATTCTTTTTGACAGCCCTTCTTCTAATGCCAAAGTAAAGTGGATAAGATCATCCCCTGCTGCAATGTGTTTTGCCTGCTATTAATGTCCTCATGACAGGAAAAAGAAAATGATAATCAAAGTTGTTATGGTCATGGTACAAGGCATTGTTAGAAGTATGGAGTGGAAGTGCATTTGTCCTTTTTCCCCAATTTCAAGCAAATTAGTATGGCCTCTTTTCTGTGGTTTTAGGCTGCTAAATGAAGCTTCAAAATGACAGCAAATGATGGTTTAGATTTCTGTTTTTAAGAGTACAAGGCAAGGCATGGTGGATGGTATGGACAAGTATGGTGAAATTGTACCTTTGCAATTTTCAAGCAAGTTAAAGAATGGCTTCATGTACTGCATAATTGAGCTTGCAAACATGTTTTAAATGATATTTCTGAGCTGTTCCAATTGGCCAAATGTTAAAAAAAATGTTTATATCAAAAAGTCAACTCTTGGTCAAACTTGCACTTAAATGAGAAAAGTCAAAATATGCCATTTTGATTGGTGAAGTTTTGGCTCATGAAATTTATATTTTTGGAAAGAGGGGATCAAATGTGTCTTGTAGGAAAAAACCCCACCAAAATTGGCCAAACGGTTTGAGAGATATGGCCTTCTGAAGTTCAAGATTTTCTGAAATCGATTCGATCATAACTTGCCAACCACACATGGGAATTAAGAGTTCTAGGACTTTTTGGAAATGGGAGAACAAGATCTTCAACTTTCATGTTGGGCAAAAATTCATTTGAGGCTTGTATCATGATGTAAGTTTGAGGATCAAGACTTTCCATTTTTGGCAAGTTTCAGTTACAGGTCCAGTTTCCATTTTTGGAAATTTCTGATTTGGCTTCAAATTCTTCCATGATGGTGTTTGGCATGATGTATGATGACTATTTGGACATGAATGAACTCTCACAAACCAATTCCAATCATCCAATCACTGATTAAATGGACAGTTGACCAACAGTTGACTTTTAGGGTTTCTGACTGATTGTGCATTGACTGATGACTTCCAAACCCTAATTCCTTGAGAACTTGACTTCAAATGATGTCCCAAGTTGTACGAACTCTTGATTATTGATCATGGTGCCCAAATTCCACAAGAATGGCCACCATCCACTGCTTTGACTGACTGTTGACTTTCTTTGACTTTTGACTGTCTACGTGTGAACTGATGACCTCTGAGCCTTCAACCCTTGCCTTGAACACTTCAAATGGACCACCAAGTCATGTGAACTTGTTGGACAAACCCTAGGGCCTTGGTTCCTTGAGAAACACCTTTGCTTGATTGACTGACTGATCTCCTGATCAGTTTGACCTAATTTCTTGATTGGCTTGCACTTGAGGCAAAAGAGGCAATGCAATGCTATGCAATGGATCATGATATGCGATGACCTAATATGAAAATGTATGCATAATGATAGGTGCAAATTTGAGGTGCTACACACATGACGGGAAGAAAGTCTATGTTCCAAAGTCTGGAACTTAAAGACACTGGATTTGTAGGTTTCGGAGGAGATCAGAAAGGAAGGATCAGAGGCTCCGGAACTATTGGTAATGGTACTCTTCCCTCTATATCTGATGTCCTTTACGTAGAAGGATTAATGCATAACTTATTATCCATAAGTCAATTAAGTGATAATGGTTATGATGTAATCTTTAATCAAAAAACATGTAAAGCCATAAATCAAAATAATGGTTCAGTCCTATTCACAGGCAAGAGGAAAAACAACATTTATAAAATCAATCTTTCTGATTTAAAAGAACAAAATGTCAAATGTCTGATGACTGTTCACGATGAGCAATGGGTGTGGCATAGACGCTTGGGCCACATTAGCATGAGGAAACTTTCTCAGCTAAATAAACTCGAGTTAGTCAGAGGCCTACCTAAACTGAAGTTTTCTTCAGATGCTCTGTGTGAAGCATGTCAGAAAGGAAAATTTTCAAAAACATCCTTTAAAAAGAAAAATGTTGTTTCTACCTCTAAGCCTCTGGAACTTCTCCACATTGACTTATTTGGTCCTGTGAAAACAGCATCAGTCAATGGAAAGAAGTATGGACTAGTCATTGTTGATGATTACAGTCGCTGGACATGGGTGAAATTCCTAAAGCACAAGAGTGAGTCTCACTTTGTATTCACTAGTTTCTGCTCCAAAGTGCAAAAAGAATTTGACTCTAAAATTATTAGAGTCAGAAGTGATCATGGTGGAGAATTTGAAAACAAAGATTTTGAGGAATTATTTGACTCTAATGGAATATCCCATGATTTCTCCTGCCCTAGAACTCCACAACAAAATGGAGTTGTAGAAAGGAAGAATAGGACACTCCAAGAGATGGCCAGAACCATGATCAATGAATCTAATGTGGCAAAGCACTTTTGGGCAGAAGCTGTAAATACAACATGTTACATTCAGAATAGAATCTCGATAAGACCTATTCTGGAAAAGACTCCCTATGAACTGTGTAAAGGAAGAAAACCAAACATTTCATATTTTCATCCTTTTGGATGTTCTTGCTTTATCTTAAACACTAAAGAACATCTGAACAAGTTCGATTCCAAAGCACAGAAAGGTATTATGTTAGGATACTCAGAACGCTCTAAAGGCTACAGAGTATACAACACAGAAACCAAAATTGTGGAAGAATCAATTCATGTCAGATTTGATGATAAGCTTGACCCTGAAAAGTCAAAGCTAGTTTAAAATTTTGCAGATTTAGAAATCACTCTTGCAGGATCTGATAAAACTCCAGAAGCAACTGTCACTCAGAACTCTGAAGAAATTAAATCCCCAGAAATCCCAAAGAAAGTTAAAAGTCGTATCAATGTATCTGAAGATTTGATTATGGGAAACAAAGACGAACCTGTTAGAACCAGATCTACCTTCAGGACCTCAGAAGAAACTCCTCTGGGACTAGTGTCTCTGATTGAGCCTACGTCCTGTGATGAAGCACTTCAAGATAACGACTGGGTTTCAGCCATGCAAGAAGAATTAGATCAATTCACAAAGAATGATGTCTGGGATCTTGTTCCAAAGCCCAGAGGCACTCACGTTATTGGAACCAGATGGGTATTCAGAAACAAGCTGAATGAGAAAGGAGAAGTCGTCAGAAACAAAGCTCGACTGGTAGCTCAAGGTTATAGTCAACAAGAAGGTATTGATTATAATGAAACTTTTGCTCCAGTCGCAAGGTTAGAATCTATTCGTCTTCTTGTATCTTTTGCTATTAACCATTCTATTAAATTATATCAAATGGATGTCAAGAGTGCATTCCTTAATGGTTATATATCAGAAGAAGTGTATGTCAACCAACCTCCAGGTTTTGAAAATCCAAATTTTCCAGAACATGTTTTTAAACTTAAAAAATCTTTATATGGACTTAAACAAGCTCCCAGAGCTTGGTATGAACGTTTAAGCAATTTTCTTCTGGAACACAATTTTATTAGAGGGAAAGTTGACTCCACACTTTTCTGTAAGAACCTTAACAATGATCTCATGATATGCCAGATATACGTTGATGATATTATTTTTGGTTCAGTTAATGCCTCTGTTTGTCAAGAATTCTCTAAGATAATGCAGGCAGGATTTGAAATGAGCTTAATGCAAGAACTAAAGTTCTTTCTGGGAATTCAAATTAACCAAACTTCAGAAGTTACATATGTTCATCAAAGCAAATATATTAAAGATGTTCTGAAGAAATTTGACATGGCTGACTGCAACTCTGCAAAAACTCCAATGCATCCTACATGCATTCTTGAAAAGGAAGAAGTAAGCGCAAAGGTTTGTCAGAAGCTCTATCGAGGTATGATAGGCTCTCTTCTCTATCTGACTGCTACTCGTCCTGATATTCTCTTTAGTGTCTGTCTCTGTGCCAGATTCCAATCAGATCCTAGAGAATCTCATTTAACAGCAGTTAAGAGAATTCTCAAGTATCTGAAAGGAACTCCTAACCTGGGCCTGATGTATAAGAAAACATCAGAGTATAGACTTTCGGGTTACTGTGATGCAGATTATGCAGGAGATAGACTAGAACGAAAAAGCACATCTGGAAATTGCCAGCTTCTGGGAAACAATCTGATATCCTGGGCTAGCAAAAGACAGTCAACTATCGCTCTATCAACTGCAGAAGCAGAATATATCTCAGTATCACTGTGCACAACTCAGATGCTCTGGATGAAGCATCAGTTAGAAGATCTGCAAATCTTTGAGAGTAACATTCCTATCTTCTGTGATAATACTGCTGCCATTTGTCTAAGTAAGAATCCCATTCTACATTCCAGATCTAAACACATTGAAATAAAACATCATTTTATCAGAGACTATGTTCAGAAAGGGATAGTAACATTGAAGTTCATTGATACAGATCATCAATGGGCAGATATCTTTACTAAGCCTCTAGCTGAAGATAGATTTCTTTTTATCTTAGAAAATCTGAACATTCAAAATTGTCCTGAATGAAGTATGGCTCTGAAGATGTAAAATGAGACTCTGACATAAACAAATGTGTTTCTGCCTCTGACTCTGATACTTCTACCAGTTAAGAAGATATCTGAGTTAGAAATCTCCAGGAACCAATCCTTTGGTATTCCTGAAGATCAGATACATCAACACGTGGAGCACTTAGCGTCTAACCCTAGAACTTCTAGACAGCTGTCCAGAAGAAAAATCAAAAGGCAAACGATTAAGATCTCCTCAAGCAGTGTGCATACTGTTGGGATTAGACATTCATTAATGAGCCTTAATCATTTTCCCCCAAGCGTGCTAACTTGTGCTTTGTGCTAACGCTGAATAGTGTGTCGTTTTGCATGTGTTTTCATTTAGGGTATTTAAACACTTTTCTCACATTTCACACACTTATCACTCTCACTCACTCTTAAACCCTCTCTGAAGCATTTTTGCAAACACTTCATCTTCACCTTCTTCTTCATCAACTATGGATGCTCAACAACAACAAGTTTTCAACTTTTCTCAGCAAATGGAATCCAACACCACTGCCCAAAGTTCAAGCATTCCAACTCCAACTGTTACAGGCGTTTCCATTACTCCAGTGTACAAGGAACCCCATATTCTTGATCGTCAACCTCATATTAACCTAGCAACTCCCTTTGAGGGACTGGATGTGTTATGTGAAACACTGGTGGACTTCGACAACATGAGGAGAAATGGAGTAGATCTTACTGAAGAACTCCGTATACAAGGGTGGGAAAACTACTTCCAAAGGCTTTATGGCCCTGTTTACCCAAATCTCATCAAAGAATTCTGGAGATTTGCTGATGCTGATGACCATTTCATCGTCTCCTTCGTTTTGGGGGTAAAGATAGTGATTACTGAAAAGTCAATTGCTTCTTTACTAAACATGGAGAAAACTGGAGGAAAAAGGATTTACAACATCAACCCTAGGTCAAGGCGCATTGCTGAAGTAATCAATCCAACCATCTTCAAACTCAACACTGAAGGAAATCCTTCAAAGAACAAAGAACTGCATCAGAACCTCAGAGTATGGCTCAAGATCATTCTGGGAACCATTCATCATCGCCCAGCATCAAACTCCTCTGACTACATCAATGCAGATCAGAAGTGCATTCTGTATTGCATTCACAAGGGTGTGAAGCTCTGCCTTCCTGCACTTCTCTTCAGATATCTCAGAGACTCTGTAAGAGAGACAAGAACAACATGAAACCCAGATCCTACATTCCTCTGGGAAGGCTTATATCTGATGTCTTCATTGAGAATGGGCTGGTGGATCATCTGGAGAAGAACAGACTGATGGAAGATCTGGCGATAGATACTGGGAAGCCTCTGAACGCCAGAAATCTGAAAAGCATGGGAATTCTGAAGAAGATTCAAGTCAGACCCACTATGGACACCTCCTGGGATGCCTTGAAAGATCAGAGGAAGCTACCCCATGGTCTTGCAAGGTTCTTCAAGAATGAACCCGTAGATGCAATCCTCCACTATATGCAGCGTCTGAAGGATGAAGGAGTCGACATCTCTGACTTCAGACTGGATGAGTGTCTAGAGTCATAAGAAGACTTTGTCAGATTCAAAAGAGGTCCCTCTAAGAATAAGTCTTCAAAGGCAAAGAGAGCAAGGATAGGAGAAACCTCTGAAATAAGATCTCCAGCACCTCTGCAAATATCTACTGGTACGTCTGCTCCCTCTATTCCCTCTGAACAACTTATGGCTTCTTCTAATCCTCTCCCAACACCGCCTATATACACATCCTCTGAAACCCCACCTTCTACAACCAGAACCTCACAACCTCCACCAAATTCTAATCTTGCTCACACTACCACTTCCTCTTCATCATCTTCAGCCCTAGAATCACCTCCATACCTTGACCTCTCCTCTGACCAAGAATACTCTGACCCTTACTCTCCAACCTTAGCCCAAATTCAGGCTCAAAACCTTGCTTCACAACAACCAACACAATCTGAAGCAACTTCACCTCCCCCAGAACAAACAACCAACATTACTTCTGAAGACCAACCTTCTGAAACTCAACCCTCTGACCTCCACACCTTTGATATCACCCCTCCAAACACCTCTGCTGAACCTGAACCTGAACCTGAAGCTGAAGCTGAACCTGAAGCTGAACCTGAACCTCTAACATTAAATCTCAGCCCTCCAACCTCTTCACCTCAAACCTCTGAACCTAACCTTTCCGTACCTACCCTTGAGGAAGCCATAATGCTGGTCGCAGGGGCTTCAGTACAAAAGGTCAAGTCTCTGACCATTAACTCTGAAGTCAGTGATGATCCTGATTCTGTAAGGACACACTGGAACAGAGTCATTGGCTGGATGACCTCTGAGGCTTTTAAGCTGAAGAACATCTCTGAGCAAGTCAGAAATGGCTACATCAGAGATGATGAGGCAAGACTCCAGGAAAGACTTGCAAGAGAAGCTGAAGCCAGAAGGCTTGAGGAAGAGAGACTAGCAAGAGAGGCTGAAGAAGAAGCCAGAAGGCTAGAGGAAGAAAGGGCAAAGGAAGCTGAAGCTAAAGCTCTGGCCGATGTTGCTGCTGCTGCCGAAGCTGAAGCACAGGCTGCTGCTGAAGCTGAAGCAAAGGCCACTGCTGAAGCACAACAGGCTCTGACTTAGGGGGAGTCCTCTTCTGTTATCCCTATGGTTCTCCAGACGCTTGAAGAACTCAAGAACGATCAGAAGGAACTCCGTGCCAGAATGGATAAACAAGACTCTGTCAACGACAACATTCAGAACATGCTGGCTCTATTGCTTCAGAGAATGCCTCCGCCTCCCAACCCCTAGGCACTTAGGATTTTGTTTGCTTGTTGTTTTTGCCTTCTTTGTTTCTGATGTTTACTTGTTCCTTTTGTCTCTGTTGCTTTTTATCTGAATACAATGTTTTTCTCTTGAATTATTATTATTTTTGCTATGTCTTTTTTATTCTGACAAAAAGGGGGAGAAGTCATTAATAGCTCTGATGAAAATACTGTCTAAATACCTTAAGCACTCTGCTACATATTTTTCTTAAAAATAAATTTATCTAACTTTAGACTTAAGAAATTGCAGAAGGTATCAAGAAACCTCATTGCTTGGAAGCTCTGGTAAGAACTTCTGAACTCCCTAGCCTATCTCAGGGGGAGCTCTTGTCTATCTGATCTGATATTGTTTATGTTTCATCTGCTAATTAAGTTTGTTTTGTCATCATCAAAAAGGGGGAGATTGTAAGAACAAAAATTGTTCTACAACAGATTCCATGATTTTGATGATAACAAAGGATGAAACCAAAAATGGCACCCTAACGAAAAGTTTCTAAGTGTGCAGGGTTCTAAGGAAAGAACGAAGAAATCATCAGATACAGAATCATATCAGATACAAATTATCAGAAGACCAGAAGCATCTGAAGTAGAAACACGTTCAAGAAAGTCTAACTCTGAGCAAAACAGCAAAATATCAGAAGCATCTGAACAAGAAGTACGCTGTAGAAGTTCTGACTCTGAACAACGGTATGTCAAACTCCAGAAGTTCTCAGCGCTATCTGAAGAAACCATCAGAACTCAAAAGAGATCAACATCAGAAGTTAGATAGCAAGATTCCAAGATCTCTAGAAACACGAAGACTATGATTATGGAATTGCTAAATAAGGAAGAGTAACGTTAACTTCAAATAAAGTTATGGAAATGGACTTCCTAATACAGAAAGAGACGTTAACTCCAAATTCAAATGAATAGGAACTATATTTGGAAAGTAGTCATTCAAGGAGAAAAAGTTGTTTTGGCAACAAACAACATAAGTTATGGCGCTAATTATTATTCAAGAGTTATTATCTGCTATGATTTTTCAACGGCTCTTTCTCTCCTATATAAAGGACAACAATCAACTTTGAGAGGTTAGAGAAAGCAAGCATACACAAACATTCTTCATCTCTCTCAATATTTCACAAAGCTTTTGCTTGAAACGTAAAACACTTTGTTCTTACTTTTGTAATATTTGCTTATCTTAGAAGCACTCTAGATTACATAAGTTTTTATCTTTGTTGTATTTCCTCAAGTGACTCTGTGCAGTCTGTATACTTGAGAGGACTAAGAGATCTTTCTCTTAGACGTTGTTTGTAATCAATCTTTCAAGATTAGTGGATTAAGTCCTTGTTGAAGGCGAAATCACCTTGGCCGGGTGGACTGGAGTAGCTTTGTGTTATAAGCGAACCAGTATAAAAATCCTTGTGTGATTTTCATTTTGAAAAAGCGCTTATTTTCCAAACAATTCAAACCCCCCCTTTCTTGTTTTTCTCACCTTCAGTTTGTTCATTTTCCAAAGCATCAAATTTTATGATTTCAAGAATTAACTAGTAGAAAAGGAAGTGTAGAATAAATAGCTTGAAACATTGGAGATATTTTAACCATAAAACACCGTGATAAGAATGATGAGTTGCATGATGCTTCAAAATCATAATCAATATAAGTTGTTCTTCAAATATAACACAATTGTTCATATAATTATTTTTCTAACCAATTTTGAGAAGTTATATGTTAAGTATAGAGTTTAGTGAAATATGCAACCCACATTAGATTTAATAAATTCAAAATTGTTTTATCCCTCGGTTTTATGAGATAATCGAAGTGAAAATATGGTATATCCGTCAGTGAAATTACAAAACCAATGGGACACATGTTTTTCGCCATTTCAGAATTTCAAAAAGGTCTTCCTGGGGATATAACCCATGATCTTATCACATACCCGTCGGTGTTTTTCAAAATCGAGAGGTAAAATGTGTATTTTTCATGACTCCCTTCGTTACATCGTCTCTGTAGTCGAGGTTACATCTCTTTCGCGTGCAACATCAAAAGTGTTATTTATAGTAGTGATCAAAAGAAAAACAACTATAATCTATATAAAGTAAAAATAAAAATATAGGTTTACATGATATGAAGTTCATATTTTGAGTATATTAGAATTAAGTTTGATGTAACTCATCTCTACAAACCTAATTTATAAGGTGATGATTATCATTTTATATAAATTATTTTCATACTGTATCTTGTATCTGAATCCAATGTGATATTCAATTTTTTAAAATAAAAATACATAAATCTTTTTGTTGACTGCAAATTATGAAATATTGGGTTCATACTTACACTTTTATATTATTGATAATTATATTCCATTTAAATTAATTTATAGATTTAAAAAGATAGAGATGGATATGAGTCTCATTCTATTTGTTCTATTGGTAATGCAACGTAGAATATTATCGTTGAAAAAAGAGAGCGTGAGAGAAATTAGAATAAAATCACGTGTTTGAATAACACTATTGAAATTATATTATATAATGGAATTTACAGGAATATGCTATAGGATATTCTATTTTAGATGGACTAGGGAATATTCTATATACAAATATTGATTCTTAATACTCCCCCTCAAGCTGAATTCTATATGTCATATGAGTCGAGCTTGTTACAAATGTGATACTCGAGAATCCTTAAGAGAGTTAGTGAATATATCATCTAATTGGTCTTCAGATTTGACAAAATCTATGGTGATTTTTCTTGAAAGTATTTGTCCCTTACATAGTGACAATCATTTTCTATGTGCATGGTTCGTTCATGGAAAGCCGGAATAGATGCAATGTGGAGTCTTGCGCTTGATTGTTTCATATGAGTTTTGTTGCCTGAATATCTCCCAACCTAAGTTTCGAGAGTAACTTTTTAAGCCTTGCAAGCTCCTTTGTGGTTGCTACCATAACACGATATTCAGCTTCAAGACTAGATAGTACAAATGTATTTTGGTTCTTGCTTCTTGATGACTTCTCGGAAAGTGTATCGTTAGTGTCATAGTAATAAAAAGATATTAAATTCGCAAGGACTGTTATTTAACAAAACAATATTTGTGCAAGTTGAGGAAAGTAACAATATGAGGTTTTTTCCAGGTTGAATGGACAATCAGAAATATATAGCATATAATCTAAAAACAAGTTTGGAAGTAGGTGTGTCTGACCAAAGCCTTAAACTTTGATTTTAGAGTCATCTGCCACAATGCCAGAAGGAAAAAAAATCAAAATAAGACAAGTTAGATAAAGTTTTTTATTACCAGTCATATGATCAAAGGCACCATAGTCAAGGACCCAAGGACCAAGGGAGGTGGATGTAGAAACAAATACTACATGATTACCAGACTAAGCAATGGTGGTAGAAGATCGTGGTTGATGGCTTGCTTTGAACTGAAGGAGCTCATTGTAATCAGCGGCCAAAGTGGTGACTTCTTTGGTGATAGTTGGTTGAGCAACAACAACAACTCTAGGTTGTCGTTGTTGTTCTCTTTCCTTTTTATGACATTTAACTGTCCCGATTAGTTTCTCGCATGGGATGAGCGAAACTTTAGTAAGATCGATGGAATCGGTGGCAAAGCGATCTTCCTTGAGAGTTGGTGGTTGAAAAGCGTGCAAACAATGTTGCTCAGTGGTGGGAGAACAGTGATGGTCACGACGAATGGAAAAACATGAGTTTTTTTTAACTAGAGCACAATGTTCTGTGAGTTGAGACCAAATCTAGAACCGAAAAAAGGAAACGGGAAGTTTGTTGTAGTTGGTCGTTAGACGCGTTGTCGCGCGTGATGCAGCTGGTGGCGTGTAAGGCCCATGCTTAGAGGTTACACCAGTGTGTGGAGGCGCGTGTTATAGAGGTTTCCAACGATTCTCTAGGGATGGACTGGATCAGAGTAGACACTTCTATCTGCGAGGATGGTGTGCCAGAAATTTGGTGCTAGAATGAGTCACTGCAGTGTGTGAAAGGAGTATCAGTGTTAGAATATAGTTTGCTGATTTTTTTTATCACCAGGAGACAGTGGATCAATTCGGTAAAACATAATGAATGAATATCTTTCAATAGACTCAGATATCATATTAGAACGAGAAAGAGAGATTTGAAAAAAACGGTGCGTTTGAATAATATTATGAAAATTATATTATATAATAAAATTTACATAAATATCCTACTACATATTCTAATCTATTTTAGATGGACTAAGAATATTCTATGAAATATTCCATATATTCTTACCAAATTATAAATATTATTGAAAAAAAAAATTCAAATATATTAGAAAGATGGTTTTTTAGCTATAAATTAAGTAGACAAGTTTAGAAAGGTGTGAACAAATAGGAAATAAAATCACATACTACTTTGTTTTTTTAAACAAAATCACATACTACTTTGTTTTTTTAAACAAAGTCACATACTACTTAGGAGTACATCAACTCAACAACTGCATAGTGAACTTTGTCAATAATAAATAAATATTTATATTATTCAATATTTATAATATTATAACTTTATTTTTTATTTTTTTTAAATAATCAATTTTTTTAATTATATATCAAAATAACCATGTTTTCATTTTATTTAGTAAACTAATATATTTGTGGGAGCATACGCCAGTGCAATTAACGCATGCATATAAAATACAACAGTATGCATCACTGCAATTGACGCATACATATAAAATATAAGAGCATACATCACTGCAATTGACGTATGCATGTAAAAGCATGTAAAATGTAGGAGCATGTGACACTGCAATTGACACATGCATATAAAATGTAGAAACGTGCGTCAATTGCAGTAACGCATGCTCCTACATTTTACATGCATATGTCAATTGCAATAATAACGCATGCTCTTACATTTTACATGCATGCGCCAATTGCAGTGGCGCTTGTGTACAAATTGATCCATGCATACGTCACAGCAAATGACAT
This sequence comes from Lathyrus oleraceus, assembly GCF_024323335.1. Classification (NCBI taxonomy): domain Eukaryota; kingdom Viridiplantae; phylum Streptophyta; class Magnoliopsida; order Fabales; family Fabaceae; genus Lathyrus; species Lathyrus oleraceus. Next base: position 86,805,559 of record NC_066583.1, on the reverse strand, counting down.
TTTGGTTCATTTTTTTTAAAAGTGATTATAGTGATAAATATTTTGAAATTATGTTTATTTTCGTATTATTTTTGAAAACCTTAGTTATTTAAAAAAATTTTTTTTTAATAATATTAACTTTTTTATAATTGAACTTTAAAAAATTCAATAAATTCACATAAACATGTGGGTTCCACTTGAGTAACAACTTAACTAACTCATCAACAATCTCTCTCTTTTTGTTTGAGTGACCAATGAAAGCTTTTGCATTCCAACAAACATGGCCTGAAAACAATGTTTGATTCACACCTTGTGATCCTCTTCTTGCATTTTCCATACATCGATCGATTTCCTCAACGAAAATGGGATTCATCAGTGGCATGTTCATTGGTATTGCAATTGGTATCCTATTGATCGTAGCTTTCGCTCGTCAAGAAAGCACTCGATCCAAAAGCCGCACTGATTTGGTATATCTTCTTAAATTCATTCACATTCATGTAATTCATATTAACTCTCTTCAATTTCATCCAATAACAATTTCGTTACTGTTTGTGCTGTGTTGTGGTTTTTGTAAATCAATCACAGGCAAAGACGATAGCAAAGTTTGCGAGGATGACGGTGGAAGATTCTAGAAAGCTTCTGCCTCCAAATTTCTATCCACCATGGGTGGTTTTTACTCGGAGACAAAAGTTAAGTTCAAATTTCTCCTACAATCTTCAAACTCGATTTTGGTAAGGCTTTCTAATATTGATTTGTTCGTTAATGCAGTTAAATTGGCTTAATACACAACTAGATAAGATTTGGCCGTTCGTTGATGAGGTAATTAACATTAGTTTTTTTTGTCTATCAATTTTGGGGATTTATATGGATCTAGACATTTTTTATGATGCAATATTGGAATGTGAAAATGTATGTAGGCAGCGTCAGAATTGATAAGAAACAATGTTGAACCCATTCTTGAACAATATAGGCCAGTGATTTTGTCTTCTCTCACATTTTCCAAGTTGACTCTTGGTAATGTAGCTCCACAATTTACAGGTTAGGTGTATTATTATTCCTTTAAAATTTTAGTTGTGTCTTCTATGTTATTAGCATGGTTTTAAATTGTGGTTGCGGTGGTGGGTGTTACGAATGCGGTTAGTGCGACTATTGCAATACGCATTGCTGTGCGAGTTTAGATTGAGAAGAGTTTGCAATACATTAATGTTAAGATTTTTATGAAGAAAATTGAGTTTTAGGGTCTAAATTTTGAATTTTGACAAAAATACTTGAAATAATCGGGACGAAATTGTCTGGAACGTATAGAGATTTCAAATCACATCGCAATTACATTCAAATGTGGTTGCAAGACTACCACATTAGCAATATTGTGGCTCTTAGTGGAAGAGTATAGGATTTCAAATCACACCGCAATTACGTTCAGATGTGGTTGCCAAAACTATCACATTAGCAATATTATGGTTGCAATTGCGGTTGCGCACTGCAATTTAAAACCCTTCAAAGACTAATTATGGTTATGCAATTTTATATATACTTTGCAATTGCAAGTATCATATTGATTCTGAAATATGTTAGTTGAAATGTGTAGGGATTTCAATTATTGAAGAGGATAGTGGACCTAATGGAATCACAATGGAGTTTGACATGCAATGGGATGGTACCCCAAATATTGTTCTTGACATTAAAACCAAAGTTGGTGTCGTACTTCCTGTGCAGGTAATACACAAATAATATATTAGGACAATTTTATGCAATATTATCATTCTATTATTATTTCTATTTCATTGCAACTTGTTTATATAGGTAAAAAATATTGGATTCACTGGGGTTTTCAGGTTGATCTTCAAACCTCTAGTCAATGAATTCCCTGCTTTTGGAGCTGTCTGTTTTTCTCTAAGAGAAAAGGTTAGTTTTAGTCTCTTGAAATTTATACTCATCAAATGCATGGAACATAATACAAATTCTAGTTCACTAGTTAGAATACACAACTAATAAAAGTATGTTAAAAAATTTGTAAGGTTAAAAATCCAACTATTTAAATTTTGTTTTTCATTGTTCCATAAACAGAAAGCTTTGGATTTTACTCTTAAAGTGATTGGTGGCGATATTTCATCTTTGCCGGGGATATCTGATGCAATAGAGGTTATCATGTGTATTAAGATTTTCATAGTTGTTGCTGGTGATTCAAACTACATTGCATAAAAACGGCTACAATGCATAAAAACTTCCGTTTTTATGTATAATAGTTTGAATCATGGAGACTCATACAATACAAGTAACAAACGACTTTGTTATTTATTTAGGAAACAATTAGAGATGCCATTGAAGACTCTATAACTTGGCCAGTGCGCAAAATTATACCAATTATACCAGGAGATTACAGGTATCAAAAAGTTCATTGTTATTTTCGTTTTGTCAGAAAAGCAACACAAGATTATGGAGAACATATGATTCTTTCTTCCTTTGACAGTAACCTAGAATTGAAACCCGTTGGAACACTAGATGTAAAGTTAGTGCAAGCAAAGAACTTAGCAAACAAAGATCTTATTGGGAAATCTGATCCTTATGCTGTCGTATTTGTACGCCCACTTCGCGACAAAACCAAAACCAGTAAAACAATAGTAAGACATTCCTTTATCATCATCATTATTGTTATTTATCATTCATTGCGTGTTGTTTTAATCTGTAATCCAACTATTGTATATATTCAGGGCAACCAGTTGAACCCAATATGGAATGAACACTTTGAATTCATCATTGAAGATGTATCAACACAACACTTAACCATAAGAATCTTCGATGACGAAGGGATCCAAGCAGCAGAGCTTATTGGTTGTGCCCAAGTTTCCCTAAAGGAACTTGAACCTGGTAAAGTCAAGGATGTATGGTTGAAATTAGTTAAGGATTTAGAAATCCAGAGAGATAACAAATACAGGGGTGAGGTAATATATTAGAATTTCTTAGAGTTTTTGTTACATTAACATTCCATTGCAAGTTTCTGAAGAGTTTGACTAGTAGTTTATGTTTTTTTTTAATACCTACCACATAGGTGCACTTGGAGCTCTTGTACTGTCCACATGGATTTGAGAACACTTTAAAGAGCCCTTTTTCCGCTGATTATACATTAACCACTTTTGAGAAGACTCTCAAGAGTGGAACTAGTGACGCAGAGGATGATGATATTTCAGTATCATCATCCTCACGACCATCGTCACGACCGTCATCACGACCGTCGTCACGATCATCATCACGAAGGAAAAGCACTGTGATTGTAAGAGGAGTTTTATCCGTCACAGTAGTTTCAGCTGAAGATTTGCCAGTAGTGGATTTCATGGGCAAGGCTGATCCATTTGTTGTCCTTTCACTGAAAAAATCAGAAAAGAAAGTCAAAACTAGAGTAAGAACATTTCATAGAATGTGCAGCAAATATTGATTTCTCTATATATAGTTTCAATATATTAAACAATAACTCATGTATTCTCAGGTTGTAAATGAAACCTTAAATCCAGTATGGAATCAAACATTTGACTTTGTTGTGGAGGATGGTTTACACGACATGTTAATTGTTGAACTTTGGGATCATGATACATTTGGCAAGGTAAATGCTTTTTAGATTTGCTTATTGAAGCTGTTTGTTGTGAAATAAGTACTCTATACCAAATTGAGTTTTTTGTCTTCACTTTTTCAGGAAAAAATGGGGAAAGTGATCCTGACACTAACGAAGGTGATCCTAGAAGGGGAATATGCCGAAACCTTTATTTTGGATGATGCCAAATCTGGAAAGATTAATTTGCATTTAAGGTGGACTGCACAGCACAAATACCGGGAACCTTAATACAGATATATTCTTAGAGAAATGGTGGTGGATAGTTCAACTGTACTTTGAATGAACAGACATTTTCTCCATTTGTTAAAAGAAATGGAAATTTTTAAATATGGTACTTACTCAAATTGAATCTATAGCTTGTGTGATCAAGGAGGATTGTCACAGTATATGAACAAAACAATGCATTAAATTTTATAAAATATTTTTTTAACATAAACATTTAACATCAATTTATAAGATTGTTGTAGTTTAAATATTTGGTTGACTAATGAATAATGGCACTGTGCTCAAGATGTTAACTCTCACTTTGAACATGTTTTTTCAAATTTTAAACGACATTAAGTTTAAAGTATTAGATAATTGAAATTTTTTAAAATTTTTAAAATTTTAAACGACTTAAATAATTCAATTGACTAATCTAATTCTTTTAGGCTTATATGTGTTTCATGTGGTGTAATGTTCTTGTAATTGTGTATGATGTTTTAGTCGTTTTCTCTCTTCGATAGAAAAAGGATGTTGAGATAAGATAAATGGATTTGAAAGCATACAAGAGAAAGTTTTTTTTCTCTATTGTCTCTATCGTCTCTTATGATTGATGACTCGACTCTTCTTATTTGGGTTAACTAGTTCATCCTAAAGTGTTAGTCTTCTCTTGTAGCTTTTGTAAGATAGATTCTCTTTTAGAGAGAACATGTCTAAAAAGAGTTTGATCAATGATCTTATTAGGATCTCTTGTCCTTTATACGGGGATTCGATTTAGTCAGTTTCTTATATTTTTGTCACTAGTGAGTTAGCCATATTTATGCGGTATAGGATGTTTCAAAGGATGGATTGGTAGATAGTTCTTCTTAGTGACCATAAACTTCTTTTTGAATCTTTACTTTCTTTAGGTGGTACAACCAAGTCTAAAAATGATTTTGTTATGATTTAGCACACTATAGTCTAGACGGTTTGAAGAGCATGTAAATATGTCATCTTTAAGGATATTTTTAAAATAATGAAATAGGTGGTTAAAAAGAATTTTTTTTGGCTTGCAAATGATTTTTAGATAAGTTAGGGTTGAACTCATACACTTACTTTTATTACTTTTATTGACTTTAGAACTCTATCATCTATTTTAAACAATAATGAATCGAGTTTTTTTCTTGATTCTAAGATAAATATTGGTTTTTGATTTTATTGTTCTATTGGTGAATTTTGATTTATTGACTGTGATTCTAACATTACAATGTCTAACCTAAATCTTTTAGGGTTGGCCTTTAGATGCTTAAACAATTTTTCTTATATGCTTTGATTTAATTGTTTTTGTCGTCCGTTTGTGGTGTTTCTGTTTTTGTTGGATTTATATTGTATTCTTTGTAGTACTTTAATTTTGAAGTTATTTGTATTTTAATGGTTATCATATATTTATAATATATTACTTTGTTATTCAATTTTTAATTAAAATCAATTCATTTTTTATTTTTTTTATAAAACTATTTATTGTCAAATTTTAGGGGTAATTTTTATAAAGACTATAGTATTAGGGGTAATTTTTATAAAGACTATAGTTTTAGGAGTAATTTAGAGGTAATTTTTTTGTTTGTCTATAATATTAAAACTATTAAAAAATTTGGGTTAAATTTAAAAAATTTGAAAAATAAAAATTAATTTGCAATTTTTAAAAATTTAAAATAACCATTCTAATTAATGTGAAAATTATAAAGGATCAACTTACATTTTTTTTAAAAATTTGGAGGTCACGATTAAAATATTGGAAAATAAGAAAATCAATTTACAAAATAATAATAATAATCTATAACAATATATAAAAGAAAAACTTGTTTTGGTGTAGCCTATTTTTCTATCAATTTTACCCTTAAATAACTTACATAATAACTTCTATTGAAATCACCATTATCATTTTTCACATAATTTCCTACTCTTAACTTCTTATATAACTTTCAATTAAAATTAAAGTTAAATAAAACAATATCGTAAATATTTTCATCTATGTTTATTAAAAAAACGAACAGACGGGCTTAGAGTGTCCGTCTGAACACTAGTAATAATAATAATAATAATAATCTATTTAATATTTATATTTTATGGAGTATGAGAAGAATTTTAAATTCTTTAATTTTAAATATTATTTAAAAAATTTAAATTTAACTTGAATAAGTTAATTTCTAGATTTCTATGTTTTAGCAATTCTTATTTATTATTCGAAAAAATAAATGTTATTCTAATCATTTTAAATATTCTCAAACCATTATATTTCATCATGAAAATATTTAATTTAAACACACTCTTAAATTATAATCATTAAATTAAAATGAAATTTTGTGAAACTACCATTATTATTGATTTTCTATGTTCTTAAATTTCGATCATTTTCATAAATTTATGATGACGAAAAACTGGGTGGTTTACAATGGTGGTTCTTAGACACAGGTTCAGTCTAAAGACAAGACAAATAAGACTTTCGTAGTTCTTAGATACAAGTATTTAATATTAATTAAGAATTAAATTAATAAAATTAATATATTTTAGAGATTCTTAATTAATTTTATATTATTTAAAGACTTAATGGAAGAAAATAATAATTTAAAAATTCATTGATAATTTCTTTTATTTTAAATTAAAAACTTAATACAAGTTTTACTTATATATTTTTACTTTAAAAATATTTTATTTTAAATTCTGCCTTATTCCTCCAAATTCTTTGCACCGAGAGTGCTTAGATATGCAAGATGATTCTAAGCAAAATGATGGAGGACAAAAGGATGGAACTTATGTGGTGCTTGAATAACCTAACCCTTAATATTATTTCTTCAATAACCTAACTAAATTCCAACCACTTATACACACCTATCATAATCCTCAATAATACCTCATGAGTCTGTGATTACTTCCACTGTTTCTGTTTGAAAAATTTGAGCTATTTTGTTTTTATTTTTATTGGATGGTTTACAATAGAAAATAGATTGAAGGATTGTAACATTAACCTTTTAAAAAATTGTCATTATTTTAATTGTGACAACAGAAGAAGTAATTAAGGAGCATAGAAAGTTAGATACGAACGATCTTTAACTAACTAAACTATATTATAACTGTTGTAATTAATTTTAGGAATTAGTTATACGCTATTAATTGCTTATTCTTTATAAAATTATATTCTACATTATAATGTTTAGATATGTGGAATACACTCACATTCATTCTTCTTCTTCTCCATACATGGAGGGCTAGTTTTTTGTTTTCATATAGTATCATTTATGTTGCAACACTTTTCATCCTAAAACTCATACAATTTGATTAATCTTTTTACTTCTTCTTTTATGCTTGGCTTCTTTGCATTTCCATCATGGCTGAATCCGATTCTCCAATCAATGTTAATGGAACAACTTCATATAATGCAAACAAAGGATACCAAAACGACACTTTAAACTCGTATTTCATGCATCCGATAAAAATCTTACACTAGTTCTTCCTTTGCTAACCAACTACCAATATCATTCTTAGGCTTGAGCAATGATTATGGGATTAAGATCCAAGAACAAGTTTCCATTCATCAATAGATCCTTACCACAACCATCTGATACATATTATGATTTTATTGCTTGGGATAAATGCAACATCATGATAATGTCATAGATCAACAATTCAATAGATTCAGAAATCTTCTAAAACATCTTGTGGATGAAAAATGCATATGAATAGGAAAAGAATTGAAAGATCGGTTTAATCAAGGAAGTGCCTTTAGAATAGCTGACATTCAAGAACAAATATGTAGTTTGAAGCAAGGTGATTGTTGTATTTCATCCTATTACATAAAATTGAAGAAGATTTGGAAATAATTAAATAATTTTCGTCAAATTCTTGTATGCAATTGTGACATTACTTTGAAATACAACAAAAATCAAGAGAGACAAACAAACCAAAGACATCAAGAAATTCTCACCTCACAAATGGACTTGTCAGACAGACTTAGAATGCTCAGAATCCGATCTCCATCTTCCATAATGCACTCCTATGTGTGACTAACACTATGTCAAAATTTCAACACGATCCAACAGTTAAATTGTGCGCAAACTCCGATCTCGTGGAACTGGTCTGTTATGAATTGAAGCTGCGAGATTTGGTGTGGCTGCTGGGATTTTCACTTTTCTCTCCTCTTTTCTTTTGTTTTTTTTCACATGTTAACCTTATTCCTCTTTTTTGGATAATAACAAAGGCTTACACATATATGGGCTACTAACTCACATTCATTTGGGTCACTCCAAATAGGAGGGATAACACAACAAACTCCTCGACCGACTAGTTAGAGGGCAACACCAATCCGGATACCGTGCGACAAAATTTAAACTTTCCTATAGGAAACACATTCGTTAACATATCCGAATCATTATCATCAGTGTAAATCTTCTCAGGCTCCATCAACTGGAATCTAATCCATCACAAATCCAATGATAACGAACATTAATATGTTTCGACCTCGAGTGAAAGGAGGAATTCTTTGATAAGTGAATGACACTTTGATTATCCCAAAATAAGACATACTTTCCTTGTGTCACACCGAGTTACATTGAAAATTTTCTCAACCATAACAACTCTTTTGACGCTTCCACAACGACTATAAAATCGACTCCGATGGTAGAGAGTGCAACACGCTTTTACAACTTTGATTGCCAAACCACGGCTCCCCCGACAAAAGTCACCATATACTCCGAAGTATATTTTTGATCATCTAAACTTCTGGAGAGATCTGAGTCTGTATATCTCATCACCCATTTCATGGCCTCCCAGTGATCTTTCCCAAATTTGAGAGATAACGATTCACCATTCCCATGGTATGAGTGTCATACGGTGAACTGACTTGGGGTATTTTGCTTTTTATCGCAATGTCGCGGATAGCAAGAGTCGCCACCGACTTTTCTTTTATCCAATAAGGAAAGGTGGAAAAGAACAGGAAAGACCTCAATAGATTTTGGGTTCGGGAGGTACATTATACAAAGGGAAGGTGTTAGCACCCTTTGTATCCATGGTTATCCATGGGCTCTTAATTACTGGATCACTTATATTTTTGTCTGAAAAGTGTCGGTGAATTGCTTAAAAAATGTTTGAAAGAGAGTTTAACTTTGTAATGATTCTCGTATGAATGTATACAAAGTATTTATCTCATTTGATTTTGAAAATGGTTTAGAAAAATATAACTCGGTAATGATTCTAGTATGAATGTATACCAAGTGGTGATTTTCTAGGATTTGTAAAGTGTAAAGTGTGAGGGGTGGAAAATGTTTTAGGTTATGATCCAGTAATTGAGAGTTATACCTTCCTGAGGTCGTTATGGGCATTTCCTATCCTTATGAGGGTAAAACTGTCCTTACTATTGAGAAGTAAGTAGTTTTATCCTTTGGATGTTTAAGGGTCATCGTAGGGTCATCGATAGGTCATTGAAGGCAACAGTTGTAGGGATACCTTAGCATTCGAAGGTGTAGCACCTCAAATTTGCACCTATCATTATGCATACATTTTCATAATAGGTCATAGCATATCATGATCCATTGCATAGCATTTGCATTGTCCCTCAGTTGCCTCAAGAGCAAGCAATCAGAAATTAGGTCAAACTAATCTCCTGATCAGTCAACCAAGCAAGCAAAGGAATTTTTTCATCGAACCAAGGCCTTGGGGTTTGTCCAACAAGTTCACATGGCTTGGAGGTCTATTTGAAGTATTTTGGTCAAGGGTTGAGGGCTCAGAGGTCAGCAGTTCATGCCCAGACAGTCAAAAGTCAAAGAAAGTCAACTGTCAGTCAAAGCAGTGGATGGTGGTCATTCTTGTGGAATTTGGGCACCATGGTCAATAATCAAGAGTTCATACAACTTGGGACATCACTTGAAGTCAAATTCTCAAGGAATTAGGGTTTGGGAGTCATCAGTCAATGCACAATTAGTCAGAAACCCTAAAAGTCAACTGTTGGTCAACTGTCTGTTTAATCAGTGATTGGATGATTGGAATTGGTTTGTGAGAGTTCATTCATGTCCAAATAGTCATCATACATCATGCCAAACACCATCATGGAAGAATTTGAAGCCAGATCATGAATTTCCCAAAATGGAAACTGGGCCTGTAACTGAAAACTGCCATAAATGGAAAGTCTTGATCCTCAAACTTACATTTTGATACAAGCCTCAAATGAATTTTTGCCCAACATGAAAGTTGAAGATCTTGTTCTCCCATTTCCAAAAAGTCCTAGAACTCTCAATTCCCATGTATGGTTGGCAAGTTATGATCGAATCGATTTTAGAAAATCTTGAACTTCAAAGGGCCATATCTCCCAAACCGTTTGGCCAAATTTGGTGGGGTTTTTTCCTACAAACCACATTTTTCATCCTCTTTCCAAAAATATAAATTTCATGACCCAAAACTTTACCAATCAAAATGGCATTTTTGGACCTTTTTCATTTAAATTCAAAGTTTGACCAAGAGTTGACTTTTTGACTCAAGCATCTTTTCAACATTTGGCCAATTGGAACAGCTCATAAATATCATTTTAAGTGTGTTTGCAAAGTCAAATTATGCAGCACATGTAAATCTATACTTGGTTACTTGAATTGTAAGAAAGGTACAAATACACCATGCTTGTCCTTGCTTTCCACAACCATGCCTTGGTACCTTCAAACAACAATTATGCAGCAAGTTTTCTGCCATAGTAAGCCTCACTTGCAGCCTAAAATTAACAGCAAAACAAGAAGCCATGCTTAGTTGCTTAGGAATTGGAAAAAAGGACATGTTTGTACCATACTTCCACAACCATATTTGTACTGCCCCATAGCAGAATTTTTGCCATGATTTTCTGTCTTCCACAACCATACCTTGCACATGTCCCTGCTGCCATTTTGAATTGCATTTGGCCTTACCACAAGGACCTTCACTCTTTGGCCAACCATGCTCTTACCCTTTGGCACATTTTTCTGTCAAAAACCTGGCCAGAATACAAAGGAGAATAGGACAGTAAAATATAAAAACCTCACTATTCTGTCATGAACAAGTAGCAGCCATACAACCACCTTACACTCATTACCACAAAACCCTTGGCATTTTCCTCTTCTAGAGATCTGTCACCACACTGCAGCAGAGAAAAGAAAAAAAACTTTGGCATTTGCTTCTCATAAAACCTTGCCACAAACCAACATAACAGCAAATAGAAACACCATTCTCCTGTCATTAAACAAAAACCAGCTGAACATACCATTAGCAGACCCTAAACATATGATATTTAAGTCTCTTTTTCTGGTTTTACAACCCTAGTTTTTCACAACCACAGCAGCCACAACCAGAAAACCTCTCATTCTCTCATCCTACACTTTGGCCAGAAGAGTATTTCTCAGCAAACCCTTTAAACAATCGAGCAAGCTGGTGATCCTTCCTCATTTGGACATCAGTTGAGAGCCTTTTGCAACCTCAAAACCTTGCTGGAAACCACATTTCGTGCTCTGGTTTTTCTCAAAGAACAGGCATGGCAGAAGTTGATTTGGGCATATCCAAGCAAGTGTGAGCTGAAACAAGTTCATCATCCATCATTTAGAGCTAGAGTCTTCACCTGTTTCAAGCTATCACACGCAAAGAGCCACTGATTCACTTTTTCTTCACAACCAAGTAAGTTTTTCGACCTTCCCTTTCCTTCAATCCATGGTATGTTTTTGGGTAGAGTATGCATCACTGAGTCTATTGCAAATTACATCATGTTAAATGGCTGATTCTATTGAGAGAAAATTGAATTTCATTTTCTGTGTTCATGGTAAACTCTGCTCGATTTGCTTGGCTGGAAAGGATTTAATGAAATTGGATGATGCATGTTTGTTGTTTGATGTATGTTAATGCTATTGATATGCATATGGTTGATTTCTGGGCATATTTGTTCATGTTGATTTTACATGATGACGATGAGTACTGCTGTTGCATAATCCATGGTTCTGTCCAGAAATTCATGTGATGTGTGTGTTTGGTTGTTGCTAAATGTTGTGGCCTGAACACCAATGCCATGTTATTGTATGACTTTGTTTGAAGATTGTTATAATGATGAACACATGATGTTTGCTGTTGAAACTCTAGAGCCATTTCCCAGTTTTTGTTGTTAGCTGATGTTGCTCTATGTTGCTCGAATATCATGTTTGTGGTACCATGTTGGTCTGCATGATTTTGTTTGAAATTTGTTTGCCATGATGATTGTTTGATGCTTGGTTGAAATTATGTTTGTGGACTACATAAAATGCCCTGCTGTGTGAAACCTACCATGCCCAGAGTTTCCTATGATTGTGTTTTGTTTGTTGTTGATTGATGTTACTGCATGATGACAGTACTTCCTTGCCATGATTAATTGTTAATGCTTTTGACTGCTTGCTATGTGATCATTGCCATGCCGTGTGTTTGTTTCAGTTCGAATGTTGATTGCTTAATGTTGGATGAACATGAGTGCTGCTGTTTGAAACCTCCTGACCATTGCCCTGAAGTTCATATGTTGATGTTTGTTATGTTTGGTCATAAGTGCTGGTTTATTAATTGATTGTGTGTTGATGAACCTACTGTGCTGTCCCCTGCTGTTCATATGCTGTTGTTGGATTTCATCGAAATTAATTACTTGCTGCTGTTTTGAACCTCATGAATATGCTTATAAAATCCATGGGAAATGGTGTGCTGTTGTTTGGTTGCCATTTGCACATTGATGCCATACTGTTACCATACTATTTGAAATGTTGCTTGATGATTTTACATGATGATGAATGCCTGCTGCAGCTTAGGAAACCTTGCCTAGAAATCTTCATGCTCATGTTATTTGGTTGTTATGTCATGAAAAAACATTGTTTTACCATGCTGTTATGCTATCAGCCATGCTGCAAATTGATGATGAATACATTGATGCCACATGAAAACCTTGCTGCAGTATTTGAAACTCTTTGAACATTTGTCCTGAGATCCATGTGAAACATTGTTGTATGCTGTTGTGATTGCTTGCTCGATTTTGTTTTATGATGAGATAACATGAAATTGATGCTGCAAGTGCCCTGCTGCTGTTATGATGAGCTGCCCATAACTTCCCATGATTTTGGTTGATTGTTGTTGGTTTGTTGTCCATGAGGTGTTGGTATGAGGGACATGCTATTTGCCATGGCTGTTTGATCTATTCTATTTGAAAAGTGGTTGATTGGATGTTGAACATTGATGTTTGAATACCTTGCTGTGGCTTGCTGTTGTTATAATGATTACATGATAATAATGAAATACTGCTTGCTGTTTATATGCTGTCATGTGCTTTTGTTTGGTTTGATATGATGCTGATGAACACATACTGCAATGCATACCCTGCTGCTGTTTTGCTATTTTTTGAGCTGCCCAGAAATCCATTGGTTTGTGACTGTTATGTGTGGTTTGTGGCTACTTGATTTGTTGCATAATTGTTCTGTTATATGCTGCTGTTCATTGGATGTTGGTTTGATCGGTTGCTTGAAGCAAAACATGAATGCTATGCTGTTGTGTGTTTAATGTTGGATTTGCTTGGATGTTGATTGAATGCGTATGAATGCCAAGCCATGCTGCACATGTCCTGCTGTTGTGTTTAAACCCTAAACTCATGTTTAGAAATTCTTGATTGTGTTTGCTGTTGTTTATGATGAGCACATGTTGATGATGATGAATGCTGTTGATTGCTTGATGAGTGAACATTGCTGAATGCTATGCCATTTTATGCTGGTCGAGTTTGTGCTGATGTTTGAATGAAATGCCTTTGTCATGCTGCACACAAACCCTAGGTTTTTCCAACTCAGAAAATTTGAGCTATTGGCCGTGTTCACTGTTCCATTGGCTGAGAGCCAATGGGAACATTTCGTTTCCCTCATCAAAACGCTGTAGTTTTAATTAGTGACTTCACTATTTACACAATTGCCATCGGTTGACTTGGTTTGACCCCATTTGCTATGGTTTCATGTTCATATTTCATCCAAATGTTCATCAACTTCCACAATTCATTTTAAATTCATTTTAACTCCAAAAATTGTGAGATTTTTTGCATTAAACTCATGAATGTGTCTAGTATTTTATGGTGAATTTTATTTAATTTTTCATGTTCTGGATTTTAGATGATAAATGATTTTTCAACATGTATGCCAAAATGACACCCTTTGCCATTTCAATTGTGAAATACTCATATTGTATCCAATGAGCTTGAAATTTTTTGTGGTGAAACTAGACACATTGACCCTCATTTCCATATAAAGTTTGTGCATTTATCATTTGTGGATTGAGAGTTATGATTTTTTGAAGTCATGTGTTGCATTTGGTGTCATACCATGATCATGCATTTTCCCTAATTTTTGTTCACATGCTTCCTCTTATCCAAATGACCTCAAATTTTGCATGAATCGTCTATCACATGTCTAGTTCATGTATGAATTTTCTTGGAATTAATCTTGCTGTTTTCCATTTGATTGTGAATTTTCTTCCATGCTTAGTCATTTGTTGACTTTTTGTGCTATACAGTGCCAAATCTTTTGGGAAATTCTCACATCATATTGTATGACCATGAAATTTCATATGTGATAACTAGACATCTCAAGCTTTGCATTGGTGTTAATCTCATTCATTTCTCATCTGTTTTCAATTTGATATGATTTTTTGAAGTTGACCCATGCTTGTTGACCTTCTTTGTGCATGCTTGAATTTGGTTTGACTTCATGATTTTCATTGACTGCCTTCCTCTCATCCAAATGGGATGAAATTTGACATGCTTACCATGCTATGTGTTAGGTTTGATCATGATTTATTTGGTGATTTTTGGAAAATGTTTAGATTGCTTTTGATGCAAGTCTTGCTGTTGACTTCAATGAGCTCCTGTCTGCCATGTTTTGACCTAAATGGTTCATGAAATGATGATGATGATTGATATGAGTGTGAATCCAATTGGTTGTGTTTCCTAATTGTTTGAACATGATTTTTGATACTTGACCCTCGCTGTCTTGACTTTCTCATTCACTTTTGACCCTAGGCTTGCCCTAGTGGTCCTGTTACTCACCTTTGAGTTTGTGATTTCAGGTTGACCATCAAATGGCCATTGAGACCATTTCTCTTGACTGGGCTTGGTTAAATATTGTTGTCTAACCCCCTTGTTTTGTAGGTGGCTTGGCTCACATGCCTTAAGCCTTGTGCCTTGCACATCCATGTGCCTCCAATTAACTGTTGGTGTCTGTTTCTATTTGTTTGGTTTGAAGTTGCATACTAACATCTGCTTGACTGTTTCAGGTGCTTTAGTTGCTTTTAGTTCCTTGTGAACTTTTGCTTTGCTTTGCTTGTATAAGCAATTTGCATTGAGGTATGCCTCCTTTACTTCATGTAGTCTGGAAGACCTGGCCTGTTACTTGGCCAGGCAACTGTCTGAAGTCCTCCTTAAGAGACAATGTTTGTGATTGTTTACTTTTGTCCTTGCATAGAGTCAAAGTCCTCCTAAGTGAAGAGGCAATTGGTGGAAGGTAGGGATATGCAATCTATCCCCCACTATTCAGTGTGTCATCTGCTTTGCTCACACCACTGTGTTGATGCATTGCGGATACAAACCCAAGATCTTGTACAAACTGTACAGTTGAGTCAGTTTTAAATGTGTAGAAGGGTTCCCACTTTCTGAACCCACACATTCTTGTCTTGAGCTCTCCCAGGCCAGGGATAAGAGCTGTGAGGTCTCATCCTCACTTCATCCTTTCATCTGCTTCACCTTAGCCCCTCAATGGCAAGGTTAAGAGCAACATTCACCCAGTTCCAGAGGTTTGTTTGTTGAGGTTGATATGACCCCTTGACTAAAACCTAACCCTTGTTTGAGCCACTTGTTTGTGTATAGCGTGTGCTATCTGTGCTTGTAGGATTGTTTGACTTGCTTCCTGTGCAAGTTAGGATAGTTTGACTTGCTTCCTGTGCAAGTTAGGATTAGTTTAGACTTGCTTCCTGTGCAAGTTAGGTTTTGCTTGGCTTGCTTCCTGTGCAAGTTAAGTGTGTGTGGCTTGCTTCCTGTGTGAGCCATGCTTAGGATAGGTTGGCCCGCGTGCCGTTTAGCTAGAAACCTTAACTTAGGGATGATTTGCATGATAACATCTAGGCTCGAGTCGTAGTCTCCCTAGTTGTGTCTCCCTCTGTTATCTGGTTAGGCTAGTCCTTTATCCCTGCGTAGGGGAACTACATCGCCCTGATCTTCATACCAGATGAAGTATGTAGGCAGGAGATTGAGCTGATCTCTCCGGGCGCCCTTTTTCTTTTTTTGTGTTGTCTGACCTTTGCTAGGCTCGAGTCCGTGACTCCTTAGCATTTGCTGTCTGTCTTGTTTGTGTGTGTTTGACAGTTATAGGCTGAGTCCCCGACTCCCTATCTATCTGTTGTGTTGTTTAGGTTCGGATGTCAATGTAAGTCCAGTGATTGGCATTTGGGCTCCACGTTTGCCTCTTTGCGTGTGTCTAGGTTCGGATGCTGACATAAGTCCAGTGATTGGCAGTCAGGCTCCACGTTTGCCTTTGCCTGTGTTTGTTTGCGTGCGTGTTAGCCGAGCTACGAATGCTCTGATTCTTCTCTCGTCCGAGAAGATACGTATGCATAGGATGCGATATCCTAGCGAGCATGTGTCGTTTCCCCAGTCCGAACTACTTCGACTCTGATGTCTATGCCTGATAGACTAAGTAGGCCCAGGATGCGACATCCTGCCGAGTTCAGTTTCAGTCAGTCTCTTTCCTTTCTTTCAGCCAGTGTGTGTGTGAATATTTGAGCAGTGTTTAGCAACCAATTTTCCTTCCTTTTGTGCGTGGATCCCGTAGAGTACTACGGATGCGTAGGGGTGCTAATACCTTCCCTTCGCATAACCGACTCCCGAACCCATTCTCTTTGGTCGCGAGACCATGTCTTTTCCTAGGTTTACTCTGAGCGTTTCCTTTCCCTCTTTTGGGATAAATAACGCACGGTGGCGGCTCTGTTGTTCTTTCTTTTCCCGCCGGTTTTTCGCGCGATGCGACAGCTGGCGACTCTGCTGGGGAAATTAGAGAAGTTGACCTATGCTGGTCCATCTTCCCTGAGCGAGTCTCTCCTAGCGCTCTTTAGGTTAGGGTTTTGGTTGCTTTATGCTGTGTTTATTTATTGCATTCATTATTTACTGTTTGCATTCATTGTCTGTTGTTTGCATTTATGTTTGTAATTATGTTTGCATTCATATTCATCTGTTCACCTGGCTGGTTGTCTGTTTCTCTCTGTTGGGGTGGGAGTTCTATGAGGTAAAAGGCCCAATACCCAGGCTATGAGTGAAATCTAGGAAACCTAGGAATAGAGTGATTCATGGGAAGCGGGTGGTGTACGCCACTTAGCGGAACATTGATATCACGAGCAGTTCAGACTCTGATGGGGTATTATCGGTGCATACATCGGGTGTGCACAGGATGATATTCTTGAAAGGGTTGTTTATCCTGCGTTTCTCTTGACCTTACCTTGGCCTAGACTACACCCGTGAGTGGGGAAGGGTTATTCATTACAGGTACTGTTGGTGACTTATGGTTCTGTTGGTGACTTATGGTTCTGTTGGTGACTTATGGTTCTGTTGGTGACTTATGGTTCTGTTGGTGACTTATGGTTCTGTTGGTGACTTTGGGTTCAGACAACAGTATATTCAGTTGACCTTGGGTTTTCAAGTTGGATTTGGGTTCTGAGTTTAGACCGAAGCTTCGACTTTGTGATCAGAGATGCACCGCCAGCCAGTTGTGTCTGCATCATGTGCATCATAGCATATTTATTTTCAAAAAGAAACGCAAAAAAAAAAGAATGAAAAAAAGAAAAAAAAAGAAAAAAAAAGAAAAAAAACTAATCCCTGCATGCATATCATTTCTCAGGTACATTTCAGAGCTTGTTCACTGATAGAGATGGCAACAGTCCCAGAGTTGAAGCGGAAGACTTGTATCTACGTTTTTCACCGGGAGCCTTTAACGCCTCTGATTGAGTTGGGCAGTCTTGTGACCAGTGATCGTCTGGGGGGTTTCGTGAATCAGTATGGGGATATCCTGACAGTGTTGAAGACAGTAGTTGACCCGGTGCCGTTGCAGACACTTCTTCAGTTCTATGACCCGGAGCTTAGATGTTTCACGTTCCAAGATTACCAGTTAGCACCTACTCTCGAGGAGTATTCTATATTGTTGAGCATCCCGATTCAGCATCAGGTTCCTTTCTTGGACGTACCAAAGGAGGTTGACTTTAAGGTTGTTGCCAGAGCTCTCCGGTTGAGTGTTAAGGAAGTTTGTGATAATTGGAAGCCCAGTGGGGGAGTTGTGGGTCTGCCATTGAAGTTTCTTCTGAGAATAGCCAGAGATGAAGCAGAAAAGGGGAATTGGGAAGTTTTTCACGCACAGCTAGCTGCCATGATCTATGGGATCATCCTATTTCCCAGTATGCCAAATTTCATTGACTTCACTGCTATCAGCATTTTCATCAGAGGGAATCCAATCCCTACTCTTCTAGCTGATACTTACTATGCCATCCACAGTAGGCATGGTAGGGGTGGAGCCATCAGGTGCTGTCTACCTCTCCTGTTCAAATGGTTCATGTCTCTTCTGCCAGCCAGTGGACCCTTTATGGACACTCAGAGCACTCTCAAGTGGACTCAGAGGGTCATGTCGCTCACCTCCTATGACATCAGATGGCAATCTTACCGGATGAATGTGAAGAATGTTATTATGAGCTGTGGAGAATTCCGGAATGTGCCACTCGTGGGGACCGAGGGTTGTATAAATTATAACCCAGTTCTTTCTCTTCGCCAGTTAGGTTTTGTTATGAGTAGAAGACCACGTGAAGCTGAGGTAGCTGAAAGTGTGTATTTTGAGAAGAAGGATGACCTTGTCAGGTTGGAGCAGATTGGGAGAGCTTGGAAGTCTATTGGTGTGAAGGATGGATCCGTCTTAGGGAAGAAGTTTGCCATTGCAATGCCCGATTACACTGATTGGGTAAAGAAGAGAGTGGAAACTTTGCTGCTACCCTACGATAGGATGGAACCGTTGCAAGAGCAACCACCTTTGATCCTTGCTGAGAGTGTGCCCGCGGAGCACTACAAGCAGGCCCTGATGGAGAATCGCCGTTTGAGAGAGAAGGAGCAAGACACCCATATGGAGCTGTACAAAGCCAAAGCTGATAAGCTGCACTTGGCCCATCAACTCAGGGAAGTGCAAGGAGAAGATGCTAGCAGACTGAGGAGTAAGAAGAGGTCATATGAGGAGATGGAGTCTATGTTAGATGCGGAGCATAGGGAATGTCTGAGGCTGCAGAGAGCAGAAGCCAGTTATCAGAAGAAGATCAGAGACTTGGAGAAGCAACTCAGAGACAAAGACGCTCAGTTGAAGAAGGAAGTAGAGTTGAGACAGAAATCAGAGGACCACCTTGGAGGAGAAGTCTTGGAGCTGAGAAGACAGTTGAAAGAGAAGATTACTCCTTTACCAGATTGTTCAGAATGCTCACAGTTGATCGACCAGTGCCATTACCTGAAGACCCTCATTCCTGAAGACCGTCTGTCTTAGTTTGTATCTCTGTTTGTATTTTGTTGAGAATCACCTCCAGGCTTGTTGGATGGGATTCATTTGCGTGTAAGCCATCTCTTGGATCTTTTGTTAAGAATCACCTCCAGGCTTGTTGGATGGGATTCTCTTTCTTTGTACGTTGTTTATTCAGATATTCTGTTGACATTGGTTGTATGCCTTTGTACCCTTATGTATATGTAAGGATGTCAGCATTGCCTTGTATCTGTTTGCTCTCTTGTTGCTGCAGGTTGCCATCTTTTCAGGATGGGTCAGGCTCTTTGAATGCCTGAGAAATGAGCATATCATGTGCATCATACGCATCATTTGCATCATACTCATATCATTTTGCATAACAGGTGTTCTTGGTCGTGACTTCTCACTCTTGGTTCCTGTTCAGGCAGGATAGCTGATCAACGTCCGCACCGCTACTCAACAAGACTGAATCAACAGAGAAGTATGGATCAATTTCAAGCTGAGTTGGCTGAGATGAAGGCAAGCATGGCCCAGTTTATGAACATGATGCAAGGGGTTGCGCAAGGTCAAGAAGAACTTCGAGCTATGGTTCAGAGACAAGAGGCTGCAAATCCACCGGTCAACCATGCTCCGCCAGAGGGAGGCCCGGTCAATGATAACAATATTGTTGCTGCTGTACCCGTCAACAACTATGCTGTAGGTGATGAGTTAGGGGGTATTCGAATCAACGGTCAACCTATTGTTCCAGATGCCGCTAATGCCAGAGTAGTCCGTGCTCCGGCCCGTAATCCTGTTCCGATTGTTGACAGACAAGAGGATATGTTCTCTCTGCTCAGTGAAGACGAAGACGTTCTGGGAAGGGTTAATGAAAGAGATCGTAAAGTTGAAGCTCTTGCTGAGAAGATCCGTGCTATGGAAAGTCAGAACTCTCTCGGTTTTGATGTTACTAATATGGGATTGGTTGAAGGTTTGAGAATCCCTCACAAGTTCAAAGCACCGTCCTTCGACAAATACAACGGTACTTCTTGCCCTCGCACCCATGTGCAGGCTTATTATCGAAAGATCTCTGCGTATACCGATGATGAAAAGATGTGGATGTATTTTTTCCAAGATAGTCTATCTGGGGCTTCTTTGGACTGGTACATGGAATTGAAGAGAGATTCGATCCGATGCTGGAGAGATCTGGGTGAGGCCTTCTTGAGGCAGTACAAACACAACATGGACATGGCACCGAGCCGGACTCAGCTGCAGAGTCTTTGTCAAAAATCCAATGAAAGCTTCAAGGAGTACGCTCAGAGGTGGCGTGAACTAGCTGCTAGAGTTCAACCCCCTATGCTGGAGAGGGAGTTGACAGACATGTTTATTGGTACTCTTCAAGGTGTGTTTATGGACCGGATGGGGAGTTGCCCGTTCGGTAGTTTTTCTGATGTTGTCATTTGTGGAGAGAGAACTGAGAGTCTAATCAAAGCTGGTAGGATCCATGATGCTGGTTCCTCGTCTTCATTAAAGAACCCTTCTCTGGGGCACCTCGTCGTAGAGAAGGAGAGACCAATGCTGTACAGCACAGAGGGGTGTGTACAGAACAAATGCTAACAGAGATCAATATCATCCAGTAGCTGCAGTGACTATTCCGGCACCTCAACCTCGTCAACAACAACAACCAAGAGTTCAACAACCGCAACAACAACAACAACAGCAGCGTCCTTATCAGCCCAGACAGAAATTGCAGGCTGATAGAAGATTTGATCCTCTGCCTATGTCTTACGCAGAGCTACTACCCGAACTACTCGGTTGGGGATGATTGAGTTGCGTACAATGGCTCCGCCTACAGTGCTGCCTCCTGGTTATGATGCAAACGCCCGTTGTGACTTTCACTCTGGGGCACCAGGCCACCATACTGAGAAGTGTCGAGCTCTCCAGCACAAGGTTCAAGATTTGATCGATGCCAAGGCAATCAACTTCGCTCCAGTGCCTAATGTCGTAAACAACCCTATGCCTCAGCATGGTGGGCATAGAGTGAACAATATTGAAGGAAAGAAGCTGAAGATCTGGTTGTTAATGTTGATGATGTTCAGACTTCTCTGCTAGTTGTGAAGTGCCGTCTGCTAAAGGGGGTGTCTACCGGGCTGTGATGAAGATTGTTTGGGCTGTGCAGAATCTGAGAATGGTTGCGACCAGTTGAGGACCGGTATCCAGGGTATGATGGATGAAGGTTGTTTGCAATTCAGTAGGGCTGTAAAAGATCGTGGAACAGCGTCAACTATCACCATTTACTTTAAACCGTCTGAAGAACGTGGACAAAGGGTCGTCAGTGCACCTGCAGCAAATGGTACCCCAGTTACCATTCCAGTGCCTGTAACCATCAGTGTTCCAACTACTATCGTCGCGTCTGGAAGAAGGGCTGTTGAGAATAGTAGAGCCGTGCCGTGGAAGTATGATAATGCTCACCGCAGTTACAGAAGGGCTGAAAGTCAGACAAGACCAGTGAATCAAACTCTAGTGACAATTGGTTTACCGAATAGAGTTCCTGCAACTGTTGGTCCAGCTGTGGATAATGTGGGGGGTCCAGGAGGTTTTACCAGAAGCGGTCGTCTGTTCGCACCGCAGCCTTTGAGGGACAATAATGATGAAGCTCTCGCCAGAGCAAAGGGTAAGCAAGCTGTGGTTGAGGAAGAGCCTGTCCAGAAGGAAGCGCCCGAGGGGTCATTTGAGAAAGACGTGGAGGAGTTCATGAAGATAATCAAGAAGAGTGACTACAAGATTGTAGACCAGTTGAATCAGACTCCGTCCAAGATTTCTATACTTTCACTGTTGATGTGTTCGGAGGCACACCGTAATGCCTTGCTGAAGATGTTGAATCTGGCTTACGTGCCTCAGGAGATTTCTGTCAATCAACTGGAGGGTGTGATGGCCAATGTGAGCACCAGGCATGGTGTAGGTTTCACCAATTTAGACTTACCGCCTGAAGGGCGAAACCATAACAAAGCCTTGCACATCACCATGGAGTGCAAGGGGGCAGTGTTGTCTCACGTATTGGTAGACACCGGGTCGTCGTTGAATGTGTTGCCTAAGCAGATTCTGAGGAAGATTGATGCGGAAGGGTTTGTGCTTAATCCCAGTGACCTGATCGTTCGTGCTTTCGACGGATCCAAACGTTCTGTGTGTGGGGAAGTTACCTTGCCTGTGAAGATAGGTCCTGAGGTATTCGATATCATCTTCTATGTTATGGACATCCCGCCTGCCTATAGTTGTTTGTTGGGGCGTCCATGGATTCATGCAGCAGGGGCAGTCTCGTCGACTCTCCATCAAAAGCTCAAGTATGTCTGGAACGGTCAGATTGTGACTGTGTGCGGTGAAGAAGAGATTCTGGTGAGTCATCTATCCTCGTTCAAATATGTTGAGGTGGATGGCGAGATCCACGAAACCTTATGCCAGGCGTTTGAGACTGTGGCTCTTGAGAAAGTGGCGTACGCTGAGCAGAGGAAGCCAGGTGCTTCAATTACTTCTTACAAGCAGGCTAAGGAGGTTGTTGATTCTGGCAAAGCTGAAGGCTGGGGCAAGATGGTGGATTTGCCGGTTAAAGAAGACAAATTTGGTGTTGGTTATGAGCCTCTCCAAGCAGAGCAGAATGGTCAAGCGGGTCCGAGTACTTTTACCAGCGCTGGGCTGATGAATCATGGCGACGTCTCTGCAACCGGTAGTGAAGACTGTGACAGTGATTGTGATTTGGACAACTGGGTTCGCCCGTGTGCACCAGGGGGGTCTATCAACAACTGGACGGCTGAAGAAGTGGTTCAAGTTACTCTTCTGACAGAGTAATTTTCTGTTGTTTTGTCATTTTGCATGAAAATCCTACGTTCTGCCCAAGGCGTGGTGATTCATTTTTGTA
Source organism: Lathyrus oleraceus (assembly GCF_024323335.1). Taxonomy (NCBI): domain Eukaryota; kingdom Viridiplantae; phylum Streptophyta; class Magnoliopsida; order Fabales; family Fabaceae; genus Lathyrus; species Lathyrus oleraceus. Next base: position 86,782,335 of record NC_066583.1, on the reverse strand, counting down.
GGGCCTCATCATGTTTGAATGATTATCATTAATGAAGGACATTTTTTGAACAAATTTTGTGATCCCTGTTTTTCTATGTTTTCCGTTTTCACTTTTTTTTTTCAAAACAATAAAAATGGCAATGTTTTTTGTTTTTTGTGACTTTATTGAACTCTTTTTCTAAAACAAAGCATCAAACATGCAGAAGCGATCTTATGGCATTCACTATGAACAGTTCTGTTATGGCTCAGTATGATTTCGACAATCCCATCTACCAAGCTGAAGAGGAGAGTGAGGAAGACTGTGAGCTCCCTGCAGAATTGGCCAGATTGCTGAAGCAGGAGGAAAGGGTCATCCAACCTCATCAGGAAGAGTTGGAAATTATTAATTTGGGTACTGAGGACGCCAAAAAAGAAATCAAGATTGGGGCTGTTTTAGAGGACTCTGTCAAGAGGAGGCTGATTGAGATGTTGAAAGAATATGTGGAAGTGTTCGCCTGGTCGTATCAAGATATGCCTGGTTAGATACAGATATTGTGATGCACCGATTACCTCTTAGAGAAGGATGTCCTTCGGTCAAGCAGAAGCTTCGTAGAACGAGTCCTGACATGGCAACTAAGATCAAGGAAGAGGTTCAGAAGCAGTGGGATGCGGGTTTTTGGCTGTTACCAGTTATCCACCGTGGGTGGCCAACATCGTTCCTGTGCCGAAGAAGGATGGAAAAGTCAGAATGTGTGTCGATTACCGGGATTTGAATAGAGCGAGTCCGAAAGATGATTTCCCATTACCTCACATTGATGTATTGGTTGATAATACGGCTCAATCCTCGGTATTCTCTTTCATGGATGGTTTCTCCGGATATAATCAGATCAAGATGGCGCCAGAGGACATGGAAAAGACGACATTCATTACACCTTGGGGCACGTTCTGCTATAAGGTGATGCCATTTGGGCTAAAGAATGCTGGTGCTACCTATCAGAGGGCAATGACGACTCTCTTTCATGACATGATGCACAAAGAAATTGAAGTGTACGTGGATGATATGATTGCGAAGTCGCAGACAGAAGAGGAGCACCTGGTTAATTTGCAGAAGCTGTTTGACCGGTTGAGAAAGTTCAAGCTGAGGTTGAATCCGAACAAGTGCACGTTTGGAGTGAGATCCGGGAAGCTCTTAGGCTTCATTGTCAGTGAGAAAGGGATTGAGGTTGATCCAGCTAAAGTCAAAGCTATTCAAGAGATGCCTGAACCGAAAACGGAGAAGCAAGTCCGTGGGTTTTTAGGGAGGTTGAACTACATTGCAAGGTTCATATCTCATCTAACTGCTACATGTGAACCAATTTTCAAACTGCTCAGAAAGAATCAAGCGATCAAGTGGAATGATGACTGTCAGAAAGCTTTTGACAAAATCAAGGAGTATTTACAGAAACCTCCAATCCTTATACCTCCAGTTCCAGGGAGACCTCTGATAATGTACCTGTCAGTGACTGAGAACTCGATGGGGTGTGTATTGGGACAGCATGACGAGTCTGGTCGAAAAGAGCATGCCATATACTACCTTAGCAAAAAGTTTACCGACTGTGAAACAAGATATTCACTGCTCGAGAAAACTTGCTGTGCTTTGGCCTGGGCTGCTCGCCGACTGAGACAGTATATGTTGAACCATACTACCTTATTGATTTCTAAGATGGATCCAGTAAAGTACATCTTTGAGAAGCCAGCTCTCACCGGACGTGTTGCCCGTTGGCAGATGATCTTAACAGAGTATGACATTCAGTACACGTCACAGAAGGCCATCAAAGGTAGTATTCTGTCAGACTACCTCGCCGAGCAACCGATTGAAGATTATCAGCCTATGATGTTTGAATTCCCTGATGAAGACATCATGTATCTGAAGATGAAAGATTGCGAAGAGCCTCTTGTCGAGGAAGGACCGGACCCGGATGACAAATGGACACTGATGTTTGATGGGGCTGTGAATATGAATGGTAACGGTGTTGGGGCAGTATTGATCAATCCTAAAGGTGCTCATATACCTTTTTCTGCCAGATTGACGTTTGACGTCACCAACAACGAAGCTGAGTATGAGGCTTGTATCATGGGGATAGAAGAAGCCATTGATCTGAGGATCAAAACACTTGACATATTTGGAGATTCAGCTCTAGTGGTCAATCAAGTCAATGGAGATTGGAATACGAATCAGCCGCATTTGATTCCGTATAGAGATTACACCAGAAGAATACTGACGTTCTTCAAGAAAGTGAAGTTGTATCATGTCCCCCGGGATGAGAATCAAATGGCTGATGCCTTGGCTACTTTGTCGTCTATGATCAAAGTTCATTGGTGGAATCATGTGCCACATGTTGCGGTGAATCGACTTGAGAGGCCTGCGTATGTGTTTGCAGCCGAGTCTGTTGTGATTGATGAGAAGCCGTGGTATTATGACATCAAGAATTTCCTCAAGACTCAGGAGTATCCTGAAGGTGCGTCGAAGAATGACAAGAAAACCCTGAGGAGGCTAGCTGGAAGCTTCTATTTGAATCAGGATGATGTGTTGTATAAGAGAAACTTTGACATGGTCTTGCTCAGATGCGTGGACAGACCCGAGGCAGACATGTTAATGCAGGAAGTTCATGAAGGTTCCTTCGGTACCATGCCGGCGGACATGCAATGGCTAAGAAATTGTTGAGAGCGGGTTATTACTGGATGACTATGGAATCCGATTGTTTCAAGTATGCTCGGAAGTGCCATAAGTGTCAAATCTATGCTGATAAGGTGCACGTACCACCAAGCCCTCTGAATATCATGAATTCGCCTTGGCCGTTTGCCATGTGGGGCATTGATATGATTGGGAAGATTGAGCCTACTGCTTCGAATGGACATCGCTTCATCTTGGTTGCGATTGACTATTTCACCAAATGGGTGGAAGCAGCTTCCTATGCTAACGTTACCAAACAAGTGGTTACCCGGTTCATCAAGAAAGAAATCATATGTCGTTATGGAGTTCCTGAGAGAATCATCACTGACAATGGTTCGAATCTCAACAACAAGATGATGAAAGAGCTTTGTAAAGATTTCAAGATTGAACATCACAATTCTTCTCCTTACAGACCGAAGATGAATGGTGCTGTAGAAGCGGCGAACAAGAATATCAAGAAGATTGTGCAGAAGATGGTCGTTACGTACAAGGATTGGCATGAGATGCTGCCTTTCGCTTTGCATGGGTACCGTACCTCAGTACGTACGTCGACCGGGGCAACCCCTTACTCCCTTGTGTATGGTATGGAAGCTGTCCTACCTGTTGAAGTGGAGATTCCTTCTCTGAGAGTTTTATTGGATGTCAAGCTGGACGAAGCCGAGTGGATTCGAACAAGGTTTAACGAGTTGAGCCTTATCGAGGAGAGACGGCTAGCAGCTGTATGTCATGGACAGTTGTATCAGAGAAGGATGAAGCGAGCCTTTGATCAGAAAGTGCGTCCTCAAAGTTATCAGATCAGTGATCTAGTTTTGAAAAGGATCCTCCCTCCCGGTACAGATAACAGGGGCAAGTGGACTCCTAATTATGAAGGTCCGTATGTTGTGAAGAAGGTCTTCTCCGGTGGAGCCTTGATGCTTACAACTATGGATGGTGAAGATTTTCCGTCTCCTGTCAACTCAGATGTAGTCAAAAAATACTTCGCATAAATTGACCCGCTGGACAAAAGAAAAAAAGAGTCCAGGCAAAAAATGGGCATCCCGACGAACCAAAAAACAGAAAAAAAGGTTCGGGCAAAAATTAGGGATAAAAATGAAAAAAGTATACACCCGGTAAGTCGAAAACCCGCAAGGGCGGCTTAGGCAAAAATGGGTATCCCGGTGGATTGAGAACCCGAAAGGGCGATCCAGGCAAAAGTTAGGGATTAAAGCGAAGACTACAGTCTGAGTTTGTCTGTACTTCATCGAGCTTTGTCGTCTGCCATCTCGAAAGATGTGATCCGTCCAGTCATTCTTCTCAGAAAGCAAGGAGTTGGGAGGAAAACTGATGATCTGTGAGTTATAACAGAATTGGGAAATAGTGGATGCTGTGTTCACGCTGCCATTAGGATAGAATTTTCCTTTTGTACGCAATTACCTCTTTCTAGGAATTGCTTCCTAATGTATTTGCCTCTTCCGGCACATTTTCGATCAATAAAAATCGTTATTCAGATAAATAGCTTTTCTGTTTTTGTTTTTACTGTTTTGTTTGCAAAAATGTTCGAATTTTTGATAAGCATTGCATATAAGAACATGAAGGCTACACAATAATGTGCAGAAAGATGAAACATTTGAAAATCATTTTGAATGTTGAGGACACTTGAGCGTATCTTGTCCATGTATCCCCTGGGGGCATTTTGTTGTGCTGTTTTTCAGGTTGGCATCTGTGAGGATGTTTCCTCAGCAGATATTTTCCCCAAGCAAGCTTGGAAGCTATCAGAGCTATGTTCCCCCGCGAAGACGTCTGTGGATAGCGCCTTCTATTCCCCAACAGATCTAAGGATTGCCTATCCCCAGCAGGCCTGTATTCGTCGATTTCCTCCCCGAGTGAGGCAGGTTTATTGAATTTTATCTCCAGTATTTATCCTACCTGTGGACCGAAGGACATCCCCAGCGGAGTTTACCTTTTCCCGGCAGCAGTGCTATGCTTCAACATGAATGTGAAGTCGCTTTACCATTCCTCAAGCAGAGTTCCCCGCAGAGTATTTCCCCAAGAGGAGTCTCCCCACAGAGTTGGAGTACCTGATCTTTTGGCTCCCTAGCCAGGGTTCATTTGCATTTTGCATGTAGTAATCATTGCATCCTCAAAAATCGCGTAGCATTCCCATTCGTAAATGGAGCATTACGCCATAGAAAAATTCAAACATATGCATTCATGTGTTAACTTCACCAGACCGTATCCCCGGCAGAGGCGGATCATTTCATTCAACGTCAGCACGACAAGTCTACTACAGTTGTTCTTGACAGCATTCAATTTTGTTTATTCCCCACAGAGGTTTATTTCCTCACCCGATGGTGACAGAGGTTTATTTCCTCACCCGATGGTGACAGAAAGTCTATTTCTCCTCAGTGAGACCCCCAGCAAGTGATCAGCCTTGCTTCAACATATCCCAGATTTTGTTTCTTGGTAATACCAGTAAGTGTCATGCCAGCACCCACGTGTGTCATCATTTTTGGTGTCGGTAAACACCATTGTTTCGGTGTCTGTAAACATCGAGTCTTCCTCCAGTCATCAGTAAATGTCTGGTCATTTTTGGTGTCGGTAAACACCATTGTTTCGGTGTCTGTAAACATCGAGTTTTCTCTCCAGTCATCAGTAAATGTCTGGTCAACATTGTTTGGTGTCGGTAAACATCATCTTTCGATGTCTGTAAACATCGAGTCTCCACCCAGTCATCGGTAAATGTCTGGTCATTTTTTTGGTGTCGGTAAACGCCATTGCTTCGGTGTCGGTAAACATCGAGTCTTTTCCTCAGTCATCGGTAAATGTCTGATAATTCCCAGCTAGAAATCCCCAGTAGAGTCATTTGTAAATGTCCTATCTGGTTTCCGGTTGCAAATATTTGTATCTCCCTAATAAATTTCTCATTCCCAGTCATCGGTAAATGTCTGGTCATTTCTTTGGATGTCGGTAAACATCATCTTTCGATGTCGGTAAACATCGTGTCCCACCCCAGTCATCGGTAAATGTCTGGTCATCTTTTGATGTCGGTAAACATCATCTTTCGATGTCGGTAAACATCGAGTCTCATCCCAGTCATCGGTAAATGTCTGGTCAGTAAAATCAAAATCCCCAGAAGTCGTCGGTAAACGTCTTGTCTGGTATCACCACAAAGATTTTGTTCCCCCCAAGTGGAGATGCCATCGGTAAATGGCCCCGTATTTCTTCGATATCGGTAAATGTCGAATTCCCAGTTACAGTAGCCATCGGTAAATGGCCAGTTTGAAGTTGACATCGGTAAATGTCAAGTTTCTTTGAAGCCACCATCGGTAAATGGTCTTGCTTCCTTTCAACATCGAATCTGTTTTCCCAGCAGCCATCGGTAAATGGTCTGGCTGAAGTTGATATCGGTAAATATCAAGTTCTAACCATCGGTAAATGGTTTTGTTTTCCAGAAGTTTGTTTTCCCCAGCCGCCATCGGTAAATGGTCGTGCTGAAGTTGATATCGGTAAATATCAAGTTTCCAGTTCTTCAACCATCGGTAAATGGTTTTGCTTTTCTGAAGTTGTCAATTGCAGTCGTCATCGGTAAATGACGCGGTTCTTCTTGTATCATATCCAGCTAGTGCAAATTCTACGGTTCTTTGGTATTCAATCCCTGTTTACCCTGAAAGTCTGACAGCCGTTGCTATCATCCGTTCGGGTTCCCAGCTGATTGAATAGGGGCAGCTGTAGCACCTCAAATTTGCACCTATCATTATGCATACATTTTCATAATAGGTCATAGCATATCATGATCCATTGCATAGCATTTGCATTGTCCCTCAGTTGCCTCAAGAGCAAGCAATCAGAAATTAGGTCAAACTAATCTCCTGATCAGTCAACCAAGCAAGCAAAGGAATTTTTTCATCGAACCAAGGCCTTGGGGTTTGTCCAACAAGTTCACATGGCTTGGAGGTCTATTTGAAGTATTTTGGTCAAGGGTTGAGGGCTCAGAGGTCAGCAGTTCATGCCCAGACAGTCAAAAGTCAAAGAAAGTCAACTGTCAGTCAAAGCAGTGGATGGTGGTCATTCTTGTGGAATTTGGGCACCATGGTCAATAATCAAGAGTTCATACAACTTGGGACATCACTTGAAGTCAAATTCTCAAGGAATTAGGGTTTGGAAGTCATCAGTCAATGCACAATTAGTCAGAAACCCTAAAAGTCAACTGTTGGTCAACTGTCTGTTTAATCAGTGATTGGATGATTGGAATTGGTTTGTGAGAGTTCATTCATGTCCAAATAGTCATCATACATCATGCCAAACACCATCATGGAAGAATTTGAAGCCAGATCATGAATTTCCCAAAATGGAAACTGGGCCTGTAACTGAAAACTGCCATAAATGGAAAGTCTTGATCCTCAAACTTACATTTTGATACAAGCCTCAAATGAATTTTTGCCCAACATGAAAGTTGAAGATCTTGTTCTCCCATTTCCAAAAAGTCCTAGAACTCTCAATTCCCATGTATGGTTGGCAAGTTATGATCGAATCGATTTTAGAAAATCTTGAACTTCAAAGGGCCATATCTCCCAAACCGTTTGGCCAAATTTGGTGGGGTTTTTTCCTACAAACCACATTTTTCATCCTCTTTCCAAAAATATAAATTTCATGACCCAAAACTTTACCAATCAAAATGGCATTTTTGGACCTTTTTCATTTAAATTCAAAGTTTGACCAAGAGTTGACTTTTTGACTCAAGCATCTTTTCAACATTTGGCCAATTGGAACAGCTCATAAATATCATTTTAAGTGTGTTTGCAAAGTCAAATTATGCAGCACATGTAAATCTATACTTGGTTACTTGAATTGTAAGAAAGGTACAAATACACCATGCTTGTCCTTGCTTTCCACAACCATGCCTTGGTACCTTCAAACAGCAATTATGCAGCAAGTTTTCTGCCATAGTAAGCCTCACTTGCAGCCTAAAATTAACAGCAAAACAAGAAGCCATGCTTAGTTGCTTAGGAATTGGAAAAAAGGACATGTTTGTACCATACTTCCACAACCATATTTGTACTGCCCCATAGCAGAATTTTTGCCATGATTTTCTGTCTTCCACAACCATACCTTGCACATGTCCCTGCTGCCATTTTGAATTGCATTTGGCCTTACCACAAGGACCTTCACTCTTTGGCCAACCATGCTCTTACCCTTTGGCACATTTTTCTGTCAAAAACCTGGCCAGAATACAAAGGAGAATAGGACAGTAAAATATAAAAACCTCACTATTCTGTCATGAACAAGTAGCAGCCATACAACCACCTTACACTCATTACCACAAAACCCTTGGCATTTTCCTCTTCTAGAGATCTGTCACCACACTGCAGCAGAGAAAAGAAAAAAAACTTTGGCATTTGCTTCTCATAAAACCTTGCCACAAACCAACATAACAGCAAATAGAAACACCATTCTCCTGTCATTAAACAAAAACCAGCTGAACATACCATTAGCAGACCCTAAACATATGATATTTAAGTCTCTTTTTCTGGTTTTACAACCCTAGTTTTTCACAACCACAGCAGCCACAACCAGAAAACCTCTCATTCTCTCATCCTACACTTTGGCCAGAAGAGTATTTCTCAGCAAACCCTTTAAACAATCGAGCAAGCTGGTGATCCTTCCTCATTTGGACATCAGTTGAGAGCCTTTTGCAACCTCAAAACCTTGCTGGAAACCACATTTCGTGCTCTGGTTTTTCTCAAAGAACAGGCATGGCAGAAGTTGATTTGGGCATATCCAAGCAAGTGTGAGCTGAAACAAGTTCATCATCCATCATTTAGAGCTAGAGTCTTCACCTGTTTCAAGCTATCACACGCAAAGAGCCACTGATTCACTTTTTCTTCACAACCAAGTAAGTTTTTCGACCTTCCCTTTCCTTCAATCCATGGTATGTTTTTGGTAGAGTATGCATCACTGAGTCTATTGCAAATTACATCATGTTAAATGGCTGATTCTATTGAGAGAAAATTGAATTTCATTTTCTGTGTTCATGGTAAACTCTGCTCGATTTGCTTGGCTGGAAAGGATTTAATGAAATTGGATGATGCATGTTTGTTGTTTGATGTATGTTAATGCTATTGATATGCATATGGTTGATTTCTGGGCATATTTGTTCATGTTGATTTTACATGATGACGATGAGTACTGCTGTTGCATAATCCATGGTTCTGTCCAGAAATTCATGTGATGTGTGTGTTTGGTTGTTGCTAAATGTTGTGGCCTGAACACCAATGCCATGTTATTGTATGACTTTGTTTGAAGATTGTTATAATGATGAACACATGATGTTTGCTGTTGAAACTCTAGAGCCATTTCCCAGTTTTTGTTGTTAGCTGATGTTGCTCTATGTTGCTCGAATATCATGTTTGTGGTACCATGTTGGTCTGCATGATTTTGTTTGAAATTTGTTTGCCATGATGATTGTTTGATGCTTGGTTGAAATTATGTTTGTGGACTACATAAAATGCCCTGCTGTGTGAAACCTACCATGCCCAGAGTTTCCTATGATTGTGTTTTGTTTTGTTGTTGATTGATGTTACTGCATGATGACAGTACTTCCTTGCCATGATTAATTGTTAATGCTTTTGACTGCTTGCTATGTGATCATTGCCATGCCGTGTGTTTGTTTCAGTTCGAATGTTGATTGCTTAATGTTGGATGAACATGAGTGCTGCTGTTTGAAACCTCCTGACCATTGCCCTGAAGTTCATATGTTGATGTTTGTTATGTTTGGTCATAAGTGCTGGTTTATTAATTGATTGTGTGTTGATGAACCTACTGTGCTGTCCCCTACTGTTCATATGCTGTTGTTGGATTTCATCGAAATTAATTACTTGCTGCTGTTTTGAACCTCATGAATATGCTTATAAAATCCATGGGAAATGGTGTGCTGTTGTTTGGTTGCCATTTGCACATTGATGCCATACTGTTACCATACTATTTGAAATGTTGCTTGATGATTTTACATGATGATGAATGCCTGCTGCAGCTTAGGAAACCTTGCCTAGAAATCTTCATGCTCATGTTATTTGGTTGTTATGTCATGAAAAAACATTGTTTTACCATGCTGTTATGCTATCAGCCATGCTGCAAATTGATGATGAATACATTGATGCCACATGAAAACCTTGCTGCAGTATTTGAAACTCTTTGAACATTTGTCCTGAGATCCATGTGAAACATTGTTGTATGCTGTTGTGATTGCTTGCTCGATTTTGTTTTATGATGAGATAACATGAAATTGATGCTGCAAGTGCCCTGCTGCTGTTATGATGAGCTGCCCATAACTTCCCATGATTTTGGTTGATTGTTGTTGGTTTGTTGTCCATGAGGTGTTGGTATGAGGGACATGCTATTTGCCATGGCTGTTTGATCTATTCTATTTGAAAAGTGGTTGATTGGATGTTGAACATTGATGTTTGAATACCTTGCTGTGGCTTGCTGTTGTTATAATGATTACATGATAATAATGAAATACTGCTTGCTGTTTATATGCTGTCATGTGCTTTTGTTTGGTTTGATATGATGCTGATGAACACATACTGCAATGCATACCCTGCTGCTGTTTTGCTATTTTTTGAGCTGCCCAGAAATCCATTGGTTTGTGACTGTTATGTGTGGTTTGTGGCTACTTGATTTGTTGCATAATTGTTCTGTTATATGCTGCTGTTCATTGGATGTTGGTTTGATCGGTTGCTTGAAGCAAAACATGAATGCTATGCTGTTGTGTGTTTAATGTTGGATTTGCTTGGATGTTGATTGAATGCGTATGAATGCCAAGCCATGCTGCACATGTCCTGCTGTTGTGTTTAAACCCTAAACTCATGTTTAGAAATTCTTGATTGTGTTTGCTGTTGTTTATGATGAGCACATGTTGATGATGATGAATGCTGTTGATTGCTTGATGAGTGAACATTGCTGAATGCTATGCCATTTTATGCTGGTCGAGTTTGTGCTGATGTTTGAATGAAATGCCTTTGTCATGCTGCACACAAACCCTAGGGTTTTTCCAACTCAGAAAATTTGAGCTATTGGCCGTGTTCACTGTTCCATTGGCTGAGAGCCAATGGGAACATTTCGTTTCCCTCATCAAAACGCTGTAGTTTTAATTAGTGACTTCACTATTTACACAATTGCCATCGGTTGACTTGGTTTGACCCCATTTGCTATGCTTTCATGTTCATATTTCATCCAAATGTTCATCAACTTCCACAATTCATTTTAAATTCATTTTAACTCCAAAAATTGTGAGATTTTTTGCATTAAACTCATGAATGTGTCTAGTATTTTATGGTGAATTTTATTTAATTTTTCATGTTCTGGATTTTAGATGATAAATGATTTTTCAACATGTATGCCAAAATGACACCCTTTGCCATTTCAATTGTGAAATACTCATATTGTATCCAATGAGCTTGAAATTTTTTGTGGTGAAACTAGACACATTGACCCTCATTTCCATATAAAGTTTGTGCATTTATCATTTGTGGATTGAGAGTTATGATTTTTTGAAGTCATGTGTTGCATTTGGTGTCATACCATGATCATGCATTTTCCCTAATTTTTGTTCACATGCTTCCTCTTATCCAAATGACCTCAAATTTTGCATGAATCGTCTATCACATGTCTAGTTCATGTATGAATTTTCTTGGAATTAATCTTGCTGTTTTCCATTTGATTGTGAATTTTCTTCCATGCTTAGTCATTTGTTGACTTTTTGTGCTATACAGTGCCAAATCTTTTGGGAAATTCTCACATCATATTGTATGACCATGAAATTTCATATGTGATAACTAGACATCTCAAGCTTTGCATTGGTGTTAATCTCATTCATTTCTCATCTGTTTTCAATTTGATATGATTTTTTGAAGTTGACCCATGCTTGTTGACCTTCTTTGTGCATGCTTGAATTTGGTTTGACTTCATGATTTTCATTGACTGCCTTCCTCTCATCCAAATGGGATGAAATTTGACATGCTTACCATGCTATGTGTTAGGTTTGATCATGATTTATTTGGTGATTTTTGGAAAATGTTTAGATTGCTTTTGATGCAAGTCTTGCTGTTGACTTCAATGAGCTCCTGTCTGCCATGTTTTGACCTAAATGGTTCATGAAATGATGATGATGATTGATATGAGTGTGAATCCAATTGGTTGTGTTTCCTAATTGTTTGAACATGATTTTTGATACTTGACCCTCGCTGTCTTGACTTTCTCATTCACTTTTGACCCTAGGCTTGCCCTAGTGGTCCTGTTACTCACCTTTGAGTTTGTGATTTCAGGTTGACCATCAAATGGCCATTGAGACCATTTCTCTTGACTGGGCTTGGTTAAATATTGTTGTCTAACCCCCTTGTTTTGTAGGTGGCTTGGCTCACATGCCTTAAGCCTTGTGCCTTGCACATCCATGTGCCTCCAATTAACTGTTGGTGTCTGTTTCTATTTGTTTGGTTTGAAGTTGCATACTAACATCTGCTTGACTGTTTCAGGTGCTTTAGTTGCTTTTAGTTCCTTGTGAACTTTTGCTTTGCTTTGCTTGTATAAGCAATTTGCATTGAGGTATGCCTCCTTTACTTCATGTAGTCTGGAAGACCTGGCCTGTTACTTGGCCAGGCAACTGTCTGAAGTCCTCCTTAAGAGGCAATGTTTGTGATTGTTTACTTTTGTCCTTGCATAGAGTCAAAGTCCTCCTAAGTGAAGAGGCAATTGGTGGAAGGTAGGGATATGCAATCTATCCCCCACTATTCAGTGTGTCATCTGCTTTGCTCACACCACTGTGTTGATGCATTGCGGATACAAACCCAAGATCTTGTACAAACTGTACAGTTGAGTCAGTTTTAAATGTGTAGAAGGGTTCCCACTTTCTGAACCCACACATTCTTGTCTTGAGCTCTCCCAGGCCAGGGATAAGAGCTGTGAGGTCTCATCCTCACTTCATCCTTTCATCTGCTTCACCTTAGCCCCTCAATGGCAAGGTTAAGAGCAACATTCACCCAGTTCCAGAGGTTTGTTTGTTGAGGTTGATATGACCCCTTGACTAAAACCTAACCCTTGTTTGAGCCACTTGTTTGTGTATAGCGTGTGCTATCTGTGCTTGTAGGATTGTTTGACTTGCTTCCTGTGCAAGTTAGGATAGTTTGACTTGCTTCCTGTGCAAGTTAGGATTAGTTTAGACTTGCTTCCTGTGCAAGTTAGGTTTTGCTTGGCTTGCTTCCTGTGCAAGTTAAGTGTGTGTGGCTTGCTTCCTGTGTGAGCCATGCTTAGGATAGGTTGGCCCGCGTGCCGTTTAGCTAGAAACCTTAACTTAGGGATGATTTGCATGATAACATCTAGGCTCGAGTCGTAGTCTCCCTAGTTGTGTCTCCCTCTGTTATCTGGTTAGGCTAGTCCTTTATCCCTGCGTAGGGGAACTACATCGCCCTGATCTTCATACCAGATGAAGTATGTAGGCAGGAGATTGAGCTGATCTCTCCGGGCGCCCTTTTCTTTTTTTGTGTTGTCTGACCTTTGCTAGGCTCGAGTCCGTGACTCCTTAGCATTTGCTGTCTGTCTTGTTTGTGTGTGTTTGACAGTTATAGGCTGAGTCCCCGACTCCCTATCTATCTGTTGTGTTGTTTAGGTTCGGATGTCAATGTAAGTCCAGTGATTGGCATTTGGGCTCCACGTTTGCCTCTTTGCGTGTGTCTAGGTTCGGATGCTGACATAAGTCCAGTGATTGGCAGTCAGGCTCCACGTTTGCCTTTGCCTGTGTTTGTTTGCGTGCGTGTTAGCCGAGCTACGAATGCTCTGATTCTTCTCTCGTCCGAGAAGATACGTATGCATAGGATGCGATATCCTAGCGAGCATGTGTCGTTTCCCCAGTCCGAACTACTTCGACTCTGATGTCTATGCCTGATAGACTAAGTAGGCCCAGGATGCGACATCCTGCCGAGTTCAGTTTCAGTCAGTCTCTTTCCTTTCTTTCAGCCAGTGTGTGTGTGAATATTTGAGCAGTGTTTAGCAACCAATTTTCCTTCCTTTTGTGCGTGGATCCCGTAGAGTACTACGGATGCGTAGGGGTGCTAATACCTTCCCTTCGCATAACCGACTCCCGAACCCATTCTCTTTGGTCGCGAGACCATGTCTTTTCCTAGGTTTACTCTGAGCGTTTCCTTTCCCTCTTTTGGGATAAATAACGCACGGTGGCGGCTCTGTTGTTCTTTCTTTTCCCGCCGGTTTTTCGCGCGATGCGATAGAAGGGACGATCATCATTTAACCGTAGGCTACACCGAAGGGTCATCGAGGGACAAAATCGTATTTTCGAAGGCAACATCCGAGGGACTATGATTTATTTTATGATGATTTAATCGAAGGGCCATTGCTAAGTGTATCCCCACATTCGCGGGACATGACCGTTATACCGTAATACCGTAAGGCGGCAAAGAGAGGTCCAAGATTACTTATTTAAAGGTCATGTTTTAAAGTCAATTAAGTAATTAAGTCCATACTAAAATCAATACATTAAAATTAATACATTAAAATTAAGACATTAAAATTAATACATTAAAATTGATTAAGCAATTTAGGGTGAGTCTCCCCAAGGGTATCCCACAAATAAAGTGGAAGACCTAAACGGCGATCTTTTTTCTGGGACATATGAACCTTTGCAAAATTCAACAAACGGGTTAGCATACCAAATCCGGGTGCAATCGAGGATTACACCGTAAAAGAAAAACAGCAGCAAGAAAACAGTGTATAATTAACATAGAATCGACCAGATACGCATAAGACATAACAAACAAAATATTGGCGGCTGCCCTTGTTCGCCTCTGCTTCGCCTAGCGAAGGTCTAGCGAACACTCGCTGCGCGCTCGCTTAGCGATGTGCTAGCGAGCGGCTGCGGGTTTTGAATTTCAGAACAGTATGACGTCAACCTGCGGCATGGCTTATGGCATCCAACACATAATTATATGGTTCAGCATTCACAATATCCAGGCACACTTAAATTCACATGCAAAACCTCAAATATGTTTATGAATTCAATTATATTATCACATGCAAGTTAAGAACATAAAGCGGTATCACATGCAAATTAAGAAAATAACACGATAATAGTAATGCAAACCTGTTGGCAATCGAATTGCAACCTTGAATTGGCGAGCCGGATTGAGTTGGGCGGCGGTAGCTTCGGAGCGGAGAAGCGGCCTTCAGGGTTTCTGCACTCGGAACTTTCTAAAGTAGCCTCCAGGGTTTCTGTGCCAGGGTTTTCGTCCCTCTTCCTCCGTTTTTCGTCCTCCTTTTCATTACTGAAGTGCTGGTATTTATAATGCCTTTTTCATGACCTAATGGGCTCAGAATGAAGCCCGAAATTTTTTGTTGTCTGTCAGCCTCGCTAGGCGAGCTGGTAGCGAACGTTTGCTTCGCTAGGCGAGCGTGTAGCGAACGTAACGTTCGCTAGGCGAGCGTGTAGCGAACAGGCCAGTTTGGGCCATTTTCTGGATTGGGCCATTCGTGAGCTAGGCCTTTGTCCCTTTAAGATCAGTGCCATAAAATGAGTCGGAATGCCCCTGAAAAATGTCTTGAACTATTGATGGGCAAATTTTGGGGTATGACAGCTGCCCCTGTTCAATATTCTTGAACCGAGAGAGTCAGAATGGTATGTACGCCATTCGTGGTCTGGAGGTGAAAGATTATTGAACACTAGAATGCCCCAACAATTTGCGCTTGTCCATCAGTCTTGACGGAGATGGGCTTAAAGATGCCATCCAGGAAGTTTGATGAGGAGATTTCCAGATTGTGTCGTACGTTAGACGATATCTGGAGACATGGGTGTCACACCGGGTCGTACATCAGACCGTATAGTGAGTCATCCATTATGCTGCCGACTTCGCCGGGGAGTCGGAGTATGCTATACACTGCTGGGGATAAGGGATCAGAATGGATCATACACTGGACCGTATCTGAATACCAGAGTGAGCTGTTCGTTAGGCAGATGACTTTGCCGAGGATGAAAAATCAGAATGGATCGTACGCTAGATCGTCTCTGAGTTGAAGATCCAAATGGGTCTTATGATAGACTGTATTGGAGTTGCAGGATGAGCCGTCCATTAGGCTGAATCTGATGATAAAAGGGGGTAGTCGTACACTAGACTACACTTCAGAAATGTACCGTACACTAGGTAGCATCTGAGAAGATGAAGGTTTAACTTGGTCGTACATTAAATCATATCTGAGCAGAATGAGTCGTCCATTAGGCTGAATCTGCTGAAAAGGGAGTAGTCGTACACTAGACTACCAGTCAGAAATGTACCTGTCCGAAGGTAGCATCTGAGAAGATGAAGGTTTAACTTGGTCGTACATTAAACCATATCTGAGCAGAATGAGCCGTCCATTAGGCTGAATCTGCTGAAAAGGGAGTAGTCGTACACTAGACTACCATTCAGAAATGTACCTGTCCGAAGGTAGCATCTGAGAAGATGAAGGTTTAACTTGGTCGTACATTAAACCATATCTGAGCAGAATGAGCCGTCCATTAGGCTGAATCTGCTGAAAAGGGAGTAGTCGTACACTAGACTACCATTCAGAAATGTACCTGTCCGAAGGTAGCATCTGAGAAGATGAAGGTTTAACTTGGTCGTACATTAAATTGTATTTGAGCAGCTTCTAGTCTAACTTGGTCGTACATTAGATTGTATTTGATGACTGGAAGGTCTAACTTGGTCGTACATTAGACTGTAGTTGATGACTGGAATGAGCCGTCCGTTAGGCTGAATCTGGTGCTGAAAGGGGTAGTCGTACGCTAGACTACGCTTCAGAAATGTAAGGTCTAACTTGGTCGTACATTAGACCGTATTTGAGTTGTTGAAGGTCAGAATGGATCGTACGTTAGATCGCATCTGAGTTGTTGAAGGTCAGAATGGATCGTACGCTAGATCGCATCTGAGTTGTTGAAGGTCAGAATGGATCGTACGCTAGATCGTATCTGAGTTGAAGGAGTCATATGTTGAGCTGAATCAGAATGAACCGTACGCTAGGCTATATCTGCTAGTATTTGTATATGTTGTATTGGCAATGAATGTCTGGGATGAGCTTATAGATGCCATCGTTAGGAGGATGTCAGAATGAATAGTGACATGAAGTATATCTGAAAGATGTATCTGAAGAAGAAAGTAGTCGTACGCTAGACCACACCTCGGAATGTACCGTACGCTAGGCAGTATCTGAGGGATATAGTTGCATCTTGAACGTAATTGATAAAGATGTCTGTCTGAATGGACCTTTGTTTTGACTATGTCAGGAGGATAATTGACCTGAAAAATAAAGTTAGCTTCATGCCATGTCATGATGCATGAGATGCAAATGTTGTATGCATGCGTATGCTGTGAAATGATGTAATGAGTGAATTATGCGTCTGGAATAAATGAGAGCATTGTATACATGTATATGTTATGAAATGATGTAATGTATATGATGCGGAATGAAAATTGTATGTAGGTATGTGATGTGAAATGGTGTAATGAATGCACTATGCGTCTGAAACGTTCTTCCAGGGGACTCTACTGGGGAAACCAATCTCAGTCTTCGGGTCGGAGATATTTGTATTGATGACCCTGTCTCAGCTGGGGGATTTGATTTCTGTCTGATGGTAGAAACATTCGACAGAGCCTGGCTGGGGATAGAAGAGATGACCAATTCGTCTAGTGATGCCCATTTCTTCTGGGGAATAACTGGCTTAGTCGGGGAATCGAATTAGCAACAGATTCATTGGGAAGCGTGATTAGACCTTCTCCTCGATCCTGAAGTCGTGTAGTAATTGCTATTACTATTCTAGGCAGGCATTTTTGGTAAACATTGATCATATTCAAGTGCATAAATCAATTCAAAGTAAATCAATGGACGTTTACGCAAACAAAACAGAAAAGGTAAAACAAAAGCATCTTTTTGGAAATGAAATTGTATTGATTTTGAAAGAGGGCCTATAAATAGGCAATTTGAGTACAAGGAGACAGAAATCCTAGTAAGAGGAAATTGTCAAGAAAACAAAGAGAAAAGCTATGCAGGAAAAGTCCTATCGATTCTAATTCCACTACTGTCATTATGTCTTCAAGCCTCTCATCTCCTGCTGTCGGATGAAAGTGATTGGCTTGTTCAGTCCCTTGAACTTGGTTGAAGCAGACAGAGAACGGGGCATAGTCATACGCTTTAATCCCTAATTTTTGCCTGGACCGCCTTTTCAGGTTTTCAGTCCACCGGGATACCCTTTTTTTGCTCAAGCCGCCTTTTCAGGTTTTCGACTTGCCGGGTGTATGTCTTTATATGTTTATCCCTAATTTTTTGCCCGAACCCTTTTGGTTCGCCGGGATGCCCTTACTTTTGCCTAGGTACGTCGACCTAGCGGGTATCTTTTATGCGTAGTATTTTTTAACTATGTCAGCGTTCACAGGATGCGGGAACTCTTCGCCATCCATTGTAGCAAGCATCTTGGCTCCACCAGAGAATACTTTCTTGACTACAAATGGTCCTTCGTATGTGGGAGTCCATTTGCCCCTGGGATCACCTTGTGGTAGAATGATACGCTTGATAACTAAGTCGCCGATTTGGTACACTCGTCTCTTGACCTTTTTGTTAAATGCCTGGGTCATGCGCTTCTGATATATCTGCCCATGACAAACAGCCGCAAGTCTCTTCTCATCAATCAGATTTATCTGATCGAGTCGAGTCTGAATCCATTCATCTTCATCTAAGCCCGCCTCTTTCATGATTCTTAGAGAGGGAATCTGAACTTCCACTGGTAAAACGGCTTCCATTCCATAGACTAAAGAGAAAGGGGTTGCCCCTGTCGAAGTGCGCACTGAAGTGCGATAACCATAAAGAGCAAAGGGTAACATCTCATGCCAGTCTTTGTATGTTACTGTCATATTCTTGATATTGTTAGCAGTCCCCACGGCGCCGTTCGTCTTTGGCCGGTACGGAGAAGAGTTATGGTGTTTTATTTTGAACTGCATGCAGAGTTCAGTTTAGTACCATTGTCAGTGATAACTCTTTCAGGAGACATCATGTTTCTCGAATGTATATTTGATAAGATCCATCTTAGAAATCAATAAAGTGGTATGATTCAACATATACTGTCTTAGTCGGCGAGCAGCCCAAGCCAAAGCACAGCAAGCTTTCTCGGGCTGTGAGTATCTTGTTTCACAGTCGGTACCTTTTGCTAAGGCAGTGTATGACATGCTCTTTTCGACCAGACTCGTCATGTTGCCCCAGCACACCTTATGGAATTTTCTAACACGGCCAAATACATGATTAGAGGTCTTCCTTCAACTGGCAGCATCAGAATTGGAGGTTCTTGGAGATACTTCTTGATTTTGTCGTTCATCATTCCATACCATCTCTTGATTTTTCTTTTTTAGTAATTTGAAGATGGGTTTGCAAGCTGCAGTCAAGTGCGGAATGAATCGGGCAATGTAATTCGAGTGCCCCAAGAAACCTCTGACTTCTTTCTTGTCTATTTCAGTACCCAGATTTGCAATTTCAATTGATTCCTCCTGCGGCTGTATGGTCTTTTCTTCTTGTAGTACCAGTCTGGCAAGTTCTCCAGGGACTTTACAACCTTCCTCACTTCCATCCTCAGCTTGGTAGATCGGATTTTCAAAGTCATAATGAACAGTAGCAGAGCTATTATCAACAGGATCCAGAGTGAATATGGATACGCGATTTGTTACGTGAGTGTGTGCAAGAAAACATAGCTTGTTTGAAAAAAATGATAGGAAAGATAAAGAGCGCAATATTTGACTGCAAAAAGTCCATTGATTTATTGAATATGAATATGCTTATGAAAATGACAAACCCTTAAAATTAGCTATTATGCCCCGGGTATAGACACAATGCTTTGAACCACAAAAATAGCAATAACAATTACTCCTGACTAAAGGAAATCGGGATAATGTCTTCAGCCTTCCGATTATTGAGTCCGTCACCAATTGTTGGGAAAATCCAGCTATCCAGGTCGCAACCGCTATCAGTATCCTCCACAGCATTGACAGTCTTGTCATGATTAGGCAGAGGGGCAGTGATGACATTAGGAGTCTCCGGAGGCTCGAACTCAATTTCCCCAGCGTCGATCATATCCTGAATTTTGTTCTTCAACAACCAACAATCGTTTGTATCGTGCCCGGGGCTATCGGAGTGATATGCACACCTGGCATTGGGATTATAACGAGGCGAAACAGTGTTGACATTTGCAGGAGGACCTCTGAGAGTGATTAAGTTTACCTTTAGCATACTTTGCAGTGCTTGTGCTAAAGTCATATTGAGCTTGGTAAACTGCCTTCTTGGTCTGTCTTGTCTTTGCTGGAAGTTTTGAGCTGGCGGGGCTGCGATTGTCACTGCTCCAACGGCATGGTCACCATTTCTCCTATTGTGATTCTTTTGACCGTACACAGCATTTGACTCATTCTTCCCATGGTAGGACTTCTTGCTGCTTGTAGAGGTAACTGCCTGTATCTTTCCACTTCGAAGGCCGCTCTCCACCCGTTCACCTGTCAGTATAAGTTCAGTGAAACCTGATGAAGAACTCCCCAGTAGGTGGCTGTAGAATGGGCCAGTCAGAGTACCCATGAACAGGTCTACTAATTCTCGGTCGGTCATAGGGGGTTTGACCCTGCCGGCCAAATCTCTCCATTTCTGAGCATACTCTTTGAAGCTTTCTTTAGATCCCATAGTCATATTCTGCAACTGTAGCCGAGTAGGCGCTAATTCAGAATTGTACTGGTACTGCTTATAGAAAGCTGTTGCTAAATCAGTCCAGGTGCGGATGTCAGAGCTCTCGAGCTGATAATACCATTCCAACTGAGTGCCAGACAGACTTTCTTGGAAGAAATGGATCCACAGTTTCTTATCAGTGGTGTGCGGCTGAATCTTTCTCACATAGGCCCTTAGATGCATCTGAGGACAGGATGCACCATCGTACTTAGTGAAAGTGGGGATTTTGAATTTGCGAGGAATGGTCACATCGGAGACTAGACCCAAACTTTCGAAATCCAGACCAGGTGCCTTCTGACCCTCCATGGCTAGCATGCGTTCTTCCAGCAATTTATACTTATCATCCCTTGGAGAGTACTGTTCATTTTCATATTCTTCATCGTCATCCTCAGGATTGGAGAAATCAGCATTCTCTTCCTCTGAATCATTCTCCGCCCCCTCTTCTGGACCATTCGGGATTCCAAATTTGATTCCCGTAGCCTGTCCTTTACGCCTTCTTCCCGGGTTAATGAAACTCACAGCTTTCTTGTCTCTCTTCTTTTCGACCAAAAGAGCCCTCAGTTCCTCCTGCCCCTTGGATAAGCTTAGCATCATCTCCTTGAATTGAGCATTCTGAGTCTGGAGATCTTTGACAGTTTGTTCGAGATCCATTTTTCTGTTTGGAGGAAAACCGTGAGAACATTGATCCCTTTAGAGTACCTGTTATGCAATGTTATGTTATGCTATGCAATGTATGAAATGTTTTCAAGGCCTTTTGGAATTTAACTTTGTATAGACTACCAAAAAAGGAAACTTTTTTTTGTTTTTTTTTTTTGTTTTTTTTTTTTTGTTTTTTTTTTGTTTTTTTTGTTTTTTTGTACAAAACAGGGCAAAGTTAAATCCCTAAGTCCTTGAAATGGTTAGTACAATGTTATGATGTCATGATGTTATGATGTTAAGATGTTATGATGTTATGAGGTTAAATAAATAACAAGCACAAGCAAGTCACATAACCATCATTCCTAGGTTTTAAGGCTTGCATGAGTTCCATAGGTAAGTACCCTCCCCACTGAAGTTTGGTTGGTTCAACCTGTCCTAGAATAGTAACCGGGTTCTAGAAGGATCTCCAATCATTGACCTTCCTTTAAGTCCACTTCAGTGCAACACCAAGTGGTTGACCGAAGCTTCCCTAAAGTCCAATCTCAAAGAGTGTAGTATCGAGTCTCAACCAACCCCAGTCGGAACCGAAGTCAGTTATCTCACTACTTTCTAATGGCCAGGATGAGTCAATTAGGGTTCTAAAGGTCTGGTTAATGCTTTAATGACACCACGCGGAAGCCAAATTTTTCCTCAAGTAACATGAGGAACATCAGGACAACCAAAGTGTCACATTAACCGTAGCCATCATTTTAACCATTCCAGTATACGCCGGATAGTCGCGATGATCTATTGCTACTTACCTAAGGTACACTAGATCCGGGTGTAGGATCTTTCACTCAAGAATACCCAAGCAATCCCTTAAAAGTAAATCAGACATTTTTAAATAAGTGATCTTGTTTTTTAAGGTAACCTCTCTTTTTAAAGTGTCCCCAGCAGAGTCGCCAGTTCTGTCATACGGTGAACTGACTTGGGGTATTTTGCTTTTTATCGCAATGTCGCGGATAGCAAGAGTCGCCATCGACTTTTCTTTTATCCAATAAGGAAAGGTGGAAAAGAACAGGAAAGACCTCAATAGATTTTGGGTTCGGGAGGTACATTATACAAAGGGAAGGTGTTAGCACCCTTTGTATCCATGGTTATCCATGGGCTCTTAATTACTGGATCACTTATATTTTTGTCTGAAAAGTGTCGGTGAATTGCTTAAAAAATGTTTGAAAGAGAGTTTAACTTTGTAATGATTCTCGTATGAATGTATACAAAGTATTTATCTCATTTGATTTTGAAAATGGTTTAGAAAAATATAACTCGGTAATGATTCTAGTATGAATGTATACCAAGTGGTGATTTTCTAGGATTTGTAAAGTGTAAAGTGTGAGGGGTGGAAAATGTTTTAGGTTATGATCCAGTAATTGAGAGTTATACCTTCCTGAGGTCGTTATGGGCATTTCCTATCCTTATGAGGGTAAAACTGTCCTTACTATTGAGAAGTAAGTAGTTTTATCCTTTGGATGTTTAAGGGTCATCGTAGGGTCATCGATAGGTCATTGAAGGCAACAGTTGTAGGGATACCTTAGCATTCGAAGGGACGATCATCATTTAACCGTAGGCTACACCGAAGGGTCATCGAGGGACAAAATCGTATTTTCGAAGGCAACATCCGAGGGACTATGATTTATTTTATGATGATTTAATCGAAGGGCCATTGCTAAATGTATCCCCACATTCGCGGGACATGACCGTTATACCGTAATACCGTAAGGCGGCAAAGAGAGGTCCAAGATTACTTATTTAAAGGTCATGTTTTAAAGTCAATTAAGTAATTAAGTCCATACTAAAATCAATACATTAAAATTAATACATTAAAATTAAGACATTAAAATTAATACATTAAAATTGATTAAGCAATTTAGGGTGAGTCTCCCCAAGGGTATCCCACAAATAAAGTGGAAGACCTAAACGGCGATCTTTTTTCTGGGACATATGAACCTTTGCAAAATTCAACAAACGGGTTAGCATACCAAATCCGGGTGCAATCGAGGATTACACCGTAAAAGAAAAACAGCAGCAAGAAAACAGTGTATAATTAACATAGAATCGACCAGATACGCATAAGACATAACAAACAAAATATTGGCGGCTGCCCTTGTTCGCCTCTGCTTCGCCTAGCGAAGGTCTAGCGAACACTCGCTGCGCGCTCGCTTAGCGATGTGCTAGCGAGCGGCTGCGGGTTTTGAATTTCAGAACAGTATGACGTCAACCTGCGGCATGGCTTATGGCATCCAACACATAATTATATGGTTCAGCATTCACAATATCCAGGCACACTTAAATTCACATGCAAAACCTCAAATATGTTTATGAATTCAATTATATTATCACATGCAAGTTAAGAACATAAAGCGGTATCACATGCAAATTAAGAAAATAACACGATAATAGTAATGCAAACCTGTTGGCAATCGAATTGCAACCTTGAATTGGCGAGCCGGATTGAGTTGGGCGGCGGTAGCTTCGGAGCGGAGAAGCGGCCTTCAGGGTTTCTGCACTCGGAACTTTCTAAAGTAGCCTCCAGGGTTTCTGTGCCAGGGTTTTCGTCCCTCTTCCTCCGTTTTTCGTCCTCCTTTTCATTACTGAAGTGCTGGTATTTATAATGCCTTTTTCATGACCTAATGGGCTCAGAATGAAGCTCGAAATTTTTTGTTGTCTGTCAGCCTCGCTAGGCGAGCTGATAGCGAACGTTTGCTTCGCTAGGCGAGCGTGTAGCGAACGTTCGCTAGGCGAGCGTGTAGCGAACGTAACGTTCGCTAGGCGAGCGTGTAGCGAACAGGCCAGTTTGGGCCATTTTCTGGATTGGGCCATTCGTGAGCTGGGCCTTTGTCCCTTTAAGATCAGTGCCATAAAATGAGTCGGAATGCCCCTGAAAAATGTCTTGAACTATTGATGGGCAAATTTTGGGGTATGACAATGAGGAATATTGGGTCTTGTACAAACCATAACATACATCAAACTACTAACGACCGACGAGTACAAAATGTTATTCATACTCAACTTTTCTTCATCCATAGATGGACATAGTTTATGACTAATCTTGAAATGAGAAGCAAGTGGAATGCTTACCGCTTTAGCCTTAGCCATACTAAAACGCCGAAGGACTTTCTCCACGTATATTTCTTGTGACAAGTACAACTTCTTCTCATTTCGATATCGAACAATTTCAATACCAAGAATTTTCTGAGCCTCTCCTAAATCCTTCGTAGTGAAAGATTCACTCAAAGTGTTCTTCAACTCTTTAATTCTTGAAATATACTTTCCAACAATTAGCATATCATCCACATAAAGCAACAGAATAATGAAATCACTTTCAAAGAAATTCCGGAAAAACACACAATGATTGACCTTGGTCATCTTGTACCCATGTTCAATCATCACCGAGTTAAACTTTTGATACCATTGGCCAGATGCTTGTTTCAAACCATAAAGACTCTTTACCAATTTGCAAACATAGTCTTCTTTGACCTTAATTTGGAATCCATCCGGTTTCTCCATGTAAGTTTGTTCATGTAGACCACTGTGAAGGAAATCTGTCTTTATGTCCATTTGCTCTACTTCCAAATCAAGACTAGAATAGATTGCACCTTCACAACCAAAGCAAAAGTATTGCCAAATTCAACACCTTCTTATTGTTTAAAACCTTTTACCACCAAGCGAACCTTGTATCTTCTTTGAGAAGTACACGCACACTGCTTAATCCGATAAACCGATCTATTCTTCAACAATCTCTTACCCTTTGGAAAATTCACTAACTCAAAGGTATTATTCTCACAGAGTGATTGCGTTTCATCCTCCATGGCATCCACCGACTCCTTTTTATTCTCATCCTCCAAAACTTCTTCAAAGCTTTCGAGTTCTCCACCATCGGTAATAAAAACATACTCATTCGAGGGGTATCAAATGAAATACTTTTTATCATGAGTAGATCACCTCAGCTCGTTAGAAGCACCTGGTTGCCCAACACTTTCAACCTCTTAACCAACATAATTTTCAATAATGTCTTCCATAGCACCTACATCAACATAATCATTAGGATTTAAAACATTATCAACATTCAAATCCATACCTTAATTTTAAATTGGAACATCTTCGAAAGTGATAGGGGTAGAAGTAATAGTAGTTGAGTCCATATCAACCATTTCTTCTTCTTCAAAAATCAAATCTTTATTCTCAACTTTATCGATGTCCTCAATGGTATAATCCTCTATGAATACGACATCACGACTATAAATAAGCTTCCACTGAACCGATTCAAAGAATTGATACCCAAGCTCATCAAGTCCATACCCAACAAACACACATTTCTTCGACTTATCATCCAATTTCGATCTCTCATCCTTCAAAATATACACATAATCCATGCACCCAAACGCCCGAATATGGTCGTAGGAAACATCTTTACCACTCAAAACATGATTTGAAACATGAAACTTCAACGGAACACATGGAGTGAGGTTTAAAAGATGTCCAATCGTGCTCAATACTTCTCCCCAAAACTATTTCAGAAACTTTGATTGAGAAAGTAAACATCTCATCATTTCCACCAAAGTTCTATTCATTCTTTCGGATAACCCAATCAATTATGGTGTCTTTGGAGGAGACTTTTGATGACGTATGCCTTGATCTTGACAATACTTGTCGAAAGGTCCAACATACGCTCTCCCGTTATCGGTTCGGATACACTTGAGCTTTTCCTCATTTCTCTTTCAACCGATGCTTGAAACAACTTGATGGTATCTAACACTTGATCTTTCGTATTCAAGGTATAAGTCCATGTTTTCCAAGAATATTCGTTAATGAAAGTCACAAAGTAATATGCACCACCAAGTGACCATGTATTCATCGGACCATACACATTGGAATATACTAAATCCAACACTTCTAATTTCCTCTTTGGTTCGAATTACATAAAGAAAACTCACCTTTTCTTACCCGCCAAACAATGCGAACAATTTCTCAACTTTGTATCTGAAACACCATGCAACACATTCTTCTTTACCAAAATTCTCAAACCTTTTTCACTCATATGACCAAAACTCTTGTACCATAATTCAGACGAGCTATCATTGTCACAAGTGTTGATGTAACACTTAAAAACCCAAAGTTGGACGATATAGAAGTTTGAATTTCTTTTTCCTTTAGCAACCACCATTGAGCCTTTCTTTAACTTCCATTCATTGGATGAAAATGAACTATCATATCTTTTATTATCCAACTTTCCAACGGATAAAAGATTAAATTGAAGTTTTGGAATGTGTTTCACGCCTTTGAGAACTAGAGTAGTCTCATTGCTAGTTTCAACACAGATATCTCATATTCCTATGACATTAGCTTGCCCACTATTTCTCATACGAATAACCCCAAAGTCACTGATCTTGTAACTTGAAAAAAGATCATGTCTCGAGGATGCATGAGTAGAGCACCACTATCAACCACCCAATCCATCTCATCACATGATAAATTTACATTTTCTACACAACTATCACAAACAACAAAGAAATCATCAACAATAACAACATCTTCATTATTGTTACCTTCCTTTTGGTCATTATTATAGCTCTTCTTCTTGTTTTCCATTTCAACTTTCGACAATATCTTCTTATGTGTCCCTTTTCCCTACAATGATGACACTCAATATTAGAGAATCTATTAGAGTCTCTTTGTGATTTACCACGTGATGTCCCACGATTACTTGAGCCTCTATTTTGATGTCTCTCCCTCGATTCGATAACAAACACCTCAGATATGAAAAAGAACCTTGTGACTTATGCCTTAACTCCTCATTCAACACACTACTTTTAGCCAAGTCCATCGAGATGATACCATTCGGAGAAAAGTTAGACAAGGATGTCTTGAAAGTCTCCCAAGAATTAGGCAAAGTACCAAGAAGCCACAAACCTTCACTACAACAAATAACGCTTTCCATGACGAAGCTTTCACCTCGAACAATAGAAAACTGGGGTATAAAGCCAATGCATGCTATTTTTTATTATTTAAAAAAACAAAAAAAAAGTCCATGCATTCCCTCAGTTTTTCATAACACCGAGGTGAAAAAAACAACCAGTACATGCTTCGATTCCCATCTAACGTAGATTGTGATTTTATTTGTTTATAGGTGTAAACAAAATGTTCTAACCCTTCGGTTTTCTATTTAACCTAGGTGTTTAATCATCATGTGTTAATATAAAAACACTCGTTAAACATATTTTACCCTAAGATTTTACTGCCCTTGCAATCTATCTCACATAATGATGTTGTTGTTGTTGTTGTATTTTTGTAATAAACTTCCTATGTTGTCAATCAAAGAAAATATTGAGAAATTTATTACTTTCATCGGTTTGACAATGTTGAAAAATTTATTCATGAAAACAATTATTCATTTCTCTTTTAGGTTCTCTGTCATGTGAAAGCATTTGCCATGAAAAATATTTGCTCAAGATAATGAAATCTCTTTGTGATGGATTGCAAGTACAGAAAAAAATTATCTTAATTTAGAAAGATATATTATTTTCCAAGAATCCTTTGTCAAACTCATGATTTGTTTGAACAATTTATTTTATTATTCTGTGTAAACAATATAAATATTAAAAAAAGAGCTTTTTCCCCTCGATTTTTAACAGAAACCGAGAGGTGCGTGGTTGATTTGTTTGAACAATTTATTTTATTATTCAGTGTAAAAATGTAAATATTGAAATAAAACTTTTTTCCCTTGGGTTTTAACAGAAATCGAGAGGTATTTGGTGGTTAGGTTGGAACATATTTTATTGAGCTAAAATATAAGTGTGTTTCTTCATCTTTCTTAAACAAATCTTTACCGTCCATTTAACGAACATCAACGGTCAAGACACTGTCATTAGTGATCCCCATGAAACCTAAAAGCCTCATTATAAAAGCATTTTGAATTAGGCATGGCAACATAACCCGTATCCGCGGGTACCCACCTGAACCCGTCCCGAAGTTGACGAGAAAAACCCGCTTTGACTGGGTTTGGGTTCGGGTTTGGGTTTTCTCCGATTATAAAATATGGGGACGGGTCGGGTAATGAGGACACTAGTACCCACCCCGAACCCGTCCCGCTTATTTCATTATGCACATTATTATTTATTTTTGATAATTTAGAATATTAAATATGTGGTTAATGTTTTGATATTTTAATTTTAATTTATTATTTAAAATATTTGAAATGTATGTATGGAATATTTTTAGATTATTTTATTTTATTATTTGTAATGTAATTTTATTTTGGAAAAAATAAATATTTCTATTAAAAAAATTGATTTGACTAAATGAATGGTGGCGGGGCGGGGATACCCGAACCCGTTTGGGACGGGTTTGGATATTGATTCTCCATCCCCGTTTGGGTTTAGGGCGGGGAACGGAGATTGTTTGGGGATTCGGGTTTGGGTATTGATTCTCCATCCTCGTTTGGGTTTAGGGCGGGGAACGGGGATTGTTTGGGGATTCGGGTTTGGGTTTGGGGGAGGTAAAAATCATCCCCGACCCGCCCCATTGCCATGCCTATTTTGAATATTAGTGAATCCACAAGAAACTTAAACGGTGTGAAACCCTCAATGTTTAATCAGATTACTGTATCAATGTGATAGATTGCAAGATCAGAAAATTTTAGGTTTTTATGTGGTTGGTGAGAGTACTGTATTTACTTTGTAAGTGATAGATTGCAAGTGCAAAAAATTATTTGGGGTTCAAGGTTTGTGTTCTTATATAATCATATAACTGAATATTTATTTTATTTATCTATTTTTTTTGTTTTATATCAGAAACAAATGAATACAAAAGGCATAGAGAATATATTGTATTCAACATTAGATCTTCCTTAAGATCAATGAAATGAGGATCCCCGACAGTTATTCTTCTCCAAGAGATTCAATATTTTACTTTAATATTATGTGTAAATAATGTAATATTTTGTATAAATAACGTAGTTTGTAAACAAATTAATTTATTAATATTATGTGTAAATATATATATATATATATATATATATATATATATATATATATATATATATATATATATATTACCTCTCGGTTTGGTTATAAAACCAAGAGGTATATGATGCTAGTTTGAAAATATAAAAAATCTATTGTTTAGGTTCGAACTCATGACCATTTAAAGTAACTCCTCAGTTATTTTTAAACTGATAGGGTAAAGCACCCACTTTTCATATCATCCTTCGTTACCTCGACATAGTAACCGAGGTGAAATTCATTTCGCATCCAACATGACATGTGTTATTTATAGTAGTGCTTGAATTTCAACATCAAAAGACAATTGATTTAGAATCCCTTAGAAAGTGTTCAAGTGATCGATCATTGGTGAACCATCATTATACCTCAATGACATCAATTGCTTGAACAAGAACAACTTATTATTTCGCCTCTTTGTTGCATACAACTTCTCAAGTTTGGTCCAAAGAGAGCTAGCATGAGTCATCGAGCTCACATGATTCAAAATATTATCTTCCACCCATTGACGAATGTAACCACAAACTTGTTTATGCAACAAAGTCAATTCTGCATCACTCTTTCCATCAGGTTTTTCACTAGAGAAAATCGGCAAGTGAAAGCCTTTAACATAAAACAAATCTTTCATCTTCCCTTTCTAAACATTATAGTTGGATCCATTCAAACTCACCGTCCTAGACGTGTTCGTCTCCATTGTTACACAAATCAAACTATGAATCTGATAACACTTGTTGGGAGGAAATCTACAAAAGCAACAGAATAATTCAACAACACAATCTCTCCCTAATAACAAACGCAACGACAATTAACAAAAACACACAAAATAACACAACACAATTTTAGCACAGAAAAACCTCTGTTAACTAGGAGTAAAAAACCACGGGACCCATAAGCCATTAAACGTCTCCATTATAATCAACATTAGTGAAAGACATACATAAACATCATCAAGATCTACAATCAATCTTGGAATACAACAAGAATCAAGAGAGACAAACAACACAAAAACACCAAAAAAATTACTCCTCACAAATGGACTCGTCAGACAGACTTAGAATGCTCAGAATCCGATTTCCATAGTTCAAAATGTACTCTTGTGAGTGATGAATAATGTGTCAAAATTTTAGGACGATCTAACAGTTGAATTGTGTGTAAACTCCAATCTCGTGGAACTGGTCTGTGTTGAATTGGGGTTGCGGGATTTGGTGTGGCTGCTGAAATTTTCATTCTCCTCTCCTATTTTCTTTTGTTGTTTTTCACTTATTAACCCTATTCCTCTTTGTTAGATAATAACAAAAGCTTACACACACACATGAACTACTAAAATCCATATTCATTTGGGTCACTTCAAATTGGAGGAATAACTTGACACAGAGCTGTTGAGAAATTACATGAATGCAAAAATGATGATCAAGTTATTCATTTTTTGAAAGGTCTAGATGACCAATATTTAATTGTTAGATCTCAGATTATACCGATGGATCCCCTCCCCAAAATATGTAAAGTTAGTTACTTACTTGTTCGGCATGAAAGACAAGTTTTCATGCTTTTATATGATTTTTAAATTTTTGGTTTTCCTAATAACTTTTTAGAGTAAGGAAAGTTCAATGTTTCATGGCAAAAGTTTTAGAGGTGGTAGATTTCTATGTGGCTGGGGTCGAGGCACCTTAATTTGTGTTAATTGTGGCATGACCAACCACATTATTGATACTTGTAAGAAACATAATTTCCCACATTACTGGAAAGGAACAAGTATTATATGTGTCATGCCTCATATGCCTAAGCTTCAAATTTTTATTCTAGACACTAGTGCAATTGACTACGGTGTGTTACTCTTGAAACCTTTATTCTAGACACATTCCTTTTCATATTAGAGTAAGTTGTGTAGTTTAAAGCAAACCAATATAAATCTTGAAGTGCTATTTCTATCTCTTCTCTTTTATTTTATTATATTTTATATTCTATATTTCATTTTCTACTTCATATTCTTTCTTAATATTGATAAAGATAAAATCAACTTTTTTTTATAAAAGTTTCAAAAACTATATAATACAAATTACTCTCTCTATGGGTTCGTTTGTTTTGCTTTTTTTTTAATTAATTTTTATAGTGTAACATAATTTTGTATAAAAAAAGTTTACAAAAATTTTTTTATAAAAAATTTAAATGAAAATTTGATTTGGATAGTTATCTTAAAATGTTATTTTAAATATTTTTTTTATTTTATTGGAAAAAAAATTGGATATCAAAATTTTAAAAAATCACTTAATTTTGAAGTTATTTCAAATAGTTTTTCATAAAAATTATTTTTTAAATATAATTTTTTGAAAAAATTGCAATTTCGACTATAGGATGTCAAAATTAGTCTTTCAATTTAGGAAAAACAAATATAAAGAAACTTGAAAAACAATGTTATAAAATGTATTTTTAAAAATATTAAGAAAAAATCTATTTTCATTTGAAAAAAAAAACTATCTTATATTTAAAGTCACTTATAATCTTGTAAAATTCTACCGTCTCATTTGAAAAAAATCTTTTTACACCTCCACTTAATGACTATCTATACTAATCATCTCTACAATCAATAACTCTTTATTACAAGTATGGGAAAGAAAAATTTGGGGATTTCTAATACCGGTGATGCAACAGGGGAGAATGTGAAAGAGGGAGATTGGATTCCGGTCAATCGAGGTAAGGGCGGATTCAAGTGCAAACGCTGGGATATTGTGAAGAAGGGTTTTGGGAGGAGGGGAGAAATCACTTCTTTCTTCTTTTCTTCAATCCCTGATTCATTCAACGCTAGAGATCTTCATGAAGTCTTCTCCAGGTTCGGCGAGGTCGACGAAGTGGTTATTCCGATGAAGAAAGATGTTCGAGGGAAACGTTATGGTTTTGTGAGGTTCTTTAATGTAGCTGATTCAACAAGGATGGCGTGCAAGTTGGATAACATCTTTGTTGAGAATGTCAAACTGCAGGTCAATATACCTAGGTTCTCCAGGAACTCGAATTCAACTGTCTCTAATCGCAATCAGAATCGAGGTAGAAGGATTGGTTGGGAGGAGAAGTCGCGTGTTGGGGGAGGTGAACAGCGGAAGGGATTTTCATCGTGATTTGCTGATTCTTTCGCTAAAGTGGTGACAGGAGGGAACAAGGAAGTGATAATGGCTGCGGTGGTGAGGAATTGTGAAGTGGGGTCTAAGGAGTTGGTAGGTGGTACTGGGAAGGTGAAGGAGGTTGGACAGGCAGGCTGTTTTGAGGTGGCTGATGTTACTAAGATGGTGAAAAAACTTGATGCTGTGAAGGTGATTGATGCTACTAAGGGAGTGTTGCAATCTGATGCTGTGAAGGATTCTGCTAGTAAATCGGCGGTAGTTTTGGAATTCAATACTGATTTGGCCAGGGATAACCCAAATATTCTAAAGGCGTATGTTGGATTGGTCCGAATGCCGGGGATGGCTTTTTCGATGCAGAAAATTCTTCAGGCTGAAGGTTATTTTGATTTTTCCATCAAGCCGTTAGGGCCTAATCTGTGTATCTTCGAAGATGTGGAGGAGGGTGCGGTAGAGGTTTTTGTTGACGAAGGGCATAATTGGTGGAGCAAATGGTTTACGTCAATTGCTAGATGGAAACCAGGGCATGTGGATGAAGAACGATTGATGTGGGTTCGCTGTATAGGTATTCTGTGTCATGTTTGGACGGATGATTTCTTTGGTGTCTTTGCGGGCTTATTTGGCTCGTTTGTGCGGGCTGATTGTAATACATCTTCGCGGAAGGTGATGGATTCGGCGAGATTGCTGGTTCGAACTAGAAGCAGAAGGTGGGTTAATGATCTGCATCAAGTAAAGATTAACGGTTTGGTTTTTGACATTAGTGTGGTGGAAGAGGTGGGAAGGGATATTGGTGAATCTGTTGATAATTTTGCAATTAATTCTTCGAATGAGGAGTTGTCGGAGGATGATGATGAATTAGGTGCTGAGGGTTTAGAGATTCATCACATGTTCGAGGAAGACGATTTGATTCTGCGTGAAAATTTTGAACAGCCACTCGGTCACAGACCTGTTGCTTTTCAAGCAGAGCCTGGTGCGTTTGCTGGTGAAATTCGAGGGCAAAGACGGACTGTGTCACAGGATGGAGGGTCTTCGTTGGATGCGGTTGCGAAGAAAAGTGATAGTGCTGGTATACGAACAGGGACTGCTACGAGTTCTGTTATGAATTTTGTTCAATTGGTTTCACAGGTTTGAGGGAAGTCGTTGGATACGGGGGCGGTGAATTGTAGTAGTCTTGGGTACTGTTGGAAGGATAATTCGGATGCGATAGTCAAAGAAACTGAGCAAATTGTTTCGTGTTCTTCGGAGACAGCTGGCTCTTGTGTGCGGGTGTCTAAAGGGAGAAGTAGGTTGTTGGTTGGAGCTGATGGTTCGGTGGGTGATACGGCAGATTTTGAGAATGGCGAGTCTGTTTCGTATTCGGTAGATGTGGTAGCAGGTGGGAGGTTTGCTTCGGGGAGCTGTGAAGAAGTGGTACAGGGTGCGGATTTGGCATGGTCTGGTGGTCATATGTTGGACAGTGAGGCGACACTGTCTGGGACGGTTATGGGATTGAAATTTTTGGTTGGTGGGCAGAGGTTGGGGAATTCGAAGGATAGTAGGTTTGATAATGCTTTTTCAGTGCTGAGAAGTGGAAACAGAGGCAGCAATAGTGACAGGTCAGAGACTATTTCTGAGTTCCTTTTTTCTAATCTTAAGTTGAATAGAATTTTTTCTGCTCGCGGTAATATTGAGGGGGATGGTCAGTACCTTTCTTCTTATGAATCATTAGAGGGAAGTGATAGTGTGAAACAGGTAGATGAGGATGAGGTTAATAGTGGAGTGGCGCGTATGATTTGGAATAGAGCAAAATGTTTGGGGTTGACGGGAGGAGGGTCTGAAAGGTTACAAATTAAAGCTATTAATATGAGGGAGTTAGCTGATAAATGTGTGGTTAATACGGTGGATGCAAAATCAAATCATTTAAAATGATTATTGCATCGTATAATATTCGTGGGTGTGGATGCAAAGCTAAATTGCATTCTTTGAGAAAATTAGTTGGAGATTCAAAGGCAGATGTGTGTTTTATTCAAGAAACCAAGATTCATGCTATTGATAATTTTCCTTTGGATTCTTTTTGGAATGATTCTATAGCGGATTGGAGTTCTAAATGGGCAGTGGGTAGATCTGGAGGTATTTTAACATTGTGGAAGAAAAAGTCTTTTGATCTAGTTTCTAGTTTTGTTGGGGAAGGATTTCTTGGAATTCATGTGTTGTGGTCCGGCCTTAATCTTTTCTTGGTGAATGTGTATTCTTCTTGTTTTATTGAGAAGAAGAAGGCATTTTGGGGGAGGCTTGTAGAGTTTAAATCAAAATTTCCAGAAGGGTTGTGGTGTGTTGGTGGTGATTTTAATACTGTCCGGGTTAAAGCGGAGAGGAAGGGTATATCGAATAATTTTAATCTAAAAGAGGCGGAGGACTTTGAGGATTTTATTAGTTCGATGGATCTTGTGGATGTTCCTTTGATTAATAAGAGGTTTACCTGGTACAATTTGGATGGGAGTGCTTGTAGTAGGTTGGATAGATTTCTCATTTCTGAGAAATTATTTGACTTGTGGGGTGTGGGAGGGATTGTGGTGGGGGATAGGTCTATTTCAGACCATTGTCCTATTTGGTTAAATTGCAATATTGTGGATTGGGGTCCGAAACCTTTTAAGTTTTTTAAAGGGTGGTGTGAGCATGATGATTTCATTTCTTTGGTGAGTGATGTTTGGAAGAATACTATTAGGGGAGGGAAGGCGAGCTATATTTTGAAAGAAAAATTGTTGGCGGTGAAATCAAAATTGAAGAGTTGGAATAAAGAAGTTTTCGGGATGCTTGATTTGAATGTGGATAAAGCGGTGGGTGAGCTCAACTCGTTGGATTTGGTGGTAGCGGATTTAGCGGAGGATGGTTTGGTTGATTCACTGAGGAGAAATAGAGAGGTGGCTACGAAAGAGGTGTGGGATACTATGCTACTACGAGATAACTTTTTGCGTCAAAAAGCTAGGTGTAATTGGATTCGTCTTGGGGATACTAATTCCAAATTCTTTCACTCCGTTATGAAAGGGAGATTTAGGAGGAATAATATTGCTTCTT
Organism: Lathyrus oleraceus; assembly: GCF_024323335.1. Classification (NCBI taxonomy): domain Eukaryota; kingdom Viridiplantae; phylum Streptophyta; class Magnoliopsida; order Fabales; family Fabaceae; genus Lathyrus; species Lathyrus oleraceus. Next base: position 86,747,063 of record NC_066583.1, on the reverse strand, counting down.
TGATTACTTCAAGAGGTCGGTTGGAAGGTGTGGAGGATATTAAAAGTGAGATCTTTAATCATTTTAAAAGCCATTTTACGGAACCGATGGAGAATAGGCCGACCTTGGATGGGCTTAATTTTAATGCTCTTAGTGTGGAAGATAGAGAATTGTTGGAAGCTCAATTCCAAGTGGATGAAATTAAAGACATTGTGTGGTTAAGTGATTGTGATAAGAGTCCGGGTCCGGACGGTTTTCCGCTTGGTTTTTTGAAAAAGTGTTGGGATTTTGTGAAGGATGACGTGGTGAATTTTGTTCAAGAGTTTTATGTGCGTGGTGTTCTTCCTCGATCCGCGACGGCATCTTTTCTTGCTCTTATTCCTAAAGTTGATTGTCTGATAAGCATTGATGAGTATCGTCCTATTTGTTTAGTGGGTTGCTTATATCGGTTAATATAAAAAATTCTTGCGGCGAGGTTGAGATTGGTGATTGGTAAACTTGTGTCGCCTTTTCTAACGGCTTTCATTGAAGGGAGACAATTATTTGATGGGGTGGTGGTGCTTAATGAGATATTAGATTTTGCGAAAAGGAAGCGTAGGAAATGTATGGTGTTGAAGGTTGATTTTGAGAAAGCCTATGATTGTGTTTCATGGGGTTTTCTTAAATTTATGCTTAGAAAAATGGGTTTTGGTGAGTTATGGATGAAGTGGATGGAAGGTACGGTTTTTTATAGTTCGGTATCAATTTTAGTTAATGGTAGCCCAACTTTGGAATTTAAAACATCTAGAGGGTTGCGTCAAGGAGACCCTCTTTCTCCTTTTCTTTTTCTTTTGGTGGGAGAAGGTCTTGCGGGTATGATGAGGAAAGCGGTTTCGTTGGGTTTGTTCAAAGGTTTTGCGGTTTCAGAGGATATTCATTTCGAGATGCTCCAATTTGTAGATGATACGGTTTTAGTGTGTGATGGATCTAAGGAAAACTTATGGTGTATTAAAACTTTATTGAGGGGTTTTGAATTGGTGTCGGGGTTGTGTATTAATTTGAAGAAAAGTAAGTTGTATGGTGTGCATGTGGAGGATTTTATTTTGGAATCGGCATCTTCTTTTCTGGCTTGTAATTTGGAAAAGATACCTTTTACTTTTCTCGGTATTTCAATTGGAGGTAATCATAGACGTAGACTTTTTTGGTCTATGATGATTGCAAAGTTGAAGAAGAGATTGAATGGTTGGCGAGGAAAACATCTTTCTCTTGGAGGTGAGGTTACTTTACTCAATTCGGTGTTAAACAATTTGCCTATCTTTTTACTTTCTTTCTTTAAGGCTCCTAAGTGTGTTTTGGAGGATATTATCAAAATCCAAAGGAATTTCTTATGGGGGGATGGTGGTGGAAGTAGAAAAATGTGTTGGGTTAGTTGGGATAAAATTTGTCTTAGAACGGAGGAAGGAGGTTTAGGTGTTAAGAATGTGGAGTGGTTTAATTTGTCTTTGATGAGTAAATGGGGTTGGCGTTTTCTTAATGATAAGCATGCGATTTGGTTTAAATTACTTCAATTTAGATATGGTAGTGGATTGCAATCTCTTTGTGATGTGGTGTCGAAGCCGGCTCTCTCTAATTTTTCTCTTTGGTGGAGAGATATCCGGTTGGTTTGTGGAACTCCGTTTGGCGGTCATGATTGGTTTTGTGATTCAATTTCTTTTAAATTGGGAAGAGGCAATTCTATTCTTTTTTGGAAGCATTGTTGGTTGGGAAATATTTCTCTTAAGCTTCTTTTTCCTCGTTTATTTGAGGTTTGTTCTTTTCCTAATGCTCTTGTGATTAATTGTGGTTTATGGGAGAAAGTGGGTTGGAGTTGGAAGGTGGGTGTTGATTCTACCTTATTAGTAGGTGAATTATTGGAGGATTGGAAGGAGTTAATAGAGATATTAAAGGATGTTAAACCGTGTATGAATGGGGTTGATAAATTAATTTGGTGAGAGATGTGGGGGGTTTTTCGGTTAGGAATGCATTTAAACGATTGTATACTTTGAATATGGCTAATCCTACTGGTAGTGATTTTAGATTTTGTGAACTTAAAAGATTATGGAAAGCTACTATTCCGTGGAAAGTCAAGTTGTTTGGGTGGAGATGGATCTTGGGAGCCTTACCGACGAGAAAAGAACTTTGGCATAGAGGTGTGATTTTAGGGGTGGAAGCTTCTTTTTGTCCCTTATGTGACTTAGAAGAGGAATTTGTTGGTCACCTTTTTCTTAAGTGTGGTAAAGTTAAATCTATCTGGAAGGAAGTGTTCTCGTGGTTTGGAATGGATTTTGATGATCTATTGGAAAGTTCGGATATTGATACTATTGTTACCGGAAAAGATGTGCTTTTATTTCTATCAAATTCTTTGGATGGAAGAGTGAAGTCATCTTTTTTCGCTTTTATTTGGTCTTTGGTTTGTTGGAGCATTTGGAATGCTAGAAATAATTTGGTCTTTGAACATGCTATTTGGAATGTGGTAGAGATTTTATTGATTATTAAATCAATTGGGTGGGATTGGATTTCTATTTTGTCTAAGGGGAGTATAGATATTAATAGAGATTTATGGTTTGCTAATCCCTCTAATTTCATTGGATTGTAACTTTTTTCCCTTTGTATTGGGTTGCACCCCTTGTGCGTATTAATACAAGTGATTATAAAAAAAAAACTCTTTATTACAAGTGATATCATATAATCTTCTAAAATGAAATTGACATATTCTATCTAATCTATATTTTTTTATAAAATAAATATGACATCTTCTTGGTCTTGAGTTCAATTTATGTAGCAACCCTATGTAACAAACTCACCCTCTATTAAAAATGTATTTATCGGCTAGAATTATGTTTATGTGTCACCTCTATATAACATGTCATTTTAATTCACCTCTTTAAATAATATCAATAAATTAAAATATATTGGATGACAAATCATGTGCCACTTTGACTCATCGATTTGGCCACCTCAAAGAAATAAATTGAGATAGAAATAAAAAGAAAATATCAAGAAAAAAAACACATGCACTAACATTTGCTTCACTAAAAAATATTACCAGTAATACTCCATGGAAAGATACAATAACAACTTTGCTTATAGTAAGTGCAAAGCATCCCTGTTTTCGGTGGGGAAAAAAGTTAATTAATTTTTCATTTGAATGCTGACTAAACATCCTTGGTCACGTGCCACTTACATTCTCGTGAGGACAAGACAAACATTTCAATCAGACTCTGTAGGGTCATAATTGTCATTGCAACTTACATAAGTTCAATAATATTTAAATAATATATTTCTGAATATTTTAATAAAATAGAAAGTGTATAACACATAGTATTTATTGAAAAATGATATTTATTGTGAATTTTTTGACCAATAATTTAATAGTATTATTTTTTTCTTTGTAAAATTATATATTTTTGACAAATGTTATAAAATTATTATTAAATATTTTTATGTTGAATATTTTATTGGAAAACATACATGAAATTTTTACGAAAATAACCCACATTTTCAAGGAAATTCGCAAAATACCACTGGTTTCAAAAAAACTCCCAAACCACCCCACTTTTAGGAGGAGTCGCCAATTGAATTGGAGACTCCTTTTAAAACTTGAATGGAGGCGCAAATTGGATTGGCTAGGGCAGGTGCCCTAGCCAATCCAATTGGCGCTCCTGTGTAGGGTTTAAGAGGAGGCGCCAATTCAATTGGAGACTCCTCCTAAAATGCAATTTTTGTGTTATAAATAGATGCGTTGTGTGAGTAATTGTTCCACATCTCATATAATCATTTGGCAATCATGTTTGGTGTTCCTCGGCGATACGGAAAAGTGATTTATGCGAGAGACAAACCTCAGATGCTGATGCTGTTCTGGAACATCACTACGTTCGATCAACTGAAGAGGGAGTTGGTTCGTTGGTTAGATGGGAAAATACGAAAAGGGGAAAAAATTAGAAGTATTGAGAGACTTGACAGTATCTTTGGTTGGGTGCGAATGAAAACTGATAAGGATGTTAGGGAAATGATGTTTGGTCGAGACGACATCAATTTGATTGTTGTAATCAGTTAGAAATATTTCTGTTTTCAGATAGCTTATTTTGTACTGATGTTTGTTGTGAACCTCGTTGTAACAAAAACTTAATGATATATAATGATTGAAGGTTACAAAAATACAATGTTACAAAAAGCTTAAGACCTAGATGATGCTCCTCGATTGGGACAATTGTTCTTGTTGTGTCCTGGTTGACGACAGATACTACATAATCTTATCATTTTATCTGTGGAATCCATCTCTGTTCTGATATGTGTGTTGTTTGGCCTTCCTTTTTTCTTTCTACGCATCTCGTCATTGTGCCAAACAATATCACTTTCATATGGAGGCCAGTAATCCTCCATTGGTAGTACTGAGAAGCTTTGATTATATACATTCATGACGGTGTCGGCCTTGTACACATCAGATAAATGGCTGTAAGCATCTTGACGAGTATAAGCGCATGCTGCAATGACATGGGAGCAAGGTATGCGGAAGGCCTGGAATTTTCCACAATCGCACCAACTTCTGTTTAGTCTAACAGCGTAGGCTAAATTTGGTCTCCCCTCGTTGTGGTCCATTGTTTTCCTGGACGTTGAAATTTTTCCTATGACGGTCAAAGACTGTTACAGCGTGTGTGCTAGCTTTGATGCTCTCCTCTTTCATGACCTTCATGCAACACTCACTGAATACTTTCCCGGACATTAACACCGCACTTCATCTTTCACCTCTGGTTGCGAACGTAGAAGTCAACCTATAATAGGTTGATCTTACCAAGGCGGTTATCGGTAGATTTTGAATTCCTTTGAATACCCCATTCATGCATTCCACAAGGTTTGTTGTCATGTGGCCCCATCGACAACCTCTGTCAAATGCCCTTGTCCACTGCTCTACTGGTATGTTATTTAGCCATCTCCCCGCGTCTTCATTAGACAGTCTAATTTCATCACGATAATATTGAAATGACGGCTGAGTTAGAGCATACCCAGCATTCACCACCTTCTTGCGAAGATTCTTATCTTTTATAGCACGCATGAAGTTTTGTGCAATGTGTCTGATGCAATAGACATGGGTAGAAGGAGGATCATGCCATCCGTTGTCATGGTTGTTGTAGGCACTCTCAATGGCAGCATGTCTATCAGAAATCAAATAGAGATTGGCTTGTGGAGCCACATGCGTTCTGAGATGTCGAAGAAAGAAACCCCATCCACCAGTCGTTTCACCTTCAACAAGAGCAAAGGCAATGGGAAAGACATTGTTGTTGCCGTCTTGTGCAACCGCCATGAGCAAAGTACCCTTGTATTTTTCGTATAACCAAGTGCCATCAATTTGAATAATAGGTTTGCAGAATGCAAAACCTTTGATGCACGGGTCAAATGCCCAAAAGAGACGGTGAAAGATTCTATTACCTGTAGCACAGGTTCCGTCTGGCATCATCGCTGACAATGTCTCCATAATTGCCACAGTTCTTGGGACATATGTTTTTAGTGCCCATAAAAACCGTGGCAATTCCTTGTATGAATCCTCCCAATTGCTGAAAACTTGTTCAACAGCCTTTGTCCTCGCAATCCAGGCTTTTTTTTAAGATGGAGCATAATTATATGTTGATCTGATATGGGATATAATTATACTCACCTTCACTGATGGGTCTTTATTAACCAACGGCAAAATGTCTTGACATATCAACGCTGCGCTTAGTTTACGGTGATCTTGTTCAACGTTAGTTGCAATGCAACTGTGAGGTGGGTCTATTGAAGCGATCTCCCAAGAGTCGTTTTTCTTCTTGTAAGACGCAGCCAAATGAAACTTACAAAGCATGTTACGACATTCGATAACATACCTTCTAGAATCAGTGCGTTTCATTGTAAAATCAACAGAGTTGTTCATGTGGAATTTTTTGATAGCCAGAACACATTCTTCTTTGGTACGAAACATGTCTCCCACCTTTAATTCGCCTTATGATCTCGGATACGGATTATAGAAAACACTGTTGGATGTTTCATCGTCGTGAAGATCCATATTTGTCATATATTGAGGCGGATTGTAGACATGACTAGGAGGTATTGGTGGTGGTTGATCATCATCTTCATCGTCGTTGTTCAGCATGTGATCAACCTGTATCTTGGTCTCCTCTTCTTCTTCATCAACGACGTCCACTTCTGCTTCTGCTTCTGGGTTGACGTCATCTGACCATTGTGGATCATCTTCACCAGATTCATCCTGACTGGTTAATTGAGACTGTTGAGATGGTATACATGGTTGAAGAGTAATGTACAACTCAATACAGTTGCAGCCTGAATGTTCATGACTAACAAACATGTATTCAACATCTTCATCGTCTCGTGCCTTAAGGGGGAAATACTTGCATTGATTATTCTCAAAAAATATTGGATTTTGATATGTGATCTTTGACACAATACCCGATCCTATATAGGATTGTATTCTTTTTTTCAAATGCAAGAAGGTTGCATTTCTCTTGATCGTGAATCTAATGGTATCGGTGTTTCAAAAACAAAAACCATATAGCTCAGACTCGTATGTTTCACCGTTGCAGTGAACGTTGACACTGTATAATGATGAAGATGACATTGTGCAGATGCAAACTATTTTCTTACTGCATATGAATGTGAGTGAAGTGTCTTGGATGTTGATAGTAAGACACTTAAATAGAGGAGTGAAGTGTCTCACATGCTAGCTAGTTCGAAGTGACGTGTCGCACATGCAAGCTACTCCGAAATGACATGTCGCACATGCAAGCTACTCCGAAATGATGTGTCAACCATGCAATCTACTACGAAGTGACATGTTCAACATGCAAGAGAGAGGACAGCCACGTGTCAGACATGCAGACACACACTCCAAATGAATTGGCGCCCCCACTCATTCCTTGCACATGGGCGCCAATTCAAGTGGAGACACCTTATCAAAGCATGCATTCAAACCTCGAAACCAAGCAATCAGACCTAGGTCTTCCATGCATGTCCCTATGGAGGCGCCAATTTGAATGGAGACCCCTCTTAAAGGTTGTACATGGTCGCCAATTCAAGTGGAGACACCATGCAAGCACAACTTTTCATGCTCCCATCCATTTGCCTATAAATACATCCACTCCATCAACACTTCTTCCACACCATCACTCTCACTACTTCTTCTACAATACTTCTTCTACAATTTCATTTGCAACAACTTCTTGTAGTTTCATCTACACCAACCCCATGACAAAATGTCTATCCTCACAATGGGCGAATCACATAGAGGAACGGTTGCAAACATCGCAACATATATAAGTTTTTTCTTTTGTTAACTTTTTATCTTTCATCTTCACCAACCCCCTTTTATTTTAACATACCAACTTAGTCAAGTTTTGTGTTCTTTCTTTTATAGGATGTATCAAGGTTCCGAACTCGGGTCCACGAATATGTCCATATGGACCCGATGATTCAACCTTATGTTGAACTCGCCGGTTTTGGTCATATAAGCAAGATTTTGTCTTGGTCCATAGATAACAAATTCATTCTAGCTTTATGTGAAAGATGGAGACCAGAGACACACACATTTTGGTTCCCAACCGGTGAGTGGACCGTAACATTAAAAGACGTCTACATGCTTTTGGGACTACCTATTGAAGGTAAGGATGTTAATGATAAAACCAACTATGCAAATTCAATTTGCATGGATCTCTTGGAGACTGATTTGTTAGATGATAACGCAAGAGGTCAAGGTATACTACTCTCATGCCTTAAGTCGTACTATAATAGTTTATACTTAGATGAGCATTCTACCGAAGATGCTCGAATAATAAAAACTAGGTGTTACATTATGCTGTTAATTGGCTCGTTTTTATTTCCCGAAGGTAGTGGTTCTAGCATGCATATTATGTATTTACCTCTACTTAGACATGTAGATAGAATAGGAAGTTACAGTTGGGGATTTGCTTGTCTAGCCTATCTCTATAGCTCCTTGTGCAAAAACTCACACAAAGACACATCTACATTTTTTGGATGTGCTGTTTTGCTACAAGCATGGGGTTGGTCAAGACTACCGTCTCTAGCACCCGTCAATAACAACCCTTTCACATTTCCGTATGCACAAAAGTAAGTTGTTTAAATTGCTATATCTTTACTTACTTCTTTAAAGATTATTACCTCTAACTAATATTTTTTGACTTTTTGGTGTAGATGGTATGCACGTGGTATGAGTTACAACAGATGTCCAAGACACTGTATTACTCAGTATCGTAACTTGTTGGATCACCTTCGATCGGCATACGTAAGGAAAATAACTTAATTATTTCGTTATATTTTGTTAACTTCTTCTACCTTGACTATAATCTAATCTTCTTTTACATTTCAGTTTATTTGGCGTCCATACCTTAATTTGGATCCTGACCATCAAGTCAACGCTGAAGACGCGGCCGTATGGACTGCATGCACACCGATAATACGGTTCACAACTGTGGAGATGCACAATAGTGATCGTGTGAAGCTGCAGTTCGATATGCCCCAAAATATCCCAGATCCCCCAGCTAGCCTAGGAGAATGACATTTGCGCAAAGTTAACGACCAATGGAACTTCAATCCATGGCAAAGCTTCGCAAGATCGGAGTGTCGCAAATGGAAGCACCGTCATGACCATGTGTTAACTGACGCAGTCATGCCAACTGAAGAAAAACCAAGTCGTACTTATATGGCTTAGTACAGATCGGTTGGTTTTTAGTTCATCGACGAGGATATGTACTTGTACGACCCACGCCAGATGACTTACACACCTGACACCTCAACATCAAACCCCCAACAAAAGTGTCAGACCGGATACACACAACCCCCTGTCCGTCAAACGTTCCGTTCAACCAACACACAAACATACAACCAAAACATTCCATACACCCAACCCTAGTACCGAGAGCATACCCTATACCACCACCAACAAATTGACCATCAACCTGAGACTCAACATCGCTTCGCACCTACCCCATCACCCTACCAAAGTCGCATAAGCCAGAACACCCAACGATCATTCAACACCAACCGCCCTTCCTCCTACCGTAGGCAAGAAGCCCAAACCTCACAAAACCAAAACATCCAACAACCCTATCTCTACCAAACACCCCAACAACCTTTCCAACCTTTCCTCGACGCATCGTTCACACCCATGTCTCCCTTCAACCGTCCCGGTCGCCCATCAATGAGTCAACCACATCCCAACTTCTCTGGCATGGGTCATGAGCTCAGCTACGGCGGTACACCATCGATGCATATTGAAGACTATGCTGACTTGTTTGACTACCTCAACAGACCTTCTTCTGTAGTTGGTAGTGACGCTCCTGACCCCTCATCTCAAACACCGGTACTGAATCGTCAACGTGGGTTAGGGCCACAGGTTAGGGCCATAGGTTAGGGTAGCTAGAGGATGTGGGACCGGAGGTCGGTTATGTGATCCCAGTCATCACCATTAGGTTTCTTTGTGTAAACGGCAAATTTTATTAATATCAAGTGGTCCTATATCAAATTTATCTATCACGTATACCATTTACCAAAAAAATTTGCATTTTAGGAGGAGTCTCCAATTGAATTGGCGCCTCCTCTTAAACCCTACACAGGGGCGCCAATTGGATTGCTAGGGCACCTGCCCTAGCCAATCCAATTGGCGCCTCCATTCAAGTTTTAAGAGGAGTCTCCGATTCAATTGGCGACTCCTCCTAAAAGTGGGGTAGTTTGAGATTTTTTTTGAAACTATGGGTATTTTGGAAATTTCCTTGAAAAAATGGATTATTTTCGTAAAAATTTCAACATACATTTTCATTAAAAAATTGTGATGGTTACAATATATTTATATAGATTATGTTTTACATATTAAATAAAATATTTTAAATACATTATACTCAAATCAGCATACCTTTTTTTTTATATTTAGTATAATAACAATATCAATTATAATATTATTTTATTCATATTATAATAAAATTTTAAAGCATAAAAAAAATATCTAGAAGGTATTCAACAAAACTCAAAAGTATTAAAATTTTGTCTATGACTCAAGTCTACAAACGATCCAAATTTGTTTTCAAATTGTTTTCAATTTTGAAGGTAGTATATAATCATTAATTGTTTGAGGTCCCCTAAATATACTAATATTTGTTTAATATTTATCTTTAGTTCTTATATATTTTTAATCATCCGTCAACCTAATATTTTTTATTCATATTTTTTATGATAATGTTTGATAGTTACAACAAAGAATAGATATAGACCGGACTAAGTTAGATTTTAAAAGGTCTAAATCTAACCTATGACAAATTTATAAGATTCGCTTCTAGTTTATGACCTATTAAAAGTATATTTTTTTTGTCTGATCTGACATTTTTAAATGTTTGATATGACTTAAAAAACTATTTAAAAGTCTGTTTTTTATTAAGGTTTTCGATTAATTCATATTACGCCTTATATGTCGGTCTATATATATATATATTATATATATATATATTATATATATAATATTATAATATATATATATAATATATATATATATATATATATATTATATATATAATATTATTATATATATATATATATATATATTATATATTTTGATCTATTTAGCATTTTTTCTAATATATATGCATGTATAGGTCAATTTATTAAGTTTTTTTTTCTAATATATTCATATATGGGGAGCTTATTTAGACTATTTTTAATATATATAAAACTATAAACCGACCTATAAAGCTTCGTAGGTTTTTTTAAAGCCTAAGTCTGATTTATTTAATTAAATAGGATTTTAAAAAAGTCTAAGCCCGGCTTTTTTATTAAATAGATCTGGTATGATCTGACCTTAAATAGACTAACCTATTCCCATGCCTAGTTACAACATTTCTAATAGAGAACCAATTTTGATTACTCGAGCTACTTGTGTGAAATTAAATTATCACATTGCATTTAAGTAAGATCTAAGCAATCGAAACCAATTTTATTTTAATGGTGATTTTAATAAACAATATCTCATTCAATCAATTTATATTTGGTCCCACTAATTATCAAAATTAATATTAATTAATGATAAGCAGTACATTTTTTCATTGATTCATGAAACAACTTACATAAATATTTAAGCAACGAGAACGCCACATGTATCTACTTAAATGATAAAAATATTAAGCTCTGAAACTTATAAATCGTAGTGTGCATTAAGCAGCCTCAATTGGAGATACTCTTAACAAAAGCTGACTTACATGCCACAAAAGCTGACTTACATGCCACTTAAAATATTTTAATGACGGGACGTATGCAAGTGTGGTAAAGATCCTGATATGGAATGACATGTGTCAACATGTTAACATTTTATATTATTAATAATAATTAACTATTTAGAGACGGTAAGTGTGTCACTAAGATAAACATCATACATAAATCCATAAACGACAGCTAATGCGTTGCTAATTCCAAAATACAATTCTTCAATTTTTTCATCGTAAAACAACGTTTATAATGACCTATTCCTAAGAAAAAAATCATAACATTTCGAATAAGTCTCGATTTAGTTTGATTTTCCGACTTAAACAAATATAAATGAATTTTTTCAAGAGACATAAACAAATCAAAATAAATTAATGTATCCTCAGAATGATATGAAATTTTCCAGTTCCTCTTTATTTGTTGACATAGAAGTTCCTCTTTATTTTTTGTCATAGAAATCCCTATAAAAAATACTAATGTGATGCATAGGCCTATGTTTATGTTGTTTCTACCTCTTGAACACTTGACACTCAAAAAAATCAAAATAAATTGAAGCATCTTCGTAATGCTACGAAACATAAATTTACTCTCTATTTTTTGTTATATAAATATTTGAAAGAGTTTAGATAAAAATGAGATGTGTAACACCCTAAACTCCAATTCGAAAAATAATGTGAAAATAAAACAAATACATATATAGGGTGTCACTCAAATACAACAAAAAACTGCTTCGCAATACTGATTATATCAAACATGCAATAATTTAAACACCCGCCATCACATGTTCGCCTTACATAGGCTCATCGTAACGGAAATAAGTCAATTAAAATAAATCCACAAACAATTAAGTCTCAAAACATAAAACATAGTTACGGCAATTGCCTTCAACGTCAACAACGTCGTAAATGATAACAATTAATAAAACAATTGTTCACCCTCCCAGTGTTACAAATCAGTGTTACAGATAAGAGCAACATAATCTAAAATATTGCATAAAAACGGAAAAGAAAGAAGAACAACCTCAACGCCATCCTTCAGCCTCTAAGCAGCCACTCATTTACTTGCTCATATGTACTCTAAGAAGGAGAACAAACTACACAAACAACAAAGAAATGAGAATACACTCATAATATATAATGGTGTAAAAGTGTAAAAGTATGGAAGGATAACCTACACAAACAATCAACAATTTTCAATCATAAATCATTCATATCAACAATACGAGTATGCTCAATCACCAACACCAACATAACCAACAATTACAAATGCAAAAATGAATGCAATATACTCAACACCATGACTCGACAATGCATGTGGTACCATTATGGACAACATAAGTCCATCTCGCTCCTGAATTCCCACCATAGGATCAGAGCACGCCAAATCATTATCATCACCATAGGTAACGATTCACTGATTCTCATACAAAACCAGTTACTCGTTCATGAATCCCCACCATAGAACCAGAGCACACCAAATTTTTACCATCACCATATGTAACTCTTCACCAATTCCCATTCGGAACCATCTACTCGCTCATAAATCCCCATCATAGGACCAGAGCACAAAAAAAAAGGACCAAAGTTCGTACACCATGATGCATGATTCACTAACATACAATATCACCAAATGATCACCATATAAGCACCATGTAATCATCATAATAAACAACAACATTGTTCTCCATACAAAACAAGTGGATTGAATCCATAATAACATAATAAAAACATCATTCACCTCCAAACAGTGGCCAAATAGTAACCTAGTCAAAGCAACATAATAAAAATCGAAACGAAAATGCAATTCCACGCCACTAAGCAAATCATGTTCATTATGGTTGTGTGACGGGTTACCGTTACCATCCACGTCACCTCACACGTCGTCCACATGATGACCTTCCCAACCAACTCCGCATGGGGACCATGACGGACTACCCATCAGGCAGCTGACACCCGTCAGCACCTCCATAACAATGACGATCAGGGCGTCATTAGGGTGACGCCCGTCACCCTGAACCATAAAGAAGAACTGCGTTTTGCCATGGGAGTTTAACTCAGAACTCTGATTTCTCCTCCCATGACCCAAAATCTAATAACAAGGGCATGGAATATAATATTTAACATCTGAGCATCAATTAACATGCAATTTCACCATTTAATCATGGATTTAAAATGTTTTGTTCATCAATTTCACAACAACATATGAACACACTTTCATATCAATTTCATTAACAAGAACACATAATTTTCATGGCAAGACAGTGCATGAAAATCACATAACACAACACAAAATCATACAATTACAAAATTCATGTCATGTTCATCATTAATTTAGCAAAAAGGGAAAAAAATTATGAAAAACCTAATGGGATTAAGGACTTCTCTCTACCCAATCTTGAAATCTACACCAATATCAGCAGAATCCCCCACTTACCTTAAATTTTCCAACAAAACTCCTTAAAGTTTTTTCGATAGATGTTCTTCCTATGCCTCGATCTTTGCCTCTTTCACCACAAATTATGTTTTCACGTACACTACTTTTCTCCCAAAACTCTACTAACTATTATATTAGTAACCTAATCTCTCACAATTAGTGGCTTCCCTCTTACCCTCGCTTATCTCCATATTCACCAACATTCTTTTCTTAGCTCTAATATTATTTTAATACTAATACTAATAATATTCTTCATTATTCTCTACTATTTTCTACTTTATCTATTTTCAACCCTAAAAGTATCATCTTCTATTTTATTCTAAGAATTTAAATAAAATAACTAATTTTTAATTATTTTAATAATCTTCGTTATATATTTTGGTACTTAAAATGATATACTTTATCAAAGAATTTGGTCTTTGTAACAACCTGAAAAATACAGTGCGCGAAAAAAACAACCGGCGAAAGAAAAAGACAGAAGAGTCGCCACCGTGCGTTATTCATCCCAAAGGAGGGAAAGGAAACGCTCGAAGTAAACCTGAAAAAGGAAAGGACAAAACGGGGTCTCGCAACCAAATCTTGGGTTCGAGAGTCGGTTATGCGAAGGAAAGGTATTAGCACCCCTACGCATCCATAGTACTCTACGGGATCCACTTTTGTGGTTCTTGTCTAAAGGGTGTGGGTTTACCTAATGTGTTTATTTACTAAAAAGGTTAAGAGAAATGACTCGCGCAGATGTCGCATCCACTGCATACGTATCTCATCTGAATATGAGAATCAGAGTCTTCGTAGCTCGGCTGACCTATGGGTTGGGGGATGTGTGCTCGCTAAGACATCGCGTCTTATGCCTACGTATCTCATCTGGAATGAGAATCAGAGCAAGCCGTAGTTCGGCTAACTACGGGGTTATGGATTGGGTTTTGGATGAACGACGTTACTACGCAATCTACCGGATGCTCGACCTTTGGAGACTTACTCACCTGTAGTAGAAGGAGTAAACGTGTGTTATGGAGAAGAAAAATCAATGAAGGGTTTGTTTGCATTGTAGGAACGCGCATGCAAAAGGGTAATGAGGATAAGACCTCATAGCTCTTAACCCTGGACAAAGGAACCTGCATAAAGTAAACACAAAAACATTGCCTCCTATCGAGGTCTTCCAGCTAGGAAAGCAGTAAAATGCGGGAAAAATGTAAAAGTACCACACGGATAAAGATCCGAAGTAACAGCAATTAAAGGAACGATAAACCCTGAGATCCTTCCAAGCTAACATCATCAAAGAAAGTGGGTCAGTACAGGTAATCGGAATGAACCTTCCAGGGGGTATCCCACAAATAAAGTGGGAAACCATGCAAGTTATCCCTGCAAACGTCATGTGAGCCCTCACAAAAAAAACTCAACAAACAGGTTAGAGAAACAAAATAGAGTAACCAAGAGTTGCCCCTAAATCAAAATGTAACCACATGAATAATTCCATCAAAATTCACAAAAAGCTCACAAAAAGCAATCAAGGGTAGGAGGCCTAAACCTCTTGTCAAACACATGCATCAAAAGGGTATCAAATTCACCCATAATACCTCATACATTTAGAGCATTCAAATTAAAGGCATAAAGATGATGAATATAGGGCAAACCTGATTGGAGAGCTTGATTGAAATTAAGTTGCACCCGTGAGGTTTACAAAACAATCTTTAGGGTTTATGTGAGGCAGAGGTGATTCTGTGCAGTTGAGTTCCCTTCAGGGTTTGGAGGCTGCTCTGAACTCTGTTAGTTCTTCCCTCACTATCTTTTTCCTCAGGGTTTTGTTCCAAGGAAATCTCAGAGTATTTTGCTTCCCCCCTTTTCTCAAGTGAAGCCTTGGTATTTATAGACTGAATTCCATGGCTTTGTGGGCTCAAATGAGAGAGACCCAAGTCCAAAAAAATTTTGTTATATTTTATTTATTTATTTAATTAATTTTATTTATTTATTTATTTTTAACTTCTTTTTTTTTCGTTTTTTTTTTCATTTTTTTTTCGTTTTTTTTTTCAGGAAAAATGAAGGGTAAATTTTGGGGTATTACAGCTGCCCCTATTCAATCAACTGGAGACCCGGAAAGAAGATGGCAGCTGCTTTTGTACTTTCGAGGTATCAAGGGATTGAATACAATAAAAGCCCAAAAATTTGCACTGAAGTGAAGTGAAGTAACAATGTCTGTCAGAATCGGCAAAGAGGTGGTCTTGAAAGAAGAATCCGTCTGGTACGGTGAGAGTCAGTCTGAATACCGAAAAAGAATGTTAACTTGGATACCAAAATAAATGGTAACACAGAAATAACCATGGCCTGAATGCCACAAGTTGCATCGACCTGAACGTCGGAAACTTCTTCGATCTGAACATCGGAAAACTGGCCTGAATGCCACAAGTTGCATCGACCTGAACGTCGGAAACTTCTTCGATCTGGACATCGGAAAACTGGCCTGAATGCCACAAGTTGCATCGACCTGAACGTCAGAAACTTCTTCGATCTGAACATCGGAAAATTGACCTGAATGCCACAAGTTGCATCGACCTAAACGTCGGAAACTTCTTCGATCTGAACATCGGAAAACTGGCCTGAATGCCACAAGTTGCATCGACCTGAACGTCGGAAACTTCTTCGATCTGAACATCGGAAAATTGGCTTGAACGCCACTTCGGTCTGAATACCAGAAACTGGCCTGAACGCCACTTCGGTCTGGATACCGGAAAACTGGCCTGAATGCCACGTCGGTCTGGATACCGGAAAACTGGCATGAATGCCACTTCGGTCTGGATACCGGAAAACTGGCCTGAACGCCACTTCGGTCTGAATACCGGAAACTTCATGCCTGTCAGCATCGGCAGAAATAGGGAAAGATAATAGAGGCGACGCATGGGCCAATGACACTTGCTGGGGATAACAAAGGTAAGTCATGAACAATCTTCAGTCTGAGTACTGGAAACAACTTCTAGCTTATCACTTGGGATACCGAGAATGTTTTATGCTTACATGCGTATGTTTGAATCTTTCAATGGCGTAATGCTCCATGAAAATGGAAATGCTACGCGATTTTGGAGGATGCAATGCAATATGATTCTACATGCAGGGATGCAAAATGCTGGGTAGAATGCCAAGCTGAGGCAAGGGGATCTACTGGGGAAATGATCACCATCTTCTGGACCCTGGCAAGGCTGTTGGAGATGCACAGCGCAAAGAATTCTGTGGGGAAATGACCCGCCACACGGTGTTCTAGCAATGACGAAATACCGAGATTCTGACTGGGGAGAGAACGACACTGAAAACCTGTTGTTGGGGAAAGCGATAGTGGTTCTGGCAACCACGATCTGCGAGAGATGACTCAACAGGGGAAGCAAACACTGATACGGTACCGAGGTTCTGCTTCAAGGAAAGAAACCATGGATCTGGCATTGGGATTATCGATCTGGCCTCGAACTCTAAGGAGCAGCCACTTCTGCTGGGAAGATACAGTCTGGCACTGTCAACTCCGCTGGGGATATATAGTTTGGCACTGTCAACTCTATTGGGGAGTGTATGTCCTGAAACAAACGCTTGGGGAGGTACGGTGGTGAGAAACTGCTGGGGATTGAAGAATCCAACGCTCTGATCAGCTCTGCAGGGATAAGACACCGAATTCGTCTGTTGGTGACTTCACTAGGGAAGATATTCACGATCATCTGCAGGGGATTTTAAGGAAATGCCCCGAGGGTATCTGTTCTGAATAGACGATCCAAAGCACTTAAAATTTACAGCAATTTTAAATGTTTATTAAGCATGTACCTGTAAAGCCCTTATGTGTCATGATGCAATGTTTATCAAAAATTCGGACGTCATTTTTGCAAACAAAACAGTAAAATGAAAATGAAAACAGAGATATACTGAATAACATGATTTTATTGATTGAATGGCCTCTGAATAGGCATTTACATCAGGAAGCAATCCCTGGAAAGAGGTAATCGCACAAAAGATAAAAACAGAAATTAATCTAATGGCAATGTGAAATGGATTTCTATTGGGTTCCAATTCTGCTATGACTTGCCCGTCTTCAAGATCCTCCAGATGATCAGCCTTCTGAAAAGGTGATTGGACTGTTTCCTACCTTTCGAAAATTTCCAGTCATCGACATGAGATGAGATTCAGAACTAACTCAGAACGCAGTCATTCGCTTAATCCCTAACTTTTGCCTGGATCGTCCTTTTCGGGTTTTCAATCCACCGGGATACCCATTTTTGCCTAAGTTGCCTTTTCAGGTTTTCAACTTACCGGGTGTACGATCTTTTCATTTTTAATCCCTAATTTTTGCCCGAACCTTTTCATTTTCTTGGTTCGTCGGGATGCCCATTTTTGCCTGGACTATTCTTTTTACTGTCCAGCGGGTCTATTTTATGCGAAGTATTTTTTAACTGCGTCTGAGTTCACAGGGGAAGTGAAGTTTTCACCATCCATAGTTGCAAGCATTAAGGCCCCACCATCAAAAACCTTGGTGACAATATACGGTCCATCATAGTTAGGAGTCCACTTGCCCCTGTGATCTGTCTGAGGAGGAAGGATCCTTTTCAACACTAAATCTCCGACTTGGAAATAACGAGGACGCACTTTCTGATCAAAGGCTCTCTTCATCCGACTCTGATACAACTGCCCATGACAAATGGCTGCCATTCGCTTCTCTTCGATAAGACTCAACTCATTGAACCTTGTCCGAATCCATTCGGCTTCGTCTAACTTGACATCCAACAAGACTCTTAGAGAAGGAATCTCCACTTCAACAGGTAGGACTGCTTCCATACCATACACCAGGGAGTAAGGGGTTGCCCCGGTCGATGTACGTACTGAAGTGCGGTACCCATGCAAGGTGAAAGGTAGCATCTCATGCCAATCTCTGTACGTGACGACCATCTTCTGCACAATCTTCTTTATATTCTTATTTGCCGCCTCAACAGCGCCGTTCATCTTAGGGCGGTAAGGGGAAGAATTGTGATGCTGAATGTTGAAGTTCTGACACAACTCCTTCATCATTTTGTTGTTGAGATTAGAACCATTATCAGTAATGATTCTTTCGGGAATCCCATAGCGACAAATGATTTCTTTCTTGATGAAACGGACAACCACATGTCTGGTGACATTCGCGAACGACGCTGCTTCGACCCACTTGGTGAAATAGTCGATGGCAACAAGGATGAAGCGATGCCCATTGGAAGTAGTTGGCTCAATCTATCCAATCATGTCAATACCCCACATAGCAAACGGCCACGGCGAAGACATCACATTCAGAGGATTCGGAGGTACATGCACCTTATCAGCATAAATATGGCATTTATGACACTTCCGAGCATATTTGAAGCAATCTGATTCCATGGTCATCCAATAATAACCCGCTCTCAACAATTTCTTAGCCATTGCATGTCCGCCGGCATGAGTACCGAAGGAACCTTCATGAACTTCCTGCATTAACATGTCCGCTTCGTGTCTGTCCACGCATCTGAGCAAAACCATGTCGAAGTTCCTCTTATACAGCATATCGTCTTTGTTCAAGAAGAAACTGCCTGCCAATCTTCTCAAAGTCTTTCTGTCGTTGTTGGATGCCCCTGCAGGGTACTCTTGATTCTTCAGAAAGCACTTGATATCGTGATACCAAGGCTTGTCGTCGACTACCAGTTCAGCAGCAAACACATACGCGGCCCTGTCAAGGCGCATCACATCAATCCTGGGAGCATGGTTCCAATGAATTACCTTGATCATGGAGGATAGAGTAGCAAGTGCGTCTGCCATCTGGTTCTCATCACGAGGTATATGATACAATTTTACTGTTGTGAAGAAGGTCAACAGTCTTCTCGTGTAGTCTCTGTAGGGGACCAGAGTGGGCTGGAGAGTATTTCAATCACCATTCACTTGATTGATCACCAGAGCTGAATCTCCGAAGATGTCCAGAGTCTTGATTCTCAGATCAATGGCTTGCTCAATACCCAAGATACAGGCCTCGTACTCAGCTTCATTATTTGTGCACTCAAAAGTCAAACGAGCGGTGAAAGGTATGTGGGCACCTTTCGGAGTTGTAATGACAGCGCCAATTCCACTTCCTCTGGCGTTGACAGCCCCATCAAACAACAAAGTCCACTTTTCGTTTGGATCAGGTCCCTCCTCAACAACTGGCTCTTCACAGTCTTTCATCTTGAGGAACATGATGTCTTCATCTGGAAAATCAAACTTCATCGGCTCATAATCATCAATCGGCTGCTGAGCAAGATAGTCTGACAGAATACTCCCTTTGATGGCTTTCTGGGATGTATACTGGATATCGTACTCTGTCAGTACCATTTGCCAACGAGCCACCCTTCCGGTGAGAGCTGGCTTCTCGAATATGTATTTCACTAGATCCATCTTAGAAATCAACAAGGTAGTATGGTTCAACATATACTGCCTCAGTCGGCGAGCAGCCCAGGCCAAAGCACAGCAAGCTTTCTCAAGCTGCGAATATTTGATTTCACAGTCGGTAAACTTTTTGCTAAGGTAGTATATGGCATGCTCTTTTCGACCAGACTCGTCATGCTGTCCCAATACACACCCCATCGAGTTCTCGGTCACTGAAAGGTACATTATCAGAGGTCTCCCAGGAACTGGAGGTATAAGGATTGGAGGTTTCTGTAGATACTCTTTTATCTTCTTGAAAGCCCTTTGACAATCTTCATTCCACCTGATAGCCTGATCTTTCCTCAACAATTTGAAAATTGGCTCACACGTGGTTGTTAGGTGAGAGATGAACCTTGCAATGTAGTTCAACCTCCCTAAGAAACTACGGACTTGCTTCTCTGTTCTTGGCTCTGGCATTTCCTGTATCGCTTTTACTTTGTCGGGATCCACCTCAATCCCTTTTCCGCTAACAATAAAACCCAGCAATTTTCCCGATCTCACCCCGAAAGTGCACTTGTTTGGATTAAGTTTCAGTCTGAATTTTCTCAAACGCTCAAACAGTTTCTGCAAATTCACCAAATGTTCTTCTTCTGTCTGAGATTTGGCAATCATATCGTCCACATAAACCTCGATTTCATGATGAATCATATCATGGAACAGAGTCACCATAGCTCGTTGATATGTTGCTCCAGCATTTTTCAGACCAAACGACATCACCTTGTAGCAGAAGGTGCCCCATGGGGTTATGAAAGTTGTCTTTTCCATGTCCTCTGGTGCCATCTTGATTTGGTTATAGCCAAAAAAACCATCCATGAAGGAGAATACTGAGAACTGAGCTGTATTATCCACCAAAACGTCGATGTGAGGTAATGGGAAATCATCTTTAGGGCTAGCTCTGTTCAGATCCCGGTAGTCGACACACATCCGTACCTTTCCATCCTTCTTAGGTACTGGGACGATGTTTGCAACCCATGGCGGATAATTGGTGACTGCTAGAAACTCTGCATCCAACTGTTTTTGCACTTCTTCCTTTATCTTGACGGCCATCTCTGGTCTTGTTCTTCTGAGCTTCTGCTTGACCGGAGGACAACCTTCTTTGAGAGGCAAGTGGTGTACCACGATGTCTGTGTCCAGCCCGGGCATGTCCTGATAAGACCAGGCGAAGATGTCAACGTATTCTTGCAGCAATTCAATCAGCCCTTTCTTCACATTGTCTTCTAAAGCAGCCCCTATCTTGATTTCTCTCTTGGCGTCCTCGGTGCCGAGATTAATCACTTCAACAGACTCTTGATGCGGTTGAATAACCCCTTCCTCTTGTTTCAATAACCTGGTAAGCTCTTCAGGGAGTTCACAGTCTTCATCACCCTCTTCTTCAGCTTGAAGGATTGGATTTTCAAAGTCGAAACGAGCCGTAGCAGAAACGTTATCAATAGGATCCGGTGATGTGCATCTGCATGAGTGATGGTATGTGCTTATGAGTGTGAAAGAAAAAAGTGGAAACTAAACAAAACATTGCCATTTTTTTTATTTTGAAAAACTGCAAAAATAGAAAGACAGGAAACGAAATATTTGAATGCAAAAAGACGTCCTTTATTTATGATAAAAAATGCAAGTGTCACATAGATGAGCCCTACAATGAGTCATTACGCCCTGGGCGGAACGTAAGACTTGGATATGCATGAATAAACAAAGAAAATTACTCTTCAAGAAGAGTGACTTGGATAATCTCTTCAGAAGACCAATTGTTGATGACTTCACCCGGGATCCTCAGACGCACCCAGTTGTCAATGTCACAATCACTATCCCCATCTTCTTTGTTGACCGCAGAGACTAAGTTGACTTCTCCTTCAACCATGTTAACATTTGCCCCACTATGCTGTGGCATGGGATTGTTAACGACATTCGGGGCTGGTGCAAGGTCGATGGCCTTTGAATCTATGAGGTCTTGAACTACGTGCTTAAAAGCTTTGCAGTTCTCAATATTGTGGCCAGGTGCCCCAGAGTGGAAGCTACACCTAGCGTTGGCGTCGTAACCCACCGGAAGTCTACCAACAGGAGGAGCCAGAGTGCGCAGTTGCACAAGTTGTAGTTGTTGAAGACTAGAAAGCAACTGAGCGTACGACATTGGAAGGGTGTCGAAACGCCGGTCCATCATCCTTTGCCTCTGTTGATAAGCGGGTCTGTTACCTGGTTGCTGCTGCTATTGATACTGAGATGGTTGACGCTGTGGTTGTTGTTGTTGTAGTGGTGCTGCAGCTGGAATGGTCACAGCCGCAACATACGGTTGCTGATGATGATTCTGAAAACTGTTCCTTCTAACACCTCTGTTCTGATAGGAAGTCAAAGAATTCACCCCCCCTCTCTCTGCTTATGCCCTCCAATGAACGACTTTTTTACCCCTGATGAAGATCCAACTCCATTTTGGATCTTGCAGGTCTTCAGGTAATTCTCCACCCTCTCTCCGATAGAGACCACATCAGCAAAGTTGGAAGCATTGCAACCTACCAGACGCTCCAAGTAAGGTCCGGGCAGCGTATTCATGAACATGTTGGCCATTTCCTTTTCCAACATTGGAGGCTGAACACGGGAAGCTGTATCCCTCCAGCGTTGAGCGTATTCCCTGAAGCATTCATTGCTTTTAAGAGACAGATTCTGAAGTTGAGTTCTGTCCGGAGCCATGTTTGCATTATACTGATACTGCTTCACGAAAGCCTCCGCCAAATCCCTCCAGCAGCGGATATGGGCTCTGTCCAGCCTCATATACCATTCCAAGGATGCCCCAGCTAGACTATCCTGGAAGAAGTACATAAGTAGCTTCTCGTCATCAGAGTATGCAACCATTTTACGGAAATAGGCTTGCACATGAGTTTTGGGGCAAGAGCTGCCATTGTATTTGTCAAATATCGGGACCTTGAATTTCGGTGGCACTCTCACACCTGGGACCAGCCCCAAGTCAGCAACATCTACTCCCAGAGGATTTTGTCCTTCCACGGCTTTCAACCTCTCTTCCAATCTTCTAAACATGGGGTCCATGCCAAAGTCTTCCTAAAGCAAGGGGAACTGATCATCCTGACCATCCTGAATGGGTTGTTGATCTAGGTTGACATGCGGGATCGGGATAGGCCCCGGTCCATTGGGACCATTAGCCTCTCCAGCTGGAGGATCAGCCAACATCTCCGGTTGAGTAATAGGGGGATCCCTCTGTACCAACAATCTAAGCTCCTACTGTCCTTGAGCCACCCCTTGAACCAAATCCATGAATTGATTCATGCGAATCTTCATCTCGGCGAGCTCTGCTTGTAGGCTCTCCATCGCTCTCTGTTGATTCCTGCGGGTACCGTACCGGTGAATGTCTGGGTCAGCTATCCTGCTGATGGAACACCAAACAAACTGAGAACACTGTGGCGGTACCTGTTATGCAAGACATGCTAATGAATATGTAAATGCAATGACATGTTTATCAATTCCAAAAGGCATTCTACCCCCTTGATTCCAGTCTCACATTTGATAAACAGTGTAAGAAGAAAACCCCGACTAGAATCAAGAAGAAGATTTAAACCCCACAGAAATGGATAAACATGTGTGAATGATATGAATGCAAATGATGTGATGATGTGAATGAAATGCGGTGGCATGTCAATCAGGATTGCTGTATCTGCTTGAACATCTGTCGGGTTACACTATCTGAAGAGAAAACCACTGAGGAATATAATCCAAGATCAAAGCTCTGCTCCAGAAAACCGGGTTGGTTGGAGGTTAAAGTTTCCTGAATTTAGCCCGCCCCTCACTCGTAGGTTCTAAGAACAGAAGTTTGCCAACTTCAGCCCTTCAGTCGTGAATAATACGTTTACCACTGAAGGTTTGGCATTATTACGGGATAAAAGACCTCCACTGACTCCCCTCAACAGGACATCCTAAAGCAAGTTCCCAGTCTCGGGGTCCTCGGATTGAGCAGCGAGAATGCGCCCACCAGAGCTAACATAATCACGTCTCGGAGGAGAGGCCTCGACTGAGTTCTCGGGAAATGGTCACCAGAGTCGACGATTTCTAGAGGAACATCCTGCCGTTACGGAACACCCGTAAGACATAATATATCCAAAAGAAACCTCGTCTGGGTGTGGTTCTTCACGAACGACTTAACATAACAACATGCCACGCAAGCCTCATGATTATCCACTCTAAAACCTGTGTGTACACTCAAGCCCGGGTAATGGGCTTATCTCTCGTAGAACATCCCATCCCAACAAACAAACAACAACTCCAACAGATACAGCAGATGAATGCAAGCAAGTAAGTAAATAAATGTACAAAAGCATGAACACCCAATAAACAAGAAATCACACAAGCTAGGAGGGACTCGCTTAGGGAAGATGGACCAGCAAGAGGTCAACTTCTTTTGTCCCCAGCAGAGTCGCCAGCTGTAGCAACCTGAAAAATACAGTGCGCGAAAAAAACAACCAGCAAAAGAAAAAGACAGAAGAGTCACCACCGTGCGTTATTCATCCCAAAGGAGGGAAAGGAAACGCTCGAAGTAAACCTGAAAAAGGAAAGGACAAGACGGGGTCTCGCAACCAAATCTTGGGTTCGGGAGTTGGTTATGCGAAGGGAAGGTATTAGCACCCTTACGCATCCATAGTACTCTACGAGATCCACTTTTGTGGTTCTTGTCTAAAGGGTGTGGGTTTACCTAATGTGTTTATTTACTAAAAAGGTTAAGAGAAATGACTCGCGCGGATGTCGCATCCACTGCATACGTATCTCATCTGAATATGAGAATCAGAGTCTTCGTAGCTCGGCTGACCTATGGGTTGGGGGATGTGTGCTCGCTAAGACATCGCGTCTTATGCCTACGTATCTCATCTGGAATGAGAATCAGAGCAAGCCGTAGTTCGGCTAACTACGGGGTTATGGATTGGGTTTTGGATGAACGACGTTACTACGCAATCTACCGGATGCTCGACCTTTGGAGACTTACTCACCTGTAGTAGAAGGAGTAAACGTGTGTTATGGAGAAGAAAAATCAATGAAGGGTTTGTTTGCATTGTAGGAACGCGCATGCAAAAGGGTAATGAGGATAAGACCTCATAGCTCTTAACCCTGGACAAAGGAACCTGCATAAAGTAAACACAAAAACATTGCCTCCTATCGAGGTCTTCCAGCTAGGAAAGCAGTAAAATGCGGGAAAAATGTAAAAGTACCACACGGATAAAGATCCGAAGTAACAGCAATTAAAGGAATGATAAACCCTGAGATCCTTCCAAGCTAACATCATCAAAGAAAGTGGGTCAGTACAGGTAATCAGAATGAACCTCCAGGGGGTATCCCACAAATAAAGTGGGAAACCACGCAAGTTATCCCTGCAAACGTCATGTGAGCCCTCACAAAAAAATTTCAACAAACAGGTTAGAGAAACAAAATAGGGTAACCAAGAGTTGCCCCTAAATCAAAATGTAACCACATGAATAATTTCATCAAAATTCACAAAAAGCTCACAAAAAGCAATCAAGGGTAGGAGGCCTAAACCTCTTGTCAAACACATGCATCAAAAGGGTATCAAATTCACCCATAATACCTCATACATTTAGAGCATTCAAATTAAAGGCATAAAGATGATGGATATAGGGCAAACCTGATTGGAGAGCTTGATTGAAATTGAGTTGCACCCGTGAGGTTTACAAAACAATCTTTAGGGTTTATGTGAGGCAGAGGAGATTCTGTGCAGCTGAGTTCCCTTCAGGGTTTGGAGGCTGCTCTGAACTCTGTTAGTTCTTCCCTCACTATCTTTTTCCTCAGGGTTTTGTTCCAAGGAAACCTCAGAGTATTTTGCTTCCCCCCTTTTCTCAAGTGAAGCCTTGGTATTTATAGACTGAATTCCATGGCTTTGTGGGCTCAAATGAGAGAGACCCAAGTCCAAAAAAAAAATTGTTATATTTTATTTATTTATTAAATTAATTTTATTTATTTATTTATTTTTAACTTCTTTTTTTTTCGTTTTTTTTTCAGGAAAAATGAAGGGTAAATTTTGGGGTATTACAGTCTTTGATTGAGTTTCTCTTTACAAAGTTATTCAGTCAACTCAATCTTTCCAATTAGTTAGACTAAGTTGACTAGATCTTGATTGATAAATTTCTCCAAGATATAGTAAAGGTGAGAAAATAATAAGAATGAGGTTAAATTGTGTTTTCTTTTCTCTAACTTTTTCAGCTTCTGCTTCTGATTGATCTTAATCAGAGTCTGAACCTTAAGTTTAGAGTCTGAATCAGAGTCACTTAGAGTCTGAAATCTTGTATATCCTTATCAGATTCTGAAACAGAATCTGACTCATATGTAAACAAATGATAATATCGGAATATAGTTCAGAGGTAAGTAAATAAAAGCACAAGAGACACAAGTAATTATCCTAGTTCTTCTCACAATATGAGAGTAGTCCAGTCCCTTGAACTTCCAAGGGATTTCCACTATAATCAAATCTGATTACAAATGCTCAAGCACACAAGCAAGAGACTTCCTTTTCTTTTACACACACGTATGAGACTTCCTTTCTCAAACACACAAGTCTGAGACTTCCTTGCTGAACCCCACAAGCTCAACACTTCCTGGCTTTAGCACACAGTCTAAATACTTCCTTTTCTCAAGCCTACAAGCTCAAGACTTCGAATACTCAAGCACACAAGCAAGAGATTCATGACTCTATAACAAACTGTAAAGAGATTTGGATAACAACTACACTTGATATACAATCAGAGGTGTAGACAAAATATAACTTAGAAGGACTCTAAGACTTAAGAACTTATAAAGTATATACAGTGTTAAGATGTTATAAGTCTAATAAAAATGACAAAGCAACTTCTCTTTGAATGTCAATGTTCAGAGTCTTGTGATGTGGTGTATTGTAGTATGGTGATCTTCTTCTTTAGGTCTACAACTTCCTTATATAAAGAGGGAGAAAAGAGATGTTGACGAATTTCACCAAAAGGTTGGTTAAACTTTGTACTTGATTAGACACGTCAAGAAAACACCTTTCTACAAGAGGAATGATCAGTTGAAGCTCATACAACCAAGCGAGAGATATTTCCTTAAGTCTTCACGTGATAAAAAAGGTTTTGAGTATGTCAGAGTGCCTTGGTAGAAGAGTTTCTGCTTCAGAGGGTGACTTTCCTTCAAACTTCACTTTTCAGAGGCTGATCACATCAGAGTCCTCTTCCTGGCTTCTGAAGCTTCAAAGTCTAGGTCACCAGAGACTGGCTTTCTTCAGAGTTGACTTCTTCTGAGTTTGGATCTCCATCAGAGGCAGAGTCTTCAGAAGTGATCTTCAGAGCCAGAGTTTGATCTTCAAATTCATATTCCTCAAGCATTTCTTCATTTGTTCTTAATGATACAATCCTGCATACTTGAATATATGTTAGAATACCCAATTGTTGTTTAAATACTTTGTCATCATTAAAACCTAAGGGATATGGTATCAACCAATTTTGTTCCAACAATCTTCCCCTTTTTTATGATGAAAAATAATAGTATTTAAGAATAATGGTTGTTGATTTAATTAACTTGTTGACTTCAGGATTAGAGGTTTGTAAGCTCCCCCTGAGTAAGATAGTCCATAGGGTGAGGTTTAAAAGCTCCCCCTAAGTTCTATCCAAGTTAATTAAATACCTTTAGTTAACATGTTGACTTCAGAGTCTGAGGTTTGTAAGCTCCCCTTGAGTCTGATATTCCAGAGGGTTAGGTTTGTAAGCTCCCCCTAAGTCTTATCAATGTTAGTTAAAGTTACACTTGAAGCACAATAATCAATTCTTCAGAATTTAAACATAAAAAATATCAATTAATAAGGTTCAAATGCTTAAATACTATCCTCCTTCTCCCCATTTTGTCATCAACAAAAAGATAAGACAGAAGAAGGAAAAGATACTGAAGAGACAAAAAATGTATGGGAAATTAAATTTTGAGTAAAAATAAATAAAAACAACTTTTGCAATCCCCCAAAAATTAAAATGCAATTTTCAAAGAGTTGAAAGATGGATAGATTGGTTAAGAATATTTCTTCACTTTTCAAGACGGCCAGGAAAATCCTTTTACATATTCCAAGTATTGGAAACAAGAGAAGTGATAATTGAAACTAAGAGCTAGTAAACCTAGAGTAGCGTGCATTAAAGATCATTGGTGATTAAACTTCCACAAGAAACTTATATGACACTCAAGATCCACTATATAAGCATGAAACTATAGGTTAAGACCACATATCTTCATCTAACTCTCTCTTATACAAGATGAGCACAACAACTGAAAACACCAAAATCAACGTCTCCATGCTTCAGAGTTTACTGTTCATCAGAAGTTGTTTTAGAGCTTTTGACCACACTAGCTTCTGATCATCATCAGAATCTGATCCTCCATTCAGAACCCAACACTATTTTGTAATAAAATGCATGTTCAAATTATTTTTAATCAAAGCTTTCAATAGTAAGAGGCTTGTTAAATATATCATCCCATTCATGATCAGTATCAATAGACTATATATCTACTACACCCTTTTGAACAAAATCTTTAATAAAATGATGTTTGATCTCAATGTGCTTGGTTATAGAATGTTGAACTACATTCTTTGTCAAACAGATAACAATAATATTATCATAAAAAATAGGTAAACTGCTCCCACAAATCTGATAATCCTCTAGCTGATATTTTATCCAAAGGAGCTACGTGCAACATTTAGCAGTTGAGATGTATTTTACTTCTATTGTGGACAAAGCAATAGTTACATGTCTTTACTAGCCCATGATATTAGGTTTTCACCTATAAATTGACAATTTCCACTAGTGGATTTCCTTTAAATTCTATCCCCAACATAGTCAGCATCACATAATTCAACCAACTTGTATTATATGGATTTTTAATAAAGAAACCTTAGATTAGTTGTTTTCTTCAGATGCCTAAAGATCCTCTTAACAACAGTTAAATGAGTCTCCATAGGATCTGGTTGGAATATAGCACATATACACATACTAAACAAAATATCTAGCCTAGAAGCTGTTAAATAGTAAGGAACCAATCATACCTCTATACAACTTCTGAAAGACTTTGGAGCTTTCTTCTTCCTTGTTCAGATTGCATGTTGGATGCATATGCGTGTTCATAACTTTGCAGTCTTCAAGCTTGAACTTCTTCATAAGTTCCTTAGTATATTTTGAATGATGAACATAAACTGCATCCTTTCTTTGGTTGATATGAATTCCAAAGAAGAACTTCAATTCCCCCATCATGCTCATCTAAACTTCAGCCTGCATAGTCTTAACAAATTCTTTGCAAAGAAATGCATTAGTAAAACCAAAAATTATGTCATCAACATAAGCTTGGACAATAAAGATCTCATTATTCATAGTCTTTCTAAATTGTGTAGTGTCAACTTGGCCCTTTTGAAAGCCACTATCTAACAGGAAATTTCTCAGTCTCTCATACCAACCTCTTGGAGCTTGTTTGAGTCCGTAAAGTGATCTTGAGTTTAAAAACAAAATCTTGATGGACTGAATCCTCAAACCCAGGAGGTTGTTTGATATACACTTCTTCAGAAATGACTCCATTTAAGAAAGCACTATTGGCATCCATTTGATATAAAATAATATCATGATTGATATCATAAGAGAGAAGAAGTCTAATTTCCTCTAACCTTGCAACTGGTGAAAAGGTTTCAGAAAAAATATATGCATTTTTGCTAAATGTAGCCTTGAGCTACCAGTCTAGCTTTGTTTCTTACCACCTCTCATTGCTCATTCAACTTGTTTCTGAACACCCATTTTATTCCAATGATGTTCTTCTGATGAGGTCTGGGAACCAGATCCCACATATCATTCCTTTGAAACTTGTTCAGTTCTTCTTACATGGCTACAATCCATCCATCATCTGATAACGCTTCATCAACAAAAGTTGGTTATATCATGGAGATAAGTCCCAACACTGGCTGCTCTTCTATGAATGCAGATCTTGTTCTCAGAGGGCTATCTTTATTTCCAATGATCATCTCTTCTGGATGATAAGAATTGTACTTGAAGGTCCCTTTCGATTTTACAGCTTCTTTAGAGCCACAAGGAGCTTTTTCAGAAATTGCTTCCTCTGGATGTGTTTCAGAAGTTGGGATTCGTTCTGAACCACCAGCTTTTGAACATCTAGCTTATGAAGCTTCTTCTGACACAAGAACTAACATTTTATGTACCTTCTGATATGCTAATAAGATTGTTCTTAGAGGAACAACTTTGTTCCAACAATGCTCTTATGATAATCACCACGAGCCTTCTTAGAGGCCATTTTAGCTGGATAAGCTTCAAAGATAGGTTAGGCATCTGAAGCACCAGCTTTTGATTAGACAACATTAGTCTTTCCAATACCATTAATCCTACCTTACTGGTTTCTTCCAGATTCCCTATTTTCTTCCTCTTTCTGAGTTAAGATTTGGAGTATAGGATTTTATTTTGTTGAGTGTTATATTTATCCACTGTCGTAGAATAGAGATTGTTGCCTTGTTTTTTTTTCTTTCAGCATATCTGCAACAAAGATAATCTTACTCTTACGTACCATATTTGTATGGGCCCTTTAGTGATATTCTGGTAGGCCTTCTCTTATTTTGAGCCTTTACTTTGTAATAAGGCTTTGGATCATTCAAGACTTTGGATTTAAAAGTTTGTTGTCTTGAATGACTCATATTTTCATGTTCTGGACCTTTCAGAACCTTGTAACTTGATGTCTTAGGTTCTAGCTTCTTTAGAACCTTTGACTTTGAGGTTTCAAGTTCTGATTCTTTTAGAACCTTTGACTTAAGAATCATTGGCTCTGATTTCTTCAGGACCTTTTATCTTGGGATCTCAGGTTCTGATTTATTCAGAACCTTTGGCTCTACAGTTATAGGTTTTGATTGGTTTGAACCCTTTACTTTACGCAAGCACAAAATGAGAGTATAACCCTTTTTTAGCATAGCTTGAAGAAGAAGTGTATAATGGTTTAATCAAGGTTTCAGTCCTTGGATTGAAGTGTTTTTTTTATGATAACACATGCCTTCTCCTTGCTTCTACTTACACCGTAGACCATGGATGCAAGTTTGGTTCGGTTAAATCCAGTTATGACAAACTCTTGAAAAGCCATCTCATAGTTATTAAGAGGTTTGTTAGACATATTTTTCACTAAAGCAATCTGATCTCTTTCAAGTTTTCAAACTTATCTTTAGGAAACCATAACTCATCTTTTATAAGATCATATTGCTTTTTTATGATTTTCATATGTTTGGCTTTCTCCTGACATTTATCCATAAGATCTTGACAAAAAGTAATTAAATCATATCTAAAAAGTTTAGAGAATACATTATCTTCATCTTTTGAATCTGAGTCAGAATCAACTTCTGATTCTGAGTCTGAGAATGTTGAAGCCACCAAAGCTAGACTGGCCTCTCCTTCATTCTTGTCAGCTTCTTCTTCATCATCAAGTGCATCCAATGTTTCCATGAGACTTTTCTTGAACTTGCTTCTGAAGTTGTTCTTCTGAAAGCTCTCCTTCTTTACTTTGTCCTTCTGAAGTGCTGGATAATCAACTATAAAATGATCAGGCTTCTGACAGTTGAAGCATTCTTTCTAATCATCTTTGTTAACTTTGGAGCTTGTTCCTCTGAATCCATATCTTCTGACAAAGAATTTTCTGTTTTTGTTGGAAAGATATTAAAACCTCTTTATGATAAAGGCTATTTCATCATCATCTGAGTCTTCTTCAAAGGCTTCACCATAAGTGACTTCTTTTTGCTTCCAGATCTGAGAATATTTCTCATACCTCCCAATAGATTTCAAAGCCAATTACTTTGATTTCTTGATTGGTTCTTCATCTCCGTTGAGTTCTAACTTGTGACTTTGGAGATTACTTATCAAAATTTCATGACTGATTTTATTCAGGTCTTTAGCTTCCTGAATAGATGCCACATTTGGCATGTATCTGACAGGAAGACTCCTAAGAATCTTCTTGACATGATCAGTGATGGTGTAACTTTTGTTAAGAACTTGAAGCCCAGACACAAGCACCTGAAACCTTGAGAACATGGTTTCAATATTCTCATCTTCTTTCATTCTGAACATCTCATATTGTTGAACCAAAAGATTTACTTTGGCTTCTTGAACTTGTTGGTTTCCTCCATAGGTGGCACATAAAGATTTACAAATAGTTTTGGCAGTGAACTTGTCAATGATCTTTATGAACTCAGAATGAGGCAAAACATCAACAAGAATGCCTCTCACTCTGATATGTTTTCTATAGATCTTTTTCTGAGCAAGTATGAGACATTTTATGTCAGACACCATTCCAACACCATTGACTTGAATATTAATTCCATCTTCCAAGATATACCAAAACTCATCATCAAGACCTATGATGTGAGTGTACATCTTTCTCTTCCACCATTCAAATTTAGTAGAGTCTCCATTGAATGTTAGAGGCCTAACAATATAATTGTTCTTTTCAGATTCACTTTGATCATGATTATTATCACCACGAGGAGTAACCCACTGAGTCCAGATTCACTTGACATGAAAGAATATGTATTTTCTCAGAATATTTTAGGCACCACTATTAAGTGTTTAGCACCGACCTTTCTATGATGTCGGCTGAAGATGAGAAACACACAATAAGAGGGAGGGGGTTGAATTGTGTTTTCTTTTATCTAACTTTTCATCTTCTGCTTCTGATTGATCTTAATCAGAGTCTGAACCATCAGTTCAGAGTCTGAATCAGAGATACTCATAGTATGTACTCTTTTATATCTTTATCAGATTCTAAAACAAAATATGACTCAGATGTAAACAAATGATATCGGCGAAATATAGTTCATAAGCAAGTAAAGTAAAAACACAAGACACACAAGCAGTTATCCTGGTTCCTCTCACAATCTAAGAGTAGTCCAGTCCCTTGAACTTCCAAGGGATTTCCATTATAACCAAATCTGATTACAAATGCTCAAGCATACAAGCAAGAGACTTCTTTTTCTTATACACATAAGTATAGGACTTCCTTGCTCAAACATACAAGTATGAGACTTCGTTGCTCAAGCCCACAAGCTCAAGACTTTCTTGCTTTAGCACACAATCTAAAGACTTCCTTTGCTCAAGCCCACAAGCTCAAGACTTCAAATACTCAAGCACACAAGAAAAACACTTTTGATTCTATAACAAACAGTAAAGAGATTTGAATAACAACTACACTTGATATACAATCAGAAGTGTAGACAAAATATAACTTAAAAAGACTCCAAGACTTGAGAACTTCTAAAATATACACAATGTTAAGAAGATCTAAATCTAATAAATTTGACATAGTAGCTTCTCTTTGAATATAATGTTCAGAGTCTTGTGATGTGGTGTATTGCAATGTGGTGATCTTGATATGCACTAACTTTTGAGACTTATGCATTTCCATCAAAAATCCTGAAACAACTTTGTTAACTTTTGGAATATTAATTCTTTTGTGACTCAGAGGAAGTAATCTGTCTTATAAATGAAAGAATGACAGAATTTGATACATGCATATAAAATAAACGAGACTGATATGAAATAAAGGAGAAATAAAAAATGGAATTAAGTAGAAGGGGCGCCACACTCTTTCTAATCCAAGAGAGAATGATAAGCCTATGGATGAGGATCACCACAAGAAAAGGATTTCTTGATAAGATCAATTTTGATCCAATCCAGAACCTAAGAGCAAATACTCTCACTTACACAATGTGTAAACTTGCCAAAATTCATTGATCCAAAAAGAAGATACATGCCTCCTTTATATAGGAATGGCTTAAGATGATGAAATAAGTAAAAATTAACTCCTAAGAAAACAAAAGGGTTTCAGGCACTAATTATCATGATAGTGGGTTGAGTTATTACAAAGAAAGTGCAAAATAAAGAAGAGATAGTGGGGTTCTTGAAAGGGCAGAATAATGGCAATTCTTTATTTACCACTTCTCTTGCAATTTTTGTCCATTATAGTGTGGTTATTGGTATTTCCTTTATTTTTATTTATTTATGCATTATTGGGCCTTTTATCACATGCTTGGATGATAAGAATAAACTTGGGCTCTTTTTCTTCAATCTGGCCCATGCATTCTATTGACTTGATCATGAAGTGAACTAAAGCATCATTGACTCTTCTTGCACGTGCCCTTGTCATAGGACCTCCTAAGCTTTGCATTGTATCATTTATGTCTTGGATTACGTCCTCATCATTCCCTCCTTCTTGAAAAGAATTCGACCTCGAATTTAGACCATCATCACCTACATCAAAAGGAGATAAATCAGCCACATTAAAAGTAGTACTTACCCCATACTCACCTGGAAGTTCTATTTTGTAGGAATTGTCATTGATCCTTGAAAGTACTTGAAATGGTCCATCTCCCCTAGGTTGAAGTTTGGACTTACTTTGTGATGGGAATCTCTATTTTCTCATATGTATCCAAACCCAATCCCCGAGTTCAAAAATAACTTTCTTTCGCCCTTTGTTTGCACTTTTTGCATAACTTTTATTTTTCTTTTCAATTTGCAATTTTACTTGTTCATGCAATTTTCTCACAAATTCAGCCTTAACTTTCCCATCTTTATGCTTCAAAATAGATGTGTTAGGCAATGGTAACAAATCAATAGGTGTTAAAGGATTAAAACCATACACAATCTCGAAAGGTGAATGTTGTGTAGTGCTATGGACAGCCCTATTGTAAGCAAACTCTACATGAGGTAACCATTCCTCCCACATTTTTAAATTCTTTTTAAGAACAGCCCTAAGAAGAGTAGAAAGAGTTCTATTTACTACTTCAGTTTGGGGATGAAAAGTAGTGGAAAATAATAACTTTGTACCCACCTTTCCCCACAAAGTCCTCCAAAAATGGCTTAAGAACTTGGAGTCACGATCAGAGACAATACTCCTTGGTAAGCCATGTAGGCGCACCACTTCCTTAAAGAACAAATCAGCAACATGACACGCATCATCCACCTTTTTACATGGAATAAAATGTGTCATTTTTGAAAACCTGTCCACAACTACAAAAATAGAATCTTTGTCATTCTTTGTTCTAGGCAGCCCCAAAACAAAGTCCATGGAAATGTCAATCCAAGGAAATTCAGGTACAGGCAAAGGAGTGTACAAACCATGAGGCATAACTTTTGATTTAGCCTTTTTACACATAATGCATCTTTCACAAAGCTTTTGGACATCAATTTTCATGTGAGGCCAATAAAAATGTTCTTGTAAGAATTCTAGAGTTTTAGAAACCCCAAAATGACCCATTAGTCCTCCCTCATGCGCCCCTTTTACAAGTAATTCTCTAATGGAACCTTTAGGCACTCATAGTTTTTTTTCTTTAAATAAATAGCCATTGTGCCTAAAATACCCATTGAAGGCAGTATGCTCACAAGCTAAAAAATTTGAAGAAAATTCAAGGTCACTTTTATACAAATCTTTAATATGCTCAAGACCAAAAACTTTTGTTTCAAGAGTAGAAAGCAAGACATGTCTTCTTGAGAGTGCATCTGCCACAATATTAGATTTACCTTTCTTATGCTTGATTACATAAGGAAATTGTTCAAGAAACTCAACCCACTTGGCATGCCTCTTATTCAACTTACCTTGTCCCTTCAAATGTTTCAAGGATTCGTGATCACTATGAATGACAAACTCTTTGGGCAGCAAGTAATGTTGCCAAGTTTGTAGAGCTCTCACCAAGGAATACAATTCCTTATCATATGTAGAATAATTAAGGGCAGCCCATTTTAGCTTTTCACTAAAATAAGCAAGTGGATGACCTTCCTGCAACAAAACAACTCCAATTCCCACATTAGATGCATCACATTCAATTTCAAAAGATTTAGAAAAATTAGGCAATGCAAGAATTGGTGCTTGGGTGAGCTTTTCCTTTAGGGAAACAAAGGCTTGCTCTTGTTTTTCACCCCATTTAAAACCAACATCCTTTTTAAAAATTTCATTGAGGGGTGCTGCCAAGGTACTAAAGTCCTTCACAAACCTCCTATAAAAACTAGGCAAACCATGAAAGCTTCTTACCTCACTTACATTTTTGGGAGGAGGCCACTCTCGAATGGCTTTCACCTTTTCCTCATCAACGTGGACTCCTTTAGAGCTCACAATGAAACCTAAGAAAATCACATGATCGGTGCAAAAGACACATTTTTCTAGGTTGGCATACAAATTTTCATATCTTAGCACTTGCAAAACAACCCTTAAATGAATGCAATGATCATCTAAGTTCTTGCTATAAATCAAAATATCATCAAAATACACAACAACAAACTTACCCAAGAACTCCCTTAACACATGGTTCATTAGTCTCATGAAAGTATTAGGTGCATTAGTTAATCCAAAAGGCATAACCATCCACTCATACAAACCAAATTTTGTTTTAAAAGCAGTTTTCCATTCATCCCTTTCCCTTATTCTAATTTGGTGATATCCACTTTTCAAATCAATTTTAGAAAATAAGCATGCACCAAACAATTCATCAAGCAAATCATCTAGTCTAGGAATAGGATGCCTATATTTAATGGTAATATTGTTAATGGCTCTACAATCAGTGCACATCCTCCAACTACCATCCTTTTTAGGGACTAGAATAATAGGGACAACACAAGGACTTAAACTTTCTCTTACCCATCCTTTACTTATCAATTCAGCAACTTGCCTTTGTATCTCTTGAGTTTGTTATGGATTGCTTCTATATGCTGGCCTATTAGGCAAAGATGCTCCTGGATTGAGATCAATATGATGTTCAATTCCTCTTATAGGTGGTAAACCACTTGGCACCTCTTTCGGAAACAATTCTTTAAATTCCTGCAAAAGAGACTCAACACAATTTGGCAATTTTTTTTCATTAGAAATAGTGGTTAGCAAAGGCACCTCCTTGCAAAAGAGCAAGTACAAAGGCTGGTGTGACACAATTGCTTTTTTCACATCTCTTTTTTTTGCAATTAAACTTTGTTTCTTTTCTCTTTTATCATTCTTTTTCTTTTCATTCTTTTCTTTTTCTTTTTCTTTTTCTTTTTCTTTTCTTTCTTGATCATATTTTTCCAATTTTAAAACAAATCTCAACTTGTTTATTAACAAGCATTTCTACACTTTCATTAAGCCATTGGAGTTTGTAAGGCTTAGGGTGAGGTTTTGTTTCCAATTTTAGTTTAGAAACCAGACGCGTGCTTGCAACATTTGTACAACTTCCTCCATCAATTATTAAAGAACAAACCTTTCCTTGCACAAAGCATCTTGTATGGAAAAGGTTTTCTCTTTGACTTGTATCCTCCTCCTTTATTTGGCTTCCCAACATTCTTCTCACCGTGAGTAAATCTCCACTAGGTATTTCTTCTTCAAACTCCTCATCATAATCACCATCCTCCTCTTCAACAATTTCTTCATTTTCTTCCATAAGCATAGTTCTCTTTGTTGGACATTGATATGCAATATGTCCTTGGCCTTGACACTTGAAACACTTAACACTTTTGTTAGTTGAAACACTTGAAGAAGAAGATGTAATAGTTTTACCTTTGTTTTCAACTGTGGCTTCCTTAGATGATGAAGCACCCTCATTCTTTGTTTTGTCCTTCCAACTTTGAGAATTGAAAGTGGTGGAATTTCTCCTTGCTTGGCTCTTTCTTTTGAGTTGTTGTTCCACTTTGATAGCTTGGTGTACCAATTCATCCATTTCAACATAGTGATGAAGTTCCACTATGTCACTAATGTCATGATTTAGACCATGGAGAAACCTAGCCATAGTTGCTTCATCGTCCTCCTCTACATTAGCTCTAATTTTGAGAACTTCCATCTCCTTGAAATATTCTTCAACACTTTTAGAACCTTGAGTGAATCTTTGCAATTTGTTGTGCAATTCCCTATGATAATAGGAAGGAACAAACCTTCTCCTCATGATTCTTTTCATCTCTTCCCAAGTATCAATTGGTCGTTCTGCATACCTCCTTCTATCTTTGGTCAATTGATCCCACCAAACTAAGGCATACTCCTTGAACTCAATAGAAGCAACCTGCACTTTTTCAAGATTAGAATAATTGTGACAATTAAAAATTTGTTCAAGTTTAGTCTCCCATTCTAGATATGCCTCCGGGTCACTCTTCCCAACAAAAGTTGGAACTTTAATTTTTATGCCCCTCAAATTATCTCCCCCTTGTCTCCTTCTACGTCTTCTTTCCTCCTCATCACCACTACCATCATTAGAATTTTTGGGGCCTCCTTTCCAACTCATCAGTTCTTTGTTGAAGTTGTTCACCTTGTTCTCTTAACAATCTTTCAAAATTGTCACGCATGGCTGCGATCTGAACAGTTAAAGTTGTTGTTCTAGGTGAAGGTGGACTAGACATAATTGTGAAATATTTGTGAAATTAGGAACAAGTGTTTAAAAATGGACCTCACCACTCTACTCACGTGTTTACCCTCAATCACTCGTGTTTCACTCTTTTTTTTGGCTTTTTTTTAATAATAAAAACACTCTGCCTTTTACCACTCAATTTGCTCTTTTAGTTCTTTAGAGAAACCAAAATGAATCAACACAAAGAAATCAATTTCAGATGATAATCAACACACAAAAAACTTAAAAAAACAGCAAACAAAAAAAAAAGACTCTAAAACAAAGGAAACCAGGAGAATTTTAAGAGTGTGGCATGAAAAAAAATAGAATTTTTTTTTTTGAATCACAATCTTTTAACAATCAGATCCCTTTTTTTTATAATTTTTTTCTTATACCCTTTTTTTTCGAATTTTTTTTATAATGATAAATGGATAATAATGAAGAACAAGAATATAGACAATTTACCATATTTCGGCCCTTTTTTTTTGGAATATGCTCTGATTACCACTTGATATGCACTAACTTTTGAGACTTATGCATTTCCTTCAAAATTCCTGAAACAACTTTGTTAACTTTTGGAATATTAATTCTTTTGTGACTCAGAGGAAGTAATCTGCCTTATAATTGAAAGAATGACAGAATTTGATACATGTATATAAAATAAACAAGCACCTGAAACCTTGAGAACATGGTTTCAATATTCTCATCTTCTTTCATTCTGAACATCTCATATTGTTGAACCAAAAGATTTACTTTGGCTTCTTGAACTTGTTGGTTTCCTCCATAGGTGGCACATAAAGATTTACAAATAGTTTTGGCAGTGAACTTGTCAATGATCTTTATGAACTCAGAATGAGGCAAAACATCAACAAGAATGCCTCTCACTCTGATATGTTTTCTATAGATCTTTTTCTGAGCAAGTATGAGACATTTTATGTCAGACACCATTCCAACACCATTGACTTGAATATTAATTCCATCTTCCAAGATATACCAAAACTCATCATCAAGACCTATGATGTGAGTGTACATCTTTCTCTTCCACCATTCAAATTTAGTAGAGTCTCCATTGAATGTTAGAGGCCTAACAATATAATTGTTCTTTTCAGATTCACTTTGATCATGATTATTATCACCACGAGGAGTAACCCACTGAGTCCAGATTCACTTGACATGAAAGAATATGTATTTTCTCAGAATATTTTAGGCACCACTATTAAGTGTTTAGCACCGACCTTTCTATGATGTCGGCTGAAGATGAGAAACACACAATAAGAGGGAGGAGGTTGAATTGTGTTTTCTTTTATCTAACTTTTCATCTTCTGCTTCTGATTGATCTTAATCAGAGTCTGAACCATCAGTTCAGAGTCTGAATCAGAGATACTCATAGTATGTACTCTTTTATATCTTTATCAGATTCTAAAACAAAATATGACTCAGATGTAAACAAATGATATCGGCGAAATATAGTTCATAAGCAAGTAAAGTAAAAACACAAGACACACAAGCAGTTATCCTGGTTCCTCTCACAATCTAAGAGTAGTCCAGTCCCTTGAACTTCCAAGGGATTTCCATTATAACCAAATCTGATTACAAATGCTCAAGCATACAAGCAAGAGACTTCTTTTTCTTATACACATAAGTATAGGACTTCCTTGCTCAAACATACAAGTATGAGACTTCGTTGCTCAAGCCCACAAGCTCAAGACTTTCTTGCTTTAGCACACAATCTAAAGACTTCCTTTGCTCAAGCCCACAAGCTCAAGACTTCAAATACTCAAGCACACAAGAAAAACACTTTTGATTCTATAACAAACAGTAAAGAGATTTGAATAACAACTACACTTGATATACAATCAGAAGTGTAGACAAAATATAACTTAAAAAGACTCCAAGACTTGAGAACTTCTAAAATATACACAATGTTAAGAAGATCTAAATCTAATAAATTTGACATAGTAGCTTCTCTTTGAATATAATGTTCAGAGTCTTGTGATGT
Organism: Lathyrus oleraceus; assembly: GCF_024323335.1. Lineage (NCBI taxonomy): Eukaryota > Viridiplantae > Streptophyta > Magnoliopsida > Fabales > Fabaceae > Lathyrus > Lathyrus oleraceus. Next base: position 86,706,597 of record NC_066583.1, on the reverse strand, counting down.
GGTGTATTGCAATGTGGTGATCTTGATATGCACTAACTTTTGAGACTTATGCATTTCCATCAAAAATCCTGAAACAACTTTGTTAACTTTTGGAATATTAATTCTTTTGTGACTCAGAGGAAGTAATCTGTCTTATAAATGAAAGAATGACAGAATTTGATACATGCATATAAAATAAACGAGACTGATATGAAATAAAGGAGAAATAAAAAATGGAATTAAGTAGAAGGGGCGCCACACTCTTTCTAATCCAAGAGAGAATGATAAGCCTATGGATGAGGATCACCACAAGAAAAGGATTTCTTGATAAGATCAATTTTGATCCAATCCAGAACCTAAGAGCAAATACTCTCACTTACACAATGTGTAAACTTGCCAAAATTCATTGATCCAAAAAGAAGATACATGCCTCCTTTATATAGGAATGGCTTAAGATGATGAAATAAGTAAAAATTAACTCCTAAGAAAACAAAAGGGTTTCAGGCACTAATTATCATGATAGTGGGTTGAGTTATTACAAAGAAAGTGCAAAATAAAGAAGAGATAGTGGGGTTCTTGAAAGGGCAGAATAATGGCAATTCTTTATTTACCACTTCTCTTGCAATTTTCGTCCATTATAGTGTGGTTATTGGTATTTCCTTTATTTTTATTTATTTATGCATTATTGGGCCTTTTATCACATGCTTGAATGATAAGAATAAACTTGGGCTCTTTTTCTTCAATCTGGCCCATGCATTCTATTGACTTGATCATGAAGTGAACTAAAGCATCATTGACTCTTCTTGCACGTGCCCTTGTCATAGGACCTCCTAAGCTTTGCATTGTATCATTTATGTCTTGGATTACGTCATCATCAGATCTTCTTCTTCAAGTCTGCAATTGCGTTATATAGAGAGGGAGAAAAGAGACGTTGAAGATTTTCACCAAAAGGTTGATTAACATTTGTACTTGATTAGACACATGAAGCAAACACCTTTCTACAAGAGGAATGATCCGTTGAAGCTCAGATAACCAGAGGGGAATATTTCCTTAAGTCTTCACTTGATCAAAAAGGTTTCGAGTCTGTCAGAGGTGCCTTGGTAGAAGAGCTTCTGCTTCAGAAGTTGACTTTCCTTCAAACTTCACTCTTTAGAAGCTGATCACATCAGGGTCCTTTTCTTGACTTCTGAAGCTTCCGATCGGGATCACTGGAGGCTGACTTTCTTCAGAGTTGACTTCTTTAGAGTTTAGATCTCCATCAGAGATAGAGTATTCAGAAGTGATATTCAGAGTCAGAGTCTGATCTTCAGATTCATATTCCTCAAATATTTCTTCATATATTCTTAATGATATAATCCTAGATACCAGAACAAATGTTAGAATATCCAATTATTTTGTAAATACGTTGCCATCATTAAAACTTAAGGTATATGATATCAACCAATTTTGTTTCATCATATAAAAGTCTAATCCAATAGTAGTAATTTAATTACCACTTCTAATTTTAGTTTTAATTAGGTGTAAAATTTTATTTTTGCCTAAATCTAACCAAATAATTATCAACGGATGTTTTACTTTATATTTTTTATATTAAAAAATTCTTCAATTTAACTTTCAAATCTCCTTTTAAAAATCTATCGTGGAAACATATTTTCAATCTTATCCGAGTTTTAATTGATTTTTGGCCTATGTTTCAAAAATCATGAGCATGTTTTTTTTTGTGTGTGAGAAGGCTTGTGAAGCAGATGAATTTGACCTAAGTTTTAAATGTAGCGTGTTAATAAAGTAAATGAATTTAAAAGATGGTGCATTGAAAGATAATTTTGCTAAAGATATAAAAGAATTTAAAAGTTGTCAAATGTATACTTTAAGTTCTAGAAAGCTTGAATCTATTTGTGGTTAGGAGTAGAACTTAAAATTTAAATATTCGACCATTTATTTTTTGAAAGAATATTTATTTACATTCGTGCCAGTTACTTCTTGAGTTAGTTTCAACTGATCATACGATATAAATCGACACCGAAAAAATTGGTTTTCTTCATTTGATATTCCATTAAATTTAAATTTGTTGATTGATATTTTGTAAAATGTGATTTTTTTTTTAAATAACCATGTTTTTCAAAAATAATACGAAAATAACCAACTTTTTAAAAAAATTTCCAAAATAACCATGTTTCCCCAAAAATATAAGAGGAGGCGCCAGATGCATTGGCGCACATGCATTGGGCCTTATGAAGAGGCGCCAATGCTTGTGGCGCCTGCATGGCCCTCCAAAGGGAGGCGCCAATACAGCTGGCGCCTGCATGGCATGTGTGAGAAGGCGCCAATACAGCTGGCGCCTGCATGGCATGTGTGAGAAGGCGCCAATCCAGCTGGCGCCTGCATGGCATGTGTGTTTTGAAAATAAAATTTATTTTTGCAACAAACAAGAATCAAACACACAACCTTTAGATCAATAGTGAAAGACATTACCATTGCACTACAGATCCTTCACGTTAATTTGTTTCATCATATATTTAATGAGTATTGTTCAATTGTATTTTTTAAATTGTATTAAAATAAACACAAAATAATTTATTAATAAAACACAAACTATATATATATATATATATAAAACTATATAAAACTATATAAAACTATATATATATTTATAAAACTATATATATATATATATATATATAAAACTATATATAAAACTATATAAAACTATATATAAAACTATATATAATATATATATTATATATATTATATATATATATATATAACTATATATAACTATATATATATATATATATATATATATATATAAAACTATATATAATATATATATTAAATATTTAAGTATTATTTATATAACTTAACATGTATTAATATATTATATTATTTATAAAAAGTAATATAATATTTAAAAATATATTATATTTAAAATAATATAATTTTTCAATTGTATTTTTCAATTATATTTAAAAATATTATGAAGTTTTTATATTAATTTTTACACAAAAATTCAAATAAAACTTCATAATATTTATTATAAATACAATTGAAATATTAATACATGTTAATATATAATAAAAACAAAATATATATGATGAAACAATTGAACAATGGCTCATTAAATATAAAATAATATATTAATATATATATTTTTAAAAATTAAAGAATAGAGATAAAATTAATAAAATGAAAAAAGAACAATATATTTTTTATATTAATACAAAATAATTGTTGCCTGCAGGCGCCAAAATATGTTACTCCTATTTTATAATGTATTCAAAATACATTATTAATATATAATGTAGTTTGTGTTTTATTAATAAAATTATTTTGTGTTTTATTTTAATACAATTTAAAAAATACAATTGAACAATGGCTCATTAAATATATAATGAAACAAATTAACATGAAGGGTCTGTGGTGCAGTGGTAATGTCTTTTAACTATTGATTCAAAGGTTCTGTGTTCGATTCTTGTTTGCTGCAGAAATAAATTTTATTTTCAAAACACACATGCCATGCAGGCGCCAGCTGTATTGGCGCCTTCTCACACATGCCATGCAGGCGCCAGCTGTATTGGCGCCTCCCTTTGGAGGGCCATGCAGGCGCCACAAGCATTGGCGCCTCATCATGAGGCCCAATGCATGTGCGCCAATGCATCTGGCGCCTCCTCTTATATTTTTGGGGAAACATGGTTATTTTGGAAATTTTTTTGAAAAGTTGGTTATTTTCGTATTATTTTTGAAAAACATGGTTATTTAAAAAAAAAAATCGTAAAATGTTGCTCAAAATGAAAATGGTAATGGAAAGATATATTATCTCTACTACCGTACCTAATAAAGTATGTTGATTCATACCATTGTAACTTACAAAGCCCTCTTCTTTGTTGACTTAACTATTTTTGTCAAATCTTTTTATTTTCTTCAAGGTTAAGGGATTTCTCTTGACCCACAATCCTCATTTTTAAAAATATTTTTTAAAAAATCAATAGCATAGTCACATCAGAATACAGATTTTGGAATGACTCCTCCTATTCATAATTCAATTGATCAGGGTCGGCCCATCAGAATAGATATTTTTTACACCTAAGTTTTAACAACAGGTGTAAATATATAATTTGTTTATAAAATCTTTTTTACACCTATTTTTTAAAAAGAGATGTAAATCATAATTTTTTTAAAATCTATACATTATTAATAGATTTTTTTTAAAATTCAATATAAATTAATATTTTTAAATCTATTTTTAAAATTATAACAGGACATCCAGATTAATTGGGTTAATAGATTATTCATGATGTAGATAACGAGAATATAAAATAGGAGGTTATTATAGCGTAATCTTAATTTATTGATCCATAGTTTTGTTCTCACTTCGTCATCAAAAAATCAAAATAATTATATATCATAATAACGAAATTAAAAATAATTAAAAAATACTCTTAAATATATATATATATATATATATATATATATAATATATATATATATATATATATTTTGACAATATAAAATATCTTTACATTATTATTTAATCAGAAATGTGTATTCTTTTAAATCATATTTTTAATTTTATAATATGATATAATATGACTGAATATTATAATTATATTGTATAATCATATAAAATTAGTTTCCAATGCTTTAATCTCTATATTCAATTAATATAGCTTTGTTTTATAGCTCATGCCTATGCAAAACTTCCCTATTTTCGGCGGGAAGTGAAGTTAACTAATTTTCCGTTTTAAACTAAACACATATCCTTGGTCACGTGACTCGTGTATCCTCTCGAGGCTAAAACAGTCATTTTAATCAAACTTCACAAGGTCAAAATCGTCATTTAGCTCATACCAGTTCAAATATTATCACTGCCCTCCCCACACACCATGATATTGATCGCTAACGAAAAAAAGGCTGAAAGAGAAAGAAATGATAACATCTACAACACTTCCATCACCATAGCGTAGCTCATATCTTCCATTTATCATCACTTTATTGCTCTGAACCAAAAACACTCCGAAAAATTCAGAAGTTAGAAAGCGAAATCGAAGAAGAAAATGGAGATTCATCATAGACGATTGTTTTCTCCGATTTTGATATTGCTCTTACTAGCATCGTTCGTCGTGATTTTTATCACGCTTCCTTCGAATTTGATGAGATTCATCGTCGACTTGAAGCCGCCATTCTCCATTTCACTTCAAAACTTACGAACAAAAGTTTCCGGTGAAGACGATTTCCTCCTCGCCGTTGAGCACGCCGGTCACTCAAACAGCACTGTAACGGTAATTTCAATGCTAACTAAGTTCAATCATTTCAATTTCAGTTTCAATTTCGATTATGGATCGATCAGTAACTTGTTTCTAGATACTTTAATTGTTGATTATGTACGTGTGAGAATTGATTAATGTTTTGATGGATTGTGGAATGATGTTTAAGAGTGTGTATGTTGACAGAGGGAGGTGAGAAAAGTGATCAAGAGTGAAGAAGAGAAACGAGAAGAAGAGCTCGCTCGAGCGAGAGATTCAATGCGGAAAGCTGCATTAGAAGATCGTAGAAGAAATCTGACTCGGTCGTCAACATCACGCAACGACGAATACGTTACAGCTGAAGCTGTTTATCACAACCCGCGCTTATTTTATCAGTATATCCTCTCTTCCTTCTCATCTTCCTTAATTTCTTCTTAATAAAATAAAGTTCAAAATAACAATCAATCATTATATAATAGCTGAGCTTTTTTTTTAATGAATTTGTACTTAGCATTGCACTTTTTACAAATTTTAATACATAGGTTATAAGCTCAAGTCACATCCTGAAAACAGTCCCTGAGTTTTTCATGTTTTGGATTGAAGATCGAAGAGTAGGAGTGTTTTGTTTATATATATTATCATTGACTTAAAAGATTTTTACCAAAACAACATACAATTAAAAATTAAATTGAAATTTAGTTAATTTCAAATAAGGTGAATAATGTATTATAAAATCAAAACATTCAACGTACCATAAAATAACTGTTGTATATAATACTAGTACTTTTTTTTGTTTTAAATTTAAATGAAACAAATCAAATACTTTGACATTTTTGATAGAAAATCTAGAACTTTTTGTTTTAGTCAATATATTGAACTTTTTATTTATATCTAAAACAAGGGTATATATATTATATATATATATATATATATATATATATATATATATATATATATAATAATATATATATATATATATATATATATATATATATATATATATATATATATATATATATATATATATATAATGAAAAGAGGGCTTCTGTATACCAATAAGGTAATAATAATAATAATATTTTTTTTTATGTATTGAAAATGTAAAGTATAAAGAGTTTTTATATCATTAAAATATTTAATTTTATTATAATTATTTTAAAAATTATATTTAAAAAGGGAACAATATTTCTATCTATCACAAAAGTTTGAGTAATGTATTTTCAACTAATATCATTTAATTTTAAGATATTTAATTATTTATTAAATAGTATAATTTTTTATTATTTTTAAAATATTTTACACTAAGAAGGATTTTACCAAACTTTTTGAGTCGGATACATAAGAATAATCATTTAAAAAGAAATGTGACTTAAGCTCAATTATCAATAAGACTTTTGTGCTTTAATTCTGAAATTCAAACTTACTTATTTTCATTTTTTCTTAAAATTATATGTTCGTTGAGAAGAAAAAATAAATTTTAATTATATTATACTATTAATAAATTATTAATACTTTTTTTTGTAATACTCTTAAAAAATTGTTTATTCTTTTAATTCATTTTTGTCATTAAGAATAAATTTGGAAACTAACTCAGATTTTATATTTATCATATAAATTTTTATTATGTGTTAAAGCGGGCAAAATGATTTATATAAGAAAAATAACTAGTCATCCCTTTTTAAAACCGAACAGTAAGAATTTGGCATAATAATAATAGTAATAATATCAACATTAAAGCGTGGAAAGCTTATTCAGAGCTTTGCTTATAAGTTACAGTTTCTACAACATTTATGAATGTTTTCATTTTCTTGCAATAGACGATAGCTAAACTAGGAGTGGCTGAGTGCGCTAGTATTCATTTGCTTACAGAGTTCTACATACTCACTTTAATGATAAAAACTTGCACGGAAATAATGTTGGCACTACTTTATTGCAATCATTGGTATGGTGTTCTGTTGCCCCATATTTTATGATTTCTAACTAAAGTAAGTACTATGTTGAATTTATTGATATTAATTTGTCCACATCAAATTCCTAATCTTGGAATTAAGTTAATTAAGTTTTCGGCCGTGACAGAAACTAATATTTTTTCCATATGTTTCTTGGTCAATGTCACAGTTCAAAGTTCTTAATGACTATAGTACTAAGTTCTGACATAGGACCACACTAGTTACATCATTCTGCAGGAAAATTCCAGTTTTCTTAAGAAAAGGTTAATCTATTTCTAATGCCTGATTACGTCGTTATTATTACAGAAGCTACTTGGAGATGGAGAAGATATTCAAGGTGTATGTGTACCCAGATGGGGACCTACCAATTGTTCATGATGGCCCATGTAAGGACATATACTCCATTGAAGGAAGGTTCCTCAATGAAATTGAATACGGAGTTGGGAAATTTAGAACCAATGATCCTAATGCAGCTCATGTTTACTTTTTACCATTCAGTGTGACATGGATGGTCAAATACATCTATACACCACCCTCTTACAACCTCACTCCTTTAAAGCAGTTTGTCTCTGATTACGTGAATGTCGTATCTATGAGACACCCTTTCTGGAACAGAACTCATGGTGCTGACCACTTCATGCTTGCTTGCCATGATTGGGTAGTTTCTTCAATTCCCTTTTTTACCTCAGATTTATTTTTATTTTCTATTGTGAATTTGAAGCATCTTTTGTTTCCTTAATTTATCATGCAGGGTCCATTTGCATCAGAGGGAAATCCTTTCCTTTACAATACCTCAATCCGTGTCTTGTGCAATGCCAACACTTCTGAAGGTTTCAATCCTCTAAAAGATGTATCTTTGCCCGAAATTTACCTATACGGAGGCGAAGTATCTCCTAAACTCCTTACACCACCACCCGACTCCGCCCCACGTCGATATCTAGCCTTCTTCGCCGGTGGTTTGCACGGCCCAATTCGCCCGATTCTTCTCCAACACTGGAAAAACAAAGACAGCGATATCGCCGTGTACGAGTATCTCCCTAAAGGCATAGACTACAACTCCTTCATGCTAAACTCTAAGTACTGCCTTTGTCCTAGTGGCCATGAAGTGGCTAGCCCAAGAATTGTGGAGTCAATTTATGCAGAATGTGTACCTGTGATTCTATCTAGTTATTATGTGCTGCCCTTCAGTGATGTGCTGCGATGGGAGGGATTTTCAGTGCAGGTGGATGTTTCAGATATTCCTAGGTTGAAAGAGATTCTTAGTGCTATTCCGGAGAGCAAGTATAGGAAGCTCAAAAATGGAGTAAGGGCTGTGAGGAAACATTTTACTCTGAACCAACCTGCTAAAAGATTTGATGTTTTTCACATGATCTTACACTCAATATGGCTAAGGAGATTGAATATAAAACTTGGATAGTTAAATAATTAGTACTTAAGTATAATGTGTAGTGAATTTTTTTATTTTGGCTTCAATTAATTCGAAACGCGAACTCGAATGCTGCATAATTAAAGGTAGGAAAAGTGTCATTCTTATTTGTATTTCCTCATGCATATGCATAGTTCCTATTTATTCATTAATATGCTTCTAACACTAATTATACACGCATTACTTTTATCTTTGTAGAAAGAAAAACACATAAGATTTCTTTTGTCAAATAGTTTATTGGTTAGAATTCATCTTTTAATTTATGTATCAACATTTGATGACCCTACACACTATCAACTTAATTAAAAATTGATATTTAAACACAAATCTTTTGACATTAAACACACTGTAAACCTATTATTACACACTAAACATATTGTTTTGATTTTTTTTTTAATATTTTGCAAGAATGAAGAATGTGATTTTGGACTTTTGTTTTAATTTTAAAAATAATAGATTTACTTTATGTTTTTAAAATTACTTTTATCCAAACTTTTTTTTAATTTATTTTTTATAAATTAAAAAATTAATATTGACATCTAATAATCTGTTGCGGATCCAGAAATTTTCTATAATAAGAGTTAAAAAAAATCGATATATTTTAACTAATGAAAAATATTTCAAACTGTTTCAAAATATATAATTGTAATGGTTTTTCATATTTTAAAAACTTACATTGTCTTCTACGAGTTTTCCTATTTTAAAAATGTTCAATGATTTTTCATTGTCCGCATTATCAAATATGATACTATATATGTAACTAAACAATTATTTGACCACTCATCTCTCATACTATTGCACAAACCATTTTTCACAAAATTTATGATAGAGAAAAATCTTTCAATAATGCAATTGCCACGGATAAAATCAAAGATAACCTCACAAATAAGTAGAACATTGGATATACAATATAGTTTCTAGTTTTCACGAACATTTCACAAAGGTCATTGATTTCATTTAACTTTGAAAATTGATCATCAAAGATCTATGATAAAAGCCTCAAGCAGGCTACCAAGCACCATAAACTCTATTAGATTTTATTAGATTTAATTCATATTTAAATTATATTATTTTCTTAGCCCCTAAGTTTGTTAGAGGGTATTTTAGTATTTTATCCTATTGTAGTAACCCTAGTTTTAGCTTATAAATAGGGTGTCAATCATTGTAACTTTTAATCCTTTTTGTAGCCGTCATTCTCTTAATAGAATATTTCCATTCTTTCTTTATTCTACCTCTGCACCAACAATTGGTATCTAGAGCTCCGGTTCGGATTCATTGGGAAACACGGGAAACACGAGTGAACGTGAGGTCTTGTGTGTTTGATTTTGATTCTTAGATTCGTGTTGAATCTTGAACAAAATCTGATCAGAATTTTAATTCTGTGGGTTGGGAAACACTGTGTGAGAAATCTGAGTGTATTGTGCAAGGTAGAAAGATGAACGGAAACGGCAACATGAACACTAAACTTCCAGTATTTGACGGTAAAAACTGGAATCGTTGGATGATCCAAATGCGTGTACTGTTCGGTGCTCAAGATGTTCTAGATCTTGTCACTGATGGTTATGTTCAGGTAGCAGCAGATGCGACGGATGAACAGAAAAACGCGCAGAAGGAAGTAAGGAAGAAGGATCAGAAAGCATTGTTCTTCATTCATCAATGTGTTGATGTAAATGTGTTTGAGAAGATTGCAGATTCAACGACAGCAAAGGCTGCGTGGGACACACTGGTTAGATGTTATGGTGGTGACGCATCAGTGAAGAAGGTGAAGCTTCAGTCCTTGAGAAAGCAATATGAGAATCTCAACATGAAGAATAATGAGAAAGTTTCTGAATACATCTCCAGAGTGATTCTGATCACTAATGAGATGAAAGCGTGTGGAGAAACTCTTTCTGAAGAAACAATCATGGAGAAGGTATTGAGATCCCTTACCTCTCAATTTGATTACATTGTGGTAGCAATAGAACATTCCAAAGAGATGAGCACCATGAGAATTGAAGAGCTGCAGAGCAGTCTAGAAGCGCAAGAGTTGCGTTTGACTGAGAGAACTTCTGAAAGGGAAATAGAGCAGCAGGCTCTGAAAGCAACTTCTGATAGGAGGTATCAGAAGCAGTCAGAAGTCAGGAGAAGATCTGATGGTGGTCAGAAGTCAGAAAGCTCAACCTCTGATAGACAAAAGAATGCTCAGAAGGGAAAAGAGAAGTATGACAAGAAGAAAATCCAATGTTACTGCTGTAAGAAGTTTGGTCACTTTGCTAGAGACTGTTGGTCAAACAAGGAGAGAAAATCAGAAGAAGTAAATATAGCCAGAAGTTCTGATGACGAATCTGTGCTATTGATGGCCTCTGAATCTGATAATATGGATCTGATAGACTGGTGGTATATGGACACTGGCTGCTCAAATCATCTTACTGGAAACAAGAAATGGCTGGTTGACTTTGACTCTGAAAAGAGGACAAAGATCAGATGTGCTGATGACAAATATCTTAATGCAGAAGGTATGGGAAATGTCAGAGTGACTCTGAACAATGGGAAAACAGCATTGATTCAGAACGTGTGGTATGTACCTGGCATCAGAAGTAATCTGATGAGTGTGGGACAATTAATTGAGAAAGGTTTTTCAGTTACCATGAAGGACAATCTTCTGAAGCTGTATGACTGCAATCAGAAGTTGATTATGGAGTCAGAACAGGGAAGAAATAGAACATTCAAGGTGAATGTCAGAACTGCAGAGTCAGAATGTCTTAGTGCAACAAGTGCTGAGAAGGAGAGTGAGCTGTGGCACAGAAGATTTGGTCATTTGAATTTCAGAAGCTTAAAACATCTGAATTCAAGGAAGTTGGTACATGGAATTCCTGCAATTAAGAAGCCTGAAAAGTCATGCAAAGTTTGCATGGAAGGAAAACAACCACGATTGCCATTTGCGTCAGAAACTGCTCCAAGAGCAAAACATGCCTTGGGAGTTGTACATTCTGATGTGTGTGGTCCATTTCCAGTAGCATCGATTGGAGGGAATAAATACTTTGTGTTATTTGTTGATGAATTCACAAGAATGACATGGGTATCCCTTATTAAGTTTAAACACGAGGTGTTTGATGAATTCAAGAAGTTCAGAATGAAGGCTGAGAATCAGAGTGGTCAGAAGTTGAAGATTCTTAGAACTGACGGTGGAGGTGAGTATAACTCCAAAGAGTTCCAGAAGTTCTGTGAGGAGAATGGAATTGAGCATGAGGTTACTGCTCCTTATACCCCTCAACACAATGGTCTTGCTGAAAGAAGAAACCGCACTTTGCTTGATATGGTGAGAAGCATGCTAAATGAGAAGAAGCTTCCTCAGAAGCTCTGGGGAGAAGCTGTTGCCACTGCAACGTATGTACTCAACCGATGTCCTACAAAGAAGTTGAAGGAAATAGTTCCAATACAGAAGTGGACTGGAGATAAGCAAAGTGTTAGTCATCTGAAGGTGTTTGGTTCTGTTTGCTATAAACATGTTCCAGAAGCCAGAAGACAGAAGCTGGATGATAGAAGCAAAGTGATGATTCTGATAGGGTACCACAGTACAGGTGCATACAAGCTCTATTGTCCAGAAACCAATAAAATTGAATTCAGCAGAGATGTGATTGTGAAGGAATCAGAAGTTTGGAATTGGGATAAGTCTCAATCTGATTCTGATGTTAGAACTTCTGAAGAAAGGTCAGAGTTCAGAATTTCTGAGGTTGGAGTAAACTCTGACGTTGATTCTGACTCTGATAGTGATCCAGAATCTGATGTTCCAGACTCTGATGTTCCAGACTCTGATGTTTCAGACTCTGATGATCCAGACTCTGATGACCCAGACTCTGATGGTAATCCAGATTCTGGTGGCAATTCAGACTTTGGAAATATGCCAGAACCTTCAGATGGTCAAAGCTCTGGAGGAAGTCAACCATCTGAAGGTAGAAACTCTGAAGTTGAAGACTCTGAACAAGTTCAGAGACCACAAAGAGTCAGAAACATCCCCAGAAGATATGCAGAATTTGACATGCTGCAAGACACTGAAGTAGACTCTGAAGGAGAAGTTATTCAGTGTGCCATGTTAGTAGACTCTGAACCCATAAGTACAGAAGAGGCTCTTAAGCAGAAGCTCTGGCTGAAGGCCATGAAAGAAGAACTTGATGCTATAGAGAGGAACAAGACTTGGAAGCTGACAGAACTTCCAAAAGACAAGAAAGCCATCAGCGTCAGATGGGTTTTCAAGCAGAAGTTAAAGCCAGATGGTTCAATTGGCAAACATAAAGCAAGGTTGGTAGCCAGAGGATTTCTACAGAAACCTGGGCTGGATTACTCTGAAGTGTTTGCACCTGTAGCAAGACATGAAACTATCAGAATGGTGATTGCAATAGCTGCTAACAGGAATTGGCCTCTGATGCATTTAGATGTAAAATCTGCATTTCTGAACGGTCCATTAGAAGAAGAAGTTTACGTGTCACAACCTCCTGGATTTGTGAAAAAAAATCAGGAAGGGATGGTGTACAGATTATACAAAGCTCTATATGGATTGAAACAAGCGCCCAGAGCTTGGAATAAGAAGATTGATTCATTTTTCAAGAAGCAAGGCTTTCAGAAATGTGAGATGGAGTATGGTGTCTATGTTCAGCATACTTCTGAAGGAAATATGACTCTGGTATGTTTATATGTTGATGATATACTGCTGACTGGAAGTTCTGAACAGGAGATAGCTAAGTTCAAGAAAGTTCTGATGAATGAATTCGAAATGACTGATCTAGGCAAAATGACATACTTTCTAGGGATGGAGTTCAGATACTCTGAGAAAGGTATTATTTTGCATCAGCTCAAGTATGAATTAGAACTTCTGAAGAGATTTGAATTAGAGAATTGTAAGATTGCTGTCACACCTTCTGATACAAATCAGAAGCTGGATTCTGACTCTGATGGAAAGGATGTGGACGCTACAACCTTCAAACAGTTAGTTGGTTCTCTGAGGTATTTGTGCAATACCAGACCTGATATTTGCTATTCAGTTGGGATGGTTAGTAGGTTCATGAGTAAACCTAAGTGGTCCCATTACCAAGCTGCAGTCAGGATTCTGAGGTATATCAAGGGAACTCTGAAGTATGGAGTATTATTTCCTTCTGGAAGAAAGGATGAGTCAGAACTTCTGAGTTATTCAGATTCTGATTGGTGTGGAGACAGAGTTGACAGAAGAAGTACGTCTGGGTACTTATTCAAATTTCTGGGAGGTCCCATTTCTTGGTGTTCCAAGAAGCAACCTGTTGTGACGTTGTCAACTTGTGAAGCTGAATATATTGCAGGTGCTGTTACTGCATGCCAAGCTGTGTGGATTCTGAATCTATTGCAGGATCTGAAGATTAAAGTAAACAAACCTCTGATGCTGATGATTGACAACAAGTCTGCAATCAATCTTGCCAGAAACCCAGTGTTGCATGGGAGAAGCAAGCACATTGAGACCAAGTATCATTTTCTGAGACATCAAGTTCAGAGGGGAGTGTTAGAAGTTGTACACTGTAGCACTCAGAAGCAGTTGGCAGATGTTCTGACGAAAGCTATCAAGACTGACCAATTTCTCAGATTAAGGGATGGAATTGGCGTTACAAGTTTTGATGGAATATGAATTAAGGGATGGTATTAGATTTTATTAGATTTAATTCATATTTAAATTATATTATTTTCTTAGCCCCTAAGTTTGTTAGAGGGTATTTTAGTATTTTATCCTATTATAGTAACCCTAGTTTTAGCTTATAAATAGGGTGTCAATCATTGTAACTTTTAATCCTTTTTGTAGCCGTCATTCTCTTAATAGAATATTTCCATTCTTTCTTTATTCTACCTTTGCACCAACAAACTCCACATGAAGAAAAAAAATGGATAAAACATAGTCAAATGAATCAACTTCTCCTTAGCAAATGTAAAAATTGAATTATCCATATTTGTTATACTAATATTTTGTTTCTCATAGAATAACGATACTTCATTTAATAAAATATGTCAATCATTCTCTCTTGTACTTTGTAATCCGGCCTTGCAAACTTTAATTAATGTAATATTCCCTCCGTTCCTTTTTAAGTGTCACTTTCTTGATAAATTTGTGTTTCTTTTTAATTGTCACTTGTAGAATTCAAGGTAGTATTAAATGCACTTTTGTCAAAATTACCCCTATGTAATTATTACAGAGAGAGAAAAAATAAAATGAATGTAGAATATAATTAAGGGTATTATAGGTAAAATGAGAATTATTGTTTAAAAAGTAACACTAATAATTAGCTTTCTTGATATGTGTAAAAAGTCAAAATATGACACTTAAAAAGGAACGGAGGGAGTATCATTTACAATTTCTTGTGTAAATTTCAATAAATGACATCCTTCAATTTGTTGACAGGGTGATAAGCTATTTTCCTAAATAAATTTAAGAACATGAGTAACAATAAAATCAAGATAAATAGTGTACCATAATGTGAGTCGCATCTTCTATGACGCGTTTCAGTATAGTTTTTTGATTCAATCCATAACCACTAGAAATTTCATCAATCTTTAAAGTTTCTTGAACTTTAAGAATTTGATTTTCTCTAAGAATCTCTCAATGTTTATATGAATCTCCAACAAGATTACATATATTGTTAACCAAACTAAAAAAACAATCTAAAATCAAATTGCTTTTTGGCATCAGAAACAAGTGTCAATTGAAATTGGTGAGCAAAATAATAAACATAAGCAAAAATGTTCTATTTCAAGATCAATCTTTTTTCCCATTAAATTCACCTTATACTACTAACTCCATCTTAACCTTATCCACGCACTCATGAAAAACCAGTCAATATCATTTCCTTTTTTTATAAATATAACGCAACAAAAAAACATCACTACAACAAACAAGACCTTAGACAACGCTTTTTTTAGCCTTAGACAGCGCTTTAAAGCGCTGTCTAAACCTCCGCTGCTAAAGGTTTAGACAGCGCTTTTTTAAATCTTAAAAGCGCTGTCTAAGCCCCCCCCCCCTTAGACAGCGCTTTGGCCAAAAGCGCTTTATAAGACCCTCTTATTTTAAATTTTTTAGGTATACCTTAGACAGCGCTTTTGAAAAGCGCTGTCTAAGCCCCACCCCCTTAGACAGCGCTTTGGCCAAAAGCGCTTTCTAAGACCCTCCTATTTTAATTTTTTTAGGTATACCTTAGACAACGCTTTTCAAAAAGCGCTGTCTAAGCCCCCCCCCCCTTCTTATTTACACATTTTATATATGAGATATGTGTAAATATAAAAATAACTCATAAGTTAGAAATACATACATCGGTGGGAATCTTTAATCGGCCCAAAGCAAGAGTATCTCGCATAAACCTCAACATGAAATACCCGCAATCTATTTGATTACGTTGTTGAGGATACTACATATGAAAAAAAAATATGGATTATAAATCCTAAGTTTTATCAAGTGTCATCACTAATATAATAAAAAATATGGTAATTAAAAATATACCGCCACTTTAATCCATGTAATGGAGTTGGCGCCCCTCCTTGAGGTTTGGATATCTCGTTGGGCCCGAAAAGCTTGTAGGACGCTAATAAAATAAAAATGAAGCAATTAGAACAATTCACATAAACTAAGAAAATTTTTGAACATTCTCACTTACGTGTCAATTAGGACCTTCATATCCGGGTATGTTGTCCAATCATTTCGGTATTAAAAACTTGTCAAAACATTGAAATTTGATCATCAATAGTTATAAACCTACCATGACCCATCCCCAAATATCAGCATAAGATGGGATATGAGCTGAATAAGGCACCACATCTGCAAACATGAAAAAAGAAGGTTAATTTAATTTGACTTAATTAGAGCTTTAATTAGAATTATACTAATAACTTTACTTAAACAAATCCTTACACTTGAAAACTTGTCTCAAGGTGTTGTAAATACATGAGAAAACTTCTGTGTGACTGAATATTCCAGCAGGCCCTGCCTGCATTATAGGAATAACAACAACAATTTCAAATCATGAATTCTATTTCTTTCACTCTAGCGAGTTTTTAATATATATTATCGATACAATTATATTCTCCACGACTTTACCTGTGTCACAAATATTCCACCTTTCTTCAGTTTTGGCTTGAGACTGAGTTCATAGAAGTCTTTAGTGTAAAGCTTATAGCAAGGACCTCCTTCTATTGGATCAGCCAAATCTCCAACTATTATAGCATACCTCTCTTCTTTGCCTTCTAGTTCAGCCCTGCAATATCACAAGTATAAAATTTAGAACCGATCATTATCATAATGTCTGCAATATCAAATTAATCTTAGTAGCAAAAATAACCTCGCGTCATTGATGACGACTTCAAGTCTCGAATCATGGAAAGCTTCCTTGTTTACAACTAGGTATGATTTGCAAAACTCCACCACTTCCTGCTTCCATCAACATTTACACATTAAGTTTAAACCACTTGAGATTGAAAGAAATAAAAAAAAATAAACGAAAGGTAACATACCTCATCAATGTCACACATTACAACTTTGTCTATAGTCTTGTGCCTGAGAAGTTCCCTTGCAGTAGACCCTTCTCCTCCACCCATAATGAAAACATTTTTTGGCCTACAAAATGGAATTAAAATTAGATAATGAAAATAAGTTTTAGTGCTGTTTAAACTTAGCAAGATAGAGATGATGTACATAGGGTGGTGAAGAAGAGCTGGATGAACAAGACATTCATGGTAGATAAATTCATCTGTTTCTGCACTCTGAAGCTTTCCATCAAGTACTAATGCCTGCAAAATAGTAGATAATTAAGTTTCTGGTTTATTTTTCTTTTAAGTTAAGATAAGTTTCTGTTGTAGTAGTATTTAAGAACTTACCTTGCCAAATGGCTTTGTGTCCAACAATGCAATGTCTTGATACTAAGATGAGACTAAGATGAGAAACTAAGATGAAACTAAAAGAAAGACAACAAAATTAAAAAAATAAAAACTGTCAAATAGCAATACATTCTTAAAGTAAAAGTATGAAACTAAGATGAGAAACTTAAAGAAAGACAACAAAATTAAAAAAATAAAAACTGTCAATCTAAGAGCTATAACCTTATACTCCTCACAGCTGACACAATAAATTCCCTCATAATCAGCTCGGTAAATGTCACCATTGGCAAGCACCCTCGAATAAAATTCCTTTACAATTGCTTGATGCTTGCTATCAGTTGTTCTAATGAACTTGTCATACGAAATATCTAGCTGCAATTACCACAAAACCATAAAAAACAATATACACCAACAAGAATATTTATCTTAAATTAAGGGAGTAAATTGTTGTTTCGCAAATTTGAGGGACTAAATAGATAAAAATAGAAAAACTTGGGTGAATAATTACATCTTTCCAAAGCGTCCTGTAAGCTTGTGAAATGAGATTACAATGGTCAGGTGGAGTGGAACCCTGGGCCATAGCAGCAGTTGCAATTTTCTCACCATGTTCATCAGTTCCAGTAATGAATATCACTTTCTTTCCCAATAAGCGTTGTATAATGAAATGCAACAATAACAATAATCAAATTGAATCACAGTTATCAAATTGGATACCAGTTTAACGAAAGAGGGGTGGGTGTACCTGGAAGCGAGCAATGGCATCGGCGGCGATGGTGGAGTAAGCGCTACCCATATGGGGAGGAGTGTTGACGTAGTAGAGAGGGGTTGTGAGGAGAAAGGGTTGGTCATT
Source organism: Lathyrus oleraceus (assembly GCF_024323335.1). NCBI lineage: Eukaryota > Viridiplantae > Streptophyta > Magnoliopsida > Fabales > Fabaceae > Lathyrus > Lathyrus oleraceus. Next base: position 86,688,297 of record NC_066583.1, on the reverse strand, counting down.
TGAGGGAGTGGGAGTAGAAGCGGTGCAGTTGCAGAAGAAAGCTCTTCGGGAATGGGAATAGGGTTTGGATTTGAGATGAGAAAGCGTGGAACGGTGTGAAAGAGTGGAAGGGTTAAAGAGGAAGAGTGTGTTGTGTAATTTTTTTAAACCCCCACCTTAGACAGCGCTTTTGGTTTTAATTTTTTTTTTAATTGAAAGACTTTAAACAGCGCTTTCTCAAAAGCGCTGACTAAGGTCTATATTTAAAAGCGCTTTCTAAAAGTGTTGTCTAAGGGGGGGTCTTAGACAGCGCTTTCTAAAAGCGTTGTCTAAGACCCCCCCTTAGACAGCGCTTTCATTATTTTTTTAGAACATTTTCCGTGTTTTATTTTTATTTTAACCTTAGACAGCGCTTTCTTTTAAAAGCGCTGTCTAAGATGCGCTGTTAAAAAACCTTTTTGACGTAGTGCATGTGTTCCTTAATGAATGTATCTCAAGATTTATCAATTAAAATGGCAAATAAATCATCACTAACATCATCAACAATAATTCTTGTGGTCTCATAAATTCAAGCTGTTGCAATATCTTTTTGAATAGAAGGTGGCATTAATTTAAGATTTGAACGAGTTTTTCTAAAAATCCTATCAAATGCTTTATCATGTTTTGAAACTATATGTATAAGCTCAAAAAAATTACCTTGATTTTTTATTTAATTGGCTCATCCTCGTGAAATGTCAATCCTTACTTCAATAGATATCGATTCAATCAATTGTTGAAATCAAATGAATACTATATTCTTTTTTCATTAAGTCTGATTGTTTTTTATTCATCAAGGCCTCACAACTACTCCAAGCTTCATTGTGAGCACTGTTAAAATTTATAACATTTATATTCAACCTTTCATTTTTCTTCCAATTTAAAATACTATAAATTGAAAATGCATCGCCACTTTTTTGTTCTCCAATGTCAGTTCTCGTGAGACAACAACATAAAAAAATATGGCATTTTTTGACACATTATATTATAATTAATTTGCGATTTTTTCTAAAATAATCATCTTTCAAAAAAAATCGAAAATAACCAATAATTCAAAAAAAAGAGCAAAATAATCAGATTTTGTAGAGGATGCGTCAATGCAGTAAGAGGAGCCGCCAATAGCATTGACGCATGCATTGGACTCCTCATGAGGAGGCGCCAATGCCCCTGACGCCTAGGTGCATTTTGGATGGTGGGCGCCAACTCATCTGGCGCCTGCATGTTCTTTCGTGTGGGCGTCAATCCCTCAAGCGCCCACATGTTATGTACAATTGAAGTGTCGTCTCTATAAATACCACGCCTTTCATCTCCTAATACCATAATTTCTCTAATTCAACCATCATCACCTTCAATTTTCTTTGTTTCAACAATGTCTGCATACATTCAGAAACGAAATGTTGATGTAATATTTTCCGCCGTTGCGGTTCCGATACAAATTCGACTTTGAAACACAACAGAGACGAAACCAAAAAATTTAGGTTATGGAAGTAAAATATATATATATATATATATATATATATATATATATATATATATATATATATATATATATATATATATCCTAAACAAAATAAAAATAATTATTAAAAAATACACAATTAAGATGTAAGAAATCTAAATAATCGTGTTCGCATTTATCAGTTTAGCTAAATTTTATTCACATTACTGTTACAATTTTATTGATAGAATTTATATCAAAATATAAATAAGTTGATCAAATATATTAAATTATTGATATGGCATAATTAGAGATTGTCATAAGTAAATTTAACTATCATAATGATTTTTAATTTTGGAGAATTCAACGTCAACAATTCACACAACAATGATATTAGTTTTATGAAACCAAATAATACTATGTTATCCTTAAATTCAATTGTTAGATCTATTTTGGAGTAGCGATTACATATTTAAAAATTAAATTAATTATATTTTATATAGTGCAACATTGTTCATTCAATTGATAGGGAAAGAAGAAATTTATATATCTCAATGGAATATATATTATCATGTATGAGTGGATTTTAGTGGGGGCACAAGCCCACATAAAGCTTTGAATAGCTCTGTCACTGGAACATAGATACGTTTGAACGTCTTAATCGGACGTTGTACAGTTGGTTAGAGGGATAAATTGGAAAGATTGAAAGGATTAGAAGAATACAATGGCTTGTGTCCACGTTCAACCAAAACGGAGAAGTGTGCGAATGAGTGGATATTAAGACCGGCCAAGACGCTCGTAGGATGATGCATTACATGTTCAAAATTGTTTTGATGGTTGTAATCGCACAGTTTTTGTATTGTATTTGTTATAATTATTTGTGTTACTGTTTATGTAATGGTACTTTCGTCACAGACGTCTAGTATGAAATAAATTTAGTTTTTCATTTATTGCAATAGAGGTACATGTAAATTTATCTGGTTGTGCTCGTTCCAACACTAGGACAGTTATTACGATTGTGACCTGGCTGACGGCATGAACTACATAGTCTAACCATTTTGTTCGCCATATCCATTTCGGTTCGAATCCGGGTGTTGTTTGGGCGACCATTTTTCTTCCTTCGCATAACTTCGTTGTGCCAGACGATGTCCCCTTGATATTCTGGCCAATAATCCTCTTTTGCCACTACGGAAAAACTAATTTTATAAACATTGAAAGGTTGACGACTTTGTAAACTTCAGATAGCAAGTAGGATGAATCTCTTCGAACCTTTGAGCATGCCGCAATTACATGGGAGCAGGGGGTACGAAAGACTTGGAACTTTCCGCAGTCGCACCAACCTCTATCTAGTTCAACTCTGTACTATCCCATCGGCGTGCCCTCATTGTGATCCATGGACTCGGCAACACTATACCAACCTTTAGTTCGGTCAAAGACCGTAACCACGTGTGTGTTTGCTTTGGCAACTTCATGTCTGATGAATTTCATTGAAGCATCACTGAGCAACTGTCCAGATTGCAACACTGAACTCCATTTTGAGCGTCTGGTTTCAAACAACGCCCCTAGCCTGAAATATGTTGCCTTCACCAAAGCGGTTATTGGTAGGTTATGGATGCCTTTGAAGACATAGTTCATTGATTCCACAAGATTTGTTGTCATGTGGCCCCAACGTTGACCGTTGTCGTATGCCCTAGTCCACTTCTCCAATGGAATACTACCGATCTACCGCACTGCATCTTCGTTTGACAATCTTATTTCCTCGTGGTAGTGTTTGAAAGAAGGTTCTGATAATGCGTAACCTGCATTGACAACCTTCTTGATTTCCCGCATGAAATTCTGAGCAATATGTCTAATACAGAACACATGCGTCGAAAGAGGATTTTGCCAGCCGTTATCAATGTTATTATATGCACTGATGATTGAAGGGTGTCTGTTAGAGATCAAACATAAGTTAGGCTGAGGTGTTATCTCTCTCTTTTTACTTTCTCCGTTTTTAATCTTATACCTTTGTTATCTATGTTTTTCTTACTTCTTATAGAGTTGTCTTTGTTGATTATGTATTTCTTCTGATTATTGCATTTTCTTACTTTTTTGTTATTAGGATCCGAAGCGTATTAGATGCCCTATATATGAATATGTACCCACGATCCTTTAATAGAATCATATATTAGAGAATTTGGATTTGGAAATCTACTCAACATTGTTTCGTACTCGGTGGACTACAAGTTCATTCTGGCTTTATTGGAGAGGTGGAGACTCGAGACCCACACATTTCACCTTTCGATTGGTGAGTGTACCGTCACACTTGAGGACGTGTACATGTTGTTGGGTCTCCGTATAGATAGAAAGACCGTGAATGGTAGAGTTAACCAAGACAACAATATCTGCAATGAATTATTGGGTGCCCCTTTGTTAGACACGAAACTGAGGGAGACACATCCAGTCAAGCAAGGGGGCAAGGTATAAATTTAAAATACCTTAAACAATATTATGTCAGTATAGTATTGTCCGAAGATTCAATCGAGTATGAGAAAATAATAAAAGCTCAGTGTTATATTATGACTTTATTTGGTGATTTTTTGTTTCCAGAAAGTACAGGTAATTCTGTAAATATAATGTATTTACCTTTATTACGCAACATTAATAAGGTAAACACTTATAGTTGGGGTTCATCTGTGTTGGTCCATCTATATAGTGCAACGTGTAAAACTGCAAAAAAGAATATTTGTACTTTTTTTATGTGCGTATTTGCTTCAAGCTTGGGGTTGGTCAAGAATGTCGTCGCTCGCCCCGATAAATGAGTATCCATTCGTGTTCCCGTTTGCAACCAAGTAAGTCTAACACTTTACTATTTACCATTTAGTTAATTATATTTTTTATTATAATTAACAGTAAATAATATTTTTTACTTCTTTTTTATCTAAGGTGGTCAGTAAGGGGGATGAACTACAATAGGTGTCCGAAATACGCTATTGTAGTCTATCGCAATCTATTGGACCACATTGGACATGACGATGTAATAATCCTACCCAACTATATTTTAATTTAAAAATACTTATCAAATTATTTTCCATCTAATCGTTTCGTATTGTTTTACAGTTTATCTGGAGGTCATATCTGGGTCCGGATCATGATGTGAACAATGACGATGTTGCAGTTTGGACAGCGAAAACACCGATTATCCGATGCACTACGGTGGAAATGCACGAAAGTGATCGGGTCAAACTGCAGTTCGGCATGCTACAACAGATTCCAGAATCTCCCACGTGTTTGGGGAATTGGCATAAAAAAAGGGTTGATGCACAATGAGATTATTCTGACTGGAGAGACTTTGCAAAAGAGATGTGTCGTCAATGGAGGAATCGACGTCAACACATCTTAAACAAACTAGTCCTCCATGGTGCAAGACCGACTCAACAATATATGGCATGGTTTAGGTCGGTAACAACTCAACAATTTGTATTTGGGTCGCGGTATTTGATGGATCCACGCCAACTTGCTTCGTCATCGTACGCCCCACAATAATTCCCCACCCAACACCAATGTGAACCCACCCAAATCCAACAACCAACCACACAACATCAACCTACCACACACACACAACAACCAAACACCCAACCTCGCAACCCATTCATGTCATCCACCCAACAATCAACCATCCAACGTCGCAATCCATTCATACCACTCACCCAAACATAAAACCAAGAATCAAACCCCACAACCACAACTGTCTATAGCCCAGATGATTCATATGGGTCACTTCATTGTAGCCCCCCACCAATGACCACCCAAATATCCTATCAACATAACACCCAACCATTGTTTAACTATAGTACGCCCCATGAACCATTGCTTTGTTTCCAAAACGACTCAATGGCCCAATTTGAGAAACTATATCGTCCCCAATTCACCCAACCCCAACGACCTAACTACGATGACATGAGCACCGAACTCCATTACGGAAGCGCCGTTGGCCAGAGCCCCTCCGAATATTGAGAGCAAATGATGAGACACCTGTCAAATACCGCTGGAACTTCTGCCGGACCTTCCCACTAGCCATCGCTCGATCAAGTCAGCACACAAAGACCTCAAACACCTCAAGAAAATCGTGGGAGACCTCAGAGACAAATTAAAGCACCTGAATGTGGAATAGGGGGGCGTTATAATCGGGTCGATCATTAGTTTATTGTTTGTCCAATGTAACCAATTATTACATCATCAATAAATTTTTTATTTGTTTCTATTATTATTTTTTTATTTATTAAATAAACAAAATTAAAAATTAAAAATTACAAAAATTAAAAAAAAATACAAGGGGTGTATGCGCCAGATGAATTGGCGCATATACCAAGCATTGTACCTAGGCGCCAGGAGCATTGGCGCCTCCTCATGAGGGACAATGCATACGCCAATAGCATTGACGCATTCTCATGAGGAGCCCAATGCATGCGCCAATGCTATTGGCGTCTCCTCTTACTGCATTGGGGGTGCGTCAATTCATCTGGCGCATCCTCTACAAAACCTGATTATTTTGATTTTTTATTTTGAATTATTAATTATTTTTATTAAAAAAAATTGGTTATTTAAAAAAAAATCTCAATTTACAAATTCGAAAAAAAATAATCTTTTGCCACAATATCTTTTATACTTAAACTCTTGAAAGAAAATAATGGTAGAGGGAGAAAACAAAAAATTATGTTAAAGGAAGAGAGTGGCGCTAAGAATTGTGAGGTGGTGTAAATAAACTTAAGAGAGAGAACTAGTGAAGATTGTGATTGGATTTGAAAAGTTAAAACAATTAAAAAATAAATAAATAAATTGTATTAAATAAAAAATTGAAATGTTAAAATTGTAGTGAGTAAATAAATACACATTAGTGGAAAAGTTAATTGTATGGGGTTGGAAAAGATCAATATCCCTATTAAAAGAATTTTTTGTATTAGTAGTAAGTGGATATGTCCTTACCGATAACATAATATAATTATTGAAGGTTAAAACATCTCAAAATCAAATAATTTTTCAAAAAAATATATCTTAAAAAAAATTTATAAAAATATTCAAAATAACTTAAATTTTTTGTAAAAAAAATTTAAAATTTTTGATATTCAAATAAAGTTAAACTGAAAGGGTGAGATTATTTTTTTTAATAAAGAAATAATATATTAATAAAGAGGTAAAAAAAAACTACCAAATTACAAAAGAATCGGAAATTGCTAGCACAAGAAGTGCTAAACAGACCACCTCAAAGGAAAAAAAAAAGATACAACAAAAAAATTAATAAGAAAGGGAAAAAAAAAAACATAGAAGCACTAGAGTAACTCAAGCAATTAGAAATCTCGCGCAAGAGTCCAAGCTAGATCTTAGACATTCATTGAAATTGTTTTGTTATTAACATTGAATATCATATGTGTGTTTTGATGATTTATTGTATTTTTTGATATTTTTGAATTATTGTTTATTTATGATTTGTTTTTTATCGATGTATCGTAATTTGATTTTATTGCAGTATTGCACCTTGAGTTATCCCATACACTCAATTAGGTTGAATCCGTTGCATTATTTTTTTAGCTAGAGCAAATAGGTCAAAGTTAAACTATGTGTGTCATGAATCACAAGTTAGAAGCCTTAAAATAAGGTGTTTTTGATGTTTGATTCGAATAACAGTTTTGCGTGATTCGAATCAATAATTAGTTTGAATTTTGGATTTTGGTAATGTAATAGTGATTCGAATCAAGGATATGTCTGACTCGAATCAAAGATAATTTGATGTGATCACAACAAGGGATGATTCAAATCAATTGTTCAATTTCTCACCTATTTTGTTTCTTACCTCTAGCACCGATATAAACCATTTTTTGTCATTCACTGTAAAAACAATGAGTGTTCATTATTTCACACCTTTTCTCTCAAGTCAAGCCTATACAAAATCTTCATAGTGTGTTGATTGGGTTATTTATGTTTAGGTGTTGTGTGAGATTTTTCAGATAACGAATCATCTTCAAATTTGAACCCAAAAACCATATTGTTGTGGTACTAAACTCAAAAGATTGAGTATGAGTGGTAGATGCAAGGTATTGTGATTATGGTGTATGGAGACCGACTTCCATAAAAGAAAAAGATTATTTTGCTCTTCATTAAAGACTTTGGTATAAACAAATGAAGGTTATTATGGAACAAAGTTAGGAGCTAAGATCCTCCAGTAGAACAAAGACTTGGACAAGAGAATTTCGATAGGATTGAGTGAAGACCACTATAGAAGAAATCTTGGAGCAGAACTTTGGCTCTAGCAAGGAAATTAACTCAAGATCAAGTGAAGATCTTGTTAATTTGGCAATTTATGGTGTTCAACTACAATAGAAGGAAAATCCGAATTTACACATGTGTTTGCTTACCATTTAGGTTTTATCACTTTCTAGAATCACATGTTAATATTTTTTATTTTCTTAGGGTTTGTGATGGATCTACTCATTTGAATCTTCTTTCTAGCGATTATGAGTGTGTAAATTCTTAATGTAGATTGATTGTTCAATTAACCAAATTCAATTTGAACTTTATGTGTAAGTTGAATCATGTTTAAATTGATGAATTGCTTGTTTAAGCAACTTCATCTTTCTCAGTTGTTGTAATTTCTAATAATCTAAGAAAACTAAGAAATCTATTCAAACGTATCTTTTATAAAACTCCATTGTCACAATTATGCTTGTAAAACTCTAATTTTTGAAGAAAATAGTTTTGTAAGTAGTTTTAGGGGAAAAGTCTATTTAACCCTCTTCCCCGTTCTAGACGATTCTACATCCATATTCTCCACCAACAGTTAAGGCTACCATCAACAAATTAGAGGACATCAAGAGAGAATTGAAAATTGCAAACCACTATCAACCATGGAATCAAGACAAACACTTGATCCGCTATTTGTTTATACAAAAGATAATGTTTTATATCCAGTCAGAGAAAGTCCATGAGTCGACATCTACTCTACCTAGAAACAATTTTCCGACCCAAAAATACTATTCTCCTCCAATTCTTTCACAATTTTGGGGAGACCATTAAAGACATCATCATTACGAGCCCTCAACAAAACCCTCACTCAAGGGACGGGAGATGCCATTAGAATCAATAACCACTCCTTGTTTTGATAGGTTATCCATATAGAGGATTTTATCTTGTAGGAGCTGCTAAGAAAAGACCATCACTTTAGAAGGGGCTCAGCTTACCTAGATTAGAGGAAGGGTCAGATTCACAACCAAATTAGAGGACAGAGAATGGATAAGAAGGTCTAATGGAAAACGATAAAAAGAGGCAACAAAGATAACATTATCTCTTGTATGATTTGACTTCCACTTATCTCTATCCAGATAGTAGAGTTATGAAGCATAAAGAGAATGTTACTGATAAGTGATTATTGCATCATATTTTTAGCTTATTTTTCTTCTACTTTCTTGTGTGTTTTCATTATTTTAGTTCGATTTTATGTGTTTTGTGTTCTTTTGATATTTTCAGGAAATAAGAGAGTAATGTACCCGACTAGAGTGAAAAAAGACTAAGGCTCGCGCAAAAAGGAGACCTCAATATACAAAATACTTGTGGTCAACACGGCCTGACACGGGTCGTGTTGGCCCAAGTTGTTGCTCCCATACAAGAGAACAGGGGGAAACACAGGCTAGTTATGTCCTTTGAAACGGTTAGAGTTTCCTGACACATCCAGGTTACACACTCGTGTTGCACCTAGTGACGGTTGTGAATTTAATGGTTTTTAGTCGTTTTTTGTGACTTTTAGACACATGAAACCTCCCAAGATTTTATGTTAGTCGATTTTAATGATTGAGCACACAATTATTAGTTATTATGAGTGATTGATTGCTAGTTTTAGTATAAATAGTGTTCTTGAGCATGCATTAACACCAATATTATTAGATGGGTGACCATTGTCGCATCTGAGAGAAGAAGTATGAAGATTTTCCAAGTCGTCGGTACAATCGAACTCAACCTGCAGGAAGACGGAACACTACAAAATAATGAGCTCGATGTAACAATCCAATTTTAGTAATTATTTCTTATGTTAGTATTACTATATTTTATTTTATTTGTTTTGAGTGTTAATTAATTAATTGGTTGTTAGGTAGTATAATAATCGACTATATTAATTAATTTAGTCTGTTAATTAATTATTTTTAGTTGATATGAAATATAATGAATAATGGAATTAATTAACTTGGTGTGTATATTGAGTTGGTTTGATTTATTTGAATTAAATAGAGATATTTAAATATTAGGTCTTATTAGGCCTATTAATTAAATTAGAGGTATCATGCTTTAAGCTCAAATAGAATACTAGTATATAAGAGGTGAGGAGAGTGAGAATTAGGATTCATTTGATCATTTGACAACAATAGAGAAAGAGAAGAGGAAAAGTAAGGAGAAGAGGAGCAGAGCAAGAGAGAAGCTAGGGTTTCTAGAAAATTGAAGAGGTAAGGGGGGAATCCTTATTATTATGGGTTAGTATGATTGGGTCAATGGGTAGAAATATGTTTAGGTTGAAATCCCTAAATTTAATGGTTTTGGAATTGTTAGGTTTTGATAAGTATTCTTGATTTGTGGTGATTGATTGTGTTAAAACTGCAAATTAACGTTATATATTTAGAGTATTGTGTGAGTTATAATTTTCTGAACGTTTGGCTTTTTACGAAATCGAAATCGGAGGTCCGAAAGTCCTCCAACGATGAAAAACGCAGAAAATTTTGCATTCTGTTTTGCGTTAACCGGTTACCCTAAGGGCGTTAACCGGTTACTTGCTAAAAACCTGCTCAAAAATTCTGCATTCTGTTTTGTGTTAACGCATTCTGTTTTGCGTTAACCGGTTAACCAAAAGCGTTAATCGGTTAACACTGTTGAAAACCTGTTAGAAATTGTGTTCTGTCTCGCGTTAATCGGTTACCTAAATGCGTTAACCGGTTAACACTGTTGAAAATTGCCAGGAAATTACATTTTGTTTTATGTTAACCGGTTACCCACCGAGCGTTAACCGGTTACCACTGTTGAAAAATGAAAATTTGAGATTTTAAAAAGTTGTATTCATTTGCGATGAGATCTAGTGTGCGTAGTTGATAATTAGCCTATATTTGTGAATGATATATTGTTATGAATGTGTATATGTACCATTGGTGGATAATTCATAGAGTTGAATTATGGTGATATGTGGAATGTTAAGATGGTAGAGATGATCTTAATTGCATATGTGTTGGTATTTGTACATTCATTCATGGCATGGTCGGCTTCATGGTGGAAGCGGTGAAACTGTGGGTTCACATGGTAGCATACGTTGATCCTTAATTGGAAATAGGCGTAGTAGACGTTGATCCTTGAATGGAAATAGACGTAGCATACGTTGATCCTTAATTGGAAATAGGCGTAGTAGGCGTAGCATACGTTGATCCTTAATTGGAAATAGGTGTAATAGACGTTGATCCTTAATTGGAAATAGAAGTAGTGGCTTTGATCTTGTCCGGATCGGAAGCGTGGCTTGGATTCTAGATATTAAATCGGAAAGCGGTGAAACGTTGGGTTCACATTGAGGTACCGCATGCATAGAGTCACATGTCTTGCATTGAGTCACATTAGAGTTATGTGAAAATTAAATATATGCGTTGATGTGATTGTGATGTGTGTATGAGATATGGTAATTGAATTTGGTGATGTTTGGACACATAATTTGACAAAATATGTGATTGTGTGATAATTGTAGTTATGTGTATATTTGAGAATATAATATTGGATTTGAATATTATACTACTTGAGTTTTGATGGATGATTGGAACATGTGAAATAAATATTGGTTAGTATTATTTACATGGTTATACGAAGTGTGATGAATTCCTTTAGTTGTTGATTTAATCATTGTGCCTTATTATACTTCTTCATAATGATTTGAATTCTCACCCTTTCTGTTTGAATGTTGCCTTTACATGGGCATCGTGCAGATACTCAGGAGTAGTATTGTTGAAGTAAGTGGAAGGTAGCTCATTCGAGATTTAGCCGGAGAGCTTCCGTATTCTAGTTTGGAGACTAGGTAGTGAGTCAATGCTCTAGTCATGTAACACGGGGTAGATTGGTAGTATTGAACTCATATCTTATTTGGATACGTATTATGTTATTACTTGTGAACATGTTTGATTGCAATTGCTGTTTGAGATGCCATAGTGCCAAATATTTTGGATATGGTTTTTGTAACACCCTTCTATAATACCCCAAATATTTAATTAAAATAGCAATATATATCAATCAGAGTAATTATGCAATTAAGGGTGTCACACAATCATTTCACACCATTCACCATAATAACTGTCATGCTCTTTTATTAATTCAAAACATAAAGCATTTGCACAATACGCAGCGGATAGAAATCAAATCAATCATGCAAAACATGTAACTCATTACATGTAAAATTATTCAACAAGGTAAAACATCCCGTCCCGATGTTACATCTATCAGAGCATGACCCACTAAGGAGACTACACTAGACTCCAAGCACTAGCTTCTACTCAATCACTGCTCGTTACCTAAAAAACAGTTGTAAGGGTGAGTTCCTCAATCGATATAATAAGCATTATAAAATATCATGTAATGCTAAGTAAATAACACATTAATCACCCTAATCATATCACACATTCAGTAACGGCACATCAACTCAAATATCATACTCAATACCAACACAATTCATACTCATACTCAATGCCAACACAAACACACGCATAATATTGGAATACATCCATTCATATTATACGCCATACATACATTATGCAATGAGACTCCATGCATGCGGTACCGACTATTCGTGAACATATAGTTCAACCTCACCGACCAAATCCAGGTACGGCTACCAAGCTCACTAGTCCCACTCATTTGAGACCTAGTGACTCACATCACTAATTCCTCACCATGGGAATTAGCTACCACCCCAAGGGCCATGCTATGCACGCTAATCACCTAGCATGCAACATCAACAACAGTCCAAAATGACTAACATCACTAATTCCTCACCATGGGAATTAGCTACTGTAACACCCCAAATAAAGTAAAAGAATTATTTGATTAAGTTGATAATATTATTTTATTAATTAATTAAATAAATTGGATTATTGGATTTATTATTATTATTATTATTTTGGAAAATATATAAGTGGGAAATAAGAAAAATAGTCTCATTTTTGGGAACAGAAGAGTTTTACGTGGAAGTTGAGAAGCTGCAGAGAAGGGAGAAGCGGTAGAGCAAAGGCGGAAGAGTGGAAAAGCTGAAGAGTTGAGTTGCCGAATTATCTCAGGTAAGGGGTCTGAACCTTATTAAACAATAATATGCGAGCATTTTCATGATTTATGTAGGATTGTTGATGGACTTTGGGGATTTAGGGAGATTGGGAAAGTTGGGGTTTATCGTCGTTTAAGGTTATGATGAATAAGTTGAATTAAGCTGAAATTGAATCCGTAGTTGAGAGTATTGTGAAATTCTGAGCGTATAGCTTTTACAGATTTAGAATCGGAGGTCCGGAAGTCCTCCAACGGCGGAAAAATGCGGAAACTCTGCATTCTGCCTTGTGTTAGCGCAGGAACTGCTGTTTCGTCTGCGTTAACCGGTTAACCCATGGTGTTAACCGGTTAACACTGTTACAATTTGTGAATATGTTGAGTTTTGCCTGCGTTAACCGGTTAACCTATAGCGTTAACCGGTTAACACTGTTGCGTTTTGCCTGGGGAGGTATTGTTGTCCTGCGTTAACCGGTTAACGCATGGTGTTAACCGGTTAACACTGTTCCAGTATTGAAAAATGACTAATTTTTATGTTGAAATTGTGATTTGGCCTATTGTGGTTGATTGTGATGAATCCATGTGTTAAGATGTAATGTTGTTGTTGTTTTGTTGAGTTGTATGTCATGCTATTAATGATAAAGATAACATGATCATGTGATGTTGTTGTTGCGATGTTGATTATGATGCATGTTTGGTGTGCATGCATTCATGAAAGGCCGATGCCTAGTGATGAACGGACATGAGTTCCAATGATGTTGTTGACTCCGGGCTTGTTGAGAGGCTTGGTTCCTTATGGGGGACCCGGATTCTATGGTGATGAATCTGGGAGTGGTGATCCTGTAGTGGTCACAAAATGGGTATACCGAGTCGTGTTGAGTCATGCATGGGTGTGTGCATTGCATTTGATATGTTGTTTTGTTGATGTTCATGAGTATGTTGATTATGATGATTATGATGAGCGGTGTTGGCATATGTGAAATATATTTATGTTTATATTTCTGTCGTTATATTGTTATTTAATAATGTAATTCTCACCCCTTCTGCATGTGTTTATGTTCATCTATGATGAGCAATGTGCAGATACAGCGGAGTAGCTATTGTTGAGGTTTGAAGAATAAGTGTAGAGTTATTCTACGGAGTCGAGTCAAATGCTCTGGTCATGTGACACCGGGGTTATGGGATTCGATAGATAATTACATTTTATTTATGTTGTTTATGATGGATAATTGTTGAGATGCTTTGTGGAGACCATGTTGACACATTATTATAATAATTATGTTGTTGTCCGCTGCGAAGTTTTAAATCAAATAAAGAATATATTTTATGTTGTGATGCGAGAAATAACATGTTGTATGAAATGTAAACTCTTCTACATGTTGTACTCTGATAATATATATAAATATGTCGTTTGGGTAGAAGGGTGTTACATTAGTGGTATCAGAGCATGGTCAGTCCAGTCGAGTCATAATGTGATGTTTTCCCTGTTGGTCGATTAGTGTAAATGACACTGTCGATATTTAACGGTTGTAGTGGTGTTGTGCAGAGTATGGCTGGAGAAAATGACCGTGCGATTGCTGAGGCTTTGGCTGCTATGGCGCAGGCTATGCAGGCGCAGCAGAATCCGCCGGTCGACGAGTTTAAGAATTTGGGAAGGTTTCTGAAGAATAACCCTCCTACATTCAAAGGGCGCTATGATCCGGATGGTGCTCAGATTTGGCTGAAGGAGATTGAGAAGATTTTCCGGGTGATGACGTGTACTGAAGCACAGAAGGTGCAGTTTGGTACGCATATGTTATCTGAAGAGGCTGAAAACTGGTGGGATAACACTCGCCAGAGAATTGAAGTACCAGGTGCTGAGATGACTTGGGAAAGGTTCAAGACGGCCTTTCTGGAGAAATATTTTCCTGCTGATGTGCGCTGTAAGAAGGAGATGGAATTTCTAGAACTGAAGCAGGGTAACATGTCTGTTGCTGACTACGCTTCGAAGTTTGAAGAGCTGGTGCAGTATTGTCCTCACTATAATAATGCTGATGCTGAGGGATCCAAGTGTGTCAAGTTTGAGAACGGGTTGCGTCCCGAGATCAAACAAGGCATTGGTTACCAGGAGATTCGTAGGTTTCCTACACTGGTTAATAAGTGCAGGATATTCGAGGAAGATAGCAAGGCTAGGACTGCTCATTACAAGAGTCTTAGTGAGAAGAAGAATAAGGATCGTGGTGGTCCTTATGCATCTCCGAATGGTAAAGGTAAGCAGAAAGTAGTAGATGAGAAGAAGCCAAGTGGGGGAGGATCTTCCATAGCTGGTAAATGTTTCAAGTGTGGCGAGCCAGGCCACCGTGCTGATAGCTGTACCAAGAAAGTGCTGAGATGTTTCCGATGCGGTCAGACTGGTCATAGAGTTACTGAATGTAAGGATGCTGGTCCGACATGTTTTAATTGTGGCGAGAAAGGTCATATCAGTTCGCAGTGCTCGAAACCGAAGAAGGCGGCTACTGCAGCTCATACTACTGGTAGGGTGTTTGCTCTGAGCGGGGCTGAAACTCCTAAAGAAGATAATCTGATTAAAGGTACTTGCTTGATTAATAATGTTGAATTGCTTGCTATTGTTGACACTGGTGCTACTCATTCGTTTATTTCGTATGAGTGTGCGACCAGGATTGGTGTGAGTATGTCGTCCCTAGGCGGAAGTATGGTGATAGATACTCCTGCTAATGGTTCTGTGAAGACTTCTGTTGTCTGTCGAGGTTGTCAGTCGACGATCTTTGAGAGAGAGTTCGTGGTTGATTTGGTGTGCTTACCCTTGCACCAAATTGATATTATTCTGGGAATGAATTGGCTAGAATTCTATGGCGTGTTTATCAACTGCTATAGGAAGACGGTACGGTTTTCTGAAGTTGGTGAGAATGATGAGGCAAGATTTCTATCTGCTAGGCAGGTGGGGGATTTTGTGAGAGATGAAGCTCAGATATTCGCTTTATTTGCGTCTCTGCAAGCGGATAAGAAAGTAGTGAGTGTAGATTTGCCTGTTGTCTGTGAATTTCAGGATGTGTTTCCGGAGGATGTAAGTGATTTACCTCCAGAACGTGAAGTCGAATTTGCCATTGACTTAGTACCAGGTACGAGTCCAGTGTCGATGTCTCCTTATAGAATGTCGGCAACTGAATTAGTTGAATTGAAGAAGCAGCTTGAAGAATTGCTTGAGAAGAAGTTTGTGCGTCCAAGTGTTTCTCCTTGGGGTGCACCAGTATTGTTAGTGAAGAAGAAAGAAGGCACGATGAGGTTGTGTGTCGATTATCGGCAGTTGAATAAGGTGACTATCAAGAATCGGTATCCATTGCCGAGGATTGATGATTTGATGGACCAGTTGATTGGAGCTCATGTTTTCAGTAAGATTGATTTGCGGTCGGGTTATCATCAGATCCGAGTGAAGTCAGATGATATTGCGAAGACTGCTTTCCGTACGAGGTATGGTCATTATGAATACACTGTGATGCCGTTCGGTGTGTCTAATGCTCCAGGTGTGTTTATGGAATATATGAATCGTATATTTCATCCGTACCTTGATGATTTTGTGGTGG
The DNA here is from genome assembly GCF_024323335.1 of Lathyrus oleraceus. Lineage (NCBI taxonomy): Eukaryota > Viridiplantae > Streptophyta > Magnoliopsida > Fabales > Fabaceae > Lathyrus > Lathyrus oleraceus. Next base: position 86,671,965 of record NC_066583.1, on the reverse strand, counting down.
TGTTCATAGATGATATATTGATATATTCTAAGACGGAAGAAGAGCATGCAGGACATCTGAGAATTGTTCTGCAGGTGTTAAGAGAAAAGAAATTATATGCAAAGTTATCTAAATGTGAGTTCTGGTTGAAGGAAGTGAGTTTCCTTGGCCATGTGATTTCGAGTGGTGGAATTTCCGTTGATCCTGCTAAAGTGGATGCTGTATTACAGTGGGAGACTCCGAAGTCTGCTACTGAGATACGCAGTTTTCTGGGGTTAGCTGGTTATTATCGCAGATTTATTGAGGGCTTCTCTAAGTTGGCATTGCCGTTGACGCAGTTGACTAAGAAGGGTCAAGTGTATGTATGGGATGCAGCTTGTGAAGCGAGTTTTGTTGAGCTGAAGAGGCGGTTGACCAGTGCTCCAGTGTTGATCTTGCCTAGTCCTGGTGAGTCCTTTGTTGTTTATTGTGATGCTTCTTTGATGGGTCTTGGTGGTGTTTTGATGCAGAATGGTAAAGTTGTAGCTTATGCTTCTAGACAGTTGAGAGTTCATGAGAGGAATTATCCTACGCATGATCTAGAACTTGCGGCTGTTGTATTTGTGTTGAAAATGTGGAGGCATTATCTGTATGGTTCCAGATTCGAAGTGTTCAGTGATCACAAGAGTCTGAAGTATCTGTTTGATCAAAAAGAGTTAAATTTGAGGCAGAGAAGGTGGTTAGAATTACTGAAGGATTTTGACTTCGAATTGAGTTATCATCCCGGTAAGGCTAATGTAGTTGCGGATGCGTTGAGTAGGAAGTCTCTACATATGTCTATGATGATGGTTCGGGAGCTTGAGTTAATTGAACAGTTCCGTGATATGAGTTTGGGTTGTGAAGTTTCCGCTGATAGTGTAAAGTTGGGTATGCTGAAGTTGACTAGTGGAATTCTGGAAGATATTCGGAATGGTCAACAAGTTGATGTCGCTCTAGTTGATCATATTACTATGGTTAACCAGGGTAATGGTGGTCATTTTGAGATTGATGAGAATGGCATCCTGCGATTTAAAGGTAGAGTTTGTGTTCCTGAGGTGTCTGAATTGAAAAAGAATATTCTTGAAGAGGGCCATAGGAGTGGATTGAGTATCCATCCAGGTGCAACTAAAATGTATCAAGATTTGAAGAAGTTGTTTTGGTGGGCTGGTATGAAAAGAGATGTTGCTAAGTTTGTGTATGCCTGTTTGACTTGTCAGAAGTCAAAGATTGAGCATCAGAAACCGGCAGGTATGATGCAACCTTTGAAGATTCCTGAATGGAAGTGGGATAGCATTTCCATGGATTTTGTGACGGGATTGCCGAGGACGGTGAAAGGTAATGATTCTATTTGGGTGATTGTGGATCGATTGACTAAGTCGGCGCATTTCTTGCCGATGAAGATTAATCACTCTTTAGAGAAGTTGGCAGAGTTGTATATTGAGGAGATAGTGAGGCTGCATGGTATTCCATCCAGTATTGTGTCTGATAGAGATCCCAGATTTACTTCTAGATTTTGGGAAAGTTTGCAGAAAGCGTTGGGGACTAAGTTGAGGTTGAGTTCAGCTTATCATCCTCAGACGGATGGTCAGACTGAAAGAACTATCCAATCCTTGGAGGATTTGTTGAGAGCTTGTGTATTGGAGCAGAGTGGTTCTTGGGATAATTAATTGCCGTTAGTGGAGTTTACTTATAATAATAGTTTTCATGCTAGTATCGGTATGGCTCCATATGAAGCATTGTATGGTAGGAGGTGTAGAACTCCATTGTGTTGGTATGAGTCAGGTGAGAGTGTTGTACTCGGACCTGAGATTGTGCAGCAGACGACTGAAAAGGTTAAGATGATTCAGGAGAAAATGAAGATTTCTCAGAGTCGTCAGAAGAGTTATCATGATAATAGGAGAAAGGCACTTGAATTCCAAGAGGGAGATCATGTGTTCTTGAGAGTTACTCCGACGACAGGTGTGGGTAGAGCTTTAAAGTCTAAAAAGCTTACTCCGAGGTTTGTGGGTCCGTATCAGATTTTGAAGAGAGTTGGGGAAGTGGCGTATCGGATAGCTTTACCGCCGTCGCTTTCTAATCTGCATGATGTGTTTCATGTATCTCAGTTGAGAAAATATATTGCAGATCCTTCGCATGTTGTTCAGTTGGATGATATCCAGGTGAGGGATAATTTGACCGTTGAGGTGTTGCCAATTCGGATAGATGACCGAGAAGAGAAGACCCTGAGAGGTAAGAAGATTGCTCTAGTGAAAGTTGTTTGGGGAGGTCCAGCTGGTGAGAGCTTGACTTGGGAGCGCGAAGATCAGATGAAGGAGTCGTATCCGACTCTATTTGCTTGAGGTATGTTTTCGAGGACGAAAACTTCTAAAGTGGGGGAGAGTTGTAACACCCCAAATAAAGTAAAAGAATTATTTGATTAAGTTGATAATATTATTTTATTAATTAATTAAATAAATTGGATTATTGGATTTATTATTATTATTATTTTGGAAAATATATAAGTGGGAAATAAGAAAAATAGTCTCATTTTTGGGAACAGAAGAGTTTTACGTGGAAGTTGAGAAGCTGCAGAGAAGGGAGAAGCGGTAGAGCAAAGGCGGAAGAGTGGAAAAGCTGAAGAGTTGAGTTGCCGAATTATCTCAGGTAAGGGGTCTGAACCTTATTAAACAATAATATGCGAGCATTTTCATGATTTATGTAGGATTGTTGATGGACTTTGGGGATTTAGGGAGATTGGGAAAGTTGGGGTTTATCGTCGTTTAAGGTTATGATGAATAAGTTGAATTAAGCTGAAATTGAATCCGTAGTTGAGAGTATTGTGAAATTCTGAGCGTATAGCTTTTACAGATTTAGAATCGGAGGTCCGGAAGTCCTCCAACGGCGGAAAAATGCGGAAACTCTGCATTCTGCCTTGTGTTAGCGCAGGAACTGCTGTTTCGTCTGCGTTAACCGGTTAACCCATGGTGTTAACCGGTTAACACTGTTACAATTTGTGAATATGTTGAGTTTTGCCTGCGTTAACCGGTTAACCTATAGCGTTAACCGGTTAACACTGTTGCGTTTTGCCTGGGGAGGTATTGTTGTCCTGCGTTAACCGGTTAACGCATGGTGTTAACCGGTTAACACTGTTCCAGTATTGAAAAATGACTAATTTTTATGTTGAAATTGTGATTTGGCCTATTGTGGTTGATTGTGATGAATCCATGTGTTAAGATGTAATGTTGTTGTTGTTTTGTTGAGTTGTATGTCATGCTATTAATGATAAAGATAACATGATCATGTGATGTTGTTGTTGCGATGTTGATTATGATGCATGTTTGGTGTGCATGCATTCATGAAAGGCCGATGCCTAGTGATGAACGGACATGAGTTCCAATGATGTTGTTGACTCCGGGCTTGTTGAGAGGCTTGGTTCCTTATGGGGGACCCGGATTCTATGGTGATGAATCTGGGAGTGGTGATCCTGTAGTGGTCACAAAATGGGTATACCGAGTCGTGTTGAGTCATGCATGGGTGTGTGCATTGCATTTGATATGTTGTTTTGTTGATGTTCATGAGTATGTTGATTATGATGATTATGATGAGCGGTGTTGGCATATGTGAAATATATTTATGTTTATATTTCTGTCGTTATATTGTTATTTAATAATGTAATTCTCACCCCTTCTGCATGTGTTTATGTTCATCTATGATGAGCAATGTGCAGATACAGCGGAGTAGCTATTGTTGAGGTTTGAAGAATAAGTGTAGAGTTATTCTACGGAGTCGAGTCAAATGCTCTGGTCATGTGACACCGGGGTTATGGGATTCGATAGATAATTACATTTTATTTATGTTGTTTATGATGGATAATTGTTGAGATGCTTTGTGGAGACCATGTTGACACATTATTATAATAATTATGTTGTTGTCCGCTGCGAAGTTTTAAATCAAATAAAGAATATATTTTATGTTGTGATGCGAGAAATAACATGTTGTATGAAATGTAAACTCTTCTACATGTTGTACTCTGATAATATATATAAATATGTCGTTTGGGTAGAAGGGTGTTACAGCTACCACCATAAAGGCCACATTATGCTATGCCAAATCACCTAGCATGCAACATCAACAACAATCCACAATGGACATATGCTCACACTCTAAGCCATAAAACAGTCCATCCACAATTACATACATAATATATACATTCACAACATTATGCATATTTTCACACATCATCAACACATGTATCAAAACATCATATCATGTCAAATAATTAATCACAGTATTAGCACACTCTACTAATACCTATACTGCTCAAAACAACGGGAAATGATCCCTATTACCTCACACGCCAATATAGGCCAACCATCAAATAAGTACACAACATTTAAATACCAATTTTTCCACTTTTCAACAGTGTTAACTGGTTAACGCCCTGGGTTAACCGGTTAACGCAACACAGAACACGCTTTCTGGCAAAACTCAACAGTGTTAACCGGTTAACGCCCTGGGTTAACCGGTTAACGCAAACAGAACAACAATTTTCACAAATCACAACAGTGTTAACCGGTTAACGCCCTGGGTTAACCGGTTAACGCAAGCAAAACAGCAATACTTCACAATTCCTAACAGTGTTAACCGGTTAACACCCTGGGTTAACCGGTTAACGCAAGACAGAAAGTTGTTCCTGCGCTAACACGAAGCAGAATGCAGAATTCTCCGCATTTTCCGCCGTTGGAGGACTTCCGGACCTCCGATTCCGATTCCGTAAAAAGCTATACGTTCGGGAAATCACAACTCACACAAATACAAATTCAATTACAGCTTTAACACAACTTATCCAACACAATTTTTCAGCATTCAACATCCTAATTAGGGTCAAATCAACGGTTCATCACTACCCATTACATGTTAACCCATAATACCCATTAAACGACGATAAACCCCCCTTACCTGAGTTAATCCGGCGAATCTTTAAGCTTCAAGCTTTTCTCTTCTCCAACCTTCTTCCTCTTGCTCTGTCTCTTTGCCCTTTTCCTCTTTTTGAGCCGCTTCTCTGTTTTCACGTGAAAACTCTTTTTACCCAAATGGAACTCTTTTTCCTTATTTCCAACTTATATATATTCCAATAATTATTATTCCAATAATAATAATAATAATCCAATAATTCCAATTATTTAATTAAATTAATAAATATAATATTAACTTAAATTAAATAATTATCTTATTTTTTTATCGGGGTGTTACAGTTTTACTTTATCTTGAGGAGATTATTGAGAGATGATCATGGTATGGGACATGGATCATTTTATGAAATGCATGAGTATTCATTATTTTCCGCTGCGAACGCATATTCGTGAATATTCATGAGAACTGAAATGTGTTATTTTAAATGACCAGGTGTATTGTATATTGATGATGAATGATGTTGGTTTTTGAAAGCTTTTAGTTTTTGAAAACGTCGATGTGATGCCCTTTTGTTTATATGCGTGCTTATTTACTCTGATTATATGTTAAGTATTTTGGGGTAGAAAAATGGGTGTTACATTAGTGGTATCAGAGCAGGTCGGTCCGTCCGGCCAAGTTGTTTAATTATGTTTGTTCCCTAGTATGCGATATGTGTGTGAGAACACTGTCGATGCTTGTTTTATTTTCCATTGGCAGGTTGGGGATGAAATAAGTGGGGGAGAGGCGTCTGCTTATCTTGGATGTTCCAATTGTATCGGGCTTGGACATTATGTTGTTGCATGCAAGAGTGCAGTGTTGGCTAGTTAACTGTTTTGGAGAAGACGGTTATTTTCCTGAGGTTGGTGCTAAGGAAGATTGGTTCGTGTCTGCTAAGCAAGTTGATGAATCGGTGCAAGGTGGTGCCAAGTTGTTTATGTTGTTGGCAACTCTGGATATTCGTGAGAAGATGATGCGTGCTTTTCGCAAGTATACGAACGCGTCAGAGTAATATAAAAGATTATCCAATCCACAGAGACCAAGTGTCAATCTATCGTTATCTGTTGTTATGGTGTTTATCAAAGGTAGTCAAAATAGGTGTTTTTGTAGTGTGCAATGAAAAGTAAAGTATTGAAATAGAATATAATTAATAAAGACAGGGTCGAATGTAATTCACGTAATCAATTGATAATCCAAGTACTTGCTAATAGAATTACTTATGGGCAATGTTTCCTACTTTGAAAAGAACTAATTTAACAGGAATTGTCGCTTTCGCGTATTCAGAACTGAGTTGTACTCCCTAATCAAAACCTCTTATTGTCACTTATAAAAAGGCGCGCATTGCGTTAGAGTAGTAAACCTATTTTTAAGAAATATAGTATCTTGACTAAGTTGAAAAGTATTATAACCTGGATTTCTTAACCAAAAGAGGTTCTTACGAACCAGACTCTAAACTTATAAACGCGTCCGAAAATAGTTTTAAAATCTCTTTTCTTCTTGATGTTAAAAACTCCTAATGAACTAAACAAAGCGCTTTCGTTGTTTTTGAAATAGTTAAAAACAATTAAGTTTATAAAGACGTTGGACGGCTTTCGATCTTACCCAACGGAATTGAAGTGCGGGAAAACTTAAGTTGAAAGTTAAAATAGCCCTTTAAGTGTTTCTACGAAAAATTGTACGGATTACTGGTTTAATTACGATCCTTACATTCTAGCCTTATAAATTTAGCTAGACATGGTAAAGTAAAAGTGCATTAAAATAAATAAAAGTAGTGCGACTGCGGAAAGTAAATAATTTAAAGCGAGTGCGAGGAAATAAATAAAGTAAAAGTGAGTGCGGGAAATAAATAAAGTAAAAGCGAGTGCGGGAAATAAATAAAGTAAAAGCGAGTGCGGGAAATAAATAAAGTAAAAGTGAGTGCGGGAAATAAATAAAGTAAAAGCGAGTGCGGGAAATAAATAAAGTAAAAGCGAGTGCGGGAAATAAATAAAGTAAAGACAAGAAATAAAAACCTGCTCCAATCGGAGGGCTGAGTAAATTGCAATGCGGAAAAGAAAATGGCGGCAGGATTAACTTCCTTCCAAAGTGCTCCAAACTCGATTACAAACTCTATCACAGACTTGATGACACAATTGTGGTAACACTCCAATGCGAAGCGATTACCACTATAAAATACTGAATATATGCCTAAGTGAAACAAATTTGCTTCTGAGTTTTCCTCTGTTCTAAGTTTGGATGGTTGTAAAAGTGAATTCGCGTTTCTATTTATAGGCAAGTAAAAAGATGGAAATGACTTGGATGCCCTTCACTTGAAAATAGGAGGGAACCGTTTTTCCTCTTGTGGTGCCCGCCACAAGGCCATGGCGCCCGCCACAAGCACAATATGGGGCGCCTTAGTGGAAGTAGTGGGAAAACGTGGGAGTTGATGGAAGTTGAATTTGACACGTCATGGCTTGGTTTGTGGCGCCCGCCACTGGGTAGGCCATAAGAGCAAAAAGCTGAATTTTAGGGTTTTTGGCTCTTTTTCGCTCCTTTTCTCGATCGGGGTTCCGATTAAAGTAAAAACCTGAAAACAAAGGAAAACACAGTAATAACACAATAAAATGATAATAAAACAACTAGAATGCATGTGAAATCGGAGTCAAAAATACGTAAATTTTAGTGTTATCAAACTCTCCCACACTTAAACCTTTGCTTGTTCTCAAGCAAAACATTATAACGCTCATGAAAGAAAAACCGGTGTAAACGAGTGCCTCAGGTAAAAATTTCAAGTTCAAGTCAGGATGCAGTGATAGGTACTAACTGAGTGAACTAAGGGTATCATGATGACACTAATCCGCAAATACGGACATAAACTTCATTCCTATATTAACCAACCCATATTATCCCACAATACCTAGGCCTGCCTCCTCATCTCTTTTATATCCTTTTCATTCAGGCGCAATCACATTAAGCCCGTTATCCGTACATGCTTCATAGTAGAGTGGCCTGTTAGTGATTATGATCAGAGCTTGGGGTTTCTGGCACATAAACATGTGTAAACCCTTTTATTGGACCCAACTGTAGTTGTGGGGGATCGGATCGTAATCCGCCCTACCGAGTTCAGTGCCAGATACCTCTGAACCAACTGGCAGTGGGTACTGCTTTTCTTTTTCTTTTTCTTTTTCTTTTTATAGCAAATTTTTACAATCCTTTGGTTTAAACGACTTTGTGAGGGTCACCTATACCAGAGTTGCCTTTTTGCTTTATTTTATTTTTTTTGTTTTTCTGGATCATTCACTTATTTGCATCGGTCCCCTACGTAGAGGATGCGTAGGCCGGAGCTGACTGTTGAGATAAACTACTAAGGACTTATATGGAAATGATGATTAAGGCCATGGTATATGGGGTTTCGGGAATGATTCCTATATTTACGAAGTTTATGGTGCTAAAACAGATACTGATGTTTCGCAAAGTTCTCCCAAGTCACCGCATCCTTACTCAAAACATGTCCTTAAAACCTGAAAACTTTCGAAATAACACTATTTTCTTTTGCAAAAAAAATTTGGTGGGGCTAAAGGTATGGGGAGGTAGGATTGTACTAAGGATCTACTATATTTGGTGACTCGTCAGACTCATGCATTATACTAAAAAGACAAAATAAACAACTAAAAGGGAAATTAAACAATCTAAAAACAGCAAATAAAAACGATAAAGGAAAAGCGAGAAGAAAAACAATAAAGAAAAGACGATAGAGTCTCCTCCCACACTTAAATCGAACATTGTCCCCAATGTTTCAAAATAAGATAAGGAAGAGTTACCTGGCAACCTATTGCTGACCACTAGTGCCCTCGCCATCCTGAGGTGGACGACGGGATCGGGTACGACGACGGTCTCTCTGATCCATCCTCGCCTGCAGGGCATTCTGAGCGGTCCTCACCTCTTGAAGGTTACCTAAAATGGTACCCTGAGTGTTTTCTACGAGAGCAGTGTGTTGCTGGTGGTAATGTTGTTGACGGGCTTGCGTGTCTGTAATCACTTGCAAGGACTGTAGAACAGTGTCGTAGGACATGTCTGTCCTCCGCTGTGATTCTTGCATGAAGTTCATATTATCCGTCATTTGTTGCTGGAGGGTAGAGAGTAGGTCGTCACGCCTTTGCTCTCTAGCCATGTGGTCACGCCACATCTCCTCTGTAATATAGAAGCCAGGAGTGGTACCTGCAGAAGAAGAAGATGGTGTGGTGTGTGGTGGTGAAGGATGATGGGGGGACACATGTGGTACGGGAGATCTCTCTCTCCGATCATATTCATCATCAGTGTCTGGTCCCGCCTCATCAGGAATGTTAGGAGGAAGAGGATCCAAAACAGGTGGAGCATTTAAATCGTAGGTCCAATTCCTCTCATCACGTATATCTGTACGTCTAGTGCAAGGTAGAATAATAGATGGGATGGCTACACCATGAATCATAAGTGTATAACCTCCTTCTCTCTTTGAACGGCACAATTTCATGTCTCTCAGAAATTTTAAGTTAATTGTGCGAGGAGGTAAGGGGTCTAGGGTAGCCATCTCATTGTTCAGGCTAAGTGCCCGAGCAATAGACGTAATCAATCCACCAAAAGAAATCGGTCCCACCTTATTCAGAGTTAAAATCATATGGGCGAGCATAAACGGAACCAAATTAATTCGCCTATTTGTGAGGCTTCCTTGCAAATATAGAAGCTCTCTAGCGTTAACCTTATTTGGATTCTCCCAGCCAAAAATAGTGCATGCCAACAGATATCTAAAAACTCTGATGGTCGGGTTATGGATAGTTGAGGCAAGAACTCCTTCGAAAGAGTTTATGGAAGTGTTTGATAAACGCTCCCGGAAGGAAAATACCTCAACAGACCATTCGGAATCCAAAGGGGCCTCACAAATAGCATCTCCCCCATGAGGGATCCCTAACAGACTGGCTAGTTCGTCGGTACTGAATTGGTATTCAACAGCAAACATTCTAAATTTGATAGTACCAACTGTGCTAGCAGTGTTAGGACTGACAATATAAATTAAGGAACTTAAAAATTCGATTGTCAGCCGCTCATAGGTGGGTTCTTTGTTGATAAAGAAATTATGCAAACCTAAGTTGTCTAATAAATGGAAAATGCTATGGTAGATACCTAAAGTATACAGACAATTTTCGTCAACATACCTTGTCGGGAGAATTTCTCGATTTTGCAACCGTTCAATGATTTTTCTTTGTCTCTCCCCCGGTTTCCCTCCTCGAAGAATGAATCCGTTGAACTCCATTTGAATGCTCTTGAAAAGTGGATGAAGAAGATGAAGTGGTTGGTGAAAAGGTTGGATTTTTACAAAATCCGGCGGATGAAATCGAAAATGGAAAGTGGATTAATGATTTGTGTGGTATGATGGTTAGGAAAGTATGAGCTTTTTGTGGGTTCAAGGGCTTTTTTCCAAGGTGAAAAAATGGGTTGTGGAGGTTGTAAGTTGCAAAAATGGTGAAGAAAAGTGGTCTGCCCCGACCATTTACAGACGCTGTGGCGGGCGCCACAGGTCCTATGGCGGGCGCCACAAGGCAAAATCTGGCTGGGCCAGATTTTGGTCCTTTGGTTTGGGCTTCGCTTGTCTTTTGGCTTTGAGGGGTCTGGATAGCATTTGTCTTGTGATTCTCCTAGTTTCTTTGACTTGCATAATTTTATAAAAGTAAAAACGAAAATAAAAAGTGAAACTGAAACAAAAACAAAAACAGAAATTAAATATAAATAAATAAATAACTGAAAAATTAAAATGCAAATAAAATAAATATAAAACATATATAGATAAAAATAGAAATACTCATGTATAGTAGTAGTTTATATAATATTCAAATGCGATAATAATGAGTAATGCAAATACGATAAATAAATAAAAGAGAAATAAAATGAGATGGTGAGATCAGGTATTAGGGGTGTCGTCTGCCTGAGTGGATCCACGGAGCACGGCTATCTCCGGCCTGAGCTCTGCGATCTCCTGATATAGACAATCGGCTTCAGTAGCATGGGTGAGATCAGACACTCCCATCTGTAAAGTTAGGTCCGCCACTTCCTGTCTAAGCTCTGCAATCTCTCTACGGCACTCAGCAATCTGGGTGCGTATGTCGGGTGTCTGCAATGAATGATTATTAGAGAAAACTGTGATTCTAGGAGATGGTAGGGTAGGCGTGTATTCAGTAGCGGGTGGTGATCTCGGTGCCTCGACGGTCTCTCCCTGGCCCTCTAGAGCATAACTCCAATTCGCTGGATCATGCACACTGGTCATCATAGGGTCTGGCAATGTGAAGTAATGGATAGCCTCACTGTCGACTAGCAATAGGAACTGACATGGGTGGAAAGAGGCTCTCCTTATCAATCCTATAGTCAAACAGAAATCGATGTCCATGGTAGTGTGTCCACAGTAGATCCGAAGATGTGACAGCTTGCGAGACAGACCTAAAGTGACTGCAATCTGTGCGATAATTCCACCAACATGGATGACTCCTTCGGTGGATCTAGAGATACCGCTGAGATTATTCAATAAAAAATTCCCACATGCTACTGGGTGAGACTGGGATGCGCAAAATAATAGGAAGATCTCCTCTTCACTCAGTAGTGTCTCTGCATCCTATCTTCCCAAGAAGGAATGTGCTAATATCATCTGAAAATATCTGAAGGTTGGGTTATGTATGACATAAGATAACTGCGTAGATGGATCCTGGCTTCCGCCACCTGATATATCACTCCAAAACTTCTCCACCTCCTTACCCAGAAAATATCCCATAGGTGTCTCCGGGATAGCATCAGGAGTGGTCTGGAAGCCCAATAAGTCGTCGAACTCTTTCTGGATGAAGGAGTATTCAACTCCAAAAAGTCTGAAAGCAGCATACCCATCTGGTCCAGAATATGGGTCATAGTCGAATGAACTCAGGAATTCCAAAGTCAGGTTCCTATATGTGTTATTCAAGTCATCAGCAAATTCGTCCCAGTGGAGCTGGTGGCTAAGGAATCGGATACTAGGCTCGATACCCAGTGCCTCCATACAATGCTGATCAGGGTAACGTGTGGGTGCCATAGGGCGCTGATACAAAGCAATGTAGCGCTCCCTCTGAGCATTATCTCTATAGGCAACATGCATGTCATCAAAACCCTGCATCCTGTAAAAGTTAGGAAAGTGATCCTGAAAATGCAAACCATTCAAATCTTAGTCTTAATGCAAAATAAGATAAAATAAAATAAAAATAAATATAAATGTAAATAAATGTGAAAAAAGTAAAATGAAAAGAAAAACCATGGGTTGCCTCCCATGCAGCGCTTGTTTAACGTCATTAGCTTGACGATCAGAATTTATACACCTGTAGTAGTAGGAATCGGTGGATCAATCAGGGTGTGGCTTGAGTAGTATGTTGGAATGTCTCCTCCTTCGTAGAGCTTCAGTCTTTGTCCATTTACAATGAATGGGATACAGGTTTAGTTCTTGATTTCTACGGCTCCGGATCTCAGAATCTTGGATACTTCGAAAGGACCAGTCCATCTTGAACGTAGCTTTCCAGGGAAGAGTCATAACCTAGTGTTGAAAAGGAGAACAGAATCGCCTACATTGAAGTTTTTCTTTACTATTCTTTTGTCGTGATAGGCTTTTGTCCTCTCTTTATATATTTTTGCATTCTCGTAGGCAGATTGCCTAAGTTCTTCTTATTTATGAATGTCTAGGATACGCTTTTCTCCAGCGGCTAGGTAGTCTAAATTCAAAGTTTTAATGGCCCAATAGGCTTTATGCTCTAACTCGAATGGTAAGTGACAAGATTTTCCATAGACTAATTGGTAAGGAGTAGTTCCTATAGGGGTTTTGAAAGCGGTTCTATAGGCCCATAATGCTTCTTGAAGCTTCTGAGACCAGTCTCTCCTAGAAATAGAAACAGTTTTCTCTAGGATTTGTTTTATCTCCCTATTAGATACTTCTACTTGGCCGCTAGTCTGTGGGTGGTACGGTGTTGCTACTCTATGCCTAACTCCATATTTTCTTATAAGTTTGTCAAATATTCTCGATATAAAGTGTGATCCTCCATCGCTTATGACTAAACGTGGTGTTCCAAATCTAGGGAATATATAGTTTTTAAATAGTTTGATTACTACCCTAGTGTTGTTTGTGGGTGAAGCTATAGCTTCAATCCACTTAGACACATAGTCTACAGCTACTAAGATATACCTATTTCCTAAGGATGGTGGAAAAGGTCCCATGAAATCTATACCCCATACGTCAAAGAGTTCTACTTCCTAAATGTTTCTTAAGGGCATTTCATCACGTCTTGAAATGTTTCCAGTGCGTTGGCATCTATCACACTTGACAATGAAAGCATAGACATCACGCCACATGGTAGGCCAGAATAGGCCAGCTTGAAGAATCTTGGCGTATGTCTTAGAGGTGCTTGCATGTCCACCATAAGGTGCAGAATGACAATGCTCGATAATACTATTTACCTCTTCTTCTGGAACGCAACGACGAAAAATGCCATCTTTACCCCTTTTGAAAAGGAGCGGTTCGTCCCAATAGAAGTTTCTCACATCGTGGAAGAATTTCTTCTTGCGGTGGTAGTCAAGATCAGGGGGTACTATATCAGCAGCTAGGTAATTAACAAAATCTGCATACCAGGGTACGTTACTTATTGCTAAGGAATTTTGGGGGTGCTTAAAAGGGTCTAGGTTATTATCTTCAATGGTTTCTACTCTAGCGATCAGTCTATCATAGGCGAAATCATCGTTTATGGGTACTAGTTCAAGTTTTAGATGTTCTAGCCTAGAAAGGTGATCGGCTACTATGTTTTCAGGGCCTTTTTTATCTCTTATATCTAAATCAAACTCTTGTAGTAATAGAATCCATCGGAGTAACCTGGGCTTGGCATCTTTTTTACTTAATAGGTAACGAATGGTAGCATGATCGGTGTAAACAATAATTTTTGCTCCTACTAGGTAAGATCTAAATTTGTCTATAGCGAAAACTACAGCGAGTAATTCTTTTTCGGTTGTTGCGTAATTAAGTTGGGCAGCATCTAGGGTTCTACTGGCATAATAAATGCCATGTAATTTTTTATCTTTCCTTTGTCCTAGAATGACTCCAACTGCATAATCACTAGCATCGCACATTATCTCAAAAGGTTCCGACCAATCGGGCGGTTTCATAATGGGTGCAGAGATTAATGCTTGTTTTAAAAGATTAAATGCGTCATTACACTTTTCGTCGAAAATGAATTCAGCATCTTTCATTAAAAGTCCGGTTAAAGGTTTGGTTATTTTGGAGAAGTCCTTAATAAAACGCCAGTAGAATCCAGCGTGTCCAAGAAAGCTTCGGACTTCTCTGATGGTTTTTGGTGGTTTTAGGTTTTCTATAACTTCTATTTTAGCTTTATCTACCTCTATACTTTTTTCGAAAACTATATGTCCTAAAACTATTCCTTCGGTCACCATGAAATGACATTTTTCCCAATTTAGCACGAGGTTCACCTCCACGCATCTCTCCAGGATTTTCTCAAGGTTAGCAAGACAATTGTGGAAGTCAAATCCGCAAACCGAGAAATCATCCATAAACACTTCCATGATACCATCTAGGTAATCTGCAAAGATTGACATCATGCAGTGTTGGAAAGTAGCTGGAGCATTACAGAGGCCTAACGACATTCGTCTGTAGGCAAAAGTTCCATAAGGGCATGTAAAGGTAGTTTTTTCTTGATCTTCGGGGTGAATAGGTATTTGGAAGAATCCAGAGTATCCATCCAGATAGCAGAAGTAAGAGTGTCTGGATAGACGCTCCAACATCTGGTCTATGAATGGTAAAGGGAAATGATCCTTCCTAGTTGCGTTATTTAATTTTCTATAATCTATACACATCCGCCATCCTCCTTCTAAACGTTTTGCTACATGTTCGCCTTTATCGTTTTGCACGACTGTGATGCCTCCCTTTTTAGGTACTACATGCACAGGGCTCACCCACTTACTATCAGAGATCTGGTATATTATACCTGCCTCAAGCAACTTAAGAACTTCCTTCTTAACAACATCACTCATTATAGGGTTTATTCTTCTCTGATGCTCCCTAGAGGGTTTTGAATCTTCTTCTAACGAAATCCGATGCATGCATACGGATGGGCTTATACCTTTCAGGTCAGAGATATTATATCCTAAGGCTGAGGAATGTCTTCGTAAAACGTCTAAAAGTTGGTTCGTTTCCTCTTGGCTCAAGGTAGCACTGACTATAACTGGGTGGTTCATCTTTTCATCGAGGAACTCATATCTCAGGTTCTTAGGCAGTTCCTTAAGTTCTAAGGTTGGTTTCTCAGGGCATGGCATAGGATCTGGGGTAAGGGATAAACATTCGTAAAGGTTATCATCGATGTAAGGTTCTTTGAAGTCATCGTCTTCCTTTATGGGGGTTGATGGTAACTTAATTGTTTTTATAATTTCTTTTTGTTCTAATTCTCTAACACATTCATCAATGATATCTAAGGCATAACACGAATCTCCCATCACAGGTGCCATAAGAAATTTCGAAAGTATAAATTCTATTTTCTCGTCACCTACCTCAAATGTCAACTTTCCTTTCTTGACATCTATTATGGCTCCTGTAGTCGATAAGAATGGTCTACCTAGAAGAATTGGTATATCATTGTCCTCTTTGATGTCCATGACGACAAAATCAGTAGGGATAAATAGTTGACCTATCCTAACAGGGACATCTTCTAAAATGCCTATCGGATATTTGACAGATCTATCGGCTAACTGAAGTGACATCTTAGTGGGTTGTAACTCTCCTAAGTTTAACCTCTCACAAACTGCTAAAGGCATTAAGCTCACACTAGCTCCTAAGTCTAGAAAAGCTTTATCGATGACATGATTACCCAAAAGACAAGGAATGGAGAAATTTCCAGGGTCTTTATCTTTCTTTGCTAATTTGTCCTCGGAAATAGCATTACATTCCAAAGGCTTCGGATCGTCAAGTCTACGTTTGTTGGTAAGGATGTCTTTGAGAAACTTTGCATAAGAAGGTATTTGGGTGATGGCTTCTGTGAAAGGGATTTCTACATGAAGTTTTTCTATAACTTCAATAAATTTTTGATACTGTTTATTGATCTGGGTTTGTTTGAGTATTTGCGGATATGGTATAGGTGGTTTATATGGCGGGGGCGGTACGTAAATTTTATCTTTAGGTTCTTCTCCTTTATCTCGACCTTCCTAGTTTTCAGATTCCTCTGGTTCCTTTACTTCGTCCGGGGGTTTGGTACATTCCTTAGAAGTTTCGGGTTCACTCAATCTTGGGTTTGGTGGCTCATCATAAGCGTTCCCACTTTGTAGGGTAATGGCATTGGCTTGTCCTCTCGGATTTTGTTGAGGTTGTCCAGGGAATTGTCCTCCAGGTGTAGTCTGAGGGGCTTGGTTTAAAGCTACCTGAGAGATCTGGGTTTCAAGCATCTTGGTATGAGTAACTATTTGGTCAACCTTGGTTCCTAACTGAGTAATCAATTCGTTAACATGAATGTTTTGGTTCATGAACTCCTTGTTTTGTTGGGTTTGAGCGGTGATAAAATTTTCCATAATTTTCTCAAGGCTCGGCTTCGGTGGTACAGGTTGCATAGGTTTATTTGATCTAGGGGCTTGATAATTAGGTCTCGGAGGTGCATTATTTTGGATAGTGTTATTGTTTTTATAGGAGAAGTTCGGGTGATTCCTCCATCCAGGGTTATAGGTATTCGAGTATGGGTTCCCTTGGGTGTAGTTCACTTGCTCGGAGTGGGTTTCGTTTAACAGACTGCATTCTGCGGATTGGTGTCCTTGGGTTCCACATATCTCACAATCCGACGAAACTGCGGCTACAGTATTCGGGTTCGTGTACATATGCTCGACTTTAAGGGCTAATGCGTCCATCTTAGCTTGCATCATGTCTATATAGCTTAGTTCATGCACTCCTCCTTGGGCTTCCTTCTTCTCAACTGTCGCTCGTTCGACTCCACATGATTGATGGTTTTGAGCCATGTCTTCATTGAGGGCACTAGCTTCAGGATAAGGTTTGTTCATCAGAGCACCGCCTGCGGCAGCGTCGATGGCCATGTCTTCTTCAAGACCCTGTGCAGAATCACAGGAAGGTTAGTACATTGGTTTATGATCTATCTCTTTGGTGGCAGCAAAAGCATATGATCTCTGAAAAGGTTTCCTGGTGAGAAACATGTTCAGCCTTGGTGTGTACAAGAAGAAGAAGACATCATAGTCTTGGTGGTGGTTACTTGGAGCAGTTTATCTCTGATCTAAGTAAGGAAGTGCATTGGCTAATGCACACTGTGGAGTTAAGAACAAGTGGCAGCATTCTTAACATCATGGAAACAACCTTGCTTTAGGAAGTGGAATCCTTGGTATATCTGAAGGGTTAGTCTCTAACTGGTCCTTCTGAAGACTCATGCATCAGAGTGTCTGATGTCTTTGGAGAAGAAGCAGGGATTCATCAAGGTGTGAGCTTGGATGACTTAACTGCAAACCTGCAGGATGGAGTTTGTTTACTCAAACTTGGTTCCACAATCAAGTCTATGAGAGCATTGAACTCTTGTTCTGTGTAGGGAGGAAGTTCTTTCAAGTGGCAGAAGAAGGAGCTGAATTCAACAGCTAAATGTTAAAACACAATGTTGTGACATTTGGTTCAACATCAGAATCTTAGTTGGTGAAGTGGCACATCAACTTAAGATAGAAGGATCTACAGAGTTGTAGATTGGGTACTTCAAAAAGATCGTTCTCATTGCAGTTCTTTGGAGTTGCTGGATGGAGAAGATGTTACATGTTCATGTCTTAGAGAATCTAAGTTTCGTTTAACATGTAGCTTGAAGTTCAAGTCTCACTTGGAAGGTCAGAATATCTTTGGGAGAAGTCTGATAAACTTGGAGAGGTCAAAAAGTGGCATTTGACTTTTTCATATGAGGATTCATGAAGGAGGTAATCAACCAGTGATATCTGAAGATGTCCCAATGTATATCTGGTTTCTGTTGGATCAAGCTGGTGACTCAGTGATATCTGAAGATTATCAGATGGTGTCCTTTGTTATGTTGTGAAGGATGTCGTAACTTATGTTAGAACATTTTGTGAATTGGTTTTCTGTTTTGGTTAGAAGAGAGATTGACACAGAGTGTGGATGTGTTCAGCCAAGAGGGTTGAACAGAGGGTGTGCTCTTGAAGACATGAAGATGCGTCTTATGTTCTCCATTCATCAAGTGGTCTGGGTTCTCTTTGAATCAGGAAGTATGTGCAGGTCCAACTTTGGGGTGTTGGATATGTTAATGTGTGATCTCCAAGTTTCAAGAGGAGAGTTGGTTGTTCATGACAGGGGGAGTTCTGTCTTTGCGCTGCAAGTAATCATCAAGCTTGTGGTCTATGAGTTCTCAGATAACAAGGTATGGCACCTTGTGAGTTATTGGGATGATGTGGTGTGTGTCAAGGCTAAGTGAGCAGAAGAATGTCTGACCGGATGGCATGACATTACCTTGGACAATGCTGGTATTTCCTTCTGAATCTTAAAGTCATGAGGAAATATGGATGTGGTGTGTATAATTATGATAAATTAGAATAAGCCTGATTGTTACAGTTGTGTGGTGCAGGGGGAGTAACCATCTACTGGTGTTTGTGATTTTGACTTTAGTGGTGCCAGATGTCAAGTTTCTACTGGAGGTACGAAAGTGGTCTTAGGAAACGTTGATAGGAAGAATACTTGAAGAATGCAGGCAAAAGCCACGTTGAATGTTAAGACATCGCGTGCAACGTGTCTGACTGCATATATGGAATAGTCTCCATGCACTGGAACTGTTGTTTTGGAAAAGAAACAGTCAAGAGCTATAAAAGGTATTCAAAGATAGTCTGAGATTTTGTTGGTGATTCTCTGACTGTTTCTCAGCAAATATTAATGAATCTTGACCAAGCATTTATTCCTACCGTTAATTCCTAAGCACGGGCTGGACTATTTAAAGGATGTAACAACACTCCTCTTCTCACAAGAGAAACACTCCATTCCCTCGAAACCATGGGGTATGTTAAGGTTTGGGCAAACTGCGCCTGGATCTGGTTTTGTGAGGGGTTCATTTACAAATGTTTAGCTAAAAAGGGGTAGAGAAATATAGTCCTGAGAATGTACCAGAAGCAAGTAAAATGTGGTAGCAAGCAGAAGTTGGCTTCAGGCACAGAAGTCACTAATTGGGCATATCACTTGTGTCTTGTGATCTGAGTTAAGAGGACAGTTGTGTCTTGTGATCTGAGTTACATTATATATGTACTCAGCATTACATATTCTTCTGGAAGCTCTACCGTTGAGGGGAAGGGTTCTGATGCAACTGATTTTTGTACCTCTACTTCCTCATGTACACCAACTTTGGTGTTTGTGGTGGTGGAGATAATGACAGAGGCTTATTTGTTTTAGCTAAAATTTGCCAAAGGGGGAGATTGTTAATACCTTAGGATTGGCATTAATTTTGTAAAACAAATAATGTAATCATCTCTGTTGTTTTAATATGTTGGGTTGAAGAAGTTCAACATCTGGACCAACATGTCATGTACGATGTCACGACATCATGCCTGTGACATCGCATATGTGTAGAAAACTGAATTAATTAATTCAGTACATATTCTGGGATTAGTGAGGATATTTGGTGAATATCCTAACTTCCATGTGGGGTCTTAAAGACTCAATCAGAATATATAGGCTCTAAATATGGAGATATATATGGAGAGATTTTAGGAACTAAAATCTTGAAGACCTTATTTGTAGCAGAAATTTTCTGCTGACTTTGTAACAGCAAAGAAGAAGTTTGCTGCGATTTCTGAAGGCCCAAATCCAGTTGGATGATTAGTTATAAATAGCATATTGTAACCTAGTTTTTGTAAGCCTCATAGAATGAAAATTTAGGGGTGTGTGTGAGGTAAACCTCCCAACCTGTGGGAAGATTACCATGTGTTTCTCAGTGTTCAAAGCTGAGAGTATTTGTAACTCAAAGCCTGTAGGTAAGAGTTGTTTGTTCTTGAATGAAGCTGTGAAGCAAGTTCAAGTTGTTTAACATTACATTGTATTTGTAGTGATAGGAATGGAAATTGGAGGTTTCTATCTAGGAGTTCCTAGGTATAGATTGCATTGGGTAGGGATTAAGTGAAGAGTTGTAAACGGGGGAGTTTAACTCTGAATTAATACTGCTGATAATGGATCTTCTTCCTGGCTTGGTATGCCCCCAGAGTAGGTGATGTTGCACCGAACTGGGTTAACAATTTCCTGTGTTTGTTTACCTTCTGCATGTTATAATCCTGTCTGTCACAACTCAGCTTGTATTTCAGTCTGCTTATCAAGATAATAACAGACCTGATACATAGCCTTCTATTTGAATGTCAATCAGAAGGTTTTAACATTCATCATTAACAACATATACTGAATAATAGGCAGGTTGGTTTTTCTGCTTCAGTTCAATATTTATTTCAGTCTGGTTATCAAGAGGATAACATACCTGGGCAAAGGATCATTGTGAAACTGTCAAACTGGATGCCTTGACAGTCAGTCATGTATGCTGATACTGAAGTAGAGACTGGTTAATCTTTTGCAGTACAACAAATTTAGCACAGTCGGTTTTCAGGGACATAACTGAATCAGCATGAGGTTTATGTTTTGGTTGTCAAACTGAAAGTTGTAACATTCATTCTTGACAGCATGTGCTGAATTGTAGGATGATTAGTTTTTCTGTTTCAGTAATGTTCTCAGGCTAAAATCCAGGAAACTAACAACTGAACTACATGTAATGAACCTAACAAATAGCCTATTTGTTAGCACCCTAATAAGTGGAAATTAGATTAACTTGTTCAACCTTTATTTTAGGAAATACAAGTACAAGGCCAGCCAACTGGAATAATGTAACAGATGATGTTCAAATCACTATTGAGACATCTTGCTGATAACTGTGTAGGAAAATAACAGAAGTTAGAGCTATGGTTGATCTCTACTGAGTCTTTCTACCAGATGCATAGAACTAGATGTTCCTCCATTCTAGGGTGACATAGAAGCAGATGTCGTAACATCTGTGTACATGTGTATATTAGTACAGGGTTTAAATTGTATAACTGTCTTGCTGTATTAGTGACAATGTTGGATCAGATGTCATGACTTGGAGTAGAACATTTGAATTCTGACTATGCCAGAATTTCACATGCTCGTAACAACTATCTATATCTCTCCCAAGCTTCGAACAGCGATTCTCCTTGGTTTTGGGTAAATCTAGTTATATGGTTTCGAAGAACGGCGGTCTTACTCGGGGGAAAATATCTAGCAAGAAAAACTCTTCTAAGGTTATCCCAAGTCGTAATGGAATTGGGTGGAAGGGAATCTAACCATGATAGGGCTTTATCTCTGAGGGAAAAAGGAAATAATCTTAAACGTATTGCCTCAGGAGAAGCTCCATTGGTTTTAAAAGTATCTGCTAATTGAAGAAATATTTTTAAATGTTGGTTAGGGTTCTCGGTAGCGAGACCCGCGAATTGTCTCTGTTGCACTAGTTGTAACAGGGATGATTTAAGTTCAAAATTATTGGCTGGGATGATTGGGTTTACTATACTAGAACTAGGTTCTTCATTAGATGGTTGAGCTAAATCCTTAAGAGGTCTTTGGTTTTGATCTTCGGCCATTGCTCTCTTAATTCTATGAAAGAATAAACGTGCACGAGCGTAACGTTCAGGTTCCGCCAGAGGGTTTACTAAACTTAAACTTCCGGTGCTGCGAGTTCTTCGCATCGACCAGCGGGAAATAACCTAAGTCTAAACGATATAACAACAGGAAAATGAAATTTGACGAAATTCGTCCCCGACAACGGCGCCAAAAACTTGATGCGTGCTTTTCGCAAGTATACGAACGCGTCAGAGTAATATAAAAGATTATCGAATCCACAGAGACCAAGTGTCAATCTATCGTTATCTGTTGTTATGGTGTTTATCAAAGGTAGTCAAAATAGGTGTTTTTGTAGTGTGCAATGAAAAGTAAAGTATTGAAATAGAATATAATTAATAAAGACAGGGTCGAATGTAATTCACGTAATCAATTGATAATCCAAGTACTTGCTAATAGAATTACTTATGGGCAATGTTTCCTACTTTGAAAAGAACTAATTTAACAGGAACTGTCGCTTTCGCGTATTCAGAACCGAGTTGTACTGCCTAATCAAACCCTCTTATTGTCACTTATAAAAAGGCGCGCATTGCGTTAGAGTAGTAAACCTATTTTTAAGAAATATAGTATCTTGACTAAGTTGAAAAGTATTATAACCTGGATTTCTTAACCAAAAGAGGTTCTTACGAACCAGACTCTAAACTTATAAACGTGTCCGAAAATAGTTTTAAAATCTCTTTTCTTCTTGATGTTAAAAACTCCTAATGAACTAAACAAAGCGCTTTCGCTGTTTTTGAAATAGTTAAAAACAATTAAGTTTATAAAGACGTTGGACGGCTTTCGATCTTACCCAACGGAATTGAAGTGCGGGAAAACTTAAGTTGAAAGTTAAAATAGCCCTTTAAGTGTTTCTACGAACAATTGTACGGATTACTGGTTTAATTACGATCCTTACATTCTAGCCTTATAAATTTAGCTAGACATGGTAAAGTAAAAGTGCATTAAAATAAATAAAAGTAGTGCGAGTGCGGAAAGTAAATAATTTAGAGCGAGTGCAAGGAAATAAATAAAGTAAAAGCGAGTGCGGGAAATAAATAAAGTAAAAGCGAGTGCGGGAAATAAATAAAGTAAAAGCGAGTGCGGGAAATAAATAAAGTAAAGACAAGAAATAAAAACCTGCTTCAATCGGAGGGCTGAGTAAATTGCAATGCGAAAAAGAAAATGGCGGCAGGATTAACTTCCTTCCAAAGTGCTCCAAACTCGATTACAGACTCTATCACAGACTTGATGACACAATTGTGGTAACACTCCAATGCGAAGCGATTACCACTATAAAATACTAAATATATGCGTAAGTGAAACAAATTTGCTTCTGAGTTTGCCTCTGTTCTAAGTTTGGATGGTTGTAAAATTGAATTCGCGTTTCTATTTATAGGCAAATAAAAAGATGGAAATGACTTGGATGCCCTTCACTTGAAAATAGGAGGGAACCATTTTTCCTCTTGTGGCGCCCGCCACAAGGCCATGGCGCCCGCCACAAGCACAATATGGGGCGCCTTAGTGGAAGTAGTGGGAAAACGTGGGAGTTGATGGAAGTTGAATTTGACACGTCATGGCTTGGTCTGTGGCGCCCGCCACTGGGTAGGCCATAAGAGCACAAAGCTGAATTTTAGGGTTTTTGGCTCTTTTTCGCTCTTTTTCTCAATCGGGGCTCCGATTAAAGTAAAAACCTGAAAACAAAGGAAAACACAGTAATAACACAATAAAATGATAATAAAACAACTAGAATGCATGTGAAATCGGAGTCAAAAATACGTAAATTTTAGTGTTATCAGAAGAGGACGATTGAAGAATTGCCAATAGTTTGTGAGTTTGCGGAGGTATTTCCGGAAGATATAAGTGATTTACCGCCGGAACGTGAGGTTGAGTTTTCGATTAATTTTGTTCCTGGAACTAGTCC
The DNA here is from genome assembly GCF_024323335.1 of Lathyrus oleraceus. Classification (NCBI taxonomy): domain Eukaryota; kingdom Viridiplantae; phylum Streptophyta; class Magnoliopsida; order Fabales; family Fabaceae; genus Lathyrus; species Lathyrus oleraceus. The sequence continues at coordinate 86,648,434 of NC_066583.1, read as the reverse complement.
TGTATCGATGGCTCCCTATAGGATGTCTGCTTCTGAGTTGAAAGAGTTGAAGAGTCAACTTGAAGACTTGCTTGAGAAGAAGTTTATTCGTCCTAGTGTGTCGCCGTGGGGTGAACCCGTTCTGTTGGTCAAGAAGAAAGAAGGTTCTATGAGATTATGTGTTGATTATAGACAACTGAATAAAGTGACGATTAAGAACAAGTATCCACTTCCGAGGATTGACGATCTGATGGATCAGCTGGTTGGAGCTTGTGTGTTTAGCAAAATTGATTTGAGGTCTGGGTAGCATCACATTCGTGTAAAGGTTGAGGATATTCAAAAGACTGCTTTTCGGACAAGGTATGGTCACTACGAGTACTCTGTGATGCCTTTTGGTGTGACTAATGCACCTGGTGTATTTATGAAGTATATGAATAGAATTTTTCATGATTATCTGGATAAGTTTGTTGTTGTGTTCATCGACGATATATTGATTTATTCTAAGAGTAAAGAGGATCATGCGGGGCATTTGAAGGTTGTGTTATCGGTGTTGAAAGAGAGGAAGTTGTTTGCTAAACTCTCTAAATGTGAATTTTGGTTGAGTGAAGTAAGTTTTCTTGGACATGTGATTTCGAGTGGTGGTATTTCTGTGGATCCTACGAAGATTGAAGTTGTATCTCAATGGGAAGCTCCTAAGTCTGTTGCTGAGATTCGAAGTTTCCTTGGTTTGGCTGGTTATTATAGGAAGTTCATTGAAGGATTTTCTAAGTTGTCGTTACCATTGACGCAGTTGACTAGGAAAGGTCAAGCTTTCATTTGGACTTCGCAGTGTGAAGCGAATTTTCAAGAGCTTAAGAGAAGATTGACTACGGCTCCTATTTTGATTTTACCGGATCCGTTAGAAACTTTCGTTGTGTATTGTGATGCTTCTTTGTTGGGTTTGGGAGGTGTTTTGATGCAAAAAGGGCAAGTGGTAGCTTATGCTTCAAGGCAACTTAAAGTTCATGAGAGGAATTATCCGACACATGATTTAGAGTTGGCCGTCGTTGTGTTTGTGTTGAAGCTTTGGAGACATTATTTGTTTGGATCAAGATTGGATGTGTTTAGTGATCACAAGAGTTTGAAGTACTTGTTCGATCAGAAAGAATTGAATATGAGGCAAAGGAGATGGTTGAAATTCTTGAAAGATTATGATTTTGGTTTGAATTATCATCCTGGAAAGGCGAATGTTGTAGCCGATGCATTGAGTAGGAAGTCATTGCACATGTCTATGTTAATGATTCGAGAGTTTGAATTGTTGGAGCAATTTATAGATTTGAGTTTGGTTTGTGAAGCGACGCCTTCGTGTGTTAAGCTGGGTATGTTGAAGCTTACGTGTGGCATTATTGATGAGATTAGAGAAGGTCAGAAGTCAGATTTGAAATTAGTCGATGTTATGACATTGATTAATCAAGGAAAAGGTGGTGACTTTTGGATTGATGAGAATGGTATCATGAGGTGTCGTGATCGAGTTTGTGTTCCGGACGTTGCGGATTTGAGAAAGAGGATTCTCGAGGAAGGGCATAGAAGTGGCCTGAGTATTCATCCTGGTGCTACTAAAATGTATCAAGACTTAAGAAAGATGTTTTGGTGGCAAGGTATGAAGAAGGATGTAGCGGAATCTGTGTATGCATGTCTGACTTGTCAAAAGTCAAAGATTGAACATCAAAAGCCGTCTAGTTTGATGCAACCGTTATCTATTCCCGAGTGGAAGTGGGATAGTATCTCTATGGATTTTGTTTCGGGCTTGCCGAGAACATTGAGTAATTGTGAGGCGATTTGGGTCGTTGTGGACAGGTTGACGAAATGTGCTCATTTTATTCCGATGAGGATGGATTATTCGATGGAGAGACTTGCTAAGTTGTACATCGAAAGGATTGTGTGTTTACATGGTATTCCATCAAGCATTGTTTCGGATAGAGATCTGAGGTTCACTTCGAGATTTTGGGAAGGTTTGCAAAGTGCTTTGGGTACGAAGTTGCGTTTGAGTTCAGCATATCATCCGCAAACTGATGGTCAAACGGAGAGGACCATTCAGTCACTTGAAGATCTTTTGAGGTCTTGTGTTTTGGAACAAGGAGGAAATTGGGATAGTTTCTTGCCTTTGATCGAGTTTACGTATAACAACAGTTTCCATTCGAGTATTGGAATGGCACCTTTTGAGGCTCTTTATGGTAGAAGGTGTAGAACTCCTTTATGTTGGTACGAATCGGGAGAGAGTGTTGTGGTTGGACCCGAGTTGATTCAAGAGACTACGGATAAGATGAAGGAATCGTATCCGGAGTTGTTCGTTTGAGGTAAATTTTCGAGGCCGAAAATCTTTTTAAATGGGGGAGAGTTGTAACAATCTAATTTTAGTAATTATTTCTTATGTTAGTATTACTATATTTTATTTTATTTATTTGGAGTGTTAATTAATTAATTGGTTGTTAGGTAGTATAATAATCAATTATATTAATTAATTTAGTGTGTTAATTAATTATTTAGTTGATATGAGATATAATGAATAATGGAATTAATTAACTTAGTGTGTATATTGAGTTGGTTTGATTTATTTGAATTAAATAGAGATATTTAAATATTAGGTCTTATTGGGCCTATTAATTAAATTAGAGGTATCATGCTTTAAGCTCAAATAGAATACTAGTATATAAGAGGTGAGGAGAGTGAGAATTAGGATTCATTTGATCATTTGACAACAATAGAGAAAGAGAAGAGGAAAAGTAAGGAGAAAAGGGGAAGAACAAGAGAGAATCTAGGGTTTCCAGAAAATTGAAGAGGTAAGGGGGGAATCCTTATTATTATGGGTTAGTATGATTGGGTCAATGGGTAGAAATATGTTTAGGTTGAAATCCCTAAATTTCATGGTTTTGGAATTGTTAGGTTTTGATAAGTATTCTTGATTTGTGGTGATTGATTGTGTTAAAACTGCAAATTAACGTTATATATTTAGAGTATTGTGTGAGTTATAATTTTCTGAACGTTTGGCTTTTTACGAAATCAAAATCGGAGGTCCGAAAGTCCTCCAACGATGAAAAACGCAGAAAATTCTGCATTCTGTTTTGCGTTAACCGGTTACCCTAGGGGCGTTAACCGGTTACTTGCTAAAAACCTGCCCAAAAATTCTGCATTCTGTTTTGTGTTAACGCATTCTGTTTTGCGTTAACCGGTTAACCAAAAGCGTTAACCGGTTAACACTGTTGAAAACCTGTTAGAAATTGTATTCTGTCTCGCGTTAACCGGTTACCTAAATGCGTTAACCGGTTAACACTATTGAAAATTGCCAGGAAATTACATTCTATTTCATGTTAACCGGTTACCCACCGAGCGTTAACCGGTTACCACTGTTGAAAAATGAAAATTTGAGATTTTAAAAAGTTGTATTCATTTGTGATGAGATCTAGTGTGCGTAGTTGATAATTAGCCTATATTTGTGAATGATATATTATTATGAATGTGTATATGTACCATTGGTGGATAATTCATAGAGTTGAATTATGGTGATATGTGGAATATTAAGATGGTAGAGATGATCTTAATTGCATATGTGTTGGTATTTGTACATTCATTCATGGCATGGTCGGCTTCATGGTGGAAGCGGTGAAACTGTGGGTTCACATGGTAGCATATGTTGATCCTTAATTGGAAATAGGTGTAGTAGACGTTGATCCTTGAATGGAAATAGACGTAGCATACGTTGATCCTTAATTGAAAATAAGCGTAGTAGGCGTAGCATACGTTGATCCTTAATTGGAAATAGGCGTAGTAGACGTTGATCCTTAATTGGAAATAGACGTAGTGGCTTTGATCTTGTCCGGATCGGAAGCGTGGCTTGGATTCTAGATATTGAATCGGAAAGCGGTGAAATGTTGGGTTCACATTGAGGTACCACATGCATAGAGTCACATGTCTTGCATTGAGTCACATTAGAGTTATGTGAAAATTGAATTTGGTGATGTTTGGACACATAATTTGGAAAAATATGTGATTGTGTGATAATTGTAGTTATGTGTATATTTGAGAATATAATATTGGATTTGAATATTATACTATTTGAGTTTTGATGGATGATTGGAACATGTGAAATAAATATTGGTTAGTATTATTTACATGGTTATACAAAGTGTGATGAATTCCTTTAATTGTTGATTTAATCATTGTGTCTTATTATACTTCTTCATAATGATTTGAATTCTCACCCTTTCTGTTTGAATGTTGCCTTTACATGGGCATCGTGCAGATACTCAGGAGTAGTATTGTTGAAGTAAGTGGAAGGTAGCTCATTCGAGATTTAGCCGGAGAGCTTCCGTATTCTAGTTTGGAGACTAGGTAGTGAGTCAATGCTCTAGTCATGTAACACGGGGTAGATTGGTAGTATTGAACTCATATCTTATTTGGATACGTATTATGTTATTACTTATGAACATGTTTGATTGCAATTGTTGTTTGAGATGCCATAGTGCCAAATATTCTGGATATGGTTTTACTTTATCTTGAGGAGATTATTGAGAGATGATCATGGTATGGGACGTGGATCATTTTATGAAATGCATGAGTATTCATTATTTTCCGCTGCGAACGCATATTCGTGAATATTCATGAGAACTGAAATGTGTTATTTTAAATGACCAGGTGTATTGTATATTGATGATGAATGATGTTGGTTTTTGAAAGCTTTTAGTTTTTGAAAACGTCGATGTGACGCCCTTTTGTTTATATGCGTGCTTATTTACTCTGATTATATGTTAAGTATTTTGGGGTAGAAAAAGGGGTGTTACACTCGACTCTATGGTAGAAGTCAAAGTGAGAATCTAGCTCGACGATAACTCACCGCAGTCATTCCGAATATGAGTTGAGTTATCATTCAAGGTGAAGAAATGGCTTGTTCAGTACCTTAAATATAATGTCGACCTCTTTGCAGTTTCTCTTGATGAGATGCCCGACATACACCTTAGTGTGGCTTGCCACCGATTGAATATTGACCCCTTTATCCACTACGTCGCTCAACGAATGAGGCATTAATCTCTTGAGAAGGTCAAGGCAACCAAGAAGATATCCCAAGGTGTATTGGATGCAAACTTTATCTCCAAAGTAAGGTATACTTAATGGATGTTCAATGTTGTGTTGGTCAAGAAAGCCTCATGGAAGTGGAGAATATGTGTCGATTACACCGATCTCAATCGAGCATGCCCTAAAGATTCATACCCATTCTCGAACATAGACAAGCTAGTATAAAATTCGGTCAGTTACAAATTATTGTCATTCATGGATGCATACTTTGGCTACAACTAGATACCTGTGTGCGAGGCGGGCCAAAAATGTGAGGGAAATGCACCAAAGAATGATGAATAAAATCTTCATGGAATGGATAGGCGAAAGGTTGGAAGTCTACATGGAAGACATGACCGTTAAGTCCGATAATGAGGGGATTCACAACGAACACCTAGCAAGTGTGTTCCAGATGATCTAACAATACAATATGAGGTTCAACTCAGAAAAATGCACCTTTGGGGTCAGAGTAAAAGATTCATAGGCTTATATTTAATAGAGAGAAGCATATAGGCAGACTAAGATGAATGTGAGGCAGTCATCAAGATGGAAGCACCAACAACAAAGAAAGAAATAATGAAATTAAATGGGATGTTCGTCACCCTGGACATACACAATTTGAGTGGACCACATGTGTTCATGTCTCTTAAGATGGCCTTGTTGATCCCATCAATTGTGTCCCGGTTCGTCGCCGAGAAAGTTTTTTTTCCTTTACTCGTCTCTACTGAAACAGTTAGTATCATCTTCATCCGAGAGGTAGATTTTGCTCAGAGTCTTGTGTATAAACTGTATTTTATTAAACTAGAAAATTAATGTGATTGTTTCAGAATATATTTTGTTTTATTTTTCATTTATTACAATGAGAAAAAGTTTTTTTTATAGATATTATACTTATAAATAAACATATTTATTTTTATATTATATTTTAAAATTCACTTTCATACCAAAATTTTCAGTAAATACTTTTTATTACATTTAATTTTTGTTTAAAGATATTTATATGATTTTATAAATAAACATAATAATTTTTTATTTTCATTTATACCAAAACTCTAAATAATTATTTAATTTTAATTCTTTTTATTACATTTAATTATTAATTAAATACATTATGTTTTTTATGAATAAACCTATTTCCTTTTACATCACTTTTAATGTAGAATTTTTTAAATAATTGCTTTTATAAGTCCTTTTCTTTTCTTTTCAATCTTTTTCCTGTTTCTTTGTCAATCAAATAAAGTGTAAATAAAAGAGAATTAAACTATTCTCGTTATCTTTTAAATTAAAATTTTATTTTTATCATATACTAAATTAAATCTCACAATTTTAATTGATGATTAAAATAAATATTCACTTTAATAATACTTTTAACCTTGTATTTTAATTTATTCATAGAATTGATTTCCTCATTTTAAAATTTACCAGTTTTTCTTTTTTTCTTAAGACTCAAAAATATTAAAGCGCATATTTTAAATAACATGACATTCAATCTCGTGTCTCATGACATGGAATAATCAACTCTTAAAAAAATCATTTAAAAAAAACTCAAAATCTATAGTTTCAACTACTAAAATTTATTTATTTTTATAGTTTAATCAATAGCTTATAAATAAATATATTCAAATGATTATATATCATCCGATTGTATATCACATTATTTAAACCATGTCAAATTATTAAATTTTTATCAAAAAAACCTGAAAAAATAAATTAAAACTCATAAAATACCAAAACTATAATTAAATCAGAAATAACAATTCTTTTTTTATCAATGATTCGTTATCTAGTATAGTGACCAGAATTTCATCTTTTAAAGATCAAGAGTATCTAATATTGATTTTTCATCTAGTAATATTAATGGAATATACTTAAAATAATAATAAATAATAAATACATCTAATAGTTTTTACAAAAACATATTTACGGGTTAAAATATATTTTAAATGGACCTTAATTAGGGATAGAGGTAGAGAAGTAAAATAACTATACAAGAAGAAAAATACTTGTGTGGAAAATGCAAATAACAACCTTGAAAAAATTTAGTAACAGATAAATTCAGTGATGAATACCCGTGCAGTGCAGCCACCATTTACCGTATTAACCACCTTGCATGAAATGCATGATCAGAGAGACTGAGACATTAGTATAATCAAAAGGGGGTAAGGATTTTCTTTGTTGATTACGTATTAAAAGAAGCTATCAATATAGATTTCTTACACTGCTTCACATCTGGCCCAGGATAAAATAAAATATAAACTGTGGAAACTAAAAAATGCCTATAACTATTTCTTTTTCTCTTCTCTTTTTCCCTCAAAAGGTAGGAGCAAATGAGTATGGCATTTGCAAATGATAGTTACACTGGATTCCCTTCATATTTTCAAGGAAAAATTTCACCCAACCCTTCTAATAACCTTCAGCACTCTTTTTTACCCAACATTCTTGCTTGCTCCAGCAGTTTTACCAGCCAAAATGCCAAAGAAATAACTCAAAAATAATAACATCCTATGACCTAATAATTCAAGGGTGGTTAAACCAGGGTCCTACTGCACCATTCACATGCCCGTTACTATGGATCCCTACTCCATTTGGGATGATTGAGGGAGGAAGGCCTACGGTTGCAGAAGGATATAATCCATGGCTGTGAGGGAGAGCATGGGGACTCAAAATTGGACTCCCAGACAGACTCCCTTTCCGCTGTTGAAGGGCGTGGATCTGCCTCAGACCCTCTTCATGAATACGTGATATTGTTTCCAACTCTTTCATTGATAAAGCCTCCAGACCAGCACCATATAATGGGGCATGTCGTGACATTTCCTCTTGGAGTGAGGTCTCAACGGAGAGGATATGTTGCTGCAAAAGAGAAACAAGGAATTAACCTACCAAATTAATCTCCGCAGTATGATCATAAAGACCAACATTTTGCACGTACAAGAAATAACATATAATGGCATCAGTTCAAAGATAGAAACACATTGTATCTAATTCTAGCCCATCCAACAATACTATAAAGAAAATTTCCAACATGATTTTTGAGCTAGAGAACTTTAGGCAAAAGAATGAAACAGTCCAGCCCGGATAGTGAAAACCTGCCTAATCTTAAGGATGCAAACACATCTTACAATAATTTCAAGGTCACCCAATCAAAACTCATTCATCATGCAACTAAGCATTAGAGAATAGCAGACAGAAGTGAAAAGTATATATAAATAGCAATAAACACAAAAATTATAATCTATATGTCAAGGCTAACCTGGTAGGCCTGCAACTTTGATTGCATGTCATCAATATATGCTTCACACCTTGCAACCTGCTCTTCCTTTTCCCGTTTTTCTCCCTGGGTTTGTCCAACTGTTTGAGTCAATCTACGAACTTCATCCTCCAGCGATTGGCGGATTTCTTCCCGAGTCACGTTTTCTGTTGCAAATCTTTTCAACTCTTCATCAAAACGCTTGCGTGCAGCTTCAGCATTCTTTAATCTTTCAGCAAGTGTGTTTTTCTCCTTTACTATTTTCTGTAAAAAAAAACAGATTACATCAATATGGAACTTTCCCCATTCAAGACAGAACGGCAGACTAATCAATTCAGAACCGAAAATGAAGGGTCTTCTTCCACAGGTACACCATTTTTCAAACATATTTTCTCTATTAATCTAGGTTGTCAATAGCGCTCTATGGCATAGAGCGCCGCGCTTTTGAGCTGCTAACCGCTATCTGCTATTGTGAAGATGAGGGCAATATTGTAAGTTAAAATATTTTTTTCAAGGAAAATTGGTATTTTACCCTTTTATTTGACTAATATAAAAGCTCCTAGTGATGCTCTAGGTCATTTCCAATTCTCTCTTCACTCAAATCAGCACTTTCTCAACCATTCACATCTATTTCTACCATGTTTTGCTAATTTCTCATCTATTTGGTTTTGGGAGAATAAGGTTTGACTTGGGAACTTGTTGGTAATGCCGTTGGGCTAATGAACCAGCAAGAGTTACTTTACTAGACATAACTCTAGACTTGCTACATTAGTGTCTAATGGAGATGAGGAGTTGGAGGTGGAAGAAGAGTTTGAAATTGAATCAAGTGATGAGCAAGATGATATTAATGTGGTGGAACTTAGAAGTGAAAATGAGGCGGATGTGATTTAGTCATTTTGTTTAGGTTTATTTACATTTAGAATTTGGTTTAGTCATTTTGAGCACATTTATAATTTGATTTTGATGGGAACTTATTAATGTATGTTTGTGCAACATCTGTTTTTAAGGCATTATGTATGTTGTTGGAACTTATTTTAAGTATTTATGTATTCATGTTAAGTATTTACCTTGGTTTTTAAAGCTCACAATAGTGGTCATCCCGCTATCCACTATGCCATTATAGCATTTTGGGGGTCCGGCACTACGCGCCGCTATCCGAGATTAACAACCTAGCTATTAATATTTATCAAGTCCTCACTATATCTTCAGAGCTGGTAAAGATTGTTGAAGAAAAATTGACAGTTGACAGGCAACTAAAAAAGATAATCATTCACATTATTTTATTCTGGGTTTGTTTGGTTGGGGTAAATGGAGGGGAAGAATTATTTAAATTTAATGTGTCGGTTCAATAGTCTGGAGAGGAAAGGAGAGGATGGTAACAAAATCCCTCCCGAGAAAACTTTAGCTTCTGTCAGAAAATGGAGGGATTTGAAGGAAAGACAAGATGTAAGTAAAACCTAAGAAGGTACTGATTAAAAACTAAAAGATTATTGCATTAAATGTAAGATGAAACATTATAATGTACAAGGGTTTAAAATGTAAGTTAAAACTTTCTCTTCATTAGTGACTCCACTTCCCTCCTCTTTGACCAAGTATGATATCCCTCCCCTTTTTTGAACCAAACAGACCCTCAAAGTAATTTGTTAATAAAAAACTCTGATTAATATATGCCCAGTCCAGAGCCAGTAGAAGAAAAAAAAAGAGTTGCAGTAGACAACAACAACCGGAATACAACTTTGTCCAATCCTCATTTTGATAATTTAATTAAACAATTTAAAGGATGGCTCAGAAAATTGTATAGCATATGTGCAAAATAACATTAAGTCAAGGACCAACTCTAAAAATCTTAAACACTTAAGTGGAGTGTGGCAGCCCTAACATGCCACCGCGCACAAGCATTTTGGCCTTGAAGAGTGGACAAGGCATGAAAGCACACACTCGGGCTTTGTGCTGAAATTAATTTTTAGTAAGAACTAAGAAAAGAAAGATCAAACTCCTTCCTAACAGAAGAGTAACCCATCAGCTAAAAAACTAAGTAGAAACAAAATGGCTGCAAAATATCCTTCTGAATTGGCAAAATCAATGCATGAATATTAAGTTGCCCATATCAGAGTTTAAGTGAAGGCTGAAATGAAGTGGAAAAGACGAAAATGGTGCAGTCAAATAAGGGAATGGCGGAAATAGAGTAATTGGATGCTGAAGCACCGCTATAAAAGCTGTGGTTCCTCCATAACAGAGTATAAAGATGCTTTGGCTTTTAAACCTTAGCCTAAGCATAAACCCCTGCCACAGTAAAAATTAACTGCAGTTAAACTGTTCCTTATTTGAGATGCAAGCTCATCAAAGATTTAATTATAATCTGCACGATATGGACAAAATGAAGGAACTAGAACGGAAATCCTATTGAAGAATAAAGAACACTTTTCGGCACACTTCCAAAACAATGCCCTTGTATCGAACAGGGGCATATAAGTTACTATTACTATTGTGTACCCTGTGTAATGAAGTATGTAATAAAATCAGTTAGCCAGTCATGTGTAACCATCCCTCCCAGATTGCCTAGAGTCAAAATAGGAGGTCAACATAAACATTGTAGGCGGCACAGTCGCATAGCGTGCAGTGTTTAAGATCAACATAATGAATGCTTATTTTTCAATTGTTAAGGAACAAATGCTTATTTTGTTCAAAAACTCAATACCTTTACTTCATCACGTTTCCGAGACTTCAACTGAGAAAGTTGTGTCTCTGCATCATGCAAACGATCATGAAGAACTTTCTTCTCTGCCGAGAGCTTTAACATTTCATCATCCCGCTCTGAGCGATGCCATTCAAGCTGACTCTCAACTTCGTGAATTTGTTCTCCTAGATCCTTCTTTTCCCGAGAAAACCGATCTACCTCGGCCTTCATTTCGGACTGTTGAATCGTAAAATGTATCAGAAATAAATTCTCCATTAACCCACAATAAATTATCAACCAATACATACGAAATACCTTGAGACGACTGTTTGTGGCCTCGGATTCACTCAGCTTTTGAGATAGAATAGCATTTTCCTTAGCCATATTAGAAATCTCAGTTTTGCTTTCTTCACGAACGCGGATAATTTCATCTTCACTAGCACATAACTGGTGCCACAGAGCAGCTCGATCAATATTTGAAAGTTCGGCAACTCCACGCATCATACTCAAAACAGGCCTAATATATTCCTGTTCCTCACAGACCAAAGTAACCAAGATATCCAAATCAAAATCTACTTCGCGACCATTATCAGTAGTGCTGGTGACACGGTCAACAAGCGTCTTCAGCATCCTCCCCCGGTAAGATTCATTAGCATACCATTTAAAGATTATCACGTAGAGTAGTTTCACAAATTCTTGGACACAGAGATCCCTGGAGAGGGCCAAAGTTTCAGCGAGACCAAGAACTAATGTAATATCATCCCTTTGAACTCCCAATTGCTCACAGGCATCCTCCTCTGTTGCACCATCTGAATGTTGAAAATTTTCGGTTCTGGCATTATTGTTCAATCTTTGGGAAAGAAGACTTTCCAATACCAGGGCTACAGACTGAGCACCTATTGCACCTCGTGCAACAGCTCTCTCAAATGTTTGAGAAGCTTCAACAGCAAGACAAGGTATAGATAACATTTCTAATAGTATATAAATATCAGAAAAATGACGACTAGCACGAAAAGCCTGCTCATCAATCATGTGCAGTCCAGTAGAAGCAGTGCTAGGCTCGCCAAATAAGAAAATCCCACACGGTAGAGCAGTGCAACTTTCACCATAATCCTCATCACAATCAATATCCCTCAATATGGTTTCAGCAACATCACCCCAACTATTTATAGTCTTACTCAAAAAGTCAAGGACACAAGGTGACACATGAAGACCTAAACTTTTCAGCCTGACACGAACAGACCTAACCTGCATACATGGGAAAAAATAATGTTACAATTAGAAATACTTCATAAATCATCTTGGAATTGGAAACAGTACACAAGTATAATAATTTGCTTTTGATGCACTGTGAATGTAAACTTTTTAACACTATCATGAAATCTTGTGTGGACATCGCATTCAATGAGCTTGTTTGAGATGCCAATTGACAACTCATTAAATGACATGGCAAAACATTATCAGAAAACCGTATAAAACTCTATTGCATTGACAATGCGACTAAATTAAGTTCTAAGTGATTAAAGAGGCATGGAGCAATTTCCAATTATCTTTGAGCTTACTGCTTCGGGGAGGTGCTGACATTGAGATGCTGCTTTGAATACAAAATCTATTGTTGCAACCAGGGGTTCGTCATTTGAATCCGTCAAAAGCTCAAATGACTGAAATAGTATGCGCTCCCACACTTCACTGCCACATTCCAATTGACTAAGAGCCCCAAAAACCTAAGAAATAAAATATCCATCAATAGTAGAAAAACAATGCAACCATAACCAAGTTGGTAGAAGTGGAAATGAAGCCAAAGTAAATCCAAAACTGAAGACTGTTATCCTAAATTAAAATGCACACGATAAAACAATTCGAATAAGAAATTTGGGTAAAGAATAATAGTTTCTCTCACAGGCATTCGTAAAGAAGGTTCAGCATCTGGCTGTTGCAGACGCTCAAGAAGTGCATGTGCAGCCAATGGGTGTTCTGATTGCTCAACCAATTTGGGTACCAAAGCAACAAGATCTGCTTGCAAATGCTTAGGAGCCTTGTCCAATACAAGAGCAATTTTCTGCGCAGATTGAGGTCGCCGTCTTGGCTCTGGACAACCTTGTGGAACGGCCCCATCCAAAGCTCTTAGTGAGTTTACAATCAAACCTAAGAGCTCCTCAGACTGCTCTGGCCACTTGGTCTGAAGTTCCAAATTCACACAATCAAAACCATGGGTATATTCAACAAAAGTTTAATCTCATGAATGCAAAGTTGTACCTTTGACCGAAATGACGCATTTTCTGAAACAGTGGCACATGTTTCTGGTGGACAAGTAGGCTGTCCAGGAAGAGTTTTTTCCTGGATACCATTCCCATTTAAATCAAAGCTATGTACAGAAGACGTAGTACTGCTTTCTTCGACAGCAGAATTCAATCTCTCATTGACAAGAACTTGCGGAGACTCCACTACTCTATCTTCATTATCACGTTCAAGAGGACTAGCAGTTCCACTGCTGTCTGGAGAAGGCTTTGAGCATTCATCAACAGATTCAGCAACAGGGCCCACTTCAGAAGGCTGGCAGCACTCAACCATTATATCCAATAGTAAATCAATGATTGCTTGCTGTAAGACTTTAACTCCCATCAGCAAATTCATCAAACTTGGGGAAGACTCATCAGCCTTGGTGGCCTTCTTCCCATCATAACTTCCAGCGAGCTTCGTAGGCAGAAGCAAACGCTTTACTTTTGCAGGATCATCAAGATACACCCGAAGTCCAGTCAAAAACCCAGCAATTGCACCAGCATCCATTAAAAGTTTCTCTCTTAAAGTAACCTGTGGCTGTGAAGGATTATCTCCATAAGTTAAATGAAATCCAGCTCTGGAAAGAAGATTTCTAAAAATATCTTCCTCGTCTCCACTTATCCCTTCACTGTCTTCAGAGTCTATCAGTTCATCGGGATCAGTTGTCAATGCATCCTGATCATCCTCCGAAGCAAAAACCTGTACATTAAAGATTAAATTATCAAAGGGGCATGCAACCTAACAATAAGAGTGATACGCATTAAACACGACCAACAGTTGTAATGAAGTTCATAACAAAAACCTCCAACTTCACAACATGTAAGAAGATAAGAAGTAAACAAACAGTCGTTTTTTCATTTCATAAAAGGCATACAAGTTTATATCTTTTGCCTTGGTTATGGGATAGAAACATGCTTACAAGTTTTATTGTACATCAAGAAGTTTAAGAGATGCAAAATTTTAATCAACTTCTGTAACTCGTGAGTCACTTATCAGCTTGTCCCATGGATCTTATCAGCAATAACAAGCAATTCCAAGGAAAGGGCCATAGTTTCTAACTTGCTTGTTACAATCTTACCAGACAGAATATAATAAGTCAGATGCAAAACCAGATAGTATATGTTAAATTTGTTATATGTCAGAAGCAGAAGAGCCAGGGTCGACAAATAGCTACCTAGGGCAAGACAGAGAACATTTGGTGTGTGGGCGTGTCTGAATGAGTATATCAATTAATAATAGCATTTACAAGTACAAGGCATTCCTGAAAGAACTCACCTCTAAGTCTGAAAAGTCAAACCAAGGGCAGCAATCCAATATTTCACACACAAAAACAACGGTGTCACGGACAAGAAATCCTGCATCTGCTTCTAACATATCAGACACCTTCATGAATTGCAATACAGAATTATTCCAAGTTTTTGTGCAGATAGAAGATTCTTTCCATACAGTCTTGGCTGGATTTTTTTGATTCACAACAGCCATTCTGTATCTGACCCAGAAGTTTTTATCAGGATCACTACCAACAGCCTGGTCACTCTCCAAATAAATACATATGGTATCAAATGACTCATACACACCTGGATAGCATTGAAACATAAGCTTTTATTGAAAGAACAACAATTCAAAAGTTTGCAATCACTGCTGCCAGTGGATACAATGCAGGAGATAATTTTTGTCCAATAAAACACATACCAATTCGAAGTTCACATCCACCAGCCTGAAAGAATTTACTGTAGATTTTTCGAGTCTCCATTATTTCCTTAAAAGAAAGGAAATTTTCCACTTTCCATGAAAATGAACTTCTTTTCCCAGAACTATCAAGAAGGGAACTGCTGCTGTTTAACTCAGAATCATGCTCAGTAAAATCCTGCATTATTGATGTCTCTTTCAATATAAGAACTTCAGCTGAGAAAATGACAGTGTCTTGGACAAGAAAACCTGAATCTTGATCAAATAGACTAGTAAGCGTCACAAATTCACGCCAACCCCAATCCTTTGCAGCTTTAGAGTACCGGTTCTGAGATTCCTTGGTGACAGATTTGTCCTCCATTCTCTGGTTTACAACTGACAACCGATGATTAACAAAACAACTCCAATCACTTGAAGAATTTCTTGAATCCGTAACCTCAAGAAACACTGAAAGGTGGCACGGTGGCTGAGACTGCCCTGATAGCATCAAAAGCATATAAAAATTCATCACAGCCTAAACATAATCGCAATACATTGGAATAATCTTAGTGCAAGGACAAGACTCATGCACTAAGAAAAAATATCTAGATTATCGTCCCTACTTGCAATGGAAGTTGTACTTAATATTGGTAGATATAAACTACAAGCATGAAATATCAAACTGAAAGAAATAATCAAAAGAAAAATTATAAACTTATCAAGTATGCTCTTCTAAACATCCGTCGGAGTAAACAAGAATTGTGCCAAAAAAACACAAAAAAGACCATATCATATCTACTAATGGAGTTATAATTTACTAAAGAGACAGTAAAATGTGGACAGAAAAAGAAAAGGACCATACCTCGGGGATAAACAATAAGACGACAGTCCCTATTACCAATCTGAAACCTTCTACTCTTAATGCAAAGACCCGTAATTTTCCTCTTTTTCAGTAAATCCTTCAACCTAGTGAAATTCTCAATCCTCCAAGTGAACTTTCCAATGTGACCATCTGACTTCCTGGCACCACCTCCACTTCTCCCACCAATGACAGCCCCATTCTTGGAGAAGCTGCTAAACTCCTTGATCACATGAAATGAGGTACTAAAAACAGCAGTGTCATCCAGCAGAAACCCTGAATCCGTCCCAACGAAATCAGACATCTTCATATAATCATTCCAACCCAAGCTAGTATTGTCACCACTCTTGTTATCAGCTGCAAAGCGACCATAAGAATCCCTGTGCATGTGATTCGTAGCAGGCTTCTGATTCAAAACAGACATTCTAAACAAACACCAGCAACTCCTATCAGACAACACAACATTCTTATCCGTGTCCTTACTTTCCAAACACATTGAAAGATAATCAACACCATTAACCGAACTCTGGTACACACTAATCCTTAAATTACACTCCCCAGCAGGGAAAACCGGACTCATTATCTTCTGTGTCTTAATCATATCCTTAAACAAACTGAAATTATGAACTTTCCACGTGAACTTACCACTCAAAACATCAGAAACAGGACCTGCAACAACTGATGAAGCTATCGACGACGACGAAGACAAAGCCGAAGACTGCACCTCATTGTTATCACGTGTAAAATTAACAGACTCATTAAGAATAAGAATATCAGCAGTTATCAATACAGAATCATTGCTAAACATATAACCCAATTTCGGATCAAAAATAGTGGAAGCAGCCGTAAAATCACACCAACCATGTGATTTCTTCTTAGCAGTAAACCTATGCCAAGAATCACGATGAACGGTTTTCGAATCATCAGCAACATTCACAAATGCCAAACGATAGCTAGCGAAACAGTCCCATTTGGAAGAAGAAGTTCCGCGAGGGTCCATGATTTGAAGATAAACGGAGATGTAACCAGGTAAAGCCTGCGAATCACCCTTAGGGTATATCAATAGACGACAATCGTAACCACCTACCTCAAAGTACTTGCTCCACAGTGCCCTAGCTTTTACTTTGGGAAAATTGTTCACCGTCCATCTACATACAGCGGAGTACTCGTTTTTCCGATCCACAACCACCGTCTCCTGAGCGGTTCCTCCGTCGCGAGAGCCTATTGCAAGGTCCTCCGCCGCCGCAGCGGAAGATGAGGAAGAAGAAGATGACGTGGCGGGCTGTGATTGGTCTGTGAACGAAGGTACGGATGATAGAGACGGAACTGCTTCGGATGAAGTGTGTTTCATTGCTTTTGAGTATTTGTTTATATTGTGTTAATTTTTCTTCTTCTTCCTCTTTTTTCTTTTTTCGTGTTCGTTTTAGTTATTGGTTTTGATTGAAACGTTGTGAAGAAGAGAAGAGAAAAATACAGAGAAAAACGAAGGAGGCACAGAGAGAGAAAGAGAAGCACACACAATACACACAACACGCAGGTTTGGACAATACGGCGCACGATAATGGCTTGCGCCTTTTTTCTTCTTTTGCTTCGTAACTCTCTGGCGTATGATAGTAAACAATGCGCGTTTTTCTTTTTTCTTTTCGCGTATTGTTAAGTTGCGTTCAGATGCACGTTAAAGTATGCGTGTTACTTAATATAGACTGTTTATGGCCATTGGATTGGTGAGAGTTATGTGATTGGATAGGCTTGATTGGGGCCGTCGTGAGTGCACGTAGTTATCACAACGTTAATTTTGGAGTGTAGGGTGGGTCGTATCGCATTGATTCTCACGAAATTTACAATCAGGTTACGCATATTGACCGTTTGATCTCTTGCCTAATTGACCTTGGGTTGGAATTATTAGGTTAGCCTTTTTTTTTTCTGCCCATTTTCTTTTGCTGGTCCATTTCTTTAACTACGGATGGGTGTGTATGAGCAATTATTTTTAGGACTGTTTTTCTTGTTTGGTAAGATGAAAAGAAGAAAAACAATTAGATCCTCAAAAGGTAATAAATGAGAGGATTTTTTAATGTATTTTATGGATTACTAATATACTTCGTGAAATTACAATAATACTTCAAGATTTTTAAGAAGTATCTTCTGACGTAATTCAACTTAATACATTTCTTAATCATACCCTAAATCAATGTGTGAGTGTATCTTCCGATAAGTTTTGTTATGAGTGTTTTGTATGAGTCAAAATTAGGATTTTTTAGCGTTTATGTATATTTTACAGTATCCTCCTATTTTCTATGTGCATTTTAGCATTAGGAATCATACAATTCTTTGAAAACATCTTTGAAAAGGTCTCATGCATTAAACATGCATGAAAAATCAAGTTTCATGAAAAATTGTAGGTCAGGTCAACTCATTCCAAGACAGGTCGATCTATATTGAAAGTTTTCAGGCTATAGGTCGACACGTTTGTGCCATAGGTCGACACGTACACTACAGTATTAAAGCATGTAGCTACTATTTTATGTGTTGACTGAATAGGCCAACACATAGGAGGCACATGACCTTGACAAGCCGACACATTGCTTTGAACAGGTCGGCACATGCTCGTACAGGTCGGCACATGACTTAAATAGGTCGACCTATACGACTGATTTTCGCATGTTCTCATTGTTTTCTCAAAGTGTCTTGTATTCCTTGTGTGTTCCATTTACCCATGCATATATATACTCATACATGCATCATTCTCTAGTAAGGTTTATAGAGTGAGGAAAACCTACATGAATCCAGGATTTCAAAGCATATCATCATCTCCAATTCAATCTATGCATACATACAATTAAACTATACATAATCATTTTTTGATTGAGTGTTATCTAGATTAGGATTGATAATATTCAATTAGGTTTGTTGTACCGAGAATATTTGGTTGAGATCTTTGAGGGATTCAAATCAGAAAACCGAGGTGGGGTTTTCCTTCAAGATCTTTAGGGTTTGAAGGTTTTGAACAAGATTGTGCAATTCGGATTCGATCGAGTGAAAGCCTTGAGACTAGGTGTATCGTGCAAGGGAGTAGCGTGAAACGGTAGATCGTGTTGACAAATCTTGGGTTCAACAAGTGTGCGCTTGGGATTAATTCAGCTAGGTGAAAGCCTTGAGACAAAGAGGTCATGCAAGGAAGTATCAATAACAGGTGAATTGAAGCGGCATTGTTGGTGTCTTGATTAATCTTTGATCAAGGTTTTTGGAGGTGCTAGAGTCAAGAACAAACTTAGGGTTTGTGGGATTTGATCTCTCATCTCTTGTATACATACATTTGTGAAGTAAGATTTATTATAATAATATCTCAATTCGAAATCGAATTGAGGGAAGACGTACTCATAGCGAGGTCAATTAGGGAACTGCCTAAACATATCCTTGTGCTCTCTCTCTCTCTCTCTCTCTCTCTCTCTCTCTCTCTCTCTCTCTCTCTCTCTCTCATTTTTTTGATTTGCAAATTATCGATTGCTTTGATCATCGGATCAACATAGTTTGGATCATAATTTTGATTACATTTTGAATCTTGTGTTTGTTGTATTGATCATTAACCATTTGGTTGTGATTGAATTTCTTAGAACAACAAATACTATATAAAATTCCAAACTTTGTTTTTCGCACACCAAGTGTTCGATAAATGATTTGACTTAGTTTTTTGTGTGTGTATATCATTGAAGATAGGCTTTTAATATTGCAGGGTATTCAATTAGTTGTGCTTAATTGTTGTTGATTAACTTAGGGATTACTATCATAACATTGATACCTTTACGCATGTTTGGGTTATTCAATAGTAGGTTCTGTTAGACGACTTTTGATCCCAAAAATATTTGAAACTTGCTTTCGCGCCATAAATTTTTCTAAGTCAAATTTTCTGATAAATTTTTAACTTGGGATTTATTCACCCCCTCTAGATCTAGTTATATTGTCTAACAAGTGGTATCACGAGCTCTGGTTCTTTCCGGTCTTAAGATTTTCTTATTAGATAATGGCCACCGAACCTAAAGGGACGTATAATAGAGCACATATTTTCACCGACAAAAATTATGGCTATTGGAAGGCTTGTATGCGTATCTAGGTCAACTCCGTTGACAAGGGTGTATGGGATGCAATCATCAATGGTCCAAATGAAATTACTATGACCAATGGTGAAGGTGTCACCATGCCAAAACCGAAAAGTCAATGGAATGATAATGATAGAAAGTTGTGGTCTCATGATTGGAAAACACAAAATATTCTCATATTCGCATTAGGTGTTGAGGAGTATTATCGTGTTTCTCATTATGAAACCGCCAAAGCTCTGTAGGACACATTAGAAGTTGCTCATGAGGGAACTGATGAGATCAAACAAGCTAGAAACAACACATAAAACTAAGACTTTGAACTCTTTCGTATGAATCATGGTGAAACCATTGCCAACATGCAAAACAAATTCACACATCTTATTAAAAGATTGAATGCTCTTGGTAATCCTATCTCCAATGATATTGCTACTGACAAGGTTTTAAGATGTCTTAATAGAGAATGAAAACACAAGGTCATCGCAATTAAAGAGGCGAATGATGTTAAAGCAGTTGATTTCACTACCTTGTTTGGTAAATTGGAAGAACATGAGCAAGGATTCACTTGCTTGGAGAAAAATGAAAAGAGTATGAAAAGAAGATGAAGAAAGATAAAGGTAAAGACAAGGAAGAAGTGAAGAACTTCATTTCTCTAAAGACTTCTAGTTTCAAGTCCTCAAAGAATGAGCCTAGTGAGTGTGAAAAAAGGGATGATGAGAACTCCGGTGATGATGATGTTAGGCTATTTGTAAAGAGATACCAAAGGTGTATTAAGAAGAATAAAGTTAAACACTCTGAAGGAAGCTTAGCCAAATTTAGAAAGGAGTCCAATTCTTCAAAAGATGGTGAGAATAGGAAAGGTAAATTTATAAGCTTTTGTTATAATTATGGTGAAATTGGTCATTATAAACCGGAATGTCCCATGATTAAGAAAGACAAATAAAAAGGGCATCACAAGAAGTCTAGTAAATCTAGAAGAGATTATGTAGCTTGTGAGAGTGCAAGTGACTCCTCAAGCGATGAAGGTTCCACTTCAAGTGTAAAATTGGCCCAGATTTGTCTTATGGCAAATGGAAGGGAGAAGAAACAAGTAAGTCCTTCTAAACTTTAGCTTACTAGTGATATCTTACTCTCAATTACAAGACACTTCTGATAATCTTCATAGAGAAGCATTAAATACTCTTAAGAAATTAGCTTCACATGAAAAGATATTTTTGCAATTAGAAGCTAAAGTATTAGAATTTGAAAGGAAGTTGAAATATATTAAGAGATATATGATAGATATTCAAAGTGACAAGAATGAGGGTGAAAAATCGTATAGGTTTGGTTGTGAATCTTGTCATAATTGGAAAAAAGAGATAAATGTTCTTCAAGTCAAATTAGACAAAGCTTTACAACCAAAGATTGCTTATGTTATTAATTCGTCTAAGTATGAAAGGTGTTTGAACCATTCATATAAGAAACATAAATTTTTTAAAAAGGAGTCTAACAGCAAAGGCATATCTCATCATAACGTGTCTTGTCTCTATTGTTGCAAGAAAGGTCATACTATTGAAAAATGCAAATTTAGGAAACTTTTTGTTCCTAAATGAGCCTTTCAATGATTGCCCAAATGCAAACTTGATTTCACTCACTTCCAAGGACCCAATGAAAAAAGGATACCTATTTCCTTTGTTTAATTCTACAGGTTGAATGTCTTGAATCTACCTAAAAGATGTGGTATCTTAATAGCGGGTGTTCAAGGCATATGACGGGTGACATATCACTTTTCATTGACTTTGTGCCAAAGAAAAAGGGGTTAGTCACTTATAGAAATAACAAAAAAGGAGTTATTCTTGGGAAAGGTAGTGTAGGTAATCCCCCATCTACTACTATCTCCGATGTAATGCTTGTTGATGGTCTTAAACACAATCTTCTTAGCATTATCCAACTTTGTGACAAGGGTTTTAAATTCACTTTCACTAATACTTATTATTTATTTGAACATAATCAGAAGAAGGATTGTTTGTTTAAGGGCTTGAGAGTCAATAATACTTATATGCTAATTTTAAATGATGTGTCCTTGGTTGGTACTAAGTGCCTTACTACCATGAGTGAAAACTCTTGATTATGGCATAGGCGCTTAGATTATATTAACTTTGACTTACTAAACAAGGTAAACTCAAAGGATCTAGTAAATGGTCTTCCTCGAATGAAGCTCACAAAAGACCACTTATGTGAAGCATGTCAAATGGGGAAGCAAACAATTGTCTCTTTTAAATCGAAAAATGTTATTTCAACATCTAGACCTCTTGAACTTCTTCATATGGACCTTTTTGGTCCTTATAAGACCAAAAACTTAGGTGGAAACTATTTTGGCTTTGTTATAGTTGATGATTATTCTAGATTTTGTTGGGTTATGTTTTTGTCTAGTAAAAATGATATCTACCTGGCTTTCAAACAATTTGCTAGATTGTTCCAAAATAAAATGAACTTGAAAATCGTTTCCATCTGAAGTGATCACTGAGGAGAGTTTGAAAATCTTCTCTTTGAAAAGTATTATGAAAAAAAATGGTACTGAGCATAACTTCTCGGCTCCTAGAACTCCACAACAAAATGGGTGTGTAGTGTAAAAGTTGAGTTTTAGAGGAGCTAGCGAGGATGATGCTTAATGAAGGTAATTTACCAAAGTACTTCTGGGTCGATGCTATTAACACGACATGTTATGTTTTGAATAGGATTTTGATACGTCTTATTTTAAACAAAACCCCATATGGATTACTTAGAGGTAGAAAATCTAATGTTTCTCACCTTCATGTCTTTAGATGTAAATGCTTTATTTTGAATAATGGAAAGGACAATCTAGGTAAATTCAATACTAAAATCGACGATGGTATCTTTCTCGGATACTCATAATCTAGTAAGGCATATATGGTCTATAACAAGAGGCTACTTATTGTTGAGGAGTTTGTTCATGTATCTTTTGATAATTATTTTCTGAAAAATGTTGAGAAAGGTATGCCTTTTCATGATATATGTGTGTCTTCGCATGACATTCTCAAAGAAGCCGATAAAGGGATTGATCAACCTCAAACAGATGAAAATGAGAAAGTAGAAGATAGTGATCAAGAAGAGGAAAAAGAGGAGAGTCTGGCTTCAGTGGATAACCTTCCTTTGACTTGGAGAACATCCAAAGATCGTCTTATTGATAAAATTCTTAGAGATATCACAAAAGGCGTGACAACACGCTCTAAGATAAGTAACTTTTGTTATCACTTCGTTTTTGTGTCACATGTTGAGCCTAAAAATGCTAAAGATGCATTACTTGATAAGCATTGGCTCATGGAAATGCAAGATGAGCTAAATCAATTTAAAAGGAATAATGTTTGAGACCTTATCCCGCATCCAAAACATCATCAAGTAATAGGCACAAGATGTGTTTTAAGTAACAAGCTTGACGAAGATAGAGTGATAATCCAAAATAAGGTTCGGTTAGTCGCTCAAGGTTACAACCAAGAAGAGGGTATTGAGGTCATACGCCTTAGAGGAGTTATGCTCCGGTCGCTCGACTTGAGGCTATACACCTTCTTCATGCCTTTGCTTGCTCTAAGAATTTCAAATTATTTCAAATGGACGTGAAAAATGTGTTTCTAAATGGTTACATTAGTGAAGAGGTATATGTCGCTCAACCTTTTGGCTTTGAAAATCATGAGTATCCCAATCATGTTTTCAATTTAAATATGCTTTGTATGGTCTCAAACAAGCACCTCGGGCTTGGTATGAGCGACTAAGCAAGTTTTTGATTAATCAAGGGTACTTAAGGGGGAAGGTTGACACTACTCTTTTTATTAAGCGCCACGAAAATGAGACTCTTCTTGTTCAAGTATATGTTGATGACATTATTTTTGGATCTATTAATATGTAACTTGTCAAAGAGTTTTCTAAGCTTATGCAGGGAGAGTTTGAAATGAGCCTCATGGGATAGTTAAATTACTTCCTAGGGCTTCAAACCAAACAACTCAATGAAGGCACATTTGTTTGTCAGAACCGAGTATTGCAAGGACTTGCTAAAGAGATTTGGCATGGTTTATGCAAAGTCAATTGACATTTCAATGGCTACAAACGATAACTTGGCAAGAAACGAAAATGGTAAGGATGTAGAAGTAAAGAAATATAGAGGTATGATCGGTTCTCTTCTATATTTCATTGCATTTAGGCCAGATATCATGTTTAGTGTCTGTATGTGTTCCCGATATCAATAAGCTCTTAAGGAATCCCATCTCAAAGTCGTCTAACGTATTTTTAGGTATCTTCATGGTACATCAAATTATGGGCTCTAGTATTCCAAAGGAAGTGATTGTAGCTTAGTTGGTTACCCCAATTTCGATTTTGCAGGTTGCAAATCAGATAAGAAAAGTACTATTGGAACTTCTCACATATTTTAAAATTCCTTAGTTAGTTGGCATAGAAAGAAACAAGTTTCAGTTGCGTTGCCAATTGCCGATGCGGAATACGTAGCGGTCGGTAGTTGTTGTGCTTAAGTTTTATGACTTAAACAATAATTACTTGATTTTGATATAAAACTAAGTTATATTCCAATTATGCACAACAACACTAGTGCCATTAACCTAACTAAAAACTTGGTATTACATTCTCGGACTAAGCATATTGAGATTTCAACATCATTTCATACGCGATCATGTTGAGAAAGGCAACGTCGTTTTTGAGCATGTTGATAGTAAAAATCAACTTGTCGATATTTTTACAAAACCACTTGGGGTCGAACCCTTCTTTAACATTCGACGGGAATTAGGTATTCTCGACATCCCAACTCTTGCCTAAATGTTATGTTAATGCACTTTGAATATACCTTGTCCATTAAACCTTTCTTGAAAGGCATACTTCCTAAGAGTACATTCCTCATCATTGCACAAGCAAGGTACTATCGTTTCATTTTCTGTTTTGGTGTAAGCTTTTCCTTTCACATGTTGTTTATGGTCCATATAATTGATGTTCTTGACGTATAAGATAGTTCATGTATGCTCACTTCGAACAATGTCCAATTGATGTATGTCAACTTATATGCTTATAATGACTTTATGCTATCTTCTTTTTCATCGAAATATAGTGATTGGTGCATCGATTGTTTATCTATTTCTCTCATGAATTGTGATTAAACATGTTACATCATTTGCAATATTCTTGATTGTGTGTCATTGTTATGTTTTCATCCCTGTTTTTGGTTCGTGTGTTGGTACTTCGTTTTCGCCTTGCTTGAGCACATGCATGTGCAACATTGCGAAAGCACCAAAGGCATATGTCACGTAATCGTGTCGCTTTTGTAGCATATCAAGTATCTTGTGTTCACTTTATATCCTACATTGTTCATACTTGTGTTTTGTTTATTTTTAAGCACTTGATATAGCAATTATATTCTATTCTTACTTTCTTTGCTTTTATTTATGTTAGGCATTCTTATTTAATATGAAAATTATTCTCTATGAATAATATTGTATTGTTTCTGTTATCTTTGCATTTCGCCTTTGTATGTTTATATTCGCTTATACATTTACTTCCGAAGATTTGCTTCGTTTCTTTTTTATGTTGTCAAAGAGGGAGAAGTTATTCATTACTTACGCGTCGTCTCAAGTTTTACCATCATAAAAAAGGGGGAGTATGTGTGTGCATCTTCTGATAAGTTTCGTTATGAGTGTTTTATATGATGTCAAAACTATGATTCTTTAGCGTTTAAGTACATTGGACAGTATCTTCATATTCTCTATGTGCATTTTATCATTATGAAGCATACAAGTCGTTGGAAATATCTTTGAAAAGGTCTCATACATTAAACATGCATGAAAAATAAAGTTTCATGAAAAATTGCAGGCCAGGTCGACTCATTCCAAGATAGGTCGACCTATAGTGAAAGTTTTCAGGCTATAGGTCGACACATATGTACCATAGGTCAGCACGTACACTGTAGTATTAAAGTCTGCAACTACTATTTATATGTCGACTCAACATGCCGACACATAAGAGGCACATGACCTTAATAGGCCGACACATTGCTTTAAACAGGTTGGCACATAACTTAAACAGTCTGACCTATACGACTGGTTTTTGCATATTTTCATTGTTTTCTCAAAGTGTCTTATATTCCTTGTGTGTTCCATATACCCATGTATATAGATATACTCATACATGCATCATTCTCTAGTAAGGTTTCTAGAGTGAGTAAAACCTACATGAATCCAGGATTTCAAAGCATTTCATCATCTTCAATTAAATCTATGCATACACACAATCAAACTACACATAATCATTTTTTGATTGGGTGTCATCTAGATTAGGATTGATAACTTCTAATTAAGTTTGTTGTACTGAGAATATTGGGTTGAGATCTTTGAGGGATTCAAATCAGAAAACCAAGGTGGGGTTCTTCGTCAAGGTCTTTAGAGTTTGAAGGTTTTGGACAAGATTGTGCAATTCAGATTCGATCGAGTGAAAGCCTTGGGACTAGGTGTGTCGTGCAAGGGAGTAGCGTGAAACGGTGGACCGTGTTGACAAATCTTGGACTCAACAAGTGTGCACTTGAGATTAATTCAGCCGGGTGAAAGCCTTGAGACAAGGAGGCCGTGCAAGGAAGTAGCAACAATGGGTGAATTGAAGCGTCATTATTGGTGTCTTGATCAATCTTTGATCAAGGTTTTTGGAGGTGGTAGAGTCAAGAACAAACTTAGATTTTGTGTGATTTTATCTCTCATCTCTTGTATACATACATTTGCAAAGTAAGATTTATTATAATAATATCTCAATTTGAATTTGAATTGAGGATAGAAATACACATAGCGAGGTCGGTTAGGATATATATATATATATATATATATATATATATATATATATATATATATATATATATATATATATATATATATATATATATATATATATATATAATATTATATATATATATATATATATATATATATATATATTATATATATTATATATATATATATATATATATATATATATATATATATATATCTATATATATATATATATATATATATATATATATATATATATATATATATATATATATATATATATATATATATATATATATATATATATATATAGTTTGGATCATAATTTTGATTACATTTTGAATCTTATGTTTGTTGTATTTATCACTAACCATTTGGTTGTGATTGGATTTCTTAGAATAACAAACACTATATAAAATTCCAAACTTTTTTTTTCGCACACCAAATGTTTGACAAATTGTTTGACTTAGTGTTTTATGTGTGGATATCAGGGATAGACTTTTACTACTATAGAGTATAGTTGTGCTTAACTATTATTGATTGACTTATGTATTATTATCATAACATTGACACCTTTATGCATATTCGGGCTATTCAATAGTAGGTTCGGTTAGATAATTTTTGATCCGAGAAATATTTGAAACTTGCTTCCGCGCCATAAATTTTTCTAAGTCAAATTTTTGGTGGGATATATTCACCCCCCTCCCCCCCTCTAGATCTAGGCCTATCATCTAACACAATGGGAAAAAATATGAAAATACATCTCCTTGTATATTACAAAGATGCATCGTCGGACGTTGTTTGTTCAAAATCGTGTCAGAACCCTTTCTCTTTCCTCACTTCTAAAAACAACTATAAACTCAAGTTTATCAAACTCTTTAAACTCACATTCTCTCAAAATCATTCAACCAAAGTCAATGGGAAAAAAATTACGAAAATACATCTCCTTGTGTATTACAGAGATGCATCTTCGGATGTTATTTGTTCAAAATCGTGTTAGAACCCTTTCTCCTTCCTCACTTCTAAAAAAAACTCTAAACTCAAGTTTCTAAAACTCTTTCAACTCACATTCTCTCAAAATCATTCAACCAACTTCAAAGTTTCTTCCATCAACATCAAGTTCATTCAACATTGAAGTAAACTCACAATATGTATGTTTTTTATTTTTCTAAATTTTCGAGTTTTTGTAGAAATTTGTAGAAATTGATGATTTGGTTATGAAATAGATATTTTATGCATATTTGATCATTTATACATAATGAGAAATGTTTTTGATAGGTATTTTTATTGATCAATGCACTATTTTTTTTGGGGGGGGGGACTACATTTCCACCATTGACGCCGATGAGAGTTGCAAAAAATTTCAGAGATACATCTATGGAATTTTCCAATGTTTTGATTCCAAAAACCAGAGATGCATCTCTGGATTTTTTTAGTGCATCTTTTGGTATGCTTTACTGTTGGAGAATAGCCATCCAAGACGTAGCGGAATTTAAAATTTCTCCATTTAGTGATCCTTACGAATGGGCATGATCAGTGATAGAATCGTTACCTCTTGTGGCGATTCAAACCTTTGGTGCAGATCTCTGATAATGATCAAAACCTTTGATACAGATCCACGGGGCGATCACGAACGTTGAACGATGACAACGTCTCTACTCAGTCCACACGAACGAATTCCTTCAATCGCAGTGCTAGCTGTTATGAATGAAGGCTTTGAGTGAGAGAAAGAGGGAAACAAAATTCCAAGTCTCTACTTGAATTTCTGTCTGAGTGGATTGGAGTGACAATGCTTCTACCCAAGGGGTTCTATTTATAGAACCACTTGTGTGGGCTTCAAGCTAAAAAGCCCACTTAAGTGTATTTTGCCCATATCTCATAATATGCCAAAATCACTTAAGTATTTGGTACCTTACCATATTTCGTTTCCACTTAAATGCACCGTACCTTACGTTGTTCCTTAGTTACTCTATTTCTCATCAATCCGTCCTTTGTGTGTGACCCTTTAGGTTTTCGCGACGTTGGCAATTATATTAAATCACGCATTTAACATAATAAACAGTAAGCGGTATCTAGCAACACATCACTGCTACCCAAGTCACGAAAATGTCATGTGATCTGACAAAACCTCCTGTGATAATAATTATGTGTATAATTACCCCTTTGCCCTTATTTCTATATTGAACACAAGGTATAGACCGTGTCACCCTTGTCCAGTTCAATATTGGGCCCATAGACATTTATCTTGTTACGCAGGATTGGCAAATTCCATCTAGGACACTCATGTCCCTCAGCATGCTTCGTGGAGTACCCATCAACTGTCTTTATGGTTATCCAGTTACGGACAACGTTGGATCAGCAATAAAGCACTCGACTCTACATCTAGGATCCATAGTGGTTTCAGGTCGAAGAGTGGTATACACTATTATCACCATGAGAATAACTTATGACACTTTGCATAACTTTCTATATAGTATTCTCATAGCGGGTCAATCCGGTATAAATATTACTCCTAATATTCATACCTATGTTTAAGACTTGATAACTCTTTATCCATGATCCATGAGATGTGATCATCAGTCTACAAACATAATAGTCTTAATGCTTTAATGTTATCCCACTTCACATTAAAGCTCGACTACGGATACTTTAAGAACAGTGCCCTTATGTTTAATGTGTTCTCATGATTAAGTCACACTTAATACATTAAACGGACTATCTATTCTAGGGACTTTATTAATCAACCATAATAAAGAAAATGCCTTTTATTATTAATAAATAATTCGATACAAGTACCAAAAGTATTGGCCTCTAGGGCTTACACCAACATTTACTTACAAGCATTATTGTTGATATGCAAGACTGATTTAGGCACGACATAATTGCACAATATGCATCTGTTTGGAGGGAAAATAGACAAACATTGTAGGCTCATGTTACCTCAAGCCCGATTGATACGTGTCGCACCTCGAAAAAATGAGAGAGCACGACCTAGCGAAGCGCAATCGCACACTCGCAATGATGGATTGAATAGAGTTACCACCGAACTTTATTTATTCCTAAAAAGGAAATGGGAGATATCAGTAAAACCCAAGAAAGAACGACAATGATATTGGTCGTCGGAACCAAATCAGGGTTCGGGAGTCGATTACGCAAGGGGAAGGTATTAACACCCCTTACATCTGTTGTACTTAATGGGAACCGTTAGGTTAGTTGTGCACATTAGTGTTAGATTGAAATGTTAGGCTTCTCGAGTTATTAGGTGGGAAAGAGGGAAAGAAAAAGAGATTTATTTTTTTTGGATTTTGCAACGAATGAGGTTAAACCTAAGTTTTTTATTAATGGACCTGCCAAGATTTACAAATCATGCTCCTACGTATCTCCGGGTGCAATAGAGAACTCAAGCCTTACGTAGTTTTGAGTAGAAAAATGTTTGTTTGTTGGTCGATTTTAGAGAAAGCTACTTTGTGTTAATCGATGAAAACATTGTTGGACTATCCAAAACAAGTGGAATAGGGGACGTTCGCATCACAGCCGAATGGATTTACAAATCAACATTCATGGGCAACGTCGCAAGCTTACTCACACGTTGAAATGGACGAAACATTGCTTTGTATCATCTTGAAACAAAATACTTTCCGTTTGAGAAAAAGGGTTTAAGGGTCGATCGCACGATGGCGAGAAAAGAGCTTGATCGGTTTGAATGTGTGTTTGAGTAATGGAGAGAACTTGGATGGGCAAGATATTCATCTCGAATCCTAGTCTCAGGAGTGAGTGGTATCCACCATGTTCCATTTCCATCTTATATTAAAAAAGGTTTGATATTTTTATATGTTTTAGAGATTTGATTGAGAAAAGGGTTTGACAAAACCACATTGACAGTTTTGAATGATGGTGAGAGCTAAGATGGGCGAGATATCCATCTCAAATCTTAGTCTCAGGAGCTCGTGGTATCCACCCTGTTTCGTTTCCATCTTTATTGAAAAGTATTTGATAAGCATTAAGTATTTTTGAGTTTTATTATGAAAATGGTTTGACGTTGGATCAAGTATTTGATGAACGATTGAGAAAGATTTGAATGAAATGGTTGGCAAGAAATGGAATAGATAGAAAGAAATGGATTGATTTGCTTATTAAGCAAACACTCGATGTTGGATCGAGTCATTATTTTTGATCTTTTTTGAAAAGAAGTTGATTTTATTCTTGTGTTAGTAACTAGCTAAACAATCATGCAATAAAGGAATGAAAAGCGCCAAAATTATTACATGTCATGAGAATGGAGGTATATTATGTCGAATGGGGATTCAAAATAATGAAACGATTAAATCGGGCTCAATCAACGAACAAGCAATGCATGAGTGTAGGTGCAAGGGAACCGTCTCATTGTAAGAAGGCCCAAGAGTAAGCCATGTGGAAAAAATAAAATAAAAATAAATAAATAAATTATATTTGCAACACACTTAAAAATTAAATCAAGATAAATAAAATTAGGACGTGCACGAAGTTAAATCGGGATGCGAGGATGCAAATCAAAGTCACATAACGCAAAGACGTGCAAGGCAAATAGAAATTGAGGAACAAACAAAAACTAGGTAATGTGCTCAAAGTTGGTTTGCACATATTGACAATAATTGAAGTGTCATATGCGATTAATCAAAACGAGGCAAAATACTATCGATATATCAATAAAAATAATCATGGATAAATAACATGGGAATTGCGAATCCATAGATTAAAACTCGATGTTTAATCAATAAAAATAAATCAAGGACAAACATAAAAATCAACAAGTGTCGGAAAAATGGGAATAAAATTTAAAGATATTAAAAGAGAAAATAGGAAACAAAAACGGTAAAAATAATGAAACAAATAGAAAGTAAGTTACACAAGGGTCAAACCCCTGACCTAGTGGAAAGCACCAGATGCCACTACCACTAGGTCACGAGTGATTAGTCAAGAGTTAATTGCATCCATTTATATAAAAGGAAAAGGAACAAGAAAAGTGAGAAAAAACAAGGAAATACGCCACAAAACCTGGAAATGGCATATGATGGTATCAAACTCATGGCTTATGGGAAGCAGGCAACCGTCTTAACCACTAGGCCAAGGGTGATTTTTGATATTTACTTGCCCTCAATAATACATATAGTAAAAAGTGACGCTGAGTTAAAATTAAATTTAAATGAATAGAAACAGAAGTAGTACAATATTTTTGTTCTTGCAATTCATCTTCTTCTCCCACAGTAACACAAAAATTAAAATTTCCATCACAAACTGATACTACAAAACAATCGATTTTGAAACAGCAATAACAACTCAAACGTGTTTACCCCGCCATCATAAAGATACATCATGCGAATAAAATCCGTAATCGTCATATGGATCATTGTAAGACCCTAGTTTTGACCCTAAGATCCCTCATGGCATCATATCATTGCTCAATACATTGCCTCAAGGATCATAGCATGACTGGCTCCTTAATCCTAGGGTGGGACTTGTGTGAGTGGTTTGAGACCACCAAGCATGCTTGTATTGTATATTATTGCTTTTCTTATTTGTTTACTAACCAAAAGCACAAAAATATGTCACTAACTCTTTTTATTTTGAAACTCAAGGGATCATGTGCTCTCATGCTCCTAGGAGGCTCCCATGCTCAATGAGATGGCTAGATGAAGATGAAAGCAAGCATGACAATGGTCCACAAAGTTCCTAATCATCATATATGTCTCCCAAGTATCTCAATTTGCCAATTTGATCAAGATAACCCAAAGGGCTTGAGGTTTGTTCCCAAGGAAACCCTAATTCAAATGTGCTTGTTCCCCTTTTCATCCCCGATACTACAGCGTGTTGACGAAGGATTCGTTTCTGTTTCCCTCAGCTAGGACAGTTCCTTCGGGAGTAATAGCAATTTATCCCTAGTAGGGTTGCCTGATCCGAGCTTGATAATTTGTATCCCCTCCAAGT
This sequence comes from Lathyrus oleraceus, assembly GCF_024323335.1. Lineage (NCBI taxonomy): Eukaryota > Viridiplantae > Streptophyta > Magnoliopsida > Fabales > Fabaceae > Lathyrus > Lathyrus oleraceus. Next base: position 86,615,772 of record NC_066583.1, on the reverse strand, counting down.
CTGAGATCTCTTCTAGTATTAAGGGATTTTGAGGAAGATGTGTTGTATCCTTCCCAAGCGGAGCGAATTGTTCTTTCTCCCCTTAACAGAGATGTCTCTCCAGCAGTTAGAAGGGAGTGTTTTGATTGATGGGTATCTGTTTGGTGGGTGTTCCCCACATAATTTCATATCATCCCTTGATAAGATCCTCAGTAGAGTTTCTTCTACGACATATCTTATTGGTATTCAGCCACCTGTTTCCGAGAATTGATGGAAGATCCCCGGCCGTCAGAAGCTGTGACTTTATCTATCCCCATCGGTGATCTATGTATCCTGATATTAGAACATCCCCACCAGAACTGATTTCTCCTGTGGGCTTGGCCTTTCTCTTTTGAGATGTTATGTCGGATCTCCGTTCGTGGCTCTCGAACCTGTTTGTGTTAGATATGTCTGTCTGTCAGCATTAATCATACATAAACCATGCATATACATGCATAATCATAACATTCAGGTATTCATGATGCATTCTTTGCCATATATCTTTGCTTGTTATCTCCTGCTGTTGGTGAAATGTTCTTCCCCAAGCAGATGTTTGTGTCTGATCTCTCCATATAGAGTCAGCCTCATAGGCAGAAAGTGTATATCTTTCCTTCTTTATCCCCCACTGAGTTATGTCCTCGTGGATATTTTTGTTTCAGTTTCCTCCCCAGTTATGTATCGGGATGGAATTACTCTCCTGAGTTATATTCTCATTGGGTTGAGTCTTGTTAATTGTGTCTTTCTAGTTTGTTCCTAGATTGACTTTCTTTCTTGTTATCCCCTGCAGTTCCTTTATGGTTTAGTTGTTCAATTGCTCAGTAACCAGTAATTGTTCATCTTTTCCCCAGTGGATTTTTATGTGGCCTTCTACCCAGTAACCGATAGTTGCAAGTCCTATTTCTGTGGTTTTCTACCCAGTAACCGGTAGATGTAATCCCCTTTTTGTTGGTTATCTTTACCCAGTAACCGGTATTGATATTCCTTCATTTTTGAGTATACCACCCAGTAGTCGGTGATATATCTCTTGGATAATTGCTTTTATCAAGCAATTCATCCCTGTCGAGTTATCTTTCATTTACCCTTGTTTGGTAATGGTCGTTTCTCCTTCTGATTGGTCATCATTTTATACCCAATAACCGGTATCCCGATGTCCTTTCTTGTCGGTCGATTTATCCTTTATTAACCCAGTAGCTGGTTGTGGATAATCTTCCATGCGAGTATATTATCTACGTTATGATGGTAATATGTAATATATCTCATGCGCTCTTCAGTTGAAGTCTTTGTCTTCCTCAGTCGAGTAAGATTCGTATTTCCTTGTGGAATCGAATGTCCATCCTGTAAGTCGAGTTTGCTTTTTCAGCCCTCCTTTCGGATGATGAGTGTTTTGGATATGTTCCTAATTCACGCCTGGTTGGTCACCTATTATATGCCCAGTAACCGATATCCCTGGTGTTCCTTCCTTCTGCTCCCTATTATGACTTTTTGTCCCCTGTGGAGTCAGATTTTCCTGAGTTGAGATGTGCCTTTTGGGTCCTCCTCAGATGTTTTGGATGATTGATATCTCTCACCCTTATACCGGTCTTAGATATTCTTTCTCCCTGAGCGTGTTATCCTCTCACCCAGTAACTGGTGTTTTGATGACATGTCTCTCTTTGAGTTTATTACCCAATAACCGGTAATATTTCATTGTTTCTTCCTCAGCTGAGTCCTTTATGGACATCCCCGTCTGAGTCCGGATTTTTATCCGATGTATCCTTTATGGATAGTTTTGCTGTATTGGCATATTCCCCAATACATGCATTTTTGCGTCAGCTCGAGTCTTTCCATCGATTTATTTTCGTGGAATCCCTTCGTGTCTCTCCGCTAGTTTTCAAGTCGTGACCTGCTCACGCATTTTTACCTTGCTTTTCCCCAGAGTCTCTGTCTCCCTAGTGAGTATGTTACTCCTATGGATTTTCAGTTTCTTCTGATTTCGTTTCCTTTGTGGCAATTATTCACTATGAAGATTTTATTTTGCACGCATACATTTGCATCATGAGGTCTCTTAGGGACTAAAATTTGTCTCTTTGTTATTATTAATCCCATTATACCGCGTTGAGACGAAGGTTTTAACATTCATATCTCCGGCTAGAATGACCTTAAATAGGGCCATCTGTAAGACCCTAATTTTGACCCTAAGATCCCTCATGGCATCATATCATTGCTCAATACATTGCCTCAAGGATCATAGCATGACTGGCTCCTTAACCCTAGGGTAGGACTTGTGTGAGTGGTTTGAGACCACCAAGCATGATTGTATTGTATATTATTGCTTTTCTTATTTGTTTACTAACCAAAAGTACACAAATATGTCACTAACCATGTGCTCCCATGCTCCTAGGAGGCTCCCATGCTCAATGAGATGGGTAGATGAAGATGAAAGCAAGAATGAAAATGGTCCACAAAGTTCCTAATCATCAAATATGTCTCCCAAGTATCTCAATTTTCCAATATGAATAAGATAACCCAAAGGGCTTGAGGTTTGTTCCCAAGGAAACCCTAATTCAACGGTGCTTTGACTGTGCCTTGCTCATGAAGCAACCTCAACCTATGATCAAATTCAATAAAGGTAAGTTCTTTCATTCATTATTTTGTGCATATATGAGCCTATGTGAGGCCCCTCAATCATTCATTCATCAAGATTTGAAGTTTGACCTTGAGAAGTTGACCAGTCAAGTCATCTGACTAAACTGAGTCACTGAGACACAACTTGTGATGTGTTTGTCAAATGAAGATGACCCTAAGAGAAAATATGTTCTTAAGAACCATATTAATAACTTTCATGTTCATCAAAAATCCATTTTAAACTTGGAAGGTCATCATTCATTTCAAAACATTATAGGTCATTTTGACTGAAACCCTAATTTTGGGTTAACTTCCCAAGGACCTAACTTCCTTAATTTTTATTATTTTAATGTGAGACCAAATTAATTATAAAGCTTAAGATGTCTAATTCAAATGTTATGTTGGACAAAATTTCATAATCCTAAAATAAACACATGTGATAATACAAAACATTATAGGTCACTTTGGACCTAAGTCATTGAATTTGAAAAATGCCCAACTTCAAGTGCCCATAACTTTCTCATGAAAAATCAAAATGATGCAAAATTTAAGTCTAAATTTATCATCTTAAAAAGATATACAACTTTGATGTTAGAGGGTTTTCCATTTGAGGATTTCATCATTGAAACAGAAGGGCTTGAAGATGCTTGCTTTTGGTAAAAAAATTCAAAGGGAACCTAGACATATTTTGTACGCAAAACTTCACAGCCAGTTTTCATAAATTTCCAATTGCCAAATGAATTTTCGCCCAGCATGACTTTTGTTCCTTATTTCAAGGGCTTTCCAACCATTACTTACATTAATTTTTTGGACTTTCCATGAGTGAGTTTCGAAGAGCTTAATGTTTATATTCATTTTTGCATTTCATTTTGAAACTTCATGTGCAAGCTTGTGCAACCCCTTGTGCACGTCCAATTCACTTCAATATGAGTTCAGCATAGATTTTCATTCATTCTTGGGCCTCACATGCGCCTGTACAGACCCATGCATGGAGGATCCAAATTTCATGCACACGAGCCAAGCATTGCCTTGCATCCATTCCAGCTATAAATAGAAGCTCATTCTCATTCAAATGGGAACCACAAGGAGATCGAAGTGCTGCTGAATTGAAAACTAAGCCCTCACTAAAGGAATTTTCATTTTTCTATTTCATTTTCAAGCTTGAATTTCAACATCATTAGTTGATCTTCACAACTCAATTCCTTAACCTTGCATCACCATCACACCTCCAGATCAAAATTGGATCAAGAGCTTGGATAATTCGTGCGGTTTGAAGCTCTATTTCAGAGGTATATCACCAAACTTTCTTGATCTAGATCTTGCTATATAATGTGAATTGCTTTGGTTTGTACTGTTTTCTAAAGTCCTCATGCATGAGGCAGGCCAGTGGTGGTCTTAATTTTTTAAATCGTGCCATTTCAGATCAAGCACCATGATCTTCAAGCTCATGTTTCTCTCTAAATAGAATCTGTGAGGATGATCCATGGCCGCAGGGGTGATGTACATCACCTCGGCTTCATTTTGATACCTTCCTTTTTCATTTTCATTGAGATTTGATTTCCTGCGCGTGGTGGCCAGAGAAGATGATGGTTTCCACCATCATCCCCACGTGGGAGCCTCAGAACCATTGGATCACTCTCAAATGTTTTAATCATAGCCTTTCATTTTGTTGACTTATTTTAAATCCAGATGTAGCGCGCTTGACTTTGGTCTTTCATGTGACCGCGCCTCTGAGCCCTAGGATTATTGCCACGTCAATTAATGAAATGATCCAGTGGCTGCGCATTTTTGCTATTTTCTTATTTTCTGATTAATTCCATTTAATTCCTTTTATTTTCAAAAATTCATAAATATTTTATTTGAAGTCACAAAAATATGAGACCAATGCCAAAAAACTTCATGAAAAATCTAGTTTCATATTTTTATTCTTAATTATTTTTGTGACTTCATTTAATATTTTTTGTGAATTATTTGGTTTTTAATAGTTTTAATTCATTTTAAAATACTTTTTGATATTTGAAAAATCCAAAAATATTTTCCTAACACATATGGGTCATGATAAGTCAATGAAAAACAGTCTCATCAATTTCTTAATTGATTTGAGATTTATTTGAGATTTTAATTCATATTGTGTTATTTTTATTGTTTTTAAATAGTTTATGATCTCAAAAATTATTGAAATTTTTCTCAAAGCTTGTTTGACCATGTTAGACCTATGAGAATTTAATTGGACTTGTTAGAAGTTGATTTGAATTGAATTTGAGGTTTGACCATATTTTGTTTATTTTATTTTACATTTTATTTTAATTCAAAAAAAAATACCAAAAAAAATATGTTTGACTTTTTGACTTGTAACCTTCATTTCTCTTCTGTTTAGCATTGGTTGATGATGATTTGATTCACTTTTGACCAATTGTGTTTGACATTTGAATGTTCTTTCCATCCATTTCATCTTCATCCCATTTCTTTTTCTTTTCTTTTTGGCCAATGAGTTAATGTCTTATGGTTGGTTTTGACAAATGAGTGGTTTAACCTTCTTTGATCCAAATCAAACTCAACTTAATCCAAGATCAAGTGAGTTGCTTTGTGTCCAAGATAGGTTGTTTCTTGGTCAAGCAAAAAACCTAAAGTCCATACAAGGCCTTTCTCTTTTCTTTTGGCATGGCAAGTTTTAGGAGCTTGGCTTAATAGTCATGATCTCTAGTTTGTGTTTATTTGCCTATAGTCTTATTGACCGGCCTCAGATAGGTGTGACTACTACATTAGTCCACTTACGATTGCTTAACATAGCGCTAAATTGTCTTATGACAAACTAAGATAACCATATTAACTACTAACTTTAATTTGAGCATTTAATTTCTTGCCCTTTACTTTAATGCCATTTACTTCTTGCCCATTTATTCATATTGCCTTTTCACTTTGCTCACTTGAGCACATATTTTATGTTTATGCCATTTTCCTTTTGCTCATTTGAGCTCATTATTGTATATAAATATATTGTTGTCTTGTGTTGGTTTTGCTCTTGTTTTGTGTGAACCTAATTCAAAAAGGAGAAAGGACTTAGAATTAGGACTTACCTATGCTTAAAGGAGTTCAAGAGCAACTAGGCCTCATGCCTTTAGAATGCTAAACTTTTTGAAGAGCAACTAGGCCACATGCCTTTAGAATGCTAAATCTCAAAGTTGACTTTAAAGGACTTCCTTTCCAAAACTTATTCTTTGTCCATTCCTCTTACTGTGTTGTGAACTTTTTGATGTTTGCTCTTGTGTGATAGGGATTCCATCTTGAGATAGTAAAGAGGACCATTGTCATGAGTATCCAAGTTAAGAGAGACAAGCCAAATGGAGATCCTAAGAGCTTGAATAATTGTTTGATTGCTTGTGTGATTACTAAGTGCAAAGGAAATGAGCATCTTGAATCATCTCTATGATTTCAAGAAAAGGAACTCCAAGGGTTTTATCTCTTTCTCTTATCTTTGTATGCTTTAGGACTAGCCCTTCTCTTCTTCTCCTCACTCTAACCCAAGCCAAAACCTTTTCTAACTTTGACATTGTTTTCAAACTAGAAACCTAGGCATTATGCCTTTGACTTTCCAAAATCTTTTCATCAATACTCATTGTGAATAAATCTTAATCCAACTTTGACTTCATTTTGTAAATAAACCTAACTTGTAAATGCAACTCACTTCAAGTTGATTTTGTGGTTCCAATGGCCACCTTATTAAAACCTTTTCAAAAACATTAGTCATAGGTTTGAGTTATCATAGTGGTTGATGTAAATCTCACCTCATCCTTAGTGGTTGAATTATAAGTCTTCCATGCTTATTATAGGGTTAACCCCTCTCTAGCATGTTGAAGCCTTCCTCACATGGTGGATTGTTGGTTTAGGTTGAGTTTTCTCCCTTTGATAACAAAAGACCTTAAGGCTTTTGATCAAATCAATTCACCAATCTTTGTGATTTTTACCCTGAACTACGAGGTTTTGATCCTACCTTTGTGATGGTACATAGACAATGGGTTCGTCCATTCAAACAACAAATTTGTAAATATAATCTATTCTCTTCTCATCCCCCCAATCTTTTGCACATATTTTCACAAATACCAACCTACAACACATATTTGCAAAAAGGGCTCCCTTAGAGTACTAAGGATGTTTTGGGTGCGTAAAACCTTCCCATTTCATAACCAACCCCGTTACTTAGATCTCTGACATTTTTATTAATTTTTGATTTGATAAAACTTCTTACTTGGCTTTTGTTCGCTTTTTAGCCTTTCCTTTTGACAAATAAAGGTGTGGTGGCGACTCGAATTGTATGTTTACTTTTGGTTTAGTCAATAAACCTAAAGGTAACGAAAATCCCGCTACAGAAAAGTGACGACTCTGCTGGGGAACGAAACACTTCCTAGTGGGTTTAGCCTACTTTTTGCTTATGTGTGTTATAGGTTTATACTTGTTGGTGACATATTTTTGTGCAAATTTGGGATAACTGTATTGTTTGTAATGTATGAATTGTTTGATATCTTAATTACTTTTATGCTTGGTGGTTTCTTGTGAGATGAGTTCTATACCCGAACTCGAGTGCACTTATGATAGGAGAATGGCATAGTCTTGTTGACTTGTGTGGAGTTATTCCTTAGCAAGTTGACTTGCAAGCCCATTCACTTGGTGGAGGTCTTGTTGGGATCAATAATGTCACACGAGTAGTCGTGGTTAGGCATTACTCTTACCAATATAAACCTTAGAAGCCAAGGACCTTAGATACCTAGCCCATCTTGGCCTATTTTAGGACGTAGTACGAAGGTCGTTCAAGTGTAAGATTTGATACGATTGTTACGTGATACTACACTCATAAGAGTCTCTCTTGAGAATATTTTTGGAATACGAGTAGTTGTTTTATCCGATAATATCCGAAAGATGAGATGATGACTATGGGGACCTCTTTTAGAACATGATTGGCAGGTTTAACCATAGTACACTCCCTTTGGGTGGTTCTTAACCAAGACTCCATGCTCGTGACTTACAACAAACCCTTGATTCGCGGTTGATCTGTTCTCGTATATCCTCAATATCAATGGAACTTAGGTGTTGATAAGGTGTAAACCATAATCCACCAAAATGGATGATTGATATTGATGATAACTTGAGCCATCCTGCGACCTTTGTGTGGTGTGGTTTGCTTGATCATTGAGTGTGATTGTTGCATCCATGCATTCATGCATTCATATGCACTCATATCATCAACAATAAAAAAATTCAAGGAACTTCAGAGGCCTATTTGCAAATTTTCAGACATGGATAAGCAAAGAAGGAATACAAAGAAGTACAGTTTCAGACAACCCGATTTGAAAGAGTTAAGGAGTTTGACATCTTATGTATTAGAGCCATTAGAGTTCAAAGCTCGCCATGGGAAGCTTCTAGATATTCTCTCTACCAAGGTGGATGAGGGTCTGATGAGTGTGTTGGTGCAGTTCTACGATCCTCTGTATCGGTGCTTCAGTTTTTCGGATTTCCAGCTTCTGCCTACACTCGAGGAGTATGCCTATCATGTAGGTATACCTATTTTGGATCAGTTGCCATTTAGTGGTTTGGAGAAGACTCTGTCTTCTCAAGAGATTGCTGACATGCTTCATGTGGATGTATCTGACATTGTTGCTCATATGACTACCAAGGGTGGAATTCAAGGTCTCCCATCTGATTTTCTGATTGCCAAAGCTACTTTGTTTGGGAAGGCCATGAGTAAGGAAGCTTTTGAAGCCTTGTTTGTGCTCCTCATCTATGGGCTAGTATTATTTCCCAACATCGATAATTTTGTGGATGTGAACGCTATTAGGATTTTCTTTTCTCTTAATCCCGTTCCGACTCTGTTGGGTGATACTTATTTCTCTTTGCATATGAGGAATGCAAAGGGTGGTGGTTCCATTGTGTGTTGTCTGCCTCTGTTGTACAAGTGGTTTATTTCGCACTTGCCTCAGACGCTTGCCTTCAAGGAGAATAAGGGATGTCTACGGTGGTCTACGAGACTTATGTCTCTCACTAATGATGATATCTTTTGGTATAATCGTGTTTATGATGGCGTTCAGATTATTGATTCTTGTGGTGAGTTCTCCAATGTACCTCTTCTTGGTACGTGTGATGGAATTAACTACAAACCTGCTTTGGCTCGCCGTCAACTTGGGTTCCCCTTAAAGGATAAACCTAACAACATTTTGTTGGAAGGCTTATTATTTCAAGAGGGTAAAGATCCCCAGAACTTGATGGATAGAATGGTCCACGCCTGGCGCAAGGTTCGTAGGAAGGGAAGGAAAGAGCTTCGTTCAAAGAATTGCATTGCTTTGGAACCTTACACCGCTTGGGTGAAGAAGAGAGCTCTTGAGTACCACATGCCATACGATTATCCGAGACCTACCCATATGGTTATGGTTGGGCCTTTAACCCTCCCTAACCAAGGAGTAGAGGAGTTGAGAGACGAAGACCGGTCGCGTGCATGGGTTCGTGAGCGTGAAGAACTTCTTCAGCAGCTCAAAGATAAGGATGCAGTGATAGAATTTCTAGAGCATCAGGTTATTGATGAGCCTGATGATGTGGTTGCTTCTCTTATGTAAGAACAAAAAGTGTTCTACAACAGACTCCATGATTTTGATGATAACAAAGGATGAAACCAAAAATGGCACCCTAACGAAAAGTTTCTAAGTGTGTAGGGTTCTATAGAAAGAAGAAATAAATCTGATGATGTCATCAGATGCAAAACAAGATCAGATGCAAAATCTCAAGTATCAGAAGCATCTAAAGAGGAATCTCTTTTCAAGAAGCTCTGACTCTGGACAAAACTACAAAGTATCAGAAGCATCTGAACATGAAGTAAAGTCTAGAAGCTCTGACTCTGAACAAATGCCTTCTGTAAATTCTGAAGTTATCAGCGCCATCTGAACTTTCAAGAGATAACATCAGAAGCAAGATTCTCCAGATACACAAAGACTCTAATCAGAATTGTTAATCATGATGAAGTAACGTTTAAGCCAAGTTAAAGTTCTGCAAATGGATTTCCTCAATTAGAAAGAGACGTTAATCTCCACTTCCAAGAGAGAAGATACTAATTGTGGTAAGTAGTCACTTCTAAGAGAAAAAGTCTACTGCAGAAGCTATTAATGGAATGGCGTAACTACATCTCTATATCCAACAGATTCAATGCTACTTCAACTCTACTTCAACTCCTATAAATAGAGAAGAAATCTCATTCAGCACAACAAGAAATCACTAGCCAAAACTATACTGAAATTATATCACGCTCAAGAAAAACATCTTTGTTCTTCAAAGAATTTCACTAAGCTTTTGCTTATCAAGTGAAAAATTTGTTCTTAAGTTTGTAATATTTGCTTTCTTAGAAGCACTCTAGATTACACATCTTGTATCTAATTTTTATTTGATTTCCTCAAGTGACTCTTTGTAGTCTGTAGACTTGAGAGGACTAAGAGATTTTCTTCTCTCTTAGGGGTTGTTTGTAATCTTTCAAGATTAGTGGATTAAGTCCTTGTTGAAGGCGAAATCACCTTGGCCGGGTGGACTGGAGTAGCTTTGTGTTATAAGCGAACCAGTATAAAATCTTTGTGTGATTTCATTTTGCAAAAGCGCTTATTTTTCAAACAATTCAAACCCCCCTTTCTTGTTTTTCTCACCTTCAATTGGTATCAGAGCTCCGGCTCTGTTATTGATTTTCAAATCAAACACTTAACCGTGTAGAGAGATCCAGTGCGAGAAAAACAAATGGCCCACTCAAATGAGAAAGATTCTTACAATGCCAAGCCTCCTGTTTTTGATGGAGAAAAGTTTGATTACTGGAAAGATAGAATCGAAAGTTTCTTTCTGGGTTATGATGCTGACCTCTGGGACATTGTCACAGATGGATACAAACCTCCAACCTTAAATGGAGCTGAAGTTCCCAGAAGCAAAATGTCAGAAGATCAGAAACGTGAGTTCAAAAATCATCACAAGGCCAGAACAATACTTCTAAATGCTATATCATACAACGAATACGAAAAGATCACCAACAGAGAGACGGCTAAAGATATACTTGACTCTCTGAAGATGACCCATGAAGGAAACTCCCAAGTCAAGGAGACGAAGGCTCTGGCGTTGATCCAGAAATATGAAGCCTTCAAGATGGAAGATGACGAAGCTATAGAAGCTATGTTTTCCAGATTCCAAACTCTTATTGCAGGTCTTAAAGTGCTAGACAAAGGATACACGACTGCAGATCATGTTAAGAAGATAGTCAGAAGTCTGCCAAAGAAATGGAGACCAATGGTTACTGCTCTGAAGTTATCAAAGGATCTGAACAATATCAGCCTTGAAGAACTTGTTAGTTCTCTCAGAATCCATGAGATAGAACTAGAGGAGGATGAGCCTCAGAAAAGGAACAAGTCAGTGGCGCTGAAGTCCAGACCTGAAAGACGGAAGTCAGACAGAACCAAAGCTCTCCAGGCAGAAACTGCAGATACTGACGACTCTGAACCTGAAGACTCTGATGATGAAGAAGAACTGTCCTTACTAACCAGAAGAGTTAAGCAACTCTGGAAAAGAAGGAACAACAACAACTTCAGAAGATCAAGACCCAGAGGGGATAGATCAGAGTCAACTTCAAAAGGTAAACCTAATAAAGATATTACCTGTTTTGAATGTAAAGAAACAGGTCATTATAGAAATGAATGCCCCAAGCTGAAGAAAGATAACTCTAAGAAAGAAAGCTTCAAGAAAAATGCCTTCAGAACAAAGAAGGGATTAATGGCCACCTGGGACGATAGTGAATCCGAATCATCAGAATCTGACTCTGATGAACAGGCCAACGTAGCTCTTATGGCTACCACATCCAGCAGCTCAGATGAAGAATCTGAAGAGGTATTTTCTGAACTTTCTAGATCTGACTTAGAATCATGTTTATCAGAAACTCTTACCTCTCTTCAGAAACTAAAACAAAAAGTTAAAAACATTAAAGGTCTTCTTAAAGCAAAATCTGAAGAGTGTAGTAAACTTGAGACAACAATTCTAACAAGAGATGATACAATCATATCTTTAACGTTAGAAAGAGATGAAGCTAAAACGAAAAACTTAGAATTAGAAGAAGTGTTGTCTCAAGCACCACAAACTTCAAATGAAATTATTTATAAATATGAAGAAGCCTTTCAACAATTTCTGAAGAATGGGATAAATAGGAGTATTATGGCATCCATGATTTATGGAGTAGGTCAGAATAATAAAAGGGGAATTGGGTATGATTCTGATTCTGATAAAACTTCTACCAGTAACCTAATTAAATCGCCTTTTTCATACCACTACACACACACACAAGAACACAAATTTAAAAATGCTAGAAGACCCAAAGTTGTAAGAAACTCTGGGAAAACTAATCTGAAAGGACCCAAGAGATTCTGGGTACCGAAAGATAAGATTATCTATGTTGCAGATATCCTATGCAGCAAAGTTCAGACACCAGTCATGGTACCTGGACTCTGGATGCTCGCGACATATGACGGGAAGAAAGTCTATGTTCCAAAGCCTGGAACTTAAAGACGCTGGCTTCGTAGGCTTTGGAGGAGATCAGAAAGGAAGGATCAGAGGCTCCGGAACTATTGGTAACGGTACTCTTCCCTCTATATCTGATGTTCTTTATGTAGAAGGATTAATGCATAACTTGTTATCCATAAGTCAATTAAGTGATAACGGTTATGATGTAATCTTTAATCAAAAAACGTGTAAAGCCATTAGTCAGAACGATGGCTCTGTCCTTTTCACAGGCAAGAGGAAAAACAACATTTATAAAATAAATCTTTCTGATTTAAAAGATCAAAATGTTAAATGTTTAATGTCAGTTCACAAAGAGCAATGGGTATGGCATAGACGCTTAGGCCACATTAGCATGAGAAAACTTTCTCAGCTAACTAAACTTGAGTTAGTCAGAGGCTTACCTAAACTGAAGTTTTCTTCAGATGCTCTGTGTGAAGCTTGTCAGAAAGGAAAGTTTTCAAAAACATCTTTTAAAAAGAAAAATGTTGTTTCTACCTCCAAGCCTCTGGAGCTTCTTCACATTGACTTATTTGGTCCTGTGAAAACAGCATCAGTCAATGGAAAGAAGTATGGACTTGTAATCGTTGATGATTACAGCCGCTGGACATGGGTAAAATTCCTAAGGCACAAGAGTGAGTCTCACTCTGTATTCACCAGTTTCTGTTCTAAAGTGCAAAAAGAATTTGACTCTAAAATTGTTAGAGTCAGAAGTGATCATGGTGGAGAATTTGAAAATAAAGATTTTGAAGAATTATTTGATTCTAATGGAATATCCCATGATTTCTCCTGCCCTAGAACTCCACAACAAAATGGAGTTGTAGAGAGGAAGAATAGGACACTCCAAGAAATGGCCAGAACCATGATCAATGAAACAAATGTAGCAAAGCACTTTTGGGCAGAAGCTGTAAATACAGCGTGTTACATTCAGAATAGAATCTCTATTAGACCTATTCTGGATAAGACTCCCTATGAACTGTGTAAGGGAAGAAAACCCAACATTTCATATTTTCATCCTTTTGGATGCATTTGCTTTATATTAAATACTAAAGAACATCTGAACAAGTTTGATTCCAAAGCACAAAAGGTATTATGTTAGGATACTCAGAACGCTCTAAAGGCTACAGAGTATACAACACAGAAACCAAAATTGTGGAGGAATCAATTCATGTTAGATTTGATGATAAGCTTGACCCTGAAAAGTCAAAGCTAGTTGAAAAGTTTGCAGATTTAGAGATCACTCTGGTAGAATCTGAGAAAACTCCAGAAGCAACTGTCACTCCAGACTCTGAAGAAATTAAATCTCCAGAAATTCCAAGGAAAGTCAAGAGTCGTAGCAACGTATCTGAAGATTTGATTTTGGGAAACAAAGATGAACCTGTTAGAACCAGATCTACCTTCAGAACTTCTGAAGATATTCCTCTGGGACTAGTGTCTCTGATTGAGCCTACGTCCTGTGATGAAGCTCTTCAAGATAATGATTGGGTGGCAGCTATGCAAGAAGAGTTAGATCAATTCTCCAAGAATGATGTCTGGGATCTCGTTCCTAAACCCAGAGGCACTCATGTCATTGGAACCAGATGGGTTTTCAGAAACAAACTGAACGAGAAAGGAGAAGTTGTCAGAAACAAAGCACGACTGGTAGCTCAAGGTTATAGTCAACAAGAAGGTATTGATTATAATGAAACTTTTGCTCCAGTCGCAAGGTTAGAGTCTATTCGTCTTCTTGTATCTTTGCTATTAATCACTCTATAAAATTATACCAAATGGATGTCAAGAGTGCATTTCTTAATGGTTATATCTCAGAAGAAGTGTATGTCAATCAACCTCCTGGTTTTGAAAATTCAAACCTTCCAGAACATGTTTTCAAACTTAAGAAATCCTTGTATGGACTTAAACAAGCTCCCAGAGCTTGGTATGAACGCTTAAGTAATTTTCTTCTGGAACAAAATTTTATCAGAGGGAAAGTTGATTCTACACTCTTCTGTAAAAACCTTAATAATGATCTCATGATATGCCAGATTTATGTTGATGACATTATTTTTGGTTCTGCTAATATCTCTGTTTGCCAAGAATTTTCTAAGTTAATGCAGGCAGAATTTGAAATGAGTTTAATGCAAGAATTAAAGTTCTTTCTGGGAATTCAAATTAATCAAACTCCAGAAGTCACGTACATTCATCAAAGCAAGTACATTAAAGACGTTCTGAAGAAGTTTGATATGTCTGAATGCAACTCTGCAAAAACTCCTATGCACCCAACTTGCATTCTGGAAAAGGAAGAGGTAAGCAACAAGGTTTGTCAGAAGCTCTATCGAGGTATGATAGGCTCTCTTCTCTATCTGACTGCTACTCGTCCTGATATTCTCTTTAGCGTTGTCTTTGTGCCAGATTCCAATCAGATCCTAGAGAATCTCATTTAACAGCTGTTAAGAGAATTCTTAAGTATCTGAAAGGAACTCCTAACCTGGGCCTGATGTATAAGAAAACATCAGAGTATAGGCTTTCTGGTTATTGTGATGCAGATTATGCAGGAGATAGAATAGAACGAAAAAGCACATCTGGAAATTGCCAGCTTCTGGGAAACAATCTAATCTCCTGGGCTAGCAAAAGACAGTCAACAATTGCTCTATCAACTGCAGAAGCAGAATATATCTCAGCGTCACTGTGCACAACTCAGATGCTCTGGATGAAACATCAGCTAGAAGATCTACAAATCTTTGAGAGTAACATTCCTATCTTTTGTGATAATACTGCTGCTATTTGTTTGAGTAAGAATCCTATTCTACATTCCAGAGCCAAACACATAGAAATTAAACATCATTTTATTAGAGACTATGTTCAGAAAGGAATAGTAACGCTGAAGTTCATTGATACAGAACATCAATGGGCAGATATTTTACTAAGCCTCTAGCTGAAGATAGATTTCGTTTTTATTAGAAAATCTGAACATTAAAAATTGCCCTGAGTAAAATTTGGCTCTGAACATGTAAAATGAGAATCTGATAAAAACAAATACACTTCTGCCTCTGACTCTGATACTTCTACAAGTTAAGAAGATATCTGAGTTAGAAATCTTCAGAACCAATCTCTTGGTATTCCTGAAGATCAGATACATCAACGCGTGGAACTCTGAAGCGTCAAACTTTAGAACTTCTAGACAGCTGTCAAGAAATTCAAAAGGCAGACGTTTGAGTTTTCCTCGAGCAGTGTGCAAACTGTGGGATTAGACATTCATTTATGAGCTGTAATCATTTTTCCCCCCAAGCGTGCCATTTTGAGTTTTGTGTCTAACGCTGGTATGTGTGTCGTTTTGCATGCGTTTTTACTTAGGTATATAAACACTTTTCTCACATTTCACACACTTATCACTCTCACTCACTCTTAAACCCTAAACCCTCTCTCGAAGTTTTCTCTGCAACTCCTCAGTTCTTCATCTTCTTCATCAATTTTCTTCATGAATCCTCAAGAGCAAGAAGTTTTTAACTTCTCCCAACAAATGGAAGCCAGTTCTAATCCCCAAACCTCAAACACTCAAACACCCATGGTTATAGACGTTACCACGACCCCAGTCTATCAAGAACCTCACATTTTGGAACGTGAACGCCACATTCATCTTTCAACTCCCTTTGAAGGTTTGGATGTACTGTGTGAATCACTGGTGGATTTTGAGAACTTGAGAAGAAACGTGTTGATCTTACTGAAGATCTTCGCAAGCAAGGTTGGGAAAACTACTTCAACAGGCTTTATGGTCCATTTACCCTCTCCTTGTCAAAGAATTCTGGAGATGTGCAGATGCTGATGACCAGTTCATTGTCTCGTTTGTTCTGGGTGTGAAGATTGTCATCACTGAAGCATCAATTGCTTCCTTGCTAAACATGGAGAAAGCTGGAGGTAAAAGGATTTACAACATTCCTCCAAGGTCCAAGCGCATCACAGAAGTCATTAACCCTACAATCTTCAAAGCAAATGTTGAAGGAAACCCCTCTAAGAACAAGGAGCTTCATCAGAACCTCCGAGTTTGGCTGAAGATTATTCTGGGAACAATCCATCATCGTCCAGCCTCCAACTCTTCAGATTACATAAATGCTGATCAGAAATGCATCCTTTACTGTATTCAGAAGGGTATCCAGATCAACCTCCCTGTTCTCCTCTTCAGATATCTGAGGGATTCAGTCAAAGAAACGAGGAATAATATGAAGCCCAGATCCTACATTCCTCTGGGAAGATTGCTCTCTGATGTCTTCATTGAGCATGGCTTGGTAGATGATCTGGAGAAGACCAGATGTATGGATGATCTGGCAATTGACGTTGGAAAGCCTCTGAATGCCAAAAACCTGAGGAGCATGGGAATCATCAAAGACATTAGAGTCAAGCCCACTATGGATGTGACCTGGGAAGCTCTGAAAGATCAGAGGAAGATGCCTCATGGCCTTGAAAGGTTCTTCAAGAATGAACCCAGAGATGCCATTGCTATCTACCTTCAGGATCGTCTGGATGAAGGCATTGATATTTCTGATTTCCGCCTTGAAGACTGTCTGGACTCTGTAGAAGATTTGGTCAGATACAAAAGAGGTCTTTCTGAGAAGAAGATAGCTGAGGAAGCAAGGAAGGCAAAGAAACCCAGACTTGGAGAATCTTCTGGAACCAAAGCTCCTCTGAAAATCTCTTCTTCTGGTAAGTCTATTCCTCCTGTTACTTCTGTAATACCTATGATGGCCTCTTCTACTCCTCTCCCAACACCTCCCATATTTACAACCTCTGAAATCCCTCCTTCAACCATCAGAACCTCTCAACCTCCACCTGTTCTAAAAATTGCTCGTAATTTCACAACAACCTCTGACCCTAATCAACTATATCACCACAGCTCTTCCTCATCCTCTGAATATGAATCACCCCCTTACCTTTCCCCTTCTTCTGACCAAGAGTTCTCTGAACAAGAGTCCTCTGACCAAGAACACTCTGACCCAAACTCCCCAACAATAGCTGAAATTTATGCTAAAAATTTCGCTCCACAACCCTCAAGACAATCTGAAGTAACCTCTCCCCTCCAAACTTCACTTCCACCACAACAAACAACAACCTTACCCTCTGAAACTCAACCATCTGATCCCTTCACCTCTAATATCACTCCACCATTTATTCCCGCTGTACCTGGACCAGACTCTGACCCTTTAGACCTAAATCCACTATATGCTTCATCCCCTAGTCTTCAACCAGACGCAGATTCTGAACTTCAAGCAGAATCTGAACCTCAACAAACTGAACCTCAACCTCTAAATCTCAGCCCTCAAAACTCTCCACCTCATTCACCTGAACCTGAACCTGAACTTACCATACCTACCCTTGAGGAGGCCATTATACAGGTTGCAGAAGCTTCAGTCCAGAAGATCAAGTCTCTGGCTAAAAACTCTGAAGTTAGTGATGATCCTAAATCTGTTAGGACACACTGGAACAGAGTCATTAGTTGGATGACCTCTGAGTCTTATAGGCTGAAGAGTATCTCTGAACAAGTCAGAAATGGCTACATCAGAGACTCTGAGGAAAGACTCCAAGAGAGACTGGCTAGAGAAGCTGAGGCTAAGAGATTAGAGGAAGAAAGGTTGGCCAGGGAAGCAGAAGAAGCAAGAGGTTGGAAGAAGAACGACTGGCAAAGGAAGCAGAACTTCTAAGGATTCAGGAAGCTGAAGCCAAGGCTCAGGCAGATGCAGAAGCCCAAGCTGCTGCTGAAGCTGAAGCTCAGCAGGCTCTGATTCAGGGGGAGTCTTCCTCTGCGATCCCTCTGATTCTTAACACTCTGAAGGAGATCAAGCAAGATCAGCAAGAGATCAAGAAAGATCAGAATGAGCTTCGTGCCAGGATGGACAAGCAAGATGCTCTGAATGAAAACATCCAGAACATGTTTGCCATGTTGCTTCAGAGACTTCCTCAACCTCCGAACCCTTAGGCACTTAGGATTTATTTTGTTTGCTTGCCTAGTGTTTTTGCTTCTGTCTTCTTTTTAGCTCTGATATTCGTCCTTGAATCTGATGTTTTTGACTGTTTTTGCCTTTGTGCTTTTTAATGAAGTGTTTTCTCTTTATTATTCTTTTTATTTTTTATGCCTTTTTGATTATGCCAAAAAGGGGGAGAAATTATTAAATAGCTCTGATGAAAATTATGTCTAAAACCTTAAGCATTCTGCAACAATTATAGAAATAGTTCTGATATAAATAGCTCTGATTAAATAATAGCTCTGATTAAATAACTCTAACATTAAAATTAAGAAATTGCAGAAAGTTTTCAGAAATCTTATTGCTTGGAAAGCTCTGGTAAGAACTTCTGAACTCCCTAGTACTAACTCAGGGGGAGCTTTTGTCTATCTGATCTAATATTTTTCATGTTTCATCTGATATTTTTATTTGTTTTGTCATCATCAAAAAGGGGGAGATTGTAAGAACAAAAAGTGTTCTACAACAGACTCCATGATTTTGATGATAACAAAGGATGAAACCAAAAATGGCACCCTAACGAAAAGTTTCTAAGTGTGCAGGGTTCTAAAGAAAGAAGAAATAAATCTGATGATGTCATCAGATGCAAACAAGATCAGATGCAAAATCTCAAGTATCAGAAGCATCTAAAGAGGAATCTCGTTTCAAGAAGCTCTGACTCTGGACAAAACTACAAAGTATCAGAAGCATCTGAACATGAAGTAAAGTCTAGAAGCTCTGACTCTGAACAAATGCCTTCTGTAAATTCTGAAGTTATCAGCGCCATCTGAACTTTCAAGAGATAACATCAGAAGCAAGATTCTCCAGATACACAAAGACTCTAATCAGAATTGTTAATCATGATGAAGTAACGTTTAAGCCAAGTTAAAGTTCTGCAAATGGATTTCCTCAATTAGAAAGAGACGTTAATCTCCACTTCCAAGAGAGAAGATACTAATTGTGGTAAGTAGTCACTTCTAAGAGAAAAAGTCTACTGCAGAAGCTATTAATGGAATGGCGTAACTACATCTCAATATCCAACAGATTCAACGCTACTTCAACTCTACTTCAACTCCTATAAATAGAGAAGAAATCTCATTCAGCAAACAAGAAATCACTAGCCAAAACTATACTGAAATTATATCACGCTCAAGAAAAACATCTTTGTTCTTCAAAGAATTTCACTAAGCTTTTGCTTATCAAGTGAAAAATTTGTTCTTAAGTTTGTAATATTTGCTTTCTTAGAAGCACTCTAGATTACACATCTTGTATCTAATTTTTATTTGATTTCCTCAAGTGACTCTTTGTAGTCTGTAGACTTGAGAGGACTAAGAGATTTTCTTCTCTCTTAGGGGTTGTTTGTAATCTTTCAAGATTAGTGGATTAAGTCCTTGTTGAAGGCGAAATCACCTTGGCCGGGTGGACTGGAGTAGCTTTGTGTTATAAGCGAACCAGTATAAAATCTTTGTGTGATTTCATTTTGCAAAAGCGCTTATTTTTCAAACAATTCAAACCCCCCCTTTCTTGTTTTTCTCACCTTCAATTGGTATCAGAGCTCCGGCTCTGTTATTGATTTTCAAATCAAACACTTAACCGTGTAGAGAGATCCAGTGCGAGAAAAACAAATGGCCCACTCAAATGAGAAAGATTCTTACAATGCCAAGCCTCCTGTTTTTGATGGAGAAAAGTTTGATTACTGGAAAGATAGAATCGAAAGTTTCTTTCTGGGTTATGATGCTGACCTCTGGGACATTGTCACAGATGGATACAAACCTCCAACCTTAAATGGAGCTGAAGTTCCCAGAAGCAAAATGTCAGAAGATCAGAAACGTGAGTTCAAAAATCATCACAAGGCCAGAACAATACTTCTAAATGCTATATCATACAACGAATACGAAAAGATCACCAACAGAGAGACGGCTAAAGATATACTTGACTCTCTGAAGATGACCCATGAAGGAAACTCCCAAGTCAAGGAGACGAAGGCTCTGGCGTTGATCCAGAAATATGAAGCCTTCAAGATGGAAGATGACGAAGCTATAGAAGCTATGTTTTCCAGATTCCAAACTCTTATTGCAGGTCTTAAAGTGCTAGACAAAGGATACACGACTGCAGATCATGTTAAGAAGATAGTCAGAAGTCTGCCAAAGAAATGGAGACCAATGGTTACTGCTCTGAAGTTATCAAAGGATCTGAACAATATCAGCCTTGAAGAACTTGTTAGTTCTCTCAGAAGCCATGAGATAGAACTAGAGGAGGATGAGCCTCAGAAAAGGAACAAGTCAGTGGCGCTGAAGTCCAGACCTGAAAGACGGAAGTCAGACAGAACCAAAGCTCTCCAGGCAGAAACTGCAGATACTGACGACTCTGAACCTGAAGACTCTGATGATGAAGAAGAACTGTCCTTACTAACCAGAAGAGTTAAGCAACTCTGGAAAAGAAGGAACAACAACAACTTCAGAAGATCAAGACCCAGAGGGGATAGATCAGAGTCAACTTCAAAAGGTAAACCTAATAAAGATATTACCTGTTTTGAATGTAAAGAAACAGGTCATTATAGAAATGAATGCCCCAAGCTGAAGAAAGATAACTCTAAGAAAGAAAGCTTCAAGAAAAATGCCTTCAGAACAAAGAAGGGATTAATGGCCACCTGGGACGATAGTGAATCCGAATCATCAGAATCTGACTCTGATGAACAGGCCAACGTAGCTCTTATGGCTACCACATCCAGCAGCTCAGATGAAGAATCTGAAGAGGTATTTTCTGAACTTTCTAGATCTGACTTAGAATCATGTTTATCAGAAACTCTTACCTCTCTTCAGAAATTAAAACAAAAAGTTAAAAACATTAAAGGTCTTCTTAAAGCAAAATCTGAAGAGTGTAGTAAACTTGAGACAACAATTCTAACAAGAGATGATACAATCATATCTTTAACGTTAGAAAGAGATGAAGCTAAAACGAAAAGCTTAGAATTAGAAGAAGTGTTGTCTCAAGCACCACAAACTTCAAATGAAATTATTTATAAATATGAAGAAGCCTTTCAACAATTTCTGAAGAATGGGATAAATAGGAGTATTATGGCATCCATGATTTATGGAGTAGGTCAGAATAATAAAAGGGGAATTGGGTATGATTCTGATTCTGATAAAACTTCTACCAGTAACCTAATTAAATCGCCTTTTTCATACCACTACACACACACACAAGAACACAAATTTAAAAATGCTAGAAGACCCAAAGTTGTAAGAAACTCTGGGAAAACTAATCTGAAAGGACCCAAGAGATTCTGGGTACCGAAAGATAAGATTATCTATGTTGCAGATATCCTATGCAGCAAAGTTCAGACACCAGTCATGGTACCTGGACTCTGGATGCTCGCGACATATGACGGGAAGAAAGTCTATGTTCCAAAGCCTGGAACTTAAAGACGCTGGCTTCGTAGGCTTCGGAGGAGATCAGAAAGGAAGGATCAGAGGCTCCGGAACTATTGGTAACGGTACTCTTCCCTCTATATCTGATGTTCTTTATGTAGAAGGATTAATGCATAACTTGTTATCCATAAGTCAATTAAGTGATAACGGTTATGATGTAATCTTTAATCAAAAAACGTGTAAAGCCATTAGTCAGAACGATGGCTCTGTCCTTTTCACAGGCAAGAGGAAAAAACAACATTTATAAAATAAATCTTTCTGATTTAAAAGATCAAAATGTTAAATGTTTAATGTCAGTTCACAAAGAGCAATGGGTATGGCATAGACGCTTAGGCCACATTAGCATGAGAAAACTTTCTCAGCTAACTAAACTTGAGTTAGTCAGAGGCTTACCTAAACTGAAGTTTTCTTCAGATGCTCTGTGTGAAGCTTGTCAGAAAGGAAAGTTTTCAAAAACATCTTTTAAAAAGAAAAATGTTGTTTCTACCTCCAAGCCTCTGGAGCTTCTTCACATTGACTTATTTGGTCCTGTGAAAACAGCATCAGTCAATGGAAAGAAGTATGGACTAGTAATCGTTGATGATTACAGCCGCTGGACATGGGTAAAATTCCTAAGGCACAAGAGTGAGTCTCACTCTGTATTCACCAGTTTCTGTTCTAAAGTGCAAAAAGAATTTGACTCTAAAATTGTTAGAGTCAGAAGTGATCATGGTGGAGAATTTGAAAATAAAGATTTTGAAGAATTATTTGATTCTAATGGAATATCCCATGATTTCTCCTGCCCTAGAACTCCACAACAAAATGGAGTTGTAGAGAGGAAGAATAGGACACTCCAAGAAATGGCCAGAACCATGATCAATGAAACAAATGTAGCAAAGCACTTTTGGGCAGAAGCTGTAAATACAGCGTGTTACATTCAGAATAGAATCTCTATTAGACCTATTCTGGATAAGACTCCCTATGAACTGTGTAAGGGAAGAAAACCCAACATTTCATATTTTCATCCTTTTGGATGCATTTGCTTTATATTAAATACTAAAGAACATCTGAACAAGTTTGATTCCAAAGCACAAAAAGGTATTATGTTAGGATACTCAGAACGCTCTAAAGGCTACAGAGTATACAACACAGAAACCAAAATTGTGGAGGAATCAATTCATGTTAGATTTGATGATAAGCTTGACCCTGAAAAGTCAAAGCTAGTTGAAAAGTTTGCAGATTTAGAGATCACTCTGGTAGAATCTGAGAAAACTCCAGAAGCAACTGTCACTCCAGACTCTGAAGAAATTAAATCTCCAGAAATTCCAAGGAAAGTCAAGAGTCGTAGCAACGTATCTGAAGATTTGATTTTGGGAAACAAAGATGAACCTGTTAGAACCAGATCTACCTTCAGAACTTCTGAAGATATTCCTCTGGGACTAGTGTCTCTGATTGAGCCTACGTCCTGTGATGAAGCTCTTCAAGATAACGATTGGGTGGCAGCTATGCAAGAAGAGTTAGATCAATTCTCCAAGAATGATGTCTGGGATCTCGTTCCTAAACCCAGAGGCACTCATGTCATTGGAACCAGATGGGTTTTCAGAAACAAACTGAACGAGAAAGGAGAAGTTGTCAGAAACAAAGCACGACTGGTAGCTCAAGGTTATAGTCAACAAGAAGGTATTGATTATAATGAAACTTTTGCTCCAGTCGCAAGGTTAGAGTCTATTCGTCTTCTTGTATATTTGCTATTAATCACTCTATCAAATTATACCAAATGGATGTCAAGAGTGCATTTCTTAATGGTTATATTTCAGAAGAAGTGTATGTCAATCAACCTCCTGGTTTTGAAAATTCAAACTTTCCAGAACATGTTTTCAAACTTAAGAAATCCTTATATGGACTTAAACAAGCTCCCAGAGCTTGGTATGAACGCTTAAGCAATTTTCTTCTGGAACAAAATTTTATCAGAGGGAAAGTTGATTCTACACTCTTCTGTAAAAACCTTAATAATGATCTCATGATATGCCAAATTTATGTTGATGACATTATTTTTGGTTCTGCTAATATCTCTGTTTGCCAAGAATTTTCTAAGTTAATGCAGGCAGAATTTGAAATGAGTTTAATGCAAGAACTAAAGTTCTTTCTGGGAATTCAAATCAATCAAACTCCAGAAGTCACGTACATTCATCAAAGCAAGTACATTAAAGACGTTCTGAAGAAGTTTGATATGTCTGAATGCAACTCTGCAAAAACTCCTATGCACCCAACTTGCATTCTGGAAAAGGAAGAGGTAAGCAACAAGGTTTGTCAGAAGCTCTATCGAGGTATGATAGGCTCTCTTCTCTATCTGACTGCTACTCGTCCTGATATTCTCTTTAGCGTTGTCTTTGTGCCAGATTCCAATCAGATCCTAGAGAATCTCATTTAACAGCTGTTAAGAGAATTCTTAAGTATCTGAAAGGAACTCCTAACCTGGGCCTGATGTATGAGAAAACATCAGAGTATAGGCTTTCTGGTTATTGTGATGCAGATTATGCAGGAGATAGAATAGAACGAAAAAGCACATCTGGAAATTGCCAGCTTCTGGGAAACAATCTAATCTCCTGGGCTAGCAAAAGACAGTCAACAATTGCTCTATCAACTGCAGAAGCAGAATATATCTCAGCATCACTGTGCACAACTCAGATGCTCTGGATGAAACATCAGCTAGAAGATCTACAAATCTTTGAGAGTAACATTCCTATCTTTTGTGATAATACTGCTGCTATTTGTTTGAGTAAGAATCCTATTCTACATTCCAGAGCCAAACACATAGAAATTAAACATCATTTTATTAGAGACTATGTTCAGAAAGGATAGTAACGCTGAAGTTCATTGATACAGAACATCAATGGGCAGATATCTTTACTAAGCCTCTAGCTGAAGATAGATTTCTTTTTATCTTAGAAAATCTGAACATTAAAAATTGCCCTGAGTAAAATTTGGCTCTGAACATGTAAAATGAGACTCTGATAAAAACAAATACACTTCTGCCTCTGACTCTGATACTTCTACAAGTTAAGAAGATATCTGAGTTAGAAATCTTCAGAAACCAATCTTTGGTATTCCTGAAGATCAGATACATCAACGCGGGGAACTCTGATGCGTCAAACCTAGAACTTCTAGACAGCTGTCAAGAAATCAAAGGTCAGACGCTTGAAATCTCCTCGAGCAGTGTGCAAACTGTGGGATTAGACATTCATTTATGAGCTGTAATCATTTTCCCCCCAAGCGTGCCATTTTGGTTTTGTGTCTAACGCTGGTATGTGTGTCGTTTTGCATGTGTTTTTACTTAGGTATATAAACACTTTTCTCACATTTCACACACTTATCACTCTCACTCACTCTTAAACCCTAAACCCTCTCTCGAAGTTTTCTCTGCAACTCCTTCAGTTCTTCATCTTCTTCATCAATTTTCTTCATGAATCCTCAAGAGCAAGAAGTTTTTAACTTCTCCCAACAAATGGAAGCCAGTTCTAATCCCCAAACCTCAAACACTCAAACACCCATGGTTATAGACGTTACCACGACCCCAGTCTATCAAGAACCTCACATTTTGGAACGTGAACACCACATTCATCTTTCAACTCCCTTTGAAGGTTTGGATGTACTGTGTGAATCGCTGGTGGATTTTGAGAACTTGAGAAGAAACGGTGTTGATCTTACTGAAGATCTTCGCAAGCAAGGTTGGGAAAACTACTTCAACAGGCTTTATGGTCCCATCCCTCTTCTTGTCAAAGAATTCTGGAGATGTGCAGATGCTGATGACCAGTTCATTGTCTCGTTTGTTCTGGGTGTGAAGATTGTCATCACTGAAGCATCAATTGCTTCCTTGCTAAACATGGAGAAAGCTGGAGGTAAAAGGATTTACAACATTCCTCCAAGGTCCAAGCGCATCACAGAAGTCATTAACCCTACAATCTTCAAAGCAAATGTTGAAGGAAACCCCTCTAAGAACAAGGAGCTTCATCAGAACCTCCGAGTTTGGCTGAAGATT
Organism: Lathyrus oleraceus; assembly: GCF_024323335.1. Lineage (NCBI taxonomy): Eukaryota > Viridiplantae > Streptophyta > Magnoliopsida > Fabales > Fabaceae > Lathyrus > Lathyrus oleraceus. The sequence goes on along the minus strand of NC_066583.1, from coordinate 86,590,180 downwards.
ATTCTGGGAACAATCCATCATCGTCCAGCCTCCAACTCTTCAGATTACATAAATGCTGATCAGAAATGCATCCTTTACTGTATTCAGAAGGGTATCCAGATCAACCTCCCTGTTCTCCTCTTCAGATATCTGAGAGATTCAGTCAAAGAAACGAGGAATAATATGAAGCCCAGATCCTACATTCCTCTGGGAAGATTGCTCTCTGATGTCTTCATTGAGCATGGCCTGGTAGATGCTCTGGAGAAGACCAGATGTATGGATGATCTGGCAATTGACGTTGGAAAGCCTCTGAATGCCAAAAACCTGAGGAGCATGGGAATCATCAAAGACATTAGAGTCAAGCCCACTATGGATGTGACCTGGGAAGCTCTGAAAGATCAGAGGAAGATGCCTCATGGCCTTGAAAGGTTCTTCAAGAATGAACCCAGAGATGCCATTGCTATCTACCTTCAGGATCGTCTGGATGAAGGCATTGATATTTCTGATTTCCGCCTTGAAGACTGTCTGGACTCTGTAGAAGATTTGGTCAGATACAAAAGAGGTCTTTCTGAGAAGAAGATAGCTGAGGAAGCAAGGAAGGCAAAGAAACCCAGACTTGGAGAATCCTCTGGAACCAAAGCTCCTCTGAAAATCTCTTCTTCTGGTAAGTCTATTCCTCCTGTTACTTCTGTAATACCTATGATGGCCTCTAACCCTCTCCCAACACCTCCCATATTTACAACCTCTGAAATCCCTCCTTCAACCATCAGAACCTCTCAACCTCCACCTGTTCTAAAAATTGCTCGTAATTTCACAACAACCTCTGACCCTAATCAACTATATCACCACAGCTCTTCCTCATCCTCTGAATATGAATCACCCCCTTACCTTTCCCCTTCTTCTGACCAAGAGTTCTCTGAACAAGAGTCCTCTGACCAAGAACACTCTGACCCAAACTCCCCAACAATAGCTGAAATTTATGCTAAAAATTTCGCTCCACAACCCTCAAGACAATCTGAAGTAACCTCTCCCCTCCAAACTTCACTTCCACCACAACAAACAACAACCTTACCCTCTGAAACTCAACCATCTGATCCCTTCACCTCTAATATCACTCCACCATTTATTCCCGCTGTACCTGGACCAGACTCTGACCCTTTAGACCTAAATCCACTATATGCTTCATCCCCTAGTCTTCAACCAGACGCAGATTCTGAACTTCAAGCAGAATCTGAACCTCAACAAACTGAACCTCAACCTCTAAATCTCAGCCCTCAAAACTCTCCACCTCATTCACCTGAACCTGAACCTGAACTTACCATACCTACCCTTGAGGAGGCCATTATACAGGTTGCAGAAGCTTCAGTCCAGAAGATCAAGTCTCTGGCTAAAAACTCTGAAGTTAGTGATGATCCTAAATCTGTTAGGACACACTGGAACAGAGTCATTAGTTGGATGACCTCTGAGTCTTATAGGCTGAAGAGTATCTCTGAACAAGTCAGAAATGGCTACATCAGAGACTCTGAGGAAAGACTCCAAGAGAGACTGGCTAGAGAAGCTGAGGCTAAGAGATTAGAGGAAGAAAGGTTGGCCAGGGAAGCAGAAGAAGCCAAGAGGTTGGAAGAAGAACGACTGGCAAAGGAAGCAGAACTTCTAAGGATTCAGGAAGCTGAAGCCAAGGCTCAGGCAGATGCAGAAGCCCAAGCTGCTGCTGAAGCTGAAGCTCAGCAGGCTCTGATTCAGGGGGAGTCTTCCTCTGCGATCCCTCTGATTCTTAACACTCTGAAGGAGATCAAGCAAGATCAGCAAGAGATCAAGAAAGATCAGAATGAGCTTCGTGCCAGGATGGACAAGCAAGATGCTCTGAATGAAAACATCCAGAACATGTTTGCCATGTTGCTTCAGAGACTTCCTCAACCTCCGAACCCTTAGGCACTTAGGATTTATTTTGTTTGCTTGCCTAGTGTTTTTGCTTCTGTCTTCTTTTTAGCTCTGATATTCGTCCTTGAATCTGATGTTTTTGACTGTTTTTTGTCTTTGTGCTTTTTAATGAAGTGTTTTTCTCTTTATTATTCTTTTTAATTTTTTTTATGCCTTTTTGATTATGCCAAAAAGGGGGAGAAATTATTAAATAGCTCTGATGAAAATTATGTCTAAAACCTTAAGCATTCTGCAACAATTATAGAAATAGTTCTAATATAAATAGCTCTGATTAAATAATAGCTCTGATTAAATAACTCTAACATTAAAATTAAGAAATTGCAGAAAGTTTTCAGAAATCTTATTGCTTGGAAAGCTCTGGTAAGAACTTCTGAACTCCCTAGTACTAACTCAGGGGGAGCTTTTGTCTATCTGATCTAATATTTTTCATGTTTCATCTGATATTTTTATTTGTTTTGTCATCATCAAAAAGGGGGAGATTGTAAGAACAAAAAGTGTTCTACAACAGACTCCATGATTTTGATGATAACAAAGGATGAAACCAAAAATGGCACCCTAACGAAAAGTTTCTAAGTGTGTAGGGTTCTATAGAAAGAAGAAATAAATCTGATGATGTCATCAGATGCAAAACAAGATCAGATGCAAAATCTCAAGTATCAGAAGCATCTAAAGAGGAATCTCGTTTCAAGAAGCTCTGACTCTGGACAAAACTACAAAGTATCAGAAGCATCTGAACATGAAGTAAAGTCTAGAAGCTCTGACTCTGAACAAATGCCTTCTGTAAATTCTGAAGTTATCAGCGCCATCTGAACTTTCAAGAGATAACATCAGAAGCAAGATTCTCCAGATACACAAAGACTCTAATCAGAATTGTTAATCATGATGAAGTAACGTTTAAGCCAAGTTAAAGTTCTGCAAATGGATTTCCTCAATTAGAAAGAGACGTTAATCTCCACTTCCAAGAGAGAAGATACTAATTGTGGTAAGTAGTCACTTCTAAGAGAAAAAGTCTACTGCAGAAGCTATTAATGGAATGGCGTAACTACATCTCTATATCCAACAGATTCAATGCTACTTCAACTCTACTTCAACTCCTATAAATAGAGAAGAAATCTCATTCAGCACAACAAGAAATCACTAGCCAAAACTATACTGAAATTATATCACGCTCAAGAAAAACATCTTTGTTCTTCAAAGAATTTCACTAAGCTTTTGCTTATCAAGTGAAAAATTTGTTCTTAAGTTTGTAATATTTGCTTTCTTAGAAGCACTCTAGATTACACATCTTGTATCTAATTTTTATTTGATTTCCTCAAGTGACTCTTTGTAGTCTGTAGACTTGAGAGGACTAAGAGATTTTCTTCTCTCTTAGGGGTTGTTTGTAATCTTTCAAGATTAGTGGATTAAGTCCTTGTTGAAGGCGAAATCACCTTGGCCGGGTGGACTGGAGTAGCTTTGTGTTATAAGCGAACCAGTATAAAATCTTTGTGTGATTTCATTTTGCAAAAGCGCTTATTTTTCAAACAATTCAAACCCCCCCTTTCTTGTTTTTCTCACCTTCATCTTATTCCTCACTCATCCAGGTTTTGGAAGAGGAAGTATGATCAGCTCGCCAAGGAGAAGGCTGATATGGAAGCAGCTTATGAGAGAGAGAGAGGTGAAGAGGGTTCGTGCAGCTTATCTTCTGATCTCGAAGGCTTTGGACGATTGTTTCTAGGGCTCCATAAGATGTTCATTCTCCTTTTCTCTTGTATTGTATTTGGTTACCAAAACTGTACTACTTCTTTTTTATAAAAAGTTTCCAAATATTATTGCTATGAGTATTCCATATATGTCTTAAGAGTAAAATATTTCCAAATATTTGCAAATAGATCTCTATAAAGTTCCTCTAATTAAAAACAAATCATATGCACAAAAATTGCATGCATCATATGCATAAGCAGGTTTTGTTCTGAGCTCTTGATCAGTGGTCTAACTCTTTGCTCTTCATTTATTTTGAAGACAAGTTGACGCACCAGTATAATACCAGAGCCAATCATCCGAGGATAATGGAGCATTTAGAGCAAGAGAACCGGGATCTGAAGGAAGAGATTGCTAGGCTGACTGCCATGATGGAGTCAGTTCTAGCAGCCCAGAGCCAAGCTTCGCCAACTCCTACAACTCCTCCTGCGAGGACGGTTATTTCTGAGATAGCAACTTCTACAATGCCTGCTGCAACAGCCCATTTTGCTCCATTTATGCCAGCTGGGTTCCCTTGGGGAATGCCTGCTAATTTTGTGCCAGAGGGTTTTGCTCCTACTCTCGCCTCCATGCTGACATCTAGCCCGGTCCTATCTGTGCCACCTTCCGTTGTGCACACCCTTCCCCGAGTTGAAGACACCATCTATCATTCCGAGCCATCTGAGGGCCCGGACGTTTATGAAAAGATGGACGAGATGAAAGACCAATTCCTTGAGCTGCGCAAGAAACTTAAGACTTTGAGGGGTAAGGACCTCTTTGGTAAAAGTGCTGCTGAGTTGTGTCTGGTGCCTAACGTGAAGATCCCTATTAAATTCAAAATGCATGACTTTGAGAAATATAAGGGAAACACATGCCCGCTCAGCCATCTTGTGATGTATGCTCACAAGATGTCAACACAGACTGATAATGATCAACTGCTTATCCACTCCTTTCAGGATAGCCTGACAGGTGCTGTGCTCCGGTGGTACATGGGGCTGAAAAGTGCAAGCATCCGCTCTTTCAACGATTTAGGCGAGGCCTTTGTCAAGCAGTATAAATATAACGTGTATATGGCTCCGGACAGGGACCAGTTAGGGGAAATGTCGCAGAAGGACAAGGAGACCTTCAAAGAATACGCCCAGAGATGTGGAGAGTTGGCAGCTCAGATAGTGCCACCCCTGGAAGAGAAAGAGATGACAAAGATCTTTTTGAAGACTTTGAGCTCTTTCTATTATGAAAGGATGATTTCCAGTGCTCCCTCAGACTTCACCAAAATGGTGAATATGGGGATGAGATTGGAAGAAGGGGTCCGTGAAGGACGTTTATCTAAAGATGACAACTCCTCAGCAAAGAAGTATGGAGGCTTTGCAAGGAAAAGGAGGGATAGACACATGTTGTGTCCTTCCATATTAAAAGAAGGCCCTCCGTGAGGAGGAAGGATGTGCGTCCTGCCGTCAACCAACACCAAGTGGCTCATATAGCACCTGCTTTTAGAGAAGTTCATCATCAACACCAACAACAACATCGTCAACAACAACAGGCCTACCGGCCTCGCAATAATAACAACACCAACACCAGCAACTATGAGAGGAAAATGGTAACTTTTGACCCGACTCCGATGACATATGCTGAGCTCTATCCTTCTCTGATCGATAGAAAGCTGATAACTCCACGAGACCCTTCCACTGTACCAGCCAACCCTCAGTGGTGGTACAAGCCAAAGCTTCATTGTGTGTATCATTCCGGTGCTCCCGGACATGACGTGGAGAAATGTTACCCATTGAAGACCAAGGTGCAAGACCTTGTGAGAAGTGGGATATTGTTTTTCAAGGACGTATGTCCTAATGTTAAGAAGAACCCATTGCCCGAGCATGGGAAAACAGCTGTTAAAATGGTTCAGGGATGCCCTGGCAAGTATAAAGTCCTGTATGTTAACGACATAAGGCAATCTCTGGTCGAGATGCACAAGCTGTTGTGTGAACACCGTTATTACGAGCATGACCATGATAGGTGCCAGGTGTGCACTATCAATGAGAGAGGATACCGTCAAGTAAGAAAGGACATCCAAGAGATGATTGATCAGGGAATGATTGAAATACTTCAGAATCATAATGAGGACGAAGTCAATGTTATCTCCCCTGTATTCAGAATTCCGGAGCCTGTTGTCGTCAAGTACGATGGCAGCAAGAAGAAGGTATCGCCAGCTCTTGTGATCAAGCCAGCGGGTCCTGTCCCGTATGTATCAGACAAAGTTGTTCCCTACCGATATAACACTATAATTCTAGAAGATAGAAAGGAGGTGTCGTTGCCCTTAACTTCCGTAGTGAGAATTTCAGATGTCCGTGGTGTGACCCGTAGTAGTCGTGTTTTCTCAGCGCAGCCGAAACCCCATGAAGACATTGTGAAGAGAACTGTTATTAGTCCTGCTGGTCCCGTGGGGACTTCTTCTTCAAGCAATCTTGTTCCTGTTGTTGACCCTGTTGCGATCAAGAATAATAATACTCCTATCCTGGTTGGCCAATCTGGCATTTTAAAAGAGGATGGTGATGAGATGCTAAGGCTCATCAAAAGGAGTGAATACAATGTTGTTGATCAACTGCTACAAACTCCATCAAAGATATTTGTCTTATCTTTATTGATGAATTCTGAGCCACGCCGCGAAGCTTTGCAGAGGGTGTTGGACGTGGCATACGTGGACCACGATGTCACAATAGAACAATTTGATAACATTGTTGCAAATATAACTGCTTGCAACAACTTGAGCTTCTGTGATGCTGATCTTCCTGAGGAGGGAAAAGACCACAATTTAGCTTTACACATTTCAATGAACTGTAAGGATGATGCCTTGTCCAATGTGTTGGTGAACATAGGATCATCGCTTAATGTGTTGCCAAAATCCACTCTTGCCAAACTTTCATATAAGGGGCCTCCCATGAGGCAGAGTGGAGTGGTTATGAAGGCGTTTGATGGATCACGCAAAACCGTGATCGGCGAATTAGAACTCCCGATCAAGATTGGACCTAGTGATTTCCAGATCACTTTCTAGGTCATGGATATTAATCCGTCTTACAGTTGTTTGCTTGGCAGACCATGGATTCACGAGGCAGGCGCCGTGACATCCACCCTACACCAGAAGTTAAAGTTTGTGAAAAACAAAAAGTTAGTGGTGATAGGGGGAAATAAGGCTCTCTTGGTCAGTCATTTATCTTCCTTCTCCTATATTGACACTAAGGATGAGGTTGGGACTCCGTTCCAAGCCTTGTCTATTGCTGAGCCTTCAAGGAAAGGACTTTTTTCATTTGTCTCCTACAATGATGCAAAGTTGGCCATTAAGCATGGTGCAACTACTGGTTTGGGGAAAATAATAAAGTTGGAAGATAACAAATCCCGAGCTGACATAGGGTATTCTTCTGGTGTTTCCAATGAGTGTGGGCTGTTCCAGAGTGGAGGTTTTATCCACACCGTTGAAGATCGGGAAGCTGCTGCCATTATTGAAGATGATGAAGAGGAAGACCTTGGCAACTTTGTCATACCTGGCGGAATCTGCAATAATTGGGTCGCTGTTGATGTTCCAACAGTCATCCATAAGTCAATGTAATGTGTTCATTTTGTTTGAAAACCCTTCTCCCATGCCAAAAGGAGAAGTGAAGACATTGTTGTCACAATTTGATTAATACAATGATATTCATTCAATAATCACATGTTAAATGTTTGTTTGTCCAAATTATTTTCCCTTTTTGCTTTTTTGCATGAAATTAGTGATCACCATAAAACCCTAAAAAGAGAATAAAATCAATCTTTTCATCTGCATAATGATTTGCCTTGTTTGAATTCTGAAATCTCTTTTATACTCAAAATCATTATGCAGGTTAATCAAATCCATTGAACATAATGATCCAACACCATCTCCCAACTTTGAGTTCCCTGTATTTGAGGCAGAAGAAGATGATGTTGAAGAGATTCCTGATGAGATTACCCGTCTGCTAGAGCACGAGGAGAAGATCATTCAGCCACATCTTGAGAATCTGGAAACAGTCAACTTGGGGTCTGAAGACTACATTCGTGAAGTAAAGATTGGGGCACTCCTCGAAGAGTATGTGAAGAAGGGGTTGATTTGGTTGCTACGAGAATATGCCGACGTCTTTGCCTGGTCGTATGAAGACATGCCTGGTCTAGATACTGATATTGTGCAACATTTCTTGCCGTTGAAGCCTGAGTGTGTGCCCGTGAAGCAGAAGCTCAAAAGAACTCATCGAGATATGACAGTGAAGATTAAAGAAGAAGTTCAGAAGCAAATTGATGCGGGGTTTCTGGTGACTTCTACATATCCTTAATGGGTGGCCAATATTGTGCCTGTGCCTAAGAAAGATGGAAAAGTCCGAATGTGTGTGGACTACCGTGACTTGAATAAAGCTAGTCCGAAAGATGACTTTCCTCTACCACACATTGATATGTTGGTAGACAATACAGCTAAATTCAATGTCTTCTCATTTATGGACGGATTTTCTGGTTATAACCAGATTAAAATGGCACCCGAGGATATGGAGAAGACAACATTCATCACACCTTGGGGAACATTCTGTTATAGAGTGATGCCCTTCGGCTTGAAGAACGTCGGAGCCACGTATCAACGTGCTATGACTACCTTGTTTCATGATATAATGCACAAAGAGATCGAGGTGTATGTTGATGATATGATTGCAAAGTCGAAAACGGAAGTTGAACATGTAAAACACTTGTTGAAGCTTTTCCAGCGTTTGAGGAAGTACAAACTCCGTCTGAATCCGAACAAGTGTACATTTGGAGTCTGTTCCGGCAAGCTATTGGGCTTTATTGTCAGTGAAAGAGGTATTGAAGTTGATCCTGCCAAGGTCAAAGCAATACAAAAGATGCCTGCGCCCAAAACTGAGAAGCAAGTCCGAGGTTTTCTTGGCCGCTTGAATTACATTTCGAGATTTATATCCCACATGACTACCACATGTGCGCCTATATTCAAGCTCCTCCGAAAAGATTATCATCATGATTGGGCCGAGGATTGCCAAAGACCCTTTGACAGTATCAAAGAGTATTTGTCTGAGCCTCCGATTCTGTCCCCGCCTGTTGAAGGGAGACCATTGATTATGTACTTGACCGTGCTTGATGACTCCATGGGATGTGTATTGGGTCAGCAAGATGAATCAGGGAAGAAAGAGTATGTGATATACTATTTGAGTAAGAAATTTACTGATTATGAGTCCCGGTACTCGATGCTTGAGAAGACATGTTGTGCTTTGGCTTGGGCCGCTAAGCGTTTACGCTAGTATATGTTAAATCATACAACTTGGTTGATATCCAAAATGGATCCAATCAAGTATATCTTTGAGAAGCCTGCTTTAACTGGGAGAATTGCCCATTGGCAGATGTTATTATCTAAGTATGATATTGAGTATCGAGCTCAAAAAGCTATTAAAGGTAGTATCTTGGTTGACCATTTGGCACATCAACCAATTGAGGATTATCAGTCTGTGTAGTACGACTTCCTGGATGAGGAGATTCTGTATTTGAAAATGAAAGATTGTGATGAGCCTACGCTCGATGAAGGACTAGAGCCTGGTTCCCGATGGGGTATGGTGTTCGATAGTGCTGTTAATCAGTATGGAAATGGTATTGGGGCAGTGATTATTACTCCTCAAGGCACACATTTTCCTTTTACAGCAAGGCTAACTTTCAAATGCACGAATAATATGGCGGAGTATGAGGCCTGTATTATGGGATTGGAAGAGTGTATTAATCTAAGGATCAAACATCTTGATGTTTATGGTGATTCAGCCCTTGTTGTTAATCAGATTAAGGGTGAATGGGAGACGAATCAGCCTGGCCTTATCCCATACAGAGATTATGCGAGGAGGATCTCAACTTTCTTTACTAAGGTTGACTTCCATCATATTCCTCGAGACGAGAATCAGATGGCAGATGCTCTTGCTACGCTTGCTTCAATGATTGTTGTCAAGTATTGGAATGAAGTCCCCAATATTACCGTGATGCGCTTGGATAGACCAGCTCACGTGTTTGCAGTTAAGGAAGTAAAAAATGATAAGCCGTGTTATTATGATATCAAGTGTTTTCTTCAGAGTTAGACTTACCCACATGGGGCATCTGTTAAAGACAAGAAGACTTTGAGGAGATTATCTGGCAGTTTCTACCTCAATGGTGATGTGCTTTATAAGAGGAATTTTGACATGGTTATGCTCAGATGTATGGATAGACACAAAGCATACCTGTTAATGACTGAAGTCCATGAGGGTTCATTTGGTACTCATTCCAATGGACATGCTATGGCAAAGAAGATGTTAAGAGCAGGCTACTATTGGCTAACAATGGAGTCTGACTGCTGCAAATATGTGAAGAAATGCCACAAGTGTCAGATTTATGCGGATAAGATTCATATTCCCCCGACACTTCTGAATGTTATTTCCTCACCATGGCCTTTCTCCATGTGGGGAATTGACATGATTGGCATGATTCAACCAAAGGCGTTAAATGGTCATTGTTTTATTCTCGTAGCTATTGATTACTTCACCAAGTGGGTTGAAGCGACATCGTATGCGAATGTGACCAGGCAGGTGGTTGTGAATTTTAGCAAGAATCAACTCATATGCCGATATGGTGTGCTAGACAAGATCATTACTGATAATTGATCTAACTTGAACAATAAGATGATGAAAGAGCTGTGTAGCGAGTTCAAGATTGCACATCATAATTCTTCTCCCTATAGACCCAAGATGAATGAGGTTGTTGAAGCTGCTAACAAGAACATCAAGAAGATTATTCAGAAGATGATTGTTACGTACAAAGACTGGCATGAGATGCTGCCATTTGCTTTGCATGGCTATCGTACATCTGTCCGCACTTCAACAGGGCCAACCCCTTTCTCTCTTGTATATGGCATGGAGGTTGTGTTCCCTGTGGAGGTTGAGATCCCATCAATGTGAGTCTTGATGGAAGCCAAGTTGACTGAGGTTGAATGGGTTCAGAGTCGTTATGACCTACTGAATTTGATCGAAGAGAAGAGACTAACTGCCATGTGTCATGGCCAGTTATATCAGCAAAGGATGAAGAAAGCCTTTGATAAGAAGGTCAAGCCTCGTGTATTCCGAGAAGGTGACCTCGTGCTCAAGAAAGTCTTGTCTTTCGCGCCCGATTCCAGGGGCAAGTGGACTCCAAACTATGAGGGTCCATATGTTGTCAAGAGAGCCTTTTCAGGAGGTGCTTTGTTGATTACAACTATGGATGGGGAGGATTTCACTCGTCCTGTAAATTTAGATGCAGTCAAAAAATACTTCTCCTAAAAATAAAAATAAAATAGCTCGCTAAGTTGAAAACCCGAAAGGGCGACTTAGGCAAAAATGAGCGTCTCGGTGGATTGAAAACCCGAAAGGGCGGTCCAGGTAAAAGATAGAGACATAAAAAATGAATATATATCCCGCTAGATTGAGTACCTCACCCTGAGGCAATCTAGGCAAAAATTAGGGATTTGGCAAGTAACTGCATCCTGACAAGACTTTGTTCTACAATAGTCATCTGTCAAGGATTCTCTTTCAGTCGTCATTAACTGAAGCTCTAAATACGTTGGATTCAGAGTTGGTGGAGAAATGACCATTATGTTCAATGTAGCCCTTTTCCAATATATATCACTAATTTCAAATTTGTAAAGATCCATGGAGTCTTGCCATTTGCGAACTACCACTCTATTAAATAAATTTGAGCCTTTATCCAATTCTTGGCACTCTTGTTTGTTCCTATTTAACAAATGTTTACATGTTTTTAATTGATAAATATCATTGTTTTAAACGAATAAAGTTTTATAAACTATTGTAAACAAAGTGAACATTCACAATGACTAAAAGGATAGTTGGAACGTTTTCAGTGCTCTCCCAAGGATAGTACGATTTCCAAAAGGGTAGGACATTTGTTCATTTTCTAGCATTCTTATATCCTTTTCATCAGCTTTCAAGTTGTCTCCCCAACGAGCGCAGAAAAGAGTGATATATCATCAGCTTCCCAAAGAGTCTGACACTAGCATTTGTGTTTTATCAATTATATGGTTGTCATCCCTTGTGTGGACTGCCCTAAAATCCCTTGTAGATTGATAAAAGTTGATATGCTATCTATTCACGAGGAAGCTTGTCTTTCCCCGGTATGAGTAGAAGTCCCCAGCGGAGTAGGCATGTGTTCCCTGCATAGTTGCCTTTCCAAATAAATTGTCTCTTCAAGCAGGAAGTTTGTCTAGAGTAGTTGATGAAGGGCTTGTTCCTTTTTTCATCCCCGGTACTACAGCGTGTTGACGAAGGATTCATTTCCGTTTCCCTCAGCTAGGACAGTTCCTTCGGGAGTACTAGCAATTTATCCCCAGTAGGGTTGCCTGATCCAAGCTTGATAATTTGTATCCCCTCCGAGTCTGAGATCTCTTCCAGTATTAAGGGATTTTAAGGAAGATGTGTTGTATCCTTCCCTAGCGGAGCGAATTGTTCTTTCTCCCCTTAACAGAGATGTATCTCCAGTAGTTAGAAGGGAGTGTTTTGATTGATGGGTATCTGTTTGGTGGGTGTTAACCATAGAATTTCACATCATCCCTTGATAAGATCCCCAGTAGAGTTTCTTCTACGATAGATCTTATTGGTATTCAGCCACCTGTTCCCAAGAACTGATGGAAGATCCCCGACCGTCGAAAGCTGTGACTTTATCTATCCCCAGCGGTGATCTATGTCTCCTGATATTAGAACATCCCCACCAGAACTGATTTCTCCTGTGGGCCTGGCCTTTCTCTTTTGAGATGTTATGCCGGATCTCCGTTCGTGGCTCTCGAACCTGTTTGTGTTAGATATGTTTGGCTGTCAGCATTAATCATACATAAACCATGCATATACATGCATAATCATAACATTCAGGTATTCATGATGCATTCTTTGCCATATATCTTTGCTTGTTATCTCCTGCTGTTGGTGAAATGTTCTTCCCCAAGCAGATGTTTGTGTCTGATCTCTCCATATAGAGTCAGCTCTATAGGCAGAAAGTGTCTATCTTTCCTTCTTTATTCCCCACTGAGTTATGTCATCGTGGATGATTTTTGTTTCAGTTTCCTCCCCAGTTATGTATTGGGATGGAATTACTCTCCTGAGTTATATTCTCATTGGGTTAAGTCTTGTTAATTGTGTCTTTCTAGTTTGTTCCTAGATTGACTTTCTTTCTTGTTATCCCCTGCAGTTCCTTTGTGGTTTAGTTGTTCAATTGCTCAGTAACCAGTAATTGTTCATCTTTTCCCTAGTGGATTTCTGTGGCCTTCTACCCAGTAACCGGTAGTTGTAAGTCCTAATTATGGGGTTTTCTACCCAGTAACCGATAGATGTAATCCCCTCTTTGTTCGTTATCTTTACCTAGTAACCGGTATTGATATTCCTTCGTTTTTGAGTATACCACCTAGTAGTCGGTGATATATCTCTTGGATAATTGCTTTTATCAAGCAATTCATCCCTGCCGAGTTATATTTCATTTACCCTTGTTTGGTAATGATTGTTTCTCCTTCTGATTGGTCATTATTTTATACCCAGTAACCGGTATCCCGATGTCCTTTCTTGTCGGTCGATTTATCCTTTATTAACCCAGTAGCCGGTTGTGGATAATCTTCCATGCGACTATATTATATACGTTATGACGGTAATAGGTAATATATCTCATGCCCTCTTCAGTTGAAGTCTTTGTCTTCCCCAGTCGAGTAAGATTCATATTTCCTTGTGGAATCGAATGTCCATCCTGTAAATCGAGTTTGCTTTTTCAGCCCTCCTTTCGGATGATGAGTGTTTTGGATATGTTCCCAATTCACGCCTGGTTGGTCACCTATTATATGCCCAGTAACCGGTATCCTTGGTGTTCCTTCCTTCTGCTCCCTATTATGACTTTTTGTCCCCTGTGGAGTTAGATTTTCCTGAGTTGAGATGTGCCTTTTGGGTCCTCCTCAGATGTTTTGGATGATTGATATCTCTCACCCTTATACCGATCTTAGATATTCTTTCTCCCTGAGCGTGTTATCCTCTCACCCAGTAACTGGTGTTTTGATGACATGTCTCTCTTTGAGTTTATTACCCAGTAACCGGTAATATTTCATTGTTTCTTCCTCAGCTGAGTCCTTTGTGGACATCCCCGTCTGAGTCCGGATTTTTATCCGATGTATCCTTTGTGGATAGTTTTGCTGTATTGGCATATTCCCCAATACATGCATTTTTGCGTCAGCTCGAGTCTTTCCATCGATTTATTTTCGTGGAATCCCTTCGTGTCTCTCCGCTAGTTTTCAAGTCGTGACCTGCTCACGCATTTTTACCTTGCTTTTCCCCAGAGTCTCTGTCTCCCTAGTGAGTATGTTACTCCTATGGATTTTTTGTTTCTTCTGATTCCGTTTCCTTTGTGGCAATTATTCACCATGAAGATTTTATTTTGCACGCATACATTTGCATCACGAGGTCTCTTAGGGACCAAAATTCGTCTCTTTGTTATTATTTAAGCCCATTCTACCGCGTCGAGACGAAGGTTTTAACATTCATATCTCCGGCTAGAATGACCTTAAATAAGGGCATCTGTAAGACCCTAATTTTGACCCTAAGATCCCTCATGGCATCATATCATTGCTCAATACATTGCCTCAAGGATCATAGCATGACTGGCTCCTTAACCCTAGGGTGGTACTTGTGTGAGTGGTTTGAGACCACCAAGCATGCTCGTATTGTATGTTATTGCTTTTCTTATTTGTTTACTAACCAAAAGCACAAAAATATGTCACTAACTCTTTTTGTTTTGAAGCTCAAGGGATCATGTGCTCCCATGCTCCTAGGAGGCTCCCATGCTCAATGAGATGGCTAGATGAAGATTAAAGCAAGCATGACAATGGTCCACGATAATCATCATATATGTCTCCCAAGTATCTCAATTTTCCAATTTGATCAAGATAACCTAAAGGGCTTGAGGTTTGTTCCCAAGGAAACCCTAATTCAACGGTGCTTTGATTGTGCCTTGCTCATGAAGCAACCTCAACCTATGATCAAATTCAATCAAGGTAAGTTCTTTAATTCATTATTTTATGCATATATGAGCCTATGTGAGGCCCCTCAATCATTCATTCATCAAGATTTGAAGTTTGACCTTGAGAAGTTGACCAGTCAAGTCATCTGACTAAACTGAGTCAGTGAGACACAACTTGTGATGTGTTTGTCAAATGAAGATGACCCAAAGAGAAAAACTCTTCTTAAGAACCATATGAATAACTTTAATGTTCATAAAAAATCCATTTTAAACTTGGAAGGTCATCATTCATTTCAAAACATTATAGGTCATTTTGACTGAAATCCTAATTTTAGGTCAACTTCCCAAGGACCTAACTTCCTTAATTTTTATGATTTTGAGGTGTGACTAAATGCATTGGAAATATTAAGATGTCTACTTAAAATGTTATGTTGGACAAAATTTCATAATCCTAAAATAAACACATGTGATAATACAAAACATTATAGGTCACTTTGGACCTAAGTCATTGAATTTGAAAAATGCCCAACTTCAAGTGCCCATAACTTTCTAGTGAAAAATCCAAATGATGCAAACCTTAAGTCTAAATTTATCATATTAAAAAGATATACAACTTTTATGTTGGAGGTTTTTCCATTTAAGGCTTTCATCATTGAAACCGAAGGGCTTGAAGATGCTTGCTTTTGGTAAAAAAATTCAAAGGGAACCTAGACATGTTTTGTACCCAAAACTTCACAGCCAGTTTTCATAAATTTCCAATTGCCATATGAATTTTTTACCAACATGACTTTTGTTCCTTATTTCAAGGGATTTCCAACCATTACTCACATTAATTTTTTGGACTTTCCATGAGTGAGTTTCAAAGAGCTTAATGTGTATATTCATTTTTGCATTTCACTTTGAAACTTCATGTGCAAGCTTGTGCAACCCCTTGTGCACGTCCAATTCACTTCCATATGAGTTCAGCATGGATTTGCATTCATTCTTGGGCCTCACATGCGCCTGTACAGGCCCATGCATGGAGGATCCAAATTTCATGCACACGAGCCAAGCATTGCCTTGCATCCATTCCAGCTATAAATAGAAGCTCATTCTCATTCAAATGGGAACCACAAGGAGATCTGAAGTGATGTTGAATTGAAAACCAAACCCTCACTAAAGGAATTTTCATTTTTCTATTTCATTTACAAGCTTGAGTTTCAACATCATTAGTTGATCTTCACAACTCAATTCCTTAACCTTGCATCACCATCACACCTCCAGATCAAAATTGGATAAAGAGCTTAAACAATTTGTGCTGTTTGAAGCTCTATTTCAGAGGTATATCACCAAACTTTCTTGATTTAGATCTTGCTATATAATGTGAATTGCTTTGGTTTGTGCTGTTTTCTGAAGTCCTCATGCATGAGGCAGGCCAGTGGTGGTCTTAATTTTGTAAATCGTGCCATTTCAGATCAAGCACCATGATCTTCAAGCTCATGTTTCTCTCTAAATAGAAATTGTGCGGATGATCCATGGCCGCAGGGGTGATGTACATCACATCGTCTTCATTTTGATACCTTCCTTTTTCATTTTCATTGAGATTTGATTTCCTGCGCGTGGTGGCCGGAGAAGATGGTGGTTTCCACCACCATCCCCACGTGGGAGCCTCAGAACCATTGGATCACTCTCAAATGTTTTAATCATAGCCTTTCATTTTGTTGACTTGTTTTAAATCCAAATGTAGCGCGCTTGACTTTGGTTTTTCATGTGACCGCGCCTCTGAGCCCCAGGATCATTGCCACGTCAATTAATGAAATGATCGAGTGGCTGCGCATTTTTGCTATTTTCTTATTTTCTGATTAATTCCATTTAATTCCTTTTATTTTCAAAAATTCATAAATATTTTATTTGAAGTCACAAAAATATGAGACCAATGCCAAAAAAATTCTTGAAAAATCTAATTTCATATTTTGATTTTTAATTATTTTTGTGACTTCATTTAATATTTTTTGTGAATTATTTGGTTTTTAATAGTTTTAATTCATTTTAAAATACTTTTTGATATTTGAAAAATCCAAAAATATTTTCCTAACACATATGGGTCATGATAAGTCAATGAAAAATAGTCTCATCAATTTCTTAATTGATTTGAGATTTATTTGAGATTTTAATTCAGGTTTTTTTATTTTTATTGTTTTTAATTGTTTTTAAATAGTTTATGATCTCAAAAATTATTGAAAATTTTGTCAAAGCTTGTTTGACCATGTTAGACCTATGAGAATTTAATTGGACTTGTTAGAAGTTGATTTGAATTGAATTTGAGGTTTGACCATATTTTGTTTATTTTATTTTACATTTTATTTTAATTCAAAAATAATACCAAAAAAAATATGTTTGACTTGTTGACTTGTAACCTTCATTTCTCTTCTGTTTAGCATTGGTTGATGATGATTTGATTCACTTTTGACCAATTGTGTTTGACATTTGAATGTTCTTTCCATCCATTTCATCTTCATCTCATTTCTTTTTTTTTCTTTTTGGCCAATGAGTTAATGTCTTATGGTTGGTTTTGACAAATGAGTGGTTTAACCTTCTTTGATCCAAATCAAACTCAACTTGATTCAAGATCAAGTGAGTTGCTTTGTGTCCAAGATAGGTTGCTTCTTGGTCAAGCAAAAAACCTAAAGTCCATACAAGGCCTTTCTCTTTTCTTTTGGCATGGCAAGTTTTAGGAGCTTGGCTTAATAGTCATGATCTCTAACTTGTGTTTATTTGCCTATAGTCTTATTGACCGGCCTCAGATAGGTGTGACTACTACATTAGTCCACTTACGATTGCTTAACATAGCGCTAAATTGTCTTATGACAAACTAACATAACCATATTAACTACTTACTTTAATTTGAGCATTTAACTTCTTGCCCTTTACTTTAATGCCATTAACTTCTTGCCCATTTATTCATATTGCCTTTTCACTTTGCTCACTTGAGCATATATTTTATGTTTATGCCATTTTCCTTTTGCTCATTTGAGCTCATTATTGTATATAAATATATTGTTGTCTTGTGTTGGTTTTGCTCTTGTTTTGTGTGAACCTAATGCAAAAAGGAGAAAGGACTTAGAATTAGGACTTACCTATGTTTAAAGGAGTTCAAGAGCAACTAGGCCTCATGCCTTTAGAATGCTAAACTTGTTGAAGAGCAACTAGGCCACATGCCTTTAGAATGCTAAATCTCAAAGTTGACTTTAAAGAACTTCCTTTCCAAAACTTATTCTTTGTCCATTCCTCTTACTGTGTTGTGAACTTTTTGATGTTTGCTCTTGTGTGATAGAGATTCCATCTTGAGATAGTAAAGAGGACCATTGTCATGAGTAACCAAGTTAAGAGAGACAAGCCAAATGGAGATCCTAAGAGCTTGAATAATTGTTTGATTGCTTGTGTGATTACTAAGTCCAAAGGAAAGGAGCATCTTGAATCATCTCTATGATTTCAAGAAAAGGAACTCCAAGGGTTTTATCTCTTTCTCTTATCTTTGTATGCTTTAGGACTAGCCCTTCTCTTATTCTCCTCACTCTAACCCAAGCCAAAACCTTTTCTAACTTTGACATTGTTTTCAAACTAGAAACCTAGGCATTATGCCTTTGACTTTCCAAAATCTTTTCATCAATACTCATTATGAATAAATCTTAATCCAACTTTGACTTCATTTTGTAAATAAACCTAACTTGTAAATGCAACTCACTTCAAGTTGATTTTGTGGTTCCAATGGCCACCTTATTAAAACCTTTTCAAAAACATTAGTCATAGGTTTGAGTTATCATAGTGGTTGATGTAAATCTCACCTCATCCTTAGTGGTTGGATTATAAGTCTTCTATGCTTATTATAGGGTTAACCCCTCACTAGCATGTTGAAGCCTTCCTCACATGGTGGATTGTTGGTTTAGGTTGAGTTTTCTCCCTTTGATAACAAAAGACCTTAAGGCTTTTGATCAAATCAATTCACCAATCTTTGTGATTTTTACCCCGAACTACGTGGTTTTGATCCCACCTTTGTGATGGTACGTAGGCAATGAGTTCGTCCATTCAAACAACAAATTTGTAAATATAATCTATTCTCTTCTCATCCCCTCAATCTTTTGCACATATTTTCACAAATACCAACCTACAACACATATTTGCAAAAAGGGCTCCCTTAGAGTACTAAGGATGTTTTGGGTGCGTAAAACCTTCCCATTTCATAATCAACGCCCTTACCTAGATCTCTGACATTTTTATTAGTTTTTGATTTCATAAAACTTCTTACTTGGCTTTTATTCTCTTTTTAGCCTTTCCTTTGGACAAATAAAAGTGCGGTGGCGACTCGAATTGTATGTTTACTTTTGGTTTAGTCAATAAACCTAAAGGTAACGAGAATCCCGCTACAATCATATTTCAGTAACGCATCAAAAAGAAATCAGCAACGTATAAGCGTACGAGGGAAATCAAATTCGCGGTTTAAATTCCATTCGTTCGACACAACATAAAATCAAAGAAAAACCAACAACAATATTTGTAAGCCAACAACATTCATAACGGTTACAATAGTACAAACATATAGTATTTGCAGTGTTACGACACCGAAAACCAATATAAACACAATATAACCAAATCACAAAATATGCACGTGATTGAAATAAATAACAACACAAGTTATACTTGGTTTACGGAACATAATCGAAACAGAAAAATTGCACCAACCATAACTCAGAAATGCAGCGGTGATGTCACATTAATATATTAGAAGAACAATCTGCAACATAACGGCATATTGACAATGTCAATCCCGCAGATTAAGTCCGATTTAACACAACTAAATAAATTAAACAACATCATATAACATTTGTTGTTATGCAAATCAACAGTATATTTTATGCAGCTGAACAACAACGTATAACAACTCATTTTATGCAGAAGAAGTGTGTATGCGGTAACATAATAGCCGAATATTTTATGTAGCAGAACAACAACTTATAACAGCTTATTTTATGCAGAACAATTGTGTATGCAGTAGCAATTTTTCTTCATAATGCAATGGTAAAAGCGCACACAAACAAATCCAAAAACGTGAAATCACAGCAGCCACAAGACCGATTACCCACAAATTTACAACTTCACAAAGCTGCAACTAAAACGAAATGCACAACTAAAGAAAATAAACCTGAGCTAATAATGAACATTTTTTCGGTAACTAAAATGCGGCATGTATGGCGATGAAGTTCTCAACGGCTCGACACAAAAAAAAATGCCCATGACAACCGCATGATTAAATCTAAACAGAAACAACATAATGAATGAATATAATACAAACCAATAGTCGAATGAAATGGAATCAAATTGAAATGGAAAACGGTAGTACTATATACGTTAGAAAGATACTCAAAATCGTTACCAAATCGTGAATTTACACTACTGCAAGTTGCTATTGTGTTTGTTGTAGTTGTTGAAATTGTGAACTAACTTGTTGAACCATAAATCAAATGATGGACATGTTGGATTCGAGGAGTTAATCAAAGCATCAAAGACACTGCTTCAAGTGATGTAGGTAGAGTTTGTTAATCGTCCATCAACCGCTTGAATCCGACTTATGTTTATTCCAACTTCTGCACTTAATCCAAATCATGCTCCATCACCGAACCTTTGTACTGTATCGTTAAACACAAAAAAAAGTTGTTGATGCTTCTAGCTCCGGTACAACCAAACGGACCAGAACTGGTTTGAGTGTGTGTATGATGTATGGTTTGTTGTGGGTTCACTAGAAAGTACACGACGACGTTAAGGTTGTTCTTGGATGAGAAAACGTTTAAGGTGAGAAAGGAGGCGATTAAGTTGTGGTGGTAATGGTTGTTGGGGTGGTTCAAAGGTGAGAAAGGAATATGAGGTGTGGTTCGTCAATGAGAAGAATGGTGGACCAAGGATGAAAGACCGACGCAGAACAGTAATGAAAAGAAAAGAAGAACGAACTTTTTTTGAAAAAAAACAACTTACTCTAATATTCTTCTCTCTCTTTCCTTTTTGTCCGTAGGGCCTCTTTCTTCTAGATTTTTATCATCCTCATTTTGCCTGTTGTCCCTGAGAGGAAAATAAAGGGCCCATCATTAGTGATGCGTGCCTTGTTTTTTTAAGAGAGAGAAGAAAATGTGAATGTATGTCAGCCCAAAAGTAACATGTTTCGCAACTCCTATTGGTTAGTGGCTTTTTTTGAAAATCAAATTGAGAGGTATGTGCTGAGTGCTAGCTGTCAGTGCTAGGATCCAATGAGAGAAAGGACGTGTGTCCTACATGTGTGGGAGAATAAATGGAATCCTTTTGTCACCAATAAGAGAGAGGAAGTCGTTGAATTTGGAAAGAGGAAACAAAACTCGCCAGCTATCAATTTGTCCCCTTTTACATTCTTCACTAACCGAATGAGAGAGTGCCATGGAAGAGAATCCAAAGTATAAATTATCACCTATTTTTGTTTTGTTTCTCTTTGTTGAAATTATTGGAAACAAATTTACTAAAAATAAAATAATAAAAAAATCAAAATCAATTCTAAAAAATAAATATAATCTAAATAACCAATTAATTCTAATTAATTACACTAGTTATTTTGACTAAAAAAATAAAAATAAAAGGATGAAAAAAAAAGTCGGGAATAAAAGTGCTCGAAAAAAATAAAATGATTGCACCATAATGATCAGCGTAAAATAAACTTCTCGGAAACATACAGGTTTTTGTCAAATTTTGAAATGAAAAACACCCCGTTAAAACGCTCAGGCGGATCAAAAAGTGACCAAAAAATTAGTCGAAAAAATAAATCGAGCACACCAGATTAAACTACATGAAATGTAGATTAATAAAACTGATGTCTGCAACTTGATTTTTAAAAAATTTCTCCCGCTGATCTGACGCATATTTGACAATCAATTCAACCGGTTTGCCTGTAGATACGAAAAATTTATTTCGACTGATATTATAAGCACTATACGGTATGGAATGCATATTATGATATGCAAAGATGCAACAACCATGATGAATGTATTGAATCGGTGATTCAGTATCAAAATTGGGGTGTGACAGTTGCCCATATTTAAGCATCTTCAACAAGAGAATATGAAGCAGTACACTCTATGATCATCATAGTAGAAGATGATTAAATACTAAGAAGACCCGGATTTTGATCCTGAAATGTAAATCATGTGACATGATATGATATGCATGGATGCGAGACTCTTTTTTTTGTGATTTTTATCTGTTAGGGATACGATGAATCCTAAAAGGAGATTTTATGCAAGACAGACAAATCTGTGGGGAATGATGAACACCAAGGTACTGGTGACCCACGGGAAACAACAATGAGGGTAGAAACTCGTTAGGGACAACAATCCTGCTGGAGAATCAGACACGCACTGGGGAGTACTCAAAGTGAAAGTTGATAAACGACACTTAGAATACAAGAGATTTTGTCAGCAAGTTCACACATGACCTGACAACAACTAGAAAGCCCAAGGAATCCCATCAACAAGTTCATACATGACCCGTCGATTTTGGGAAACGTAAAGGGGAATGTTCAACAATAGGTTCATACATGACCTCAACAATGGAACATTCAAAGAAATTTAGCAATAGGTTCATACATGACCCTGAAGGAGAAGAGCGATCCAAAATGCAACGGAATTTAAAAATTTCTCCTTTAGTGATCCTTACGAATGGGCATGATCAGTGATAGAATCGTTACCTCTTGTGGTGATTGAAACATTTGATGCAGATTGTTAGAAGTAGTTTAAGTGTTGAGTTTTTGTTATCGTCTCCACAGGGATTGTGAGATATCGCCGCCTTTCGACAGTTGTTTTAATTCTTAACTCGTAGTAACAAGGGGGGTTTTGGTTTTAGTCACGGTAGCTTGCATAAAAGTGTAAGAAAATGCGGTAAAAGTTTTGGTTTTTCTATTTGAGAAATATTGTCAAAGTTAGGGTTCGACAATCACTTTGCATGCATATGTTCGATCAACAAAACTTATAAACTCCTTTAGATGATAAACTATTTCACAAAGTCCTCCCAATGTGTTTATCTCTAACACACATTGTGGGTCTTCCCATTTTGATCCATTGTTTATCTCTAACACAATCTATCAAAATGACAACTTTTTGGTTCAACTTTATGGTGAACAAAATCATTCATTACTATCTCTAGCTAACAAACAAGATTGGATGAAAACCTAGGTAAAGAGTTGGTAAACATATCTCGATCATAAACCAACACAAAGAGTTATCGATAAAACAAAGTTTTCACCATATATTTATCATTAAAGAGTTTACAAATGAAGATCAACTCATATACACACAAAGCTTATGATCATCTACATCTAACCTTGACAAAATGAAGAACTTAGCCACTCATTTTCATGGTGGCTTGTACAACAAGTCTCGGTTGAAGGTTGATCAACATCCAAGTCGAAGAATCGAGATTGGATGGGAATCACCCTTCTTTTTGTGGAATATTGTTAAGAGATGAAGAAAAATGAAGAAAAAGTGTTTCTAGGTTACAAAATATGATCCCAAGACAATCTGAAAAATATCTCAAAAAATGCTAAGTGTCCTTTCCAAAAAGTAGCCCCTGCTACTTATAGTACTGCTACCTGAACTGCTATGCTCGCTAGGCGAGCAAAATGGTTCGCCTAGCGAGCCCCAAAATAGGCCACCTGAGGCACCTGCGCCAGAAGAATCTTCCAAGTCCAGATTTCATGCTCGCTAGGCGAAGCCTACGCTTCAAACCTCGCTCCAGCGAGTTTTGGTGGTTTTGCTACTAGAATTGCTCGCTGGGAGCTCGCCTAGCGAGTAAGTGCTGGTTGTGCTTTTGACCAAGTCTGGGCATGTTCGCTACCACCTTCGCTGGCTGCTCGCCTAGCGAGTTTGCTGACTTTTGCTACTGTAAAATTCTAGGGATGTTCGCTGGAAGCTCGCTGGGTGCTCGCTTAGCGAGCACTTCGCCCCAGCACTCGCCTAGCGAGCATGCTGATGAATGCATTCTTTTCTTGGTCCCTTTTCCAACTTTCTTGTGCCTTCATTTTCTATTATTTCATGCCTAATTCCTGCACAATAACGCACAAATTAAAGGTACCAAGATCGTTTAACATTGTATTGCAATTCATCTAAAACAAAGGCGGTTTTGAACACTTTAGCAACAAAAAGGAGTGAAAGATGCCCACATTTGATAGCTCAAATAAGCACTTTTGGGCATCTAACAACTCTCCCCAACTAGATTCTTGCTTGTCTTCAAGCAAAGTATGCCTCTTGAAGGACAAGAGGATTTGCTTAAAGAAAAAGGTTTCTCCGAAGTCGGATAAAACGGCTCAAACACAAGCGAATCAACCAGATACAAATTCCCAATGGTTAGAATAACATAA
This sequence comes from Lathyrus oleraceus, assembly GCF_024323335.1. Lineage (NCBI taxonomy): Eukaryota > Viridiplantae > Streptophyta > Magnoliopsida > Fabales > Fabaceae > Lathyrus > Lathyrus oleraceus. The sequence continues at coordinate 86,566,086 of NC_066583.1, read as the reverse complement.
TACACAAGAACTAAAACTTAATAGCAATGTAAAACATGTAACAATCCACAACAATATTATCTTGAATGAATCACCCTATCTCTCCTCTTTGAATAAGGATTGAAGAAATTACGCGTTTGCAACCGTGGGAATAATCTCACTCTCCAACAAACAATGAAGAAATCAATTCAATTCATACAATGTCTAACAATTATAAATGGAAATGCGGAAGCGCGAAGATCACTAAGGATTTTTCCGGTTGTAGCTTGGTTAGGTTTACAAACAAGGGTCATTTCTAAGGCCATTGAAAACGAAATTGCCGATGCAAAAGAGACATTCACTGTACACTATTCACACATCTCAACTTCGTTCCCTTTGTTTCTCATTTGAAACCTTCACGACTCTTATTTCACGACTCAATTTTTGTTTTTCACTATTTTTCTTCCAAGCAAGCATTCATTTTCATTTTCTCTATTTTTTTTCTTTTCTTTTACATCATATTTACAAAACAGATGTTTCTCTTTTCTAATTTTTTTTCAATGCTTGCTCGGTTTTTCAAGAGTTGTTGCACTTACCGATTCTCTTTTTTGTTCTCCCCAACTTATTTCTTACTCATCCTAAGTGAGTGCTCTTGACTTTTTACGGCAAAAGAACAGTTATCAAAATTTTCGGGTTTCAAGAAAAAAGATTTTTGACATCTCGTTTTATTTCAAGCAGAGATTCAACTATTTAAGCTCAAAGGGGTTAACGAATACTCTCTCTGCTCACGGGTAAGTTGTATTTGGAACTGGTTGTGCTCATAAGAAAACAAGCGCCTTGATCATTTCTAATTGCTTCCACAAATTCACAATAATAAAAGACAAAGCATGAATCAAATGAATCAACAAAGTTTATTAGAATCCAACATTTAAGTGTACAATTGAGGTTTCCTCACAATTTGTGGTTTTAAGTCCTAGATGAAACATTCATTTAATTATGTTGCAAAAAGAACAATATTCAATTACAAAAAAGAGTAAAGTTCTTAATGCATTCTAAAATTCTAACCGGAGGTAACCATGTACCTTAGCATTATTCACTTGTTTATTTTTATCATTGTCATCCAAGCTCGGATGCACCTTCATTGGATACTTCTTTGAGGAGCAACCAATCTATAAGGTTTGGCACTCAACAACCAAAAATTTATTAAACAAAAATAAATTAAAACCAAACACACAAATTAAAAACATAAACAATAACTATTACTTAAAATTTTTAAAAAATGTGCATGGGGGACAAAACACCCCAAAAGTACATAACCAAAATCAAAATACAACAAATCTAAAAATACAATAAAATAAAACAAACTTAGCCCTCAAAGGACTCAGAACCCTCATCACTATCGGCTTCAGAACTGGTAGCATCATCATCAACATCATCGTCATCACCATCATCCTCAGCACCACCAAAAGCACCAGCACCAGAAGCACCGGCACCCGCCCCCTCTCCGAAAATAGGCCTGTCCACAGGCCAGCTAGCGTGCTATAGAAACCGCTCACGCGTCATCATCGAGTGCTCACCGGAGGGGTCACACACCTGCAACTGTAACAGCTGCATAAAATCATGAATATCAAGCATGGCATGCTGTGTTGCCGCTATCCAATCCCAATTATAGTTGCAGACAGCCTGCTGGAAAGGATCGGATCCATGAGCAAAAGTACCAGGACCATCAGAAGTCCCGGTAACATCAGCAGCTGAACTACTCCTGAAATTCTTCGGTTTGCAGTACTTGGCCACATATCTGTCATCGATGGCTGGCGGGATCCTCACTTGACTCCGGGAGGGTAGCTTCACCCTCGCATGTTGGCACAAAGCCATGATGAGACACGGGAAAGCAAGGGGGCAGTTAACTCGTGCCCCCGACTTTAGCCGGCTCTCAATCACGGACTTTAACTCTAAAGCAATTATCCTTGCCACATCAATCTGGATATTCGTGAGAATGCAGTGAACCAAGTGTGCCACTGGGATCGGCACGGTTGAGGTGTGAGACTTGGGTTTTATATTTGTCAGAACCAATAAAAGGATCAGTTGAGCCAAGGGAATTATGTCCTCCCTATGGTATCTCATCGGAACCCCAGATGGGTTCAACTCAATTGATTTCCCTTCAAATAATAGGGCAGCAGAAATCGAATCGGTATCCCGGTGAAGCCTCAAATCCCTATGGTAAGTGTCCCTCACATTGGCTCCCAGATGGAGCGGTTCACCCAGTACACGGTTAATTGTGTCCCGATCGAAAGCAACAGTACGGCCGGAGACTCTAGTCGTCCATGTGAATGGCTCGTCATCGTTAGGCAGTGCGTTCGCGTAGAACTCACGCACTGTTTCGATGTCATAGTGCTCAAGGGGAGAAATCAACCGGTCCCACTTTTTGCTATGAATCAACCCAGCAAATGTTCAGTATTCGCCCTCGGGGTTGATTATAAACCTTTTTTCTGGCAAAATCTTTCTCTTCTCCAAAGCCACATATCTAGCCGCTTGCTTTGCCCCGACAAATTTGTCGGTGTCGAACTGTATGGGCACGGTACGGGAAGTGCTCCCGACCTTTCTCTTTTTCGAAATGCTGGACTTGGATGCCATCTGCAAATACATAGAGAGGAAACACCACAAACACAAAACAGATTAGAAAGCAAAACAGAAAATCCAACTACTGTCATGGTCGCTGCTGCTTCGCCTAGCGAGGACCTAGCGAAGCTTCGCTATAGGTTCGCCTAGCGAAGTGGCAGCGAATGCTCGCCACTGATTCGCCTAGCGAGGTGCTAGCGAATGTTACGGGTTTTGGGTTCTGCAATGTTTAACAACCAAATTTCAGAAAAACCTAAGTCTCATGGTATCCCTTTCAGAAACAAAATGATTTATCATGCAAAGAATCGTTCTAAGATACATGCAAATCTAAACCCACATGCAAAACCTAATGATACCCACACTACCAAATTCACCCTAAATGTCACATACTTCAGAAATTTACAAATTGGAAGCATAAAGTAATGAGAAATGGAAAACCTGGTTTGAGAGATCGATTGGATTTGAAATGCACGGTTAGGTTTGCAATGCAAGGTTTAGGGTTTGAGTGAGATGAAAAGTGAGAGAGTGATTGTGAGTTCTGAGTTCAGAGTTCGTGAGTGTAACACTTTAAAAATGGTTTTTGGGCCCAAAAGAGTGGCCTGCTGAGAATTAAATAAGTTCTGCCACGCAGCGCTCGCTACTGCTTTGCCTAGTGAGCAACAAGCGAATCAGCTCGCTACTGCCTTCGCCTAGCGAGCAGCTAGTGAGCATGACAACATTTTGTTTTTTCAAAACAGCATTCCAAGCACAATTCAGCAAGTTTTATCAATATGAACACCAATACCACACAACAAAAAGCTTTTAAATACTTACAATGTTGGGGTGCCTCCCAACAAGCGCTTGTTTAACGTCGGATAAGCTCGACGGTTCGATGCTCACTGAGGAGCATCCAAGGAGATAGCACAGCTCCCGCGATCCACATGACCGCCGAGATAAACCTTCAAATGTTGGCCATTAACCGTCCAACTCTCTTTCTTTTCTATGTCCTCAATGACAATAGCTCCACATTCCTTGACTTCTTTGACCCGAAATGGCCCAGACCATTTAGATTTCAACTTTCCGGGGAATAGCTTCAACCTGGAATTGAACAATAGGACCAACTGTCCGGGCACAAATTCCTTCTTTCGCAGATTTTTGTCATGATACTTTTTTACCTTCTCTTTGTACAACCAACTCGAGTGATATGCGACATTGCGCATCTCTTCCAACTCAAGCAATTGCACTTTCCTTTTCTCACCGGCCAAATCCTTATCAAAGTTTAATAATTTCAGGGCCCACAATGCTTTGTGCTCCAATTCAACCGACAAATGGCAAGTTTTACCAAACACCAATTGAAAAGGAGTTAGCTCAATTGGAGCTTTAAAAGCGGTACGGTATGCCCATAACGCTTCATCCAATTTTTGTGACCACTCTTTTTTCGAATTTGACACGGTTTTTTCAAGAATTCTCTTAATCTCACGATTAGAGACTTCGGCTTGACCATTAGCTTGTGGGTGATACGGAGTCGCCACTCTATGTGATACACCGTAATGTTTTAAAATGTTTTCTAACGGTGCATTACAAAAGTGTGACCCTCCGTCACTAATCAACACTCGGGGGGTTCCGAAACGGGAAAAGATGTTTTTCTTCAAAAAATTTATTACCGTTTTCGCATCCGCCCGAGGTGAGGCAATCGCCTCAACCCACTTAGAAACGTAATCAACCGCCACAAGCATATACTCGTTACCATAAGAGGGTGGGAATGGTCCTACAAAATCGATACCCCAACAATCAAATACTTCAACCTCTTGGATGTTTTGGAGAGGCATCTCGTCTCTCTTACCAATCCCACCGCTTCTCTGGCAACTATCACAACTTTGCGCATGGGCATGTGCGTCTTTGAAAATAGTGGGCCAATAAAATCCTGACTGAAGGACTTTAGTGGCCGTTCTTACCCCATTATAGTGGTCGCTGTAAGGCGAGTTATGACAATGCCAGAGAATGCTTTGCACCTCATCACCGGTAACACACCTTCTCAAAAGGTTGTCACCACCCAACTTAAACAAATATGGGTCATCTCATACGTAGTACTTGGCATCCGAGAGAAATTTCCTTTTTTGGTTCGAAGTTAGGTCGGGAGGCACCAAACCACTAGCCTTGTGGTTCGTAAAGTCCGCAAACCACGGCCTAACTTGAACTTTAAAAAGTTTTTCATTAGGAAACTCTTCTCGGATTTCCTTCTCTGAAGCTGTAATCTCCACATTAACTAGGCGAGATAAATGATCCGCCACCAAATTTTCCGATCCTTTCTTGTCTTTGATTTCAACATCAAATTCTTGCAACAAGAGGATCCAACGGATGAGCCTTTGCTTCGAGTCCGGTTTGGTGAGCAAATATTTAATCGCCGAGTGGTCGGTATACACTACAACTTTGGACTCTATAAGATAAGACCTAACCTTTTCAAGCGCATACACTATCGCAAGTAATTCTTTTTCAGTGGTGGCATAGTTAATTTGAGCCTCATTAAGAACTTTACTTGCGTAATGTATCGCATGAAATTTTTTCTCTTTTCTTTGGCCTAATACCGCTCCGATTGCATAGTCGCTCGCATCACACATGAGCTCAAAATTTAAATTCCAATTTGGAGCGACTATAATTGGAGCGGTAACCAATTTTTCCTTTAAAATCTCAAATGCTTGTAAACACTCATCAGTTAAAAGAAATACCTGGTCCTTAGCTAGAAAATTACTCAAAGGCTTAGCTACCTTTGAGAAGTCTTTGATAAAGCGCCGATAGAAATCGGCGTGCCCCAAAAAGCTTCGGATTCCCTTCACATTCACCGGAGGAGATAACTTTTCAATCACTTCAACTTTAACACGATCAACTTCAAGCCCTCTTGAAGAGACTTTATGCCCAAGCACGACCCCCTCGGTCACCATGAAGTGGCACTTCTCCCAATTAAGAATAAGGTTTGTCTTCACACATCTTTCAAGCACCGTTTCCAAGTTTGCCAAGCATAGACTAAAGGAACCACCAAATACTGAGAAGTCATCCATAAAGACTTCCATTGTTTTCTCGATAAGGTCGGCAAAAATAGCTTGCACACATCTTTGGAAAGTCGTCGGTGCATTGCATAACCCAAAGGGCATTTTACGGTGTGCGAAAATTCCAAAGGGACATGTGAAATCCGTCTTTTCATGATCGGCCGGGTCAACCGCAATTTGGTTATACCCGGAATAGCCATCTAAGAAACAATAATATTGTTGCCCCGAGAGTCTTTCTAACATTTGATCCATGAACGGGAGTGGAAAATGGTCTTGTCGAGTTGCGGTATTCAACCGCCTATAATCAATACACATACGCCACCCCGTTGCAACTTTTGTCGGGATCAACTCATCTTTTTCATTTCGAATCACGGTAATGCCACCTTTCTTCGGAACCACATGCATAGGACTAACCCATGGGCTATCCGAAATCGGGTAAATCATTCCCACATCCAACAACTTAACAACCTCCTTTCTAACAACTTCCTTCATAGTAGGATTTAAGCGGCGTTATGGTTGAGCTACCGACTTAAAATCCTCTTCCATTAAGATCTTGTGCATGCAATAGGAAGGACTAATTCCTTTGAGATTGGAAAGAGTCCAACCCATGGCTTCTTGGTTCTTTTTCAACACATTGATCAAACAGGCTTCTTCATTCTTTGTTAAAAGGTTGCTTATGATAACCAGCTTTGCTTTGGTCTCGTTGAGGAAGGCATACTTCAAAGTGGAAGGTAACATTTTCAATTTAATCGGCGTTTTTTCTTCATTAACCTCCTTATTCAAGTCTTCCTCCTCAACTTCCCATGGATGCAACTCTTCTAGACTATCAAGTTCCCTTAGACATTCATCAAGAGCTTGCTCTTCTTCAACTGTGAAAACTTCAAATGAGTCATCAAGAGCTAACTCCATAGGAGATATCTCATGAATATGCTTAGAAACCTCAAAAGTTGCCTCTTCGATCACATCAATGCGAAAACTATCACTTCTATCCTTTGAATGCTTCATCGCTTCGAATAGATCGAAAGTAACTTCTTCATTTTGGACCCTTACCTTCATCAAACCGTCGTCAACGTCTATCATCATGCGTGCGGTTTTCATGAACGGTCGGCCAAGAATGAGCGGAGCATCGTCGTCCTCTTCCATATCAATCACAATGAAGTCAAATGGGAAGAAAAATTTGTCAACTTTGACCAACACATCTTGGGCTACGCCATGAGGATGGGTAGTCGACTTATCGGCCAATTGCAACGTCATCCGGATGGCCTTCATTTTAGTGTTGCCAAGCCTCTTCACAATAGACAATGGTATTAGATTAATGCTTGACCCCAAATCAATTAGTCCCTTTTTGACATAGACATCACCAATTTTAACCGGCAAATTAACTCGTCCCGGATCAACCTCTTTTTTCGGAAGCGTCCGTTGAATGATTGCACTACAGCTTGCATCTAGGACAATGGTCTTCGGTTCCGTGTACCTCCGCTTTTTTTTGTAAGTATGTCTTTCATGAATTTTGCATACTTAGGCATTTTCTCCAATGCTTCGGCAAACGGAATGTTCACTTGCAGCTGTTTGAAAATATCCATGAACCGGGCGTAATGCCGTTCATTCTCCCTTTTAGATGGAGCATGTGGATACGAAAGGTTTTGGATTGGAGTAGCGCTCACTACCTCCTTTCCTTTAGCAACTCTAGAACTCCTGGCTCTTTTCTTTTTCACTCCCTCCACCATCACTTCATCACTCTTATTTTTCTCAATTTCCACACTTTCTTTATTTTCAACTTCACCATTTTTTTCATTCATTTCAACTTCTTCCTCACTCCACTCCCCAACTTCACCATCAATAATATCCTCTATTTTTTTCTCCTCATCTTTTTTCTCTTCCTCTCTTTTTTCACTCTCATCTCTTTTTTTACTCTCGCTAATCGACTCCCTTCCACTTCTCGTCGTTATCGCTTTACAATGCTCTTTAGGATTCGTTTGCGTGTTCGCCGAGAAAGATGGACCGGGTTGTTGTTCCGCTAGTTGTTTAGCAAGTTGTCCGACTTGAGTCTCGAGATTTTTGATTGCCGCATCGTTGCTATTTTGATTAGTCATCGACATTTGCATAAATTGTGTCAATGTCTCTTCTAACTTTGAAGTCACGACCGACGGTTGTTGAGGTTGGTAAGGATTTTGGGGAGGGTTTTGACGGCTAGAATTACCACCCCCATAACCTTGGTTATGGTAATAGTTACTCCTTGGTTGGAACCCTTGATTCCCTTGAAAGTGTTGTTGTTGATTTTGAGGATGTGGTTGATACGGTTGTTGTTGTTGTTGTTGCCCCGATTGGTAGTCTCGTTGGTTCGCCATGTAGTTCACTTCTTCGAACCCGGGAGGTGGACAAAATCCGGTGTCATGCTCACCTTTGCAAAGCTCACAACAAGCTATTTGTTTAGCTTTTGATGGTTCTCTCAACTCTTTTATTTGTTGAGTTAAGAGTTCGACTTGTTGTGAAATGAGTTTGTTTTGGGCAAGAATAGCATCGTTTGTCCCAAGCTCTAGCACTCCCGGTTTCTTCAAAGAGTTGCCTCTACTTTGACTTTGGAGGTCATTTAGAGCCATTCGGTTAATGATATCAGTAGCTTCTTCGGCGCTTTTAGACAACAAAGAACCACCCGAAGTAGCATCCAACAAAGTCTTGCAATTTGGTTGAAGGCCATTTTTGAAAATGTGGATTTGAGTCAATTCGTCAAATCTGTGCCCTTTGCACTTCCGAAGCATGGATTTGAATCTTTCCCACGCCTCATTTAATGATTCGTTGGTCCCTTGTGAAAACACGGCGATTGCCGTTTTGGATTCCATGAAACGGTTGTGGGAGAAAATTCTTTCAATGAACTTCTCTTCCAACACGTTCCAATCCGTCATGACTGCAGGTGTTTGATCCAAGTACCAATCTTTCGCTTTACTGAGCAAAGCGTGGGGAAAAATTCTTTTGAACAACGGTAGCTCTTGAGCTTGATCAACTCTGGCCGCCAATGCTATCTCATAAAATTTGGTGAGAAAAGCAAAGGGATCTTCATGGTCCATTCTGGTGAATGGACTTCCATATAACAAGTTAAGAGTTCCCGTTTTCATCTCGGCTTGCCTTCCTGTGTGGTTGGCAAACTGAGCAGTATTCCTTGGACTGTTGACACAAGGTGTGGAGATGGGCGGTGGTTGTGGTGGTTGATCCATCATAGGTGTGAAAGGTGGTGGATGTGTTGTAGAAGAACTTTCTCCTTGCTCTTGTCGTTGTCTAGCTTGTTGCCTCCTTCGTCTCGTTCTGCTATTCAGTCTCCTTGCGGTTCTTTCGATCTCGAGATCAAAAAGAAGTTCGTCCTCAGGAACCTGCCCTCGCATAAAACGAAAGTTGCACACTAAACCAAACAAATTACAAGCACAAGTCAAAAATTCAAAAGTTAAAAATTAAGCAACTATTGCGATGCTCGCAATATCAATTCACAATCCCCGGCAACGGCGCCATTTTGTTAGAAGTAGTTTAAGTGTCAGGTTTTTGTTATCGTCTCCACAGGGATTGTGAGATATCGCCGCCTTTCGACAGTTGTTTTAATTCTTAACTCGTAGTAACAAGGGGGGTTTTGGTTTTAGTCACGGTAGCTTGCATAAAAGTGTAAGAAAATGCGGTAAAAGTTTTGGTTTTTCTATTTGAGAAACATTGTCAAAGTTAGGGTTCGACGATCACTTTGCATGCATATGTTCGATCAACAAAACTTATAAACTCCTTTAGATGATAAACTATTTCACAAAGTCCTCCCAATGTGTTTATCTCTAACACACATTGTGGGTCTTCCCATTTTGATCCATTGTTTATCTCTAACACAATCTATCAAAATGAAAACTTTTTGGTTCAACTTTATGGTGAACAAAATCATTCATTACTATCTCTAGCTAACAAACAAGATTGGATGAAAACCTAGGTAAAGAGTTGGTAAACATATCTCGATCATAAACCAACACAAAGAGTTATCGATAAAACAAAGTTTTCACCATATATTTATCATTAAAGAGTTTACAAATGAAGATCAACTCATATACACACAAAGCTTATGATCATCTACATCTAACCTTGACAAAATGAAGAACTTAGCCACTCATTTTCATGGTGGCTTGTACAATAAGTCTCGGTTGAAGGTTGATCAACATCCAAGTCGAAGAATCGAGATTGGATGGGAATCACCCTTCTTTTTGTGGAATATTGTTAAGAGATGAAGAAAAATGAAGAAAAAGTGTTTCTAGGTTACAAAATATGATCCCAAGATAATCTGAAAAATATCTCAAAAAATGCTAAGTGTCCTTTCCAAAAAGTAGCCCCTACTACTTATAGTACTGCTATCTGAACTGCTATGCTCGCTAGGCGAGCAAAATGGTTCACCTAGCGAGCCCCAAAATAGGCCACCTGAGGCACCTGCGCCAGAAGAATCTTCCAAGTCCAGATTTCATGCTCGCTAGGCGAAGAAACCTTCGCTAGGCGAAGCCTACGCTTCAACCCTCGCTCCAGTGAGTTTTGGTGGTTTTGCTACTGGAATTGCTCGCTGGGAGCTCGCTAGTGGCTCGCCTAGCAAGTAAGTGCTGGCTGTGCTTTTGACCAAGTTTGGGCGTGTTCGCTACCACCTTCGTTGGCTGCTCGCCTAGCGAGTTTGCTGACTTTTGCTACTGTAAAATTCTGGGGATGTTCGCTGGAAGCTCGCTGGGTGCTCGCCTAGCGAGCACTTCGCCCCAGCACTCGCATAGCGAGCATGCTGATGAATGCATTCTTTTCTTGGTCCCTTTGCCAACTTTCTTGTGCCTTCATTTTCTATTATTTCATGCCTAATTCCTGCACAATAACGCACAAATTAAAGGTACCAAGATCGTTTAACATTGTGTTGCAATTCATCTAAAACAAAGGCGGTTTCGAACACTTTAGCAACAAAAAGGAGTGAAAGATGCCCACATTTGATAGCTCAAATAAGCACTTTTGGGCATCTAACACATATCTACGGAGCGATCATGAACGTTGAATAGTGACAACGCCTCTACTCAGTCCACACGAACAGATCCCTTCAATCTCAGTGCTAGCTGCTACTAATGAAGACTTTCAGTGTGTGTGTGAGAGAGAAACGAAATTACAACTGCACAAATACTTCTACACAAGGGTTCTATTTGTAGAACCACTTGTGTGGCCTGCAAGCTAAAAAGCCCATTTAAGTCTATGTGGCCCATATCTTATGATATGCCAAAATCACTTAAGTGCGTGGTACCTTACCATATTTCATATTCTACTTAAGTACACTGTACCTTACGATGTTCTACAATTCACTTAAGTGCACCGTACCTTATGGTGTTCCTTATTTACTCTATCTCTCATCAATCCGTCCTTTTGTGTGTGACCCTGTAGGTTTTTGCGACATTAGCAATTATATTAAATCACGTATTTAACATAATAAACAGCGAGCGGTATCTAGCAACACATCACTGCTACCTAAGACACGAAAATGTCATGTGATTTGGAAAATCCTTTTGTGAGAATACTTATGTGTATAATTACCCTTTTTCCCCTATGTATATATTGAACACAAGGCATAAACCGTGTCATCCTTGTCCAGTTCAATATTGAGCCCGTAGACATTTATCATGTTACGCAGGATGGGAAAATTCCATCTAGGTCACTCATGTCCCTTAGCATGCTTTGTGGAGTATCCATCAACTGTCTTTATGGTCATCCAGTTACAGACAACATTTGATCAGCAATAAGGCACTCGACTTTACATATAGGGTCCATAATGGTTTCAGGTCGAAGGGTGGTATACACCACTATCACCATGAGAATAACTTATGACACTTTGCATAACATTCTATATAGTATTCTCATAGTGGGTCAATCCAGTATAAATATTACTCTTAATATTCATACCTATATTTAAGACTTGATAACTCCTTATCCATGATCCATGAGATGTGATCATCAGTCTATATACATAATAGTCTTAATGCTTTAATGTTATCCCACTTTACAACAAAGCTCGACTATAGATACTTTAAGAATAGTGTCCTTATGTTTAATGGGATCTCATGATTAAGTCACACTTGATACATTAAACAGACTAACTATTCTAGGGACTTTATTAAACAAACGTAATAAAGAAAAAGCCTTTTATTATTAATAAATAATTCGATACAAGTACCAAAATTATTGGCCTCTAGGGCTTACACCAACAATCTCCCACTAGCACTAGAGCCAATCAGGCATACCCCTAATGCCCATAGATCTAGTATGGCCATCATGCTTCTGCTGCGCAAGAGGCTTTATTAGTGGGTCAGCAATATTGTCAAGTGTAGGTACTCTGCATATTTTCACATCTCCTTTATCTATTATCTCTCGAATGAGGTGATAACGCCTAAGTATGTGTTTGGATCGTTGGTGAGATCTAGGCTCCTTAGCTTGTGCGATAACACCATTGTTATCACAATAGAGACCAATGAGATATATAATGCTAGGAATTATGCCAAGTTCACTAATTGTAACACCCACATATAATATATGTCTAGAATGCATATTATACATAGTGTAAAACTGGTACTGAAATACATAAGTGCCTAGCAGCACAACATATGTATACAATTACATGCCCAAAATAACATAATATGGCATAAATATACATAAGAGTGTCCAAAACAAACTACTGATCTAGATCATTAGACAATGATCTCAAAAATATCTACACAGTGGAAGAAAAGCCATCAGTCCTCAGGCAAGCAAGACATCACTCTATCTTGTTCTTACCCTTATCCTGCTCAGAACCATCTGAAAATAATCAACAACATGGGGTGAGATAATAATCTCAGTGGGTTCCCTATCTTATGGGTCCACTCGGCTCTATAGGGTTTTCTAATCAATGTTCAACTCATATCCAACTCAAGTCAACAAGGGAACAAAGACTTGAGCGATGGGGAAACTAACTCGCAATTGTATGGCAACATGCATCTGAGTTCTCATAACTCAACCACGATCATTATTCAGATCACGAAACATCAATTCCCGAACGGACTTACGTCTAAGTCAGGCCCGGTTCATGCATGCTCGTATGATTTGACTTTCACAGTGGATATCGGGTCCTCTATGAGGCTTAATCCCCAATTCAAGTGACCGTCACCCGTATGAGACTCTAACCCGCCTAGGGTATCTTTCACCGTATGGGACTCCAACCCACCTAGGTGTCCACCTTTCCCCCATGTCCGCCATGGTTGGGGCTCAAACCCAATTGAGGCTCGAATCATTGGTCCCACATCCCAATGCTTACACGTCTAAGCATACCAATAGAGATGTGTACCATCACAGAAAACACACATTCTGAATACATGATCGGTTCTACAATCATTGGTTCCACGAACCAAAACAAAATTCATCAATTATAGGTGACTTCGTTCACCACAATACATAACAATAACATGGCATGTTCCATACAATGCGTCTCATTCTCATTCATGGCAACCGTTCGTCCACGACCTCCACATAAGTGTCGCACGAATGAATACCGTATTCTCGCGTTATCTAGATTATAAACCTCACTCAAGGCCTAACACCAATCCTAGGTTAACTTACTATATTCATCATGTTATTCTCACTATTAACATGTATTCAACTCAAGCATGAAATCATAATTGATTAATGGATGGAAGAATACATTTAGAAACACTTAGAAAGTGGATTTTGAGGTTTTTAACTTGAGTCAATCGATTGGTTGGGGAATCCCAATCGATTGGTTCCTCTCACATTTCTGTTTTTTAGAATTTGCTGAGTGTCAATCGATTGATCCTGAGTGTCAATCGATTGGTCCTGCTGAAAAATTTCTACTATTCATAAACAGAAAGTTTGTGCAATCGATTGACATGCAATGTCAATCGATTGGTCCTGCAAAAATTCCATTTTTTTGCTAAACTACAGGCTGCCAATCGATTGATAACAAGGGCCAATCGATTGGTTCACACATATTTTCACTTTTCTACTTCTTAGAACACCATTTTCCTCTGTAACTCCATTTCCAACCAAACCCATACTCATTCTTCCAACGCATCCATCTTACTACATGCTCATATACACATGTACAACAAGAATCCCAAGTTCATAACTACAAGGATTTCAACATCATAACATAACCATAGCAAAACATATTATCATACCAATCACAAAACACATCAAGACACATGTTCATGAAATCAACAAGAGCAAGAACATATTCATCTTATATCATGGATATTCATGATTTATCTAACATTCTACAACCCTAACTTTTCTAGAAACCTAAAGTTTCTAACTAGAACCCACCTCAAGAAATTGAAGAGGAGAAGTTGTTGAAGATGAAATGAGGATGAAGATGATGGTATCGGTTCCACGTTTTCCTTCTTCTTCTTCTTCTTCTTCTCCACTAGCCTTGCTTTCCTTCTTCTCTTAAGCTTCCTCTTTCTTTCTATGCTTTCCTTTCTCTCTACTTATCCTTTCTGATACATAGAAAACAAATGGCAAAGTGGTAGGTGGTTTAAGACACAAACATGTGGTGGTGAGTGGGTCAAAGGTCATAAACAAGTGGCCATGCTTATTTGTGTGGTTGGAAAGTGGTGAAGTTGTAGTAACAAATATCTCAAGTGGCACTAACTTGTAATATTTGTTCTACCGGAGCTATTGACCCATTATTAGTGTTACCAAAATGTCCCAATTAATAAAAGGTCAGATCCAAATAATATTAATTAAGTCAATGTGGACTCACTATTTGCTCTATTTATCCCAATTGGCAACTTTTAGAGCACATAGGAACTCAGTTGATCTCAATTAATAGGAATTTAGGCATTTAAGAAAATACGGGGTATTACACTAATGAACTTTTTTATCTAAACAACTTCCCTTTTTGCACTTGAGGCAGTAATATACCCGACCTCGGTTGTAGAATCAACAATTGTATCTTGCTTTGAACTTTTCCAGCTCACAGCGCCACCGTTTAAGCAAACCACATAACCAAATTGCGATCTAAAGTCATCCTTATTTGTTTGGAAGCTAGCATCGATGTATTCAATTACAGCAAGCTCTTCCTGACCTCTATATATCAAGAATGAGTCCTTAGTTCTTTTCAAATACTTAAGGATATTCTTGACAGCTACCCAATGAGCATCACCGGGATCAGATTGGTACCTACTCGTTGCACTTAAAGCATACGAGACATCTGGTCGAGTACATTTATCACACTAAAATTTATGTATTTTCGACTCCGATTTCACATGCATTCTAGTTATTTTATTATCGTTTTGTTGTGTTATTACTGTGTTTTCCTTTGTTTTCAGGTTTTTACCTTAATAGGAGCCCCGATCGAGAAAAGGAGCGAAAAAGAGCCAAAAACCCTAAAAATCAGCATTTTGCTCTTATGGCCTACCCAATGGCGGGCGCCACAGTCCAAGCCATGACGTGTCCAATTCAAACTTCCATCAACTCCCACGTTTTCCCACCACTTCCACTAAGGCGCCCCACTTTGTGCTTGTGGCGGGCGCCATGGCCTTGTGGCGGGCGCCACAAGAGGAAAACGGTTTCCTCTATTTTCAAGTTGAAGGGCATCCAAGTCAATTCCACCTTTTTTATTTGCTTATAAATAGAAACGCGAATTCAGTTTTACAATCACCCAAACTTAGAGCAGACGAAGATCCGAACGTTGGAACAAGGCGAAATCAGAAGCAACTTTGTTTCACTTAGGCATATATTCAGTTTTATAAAGTGGTAATCGCTTCGCATTGGAGTGTTACCACAATTGTGTAATTGAGTCCGTGATAGAGTCTGTACTCGAGTTTGGAGCACTTTGGAAGGAAGTTAATCCTGCCGCCATTTTCTTTTCCGCATTGCAATTTACTCAGCCCTCCGATTGGAGCAGGTTTTTATTACTCGCCTTTACTTTATTTATTTTCCGCACTCGCTTTTACTTTATTTATTTCCCGTACTCGCCTTTACTTTATTTATTTTCCGCACTCGCTTTTACTTTATTTATTTCCCGCACTCGCCTTTACTTTATTTATTTCCCGCACTCGCTTTTACTTTATTTATTTCCCGCACTCGCTTTACTTTATTTATTTCTCGCACTCGCTTTAAATTATTTACTTTATGCACTCGCACTACTTTTATTTATTTCTCGCACTCGCACTACTTTTATTTACTTTAATGCACTTTTACTTTACCATGTCTAACTAAATCTAAAAGGTTAGAATATAAGGATCGTAATTAAACCGATAATCTGTACAATTGTTCGTAGAAACGCTTAAGGGCTATTTTAACTTTCAAATTAAGTTTTCCCGCACTTCAATTCCGTTGGGTAAGATCGAAAGCCGTCCAACGTCTTTTTAAACTTAATTGTTTTTAACTATTTCAAAAACAGCGAAAGCGCTTTGTTTAGTTCATTAGGAGTTTTTAACATCAAGAAGAAAAGAGATTTTAAAACTATTTTCGGACGCGTTTATAAGTTTAGAGTCTGGTTCGTAAGAACCTCTTTTGGTTAAGAAATCCAGGTTATAATACTTTTCAACTTAGTTAAGATACTATATTTCTTAAAAATAGGTTTACTACTCTAACGCAATGCGCGCCTTTTTATAAGTGACAATAAGAGGGTTTGATTAGGGAGTACAACTCGGTTCTGAATACGCGAAAGCGACAGTTCCTGTTAAATTAGTTCTTTTCAAAGTAGGAAACATTGTCCATAAGTAGTTCTACTAGCAAGTACTTGGATTAGCAATTGAGTACGTGAATTACATTTGACCCTGTCTTTATAAATTATATTCTATTTTCAATACTTTACTTTTCATTGCACACTACAAAAACACCTATTCTGACTGCCTTTGATAAACATCATAACAACAGATAACGATAGATTGACACTTGGTCTCTGTGGTTCGATAATCTTTTATATTACTCTGACGCGTTCGTACAGTTGCGAACACCAAGTTTTCCAACGCATCAAGTTTTTGGCGCCGTTGTCGGGGACCAATTTCTTCAAATTTCATTTTCCTGTTGTTATATCGTTTAGACTTAGGTTATTTCCCGCCGGTCGATGCGAAGAACTCGTAGCACCGGAAGTTTAAGTTTAGTAAACCCTCTGGCGGAACCTGAACGTTACGCTCGCGCACGTTTATTCTTTCATAGAATTAAGAGAGCTATGGCCGAAGATCAAAACCAAAGACCTCTTAAGGACTTCGCTCAACCATCTAACGAAGAACCTAGTTCTAGTATAGTAAACCTAATAATACCAGCCAATAATTTTGAACTTAAACCGTCCCTGTTGCAACTAGTGCAACAGAGACAATTCACGGGTCTCGCTATCGAGAACCCAAACCAACATTTAAAAATATTTCTTCAATTAGCAGATACTTTTAAAACCATTGGAGCTTCTCCTGAGGCAATACGTTTAAGATTATTTCCTTTTTCCCTCAGAGATAAAGCTCTATCATGGTTAGATTCCCTTCCACCCAATTCCATTACGACTTGGGATAACCTTAGAAGAGTTTTTCTTGCTAGATATTTCCCCCCGAGTAAGACCGTCGTTCTTCGAAACCATATAACTAGTTTTACCCAAAACCAAGGAGAATCGCTGTTCGAAGCTTGGGAGAGATATAAAGAGTTGTTACGAGCATGCCCACATCATGGTTTAGAAAATTGGTTAATCATTCAAACCTTCTATAATGGACTTCATTATATTACAAAGATGACCATCGACGCTGCCGCAGGCGGTGCTCTGATGAACAAACCTTACCCTGAAGCTAGTGCCCTCATCGAAGATATGGCTCAAAACCATCAATCATGGGGAGTCGAACGAGCGACAGTTGAGAAGAAGGAAGCCCAAGGAGGAGTGCATGAACTAAGCTCTATAGACATGATGCAGGCTAAAATGGACGCATTAGCCCTTAAGGTCGAGCATATGTGCATAAACCCGAATACTGTAGCCGCAGTTTCGTCGGATTGTGAGATATGTGGAACCCAAGGACACCAATCCGCAAAATGCAGTCTATTAAACGAAACCCACTCCGAGCAAGTGAACTACACCCAAGGGAACCCATATTCGAATACCTATAACCCTGGATGGAGGAATCACCCTAACTTCTCCTATAAAAACAATAACCCTGTTCAAAATAATGCACCTCCGAGACCTAGTTATCAAGCCCCTAGATCAAATCAACCTATGCAACCTGTACCACCAAAGCCGAGCCTTGAGAAAATTATGGAAAATTTTATCACCGCTCAAACCCAACAAAACAAGGAGTTCATGAACCAAAACATTCATGTTAACGAATTGATTACTCAGTTAGGAACCAAGGTTGACCAAATAGTTACTCATACTAAGATGCTTGAAACCCAGATCTCTCAGGTAGCTTTAAACCAAGCCCCTCAGACTACACCTGGAGGACAATTCCCTGGACAACCTCAACAAAATCCGAGAGGACAAGCCAATGCCATTACCCTAAGAAGTGGGAACGCTTATGATGAGCCACCAAACCCAAGATTAAGTGAACCCGAAACTTCTAAGGAATGTACCAAACCCCCGGACGAAGTAAAGGAACCAGAGGAATCCGAAAACCAGGAAGGTCGAGATAAAGGAGAAGAACCTAAAGATAAAATTTACGTACCGCCCCCGCCATATAAACCACCTATACCATATCCCCAAAGACTCAAACAAACCCAGATTAATAAACAGTATCAAAAATTTATTAAAGTTATAGAAAAACTTCATGTAGAAATCCCTTTCACATAAGCCATCACCCAAATACCTTCTTATGCAAAGTTTCTGAAAGACATCCTTACCAACAAACGTAGACTTGACGATCCGAAGTCTTTGGAATGTAATGCAATTTCCGAGGACAAATTAGCAAAGAAAGATAAAGATCCTGGAAATTTCTCCATTCCTTGCCTTTTGGGTAATCATGTCATCGAAAAAGCTTTTCTAGACTTAGGAGCTAGTGTGAGCTTAATGCCTCTAGCAGTTTGTGAGAGATTAAATTTAGGAGAACTACAGCCCACTGAGATGTCACTTCAGTTATCCGATAGATTTGTCAAATATCCGATAGGCATTTTAGAAGATGTTCCTGTTAGGATAGGTCAACTATTTATCCCTACCGATTTTGTCGTCATGGACATCAAAGAAGACAATGATATACCAATTCTTCTAGGTAGACCGTTCTTATCGACTGCAGGAGCCATAATAGATGTCAAGAAAGGAAAGTTGACATTTGAGGTAGGTGACGAGAAAATAGAATTTATACTTTCGAAATTTCTTATGGCACCTGTGATGGGAGACTCGTGTTATGCCTTAGATATCATTGATGAATGTATTAGAGAATTAGAACAAAAAGAAATTATTAAGTTACCATCGACCCCCATAAAGGAAGATGATGACTTTAAAGAACCTTACATCGATGATAACCTTTACGAATGTTTATCCCTTACCCCAGATCCTATGCCATGCCCTAAGAAACCGACCTTAGAACTTAAGGAACTGCCTAAGAACCTGAGATATGAGTTCCTCGATGAAAAGATGAACCGTCCAGTTATAGTTAGTGCTACCTTGAGCCAAGAGGAAACGAACCAACTTTTAGACGTTTTACGAAGATATCCCTCAGCCTTAGGATATAATATCTCTGACCTGAAAGGTATAAGCCCATCCGTGTGCATGCATCAGATTTCGCTCGAAGAAGATTCAAAACCCTCTAGGGAGCATCAGAGAAGAATAAACCCTATAATGAGTGATGTTGTTAAGAAGGAAGTTCTTAAGTTACTTGAGGCAGGTATAATCTATCAGATCTCGGATAGTAAGTGGGTGAGCCCTGTGCATGTAGTACCTAAAAAGGGAGGCATCACAGTCGTGCAAAACGATAAAGGCGAACATGTAGCAAAACATTTAGAAGGAGGATGGCGGATGTGTATAGATTATAGAAAATTAAATAAAGCAACTAGGAAGGACCATTTCCCTTTACCATTTGTTGACCAGATGTTGGAGCGTCTAGCCAGACACTCTTACTTCTATTATTTAGATGGATACTCTGGATTCTTCTAAATACCTATTCACCCAGAAGATCAAGAAAAAACTACCTTTACATGCCCTTATGGAACTTTTGCCTACAGACGAATGCCTTTCGGCCTCTGTAACGCTCCAGCTCCTTTCCAACGCTGCATGATGTCAATATTCGCAGATTACCTAGATGGTATCATGGAAGTGTTTATGGATGATTTCTCGGTTTGCAGATTCGATTTCCACAATTGTCTTGCTAACCTTGAGAAAATCCTGGAGAGATGCGTGGAGGTGAACCTCGTGCTAAATTGGGAAAAATGTCATTTCATGGTGACCGAAGGAATAGTTTTAGGACATATAGTTTCCGAAAAAGGTATAGAGGTAGATAAAGCTAAAATAGAAGTTATAGAAAACCTAAAACCACCAAAAACAACCAGAGAAGTCCGAAGTTTTCTTGGACAAGCTGGATTCTACCGGCGTTTTATTAAGGACTTCTCCAAAATAACTAAACCGTTAACCGGACTTTTAATGAAAGATGCTGAATTCATTTTCGACGAAAAATGTAATGACGCATTTAATCTCTTAAAGCAAGCATTAATCTCTGCACCCATTATGAAACCACCCGATTGGTCGGAACCTTTTGAGATAATGTGCGATGCTAGTGATTATGCAGTTGGAGCCGTTCTAGGATAAAGAAAAGATAAAAAATTACATGCCATTTATTATGCCAGTAGAACCCTAGATGCTGCCCAGCTTAATTACGCAACAACCGAAAAAGAATTACTCGCTGTAGTTTTCGCTATAGACAAATTTAGATCTTATCTAGTAGGAGCAAAAATTATTGTTTACACCGATCATGCTGCCATTCGTTACCTATTGAGTAAAAAGGATGCCAAGCCCAGGTTACTCCGATGGATTCTATTACTACAAGAGTTTGATTTAGACATAAGAGATAAAAAAGGCACCGAAAATGTAGTGGCCGATCACCTTTCTAGGCTAGAACATCTAAAACCTGAACTAGTACCCATAAATGATGATTTCGCCTATGATAGACTGATAGCTAAAGTAGAAACCATTGAAGACAATAACCTAGATCCTTATGAGCATTCCCAAAATTCCTTAGCAATAAGTAACGTACCCTGGTATGCAGATTTCGTTAATTACCTAGCTGCTGATATAGTACCCCCTGATCTTGACTACCACCGCAAGAAGAAATTCTTCCACGATGTGAGAAACTTCTATTGGGACGAACCGCTCCTTTTCAAAAGGGGTAAAGATGGCATTTTTCGCCGTTGCGTTCCAGAAGAAGAGGTAAATAATATTATCGAGCATTGTCATTCTGCACCTTATGGTGGACATGCGAGCACCTCTAAGACATACGCCAAGATTCTTCAAGCTGGCCTATTCTGGCCTACCATGTGGCGTGATGTCTATGCTTTCATTGTCAAGTGTGATAGATGCCAACGCACTGGAAACATTTCAAGACATGATGAAATGCCCTTAAGAAACATTCAGGAAGTAGAACTCTTCGACGTATGGGGTATAGATTTCATGGGACCCTTTCCACCATCCTTAGGAAATAGGTATATCTTAGTAGCTGTAGACTATGTGTCTAAGTGGATTGAAGCCATAACTGCACCCACAAACGACACTAGGGTAGTAATCAAATTATTTAAAAACTATATATTCCCTAGATTTGGAACACCATGTTTAGTCATAAGCGATGGAGGATCACACTTTATATCGAGAATATTTGACAAACTTTTAAGAAAATATGGAGTTAGGCATAGAGTAGCAACAACACTACCACCAGCAACACATTGCTCTCGTAGAAAACACTCAGGGTACCATTTTAGGTCACCTTCGAGACGTGAGGACCGCTCAGGATGCCCTGTAGGCGAGGATGGATCAGAGAGACCGTCGTCGTACCCGATCCCTTCGTCCACCTCAGGATGGCGAGGGCACTAGTGGTCAGCAATAGGTTGCCAGGTAACTCTTCCCTTATCTTATTTCGAAACATTGGGGACAATTTTCGATTTAAGTGTGGGAGGAGCATTTATCGTTTTCCTTTTATTTTCAGTTTATTTGTTGTTTTTAGACTGTTTATTTTACCTTTTAGTTGTTTAATTTCCCTTTCAGTTGTTTATTTTGCTTTTTAGTATAATGCATGAGTCTGACGAGTCACCAAATATAGTAGATCCTTAGTACAATCCTACCTCCCCATACCTTTATCCCCACCAATTTTTTTTGCAAAAAGATAATAGTGTTATTTCAAAAGTTTTCAGGTTTTAAGGACATGTTTTGAGTAAGGATGCGGTGACTTGGGAGAACTTTGCGAAACATCAGTATCTGTTTTTAGCACCATAAGCTTCATAAATATAGGAATCATTCCCGAAACCCCATATACCATGGCCTTAATCATCATTTCCGTATAAGTCCTCAGTAGTTTATCCTAGCAGTCAGCTCCGGCCTACGCATCCTCTACGTAGGGGACCGATGCAAATAAGTGAATGATCCAAAAAAAAAAATAAAAAAAAATAAAGCAAAAAGGCAACTCCGGTATAGGTGACCCTCACAAAGTCATTTAAACCAAAGAATTGTAAAAAAATTGCTACAAAAAGAAAAAGAAAAGCAGTACCCACTGCTAGTTGGTTCAGAGGTATCTGACACTGAACTCGGTAGGGCGGATTACGATCCGATCCCCCACAACTACAGTTGGATCCAATAAAAGGATTTACACATATTTATGTGCCAGAAATCCCAAGCTCTGATCATAATCACTAACAGGCCACTCTACTATGAAGCATGTACGGATAACGGGCTTAATGTGATTGCGCCTGAATGAAAAGGATATAAAAAGAGATGAAGAGGCAGGCCTAGGTATTGTGGGATAATATGGGTTGGTTAATATAGGAATGAAGTTTATGTCCGTATTTGCGGATTAGTGTCATCATGATACCCTTAGTTCACTCAGTTAGTACCTATCACTACATCCCGACTTGAACTTAGAATTTTCACCTGAAGCACTCGTTTACACCAGTTTTTCTTTTATGAGCTTTATAATGTTTTGCTTGAGGACAAGCAAAGGTTTAAGTGTGGGAGAGTTTGATCACACTAAAATTTATGTATTTTTGACTCCGATTTCACATGCATTCTAGTTATTTTATTATCGTTTTGTTGTGTTATTACTGTGTTTTCCTTTGTTTTCAGGTTTTTACCTTAATAGGAGCCCCGATCGAGAAAAGGAGCGAAAAAGAGCCAAAAACCCTAAAAATCAGCATTTTGCTCTTATGGCCTACCCAATGGCGGGCGCCACAGTCCAAGCCATGACGTGTCCAATTCAAACTTCCATCAACTCCCACGTTTTCCCACCACTTCCACTAAGGCGCCCCACTTTGTGCTTGTGGCGGGCGCCATGGCCTTGTGGCGGGCGCCACAAGAGGAAAACGATTTCCTCTATTTTCAAGTTGAAGGGCATCCAAGTCAATTCCACCTTTTTATTTGCTTATAAATAGAAACGCGAATTCAGTTTTACAATCACCCAAACTTAGAGCAGACGAAGATCCGAACGTTGGAACAAGGCGAAATCAGAAGCAACTTTGTTTCACTTAGGCATATATTCAGTTTTATAAAGTGGTAATCGCTTCGCATTGGAGTGTTACCACAATTGTGTAATTGAGTCCGTGATAGAGTCTGTACTCGAGTTTGGAGCACTTTGGAAGGAAGTTAATCCTGCCGCCATTTTCTTTTCCGCATTGCAATTTACTCAGCCCTCCGATTGGAGCAGGTTTTTATTACTCGCCTTTACTTTATTTATTTTCCGCACTCGCTTTTACTTTATTTATTTCCCGTACTCGCCTTTACTTTATTTATTTTCCGCACTCGCTTTTACTTTATTTATTTCCCGCACTCGCCTTTACTTTATTATTTCCCGCACTCGCTTTTACTTTATTTATTTCCCGCACTCGCTTTACTTTATTTATTTCTCGCACTCGCTTTAAATTATTTACTTTATGCACTCACACTACTTTTATTTATTTCTCGCACTCGCACTACTTTTATTTACTTTAATGCACTTTTACTTTACCATGTCTAACTAAATCTAAAAGGTTAGAATATAAGGATCGTAATTAAACCGATAATCTGTACAATTGTTCGTAGAAACGCTTAAGGGCTATTTTAACTTTCAAATTAAGTTTTCCCGCACTTCAATTCCGTTGGGTAAGATCGAAAGCCGTCCAACGTCTTTTTAAACTTAATTGTTTTTAACTATTTCAAAAACAGCGAAAGCGCTTTGTTTAGTTCATTAGGAGTTTTTAACATCAAGAAGAAAAGAGATTTTAAAACTATTTTCGGACGCGTTTATAAGTTTAGAGTCTGGTTCGTAAGAACCTCTTTTGGTTAAGAAATCCAGGTTATAATACTTTTCAACTTAGTTAAGATACTATATTTCTTAAAAATAGGTTTACTACTCTAACGCAATGCGCGCCTTTTTATAAGTGACAATAAGAGGGTTTGATTAGGGAGTACAACTCGGTTCTGAATACGCGAAAGCGACAGTTCCTGTTAAATTAGTTCTTTTCAAAGTAGGAAACATTGTCCATAAGTAGTTCTACTAGCAAGTACTTGGATTAGCAATTGATTACGTGAATTACATTCGACCCTGTCTTTATAAATTATATTCTATTTTCAATACTTTACTTTTCATTGCACACTACAAAAACACCTATTCTGACTGCCTTTGATAAACACCATAACAACAGATAACGATTGATTGACACTTGGTCTCTGTGGTTCGATAATCTTTTATATTACTCTGACGCGTTCGTACACTTGCGAACACCAAGTTTTCCAACGCATCATACATAACATGGCATACATGATAGATCCTGTTGCAGATGCATATGGAATCTTATTCATGCGATCCCTTTCTTCCTTAGTTGAAGGGGATTGTGTTTTTGATAGACACAGACCATGTTGCATAGGTATGAATTCTTTATTGGAATCATGCATATTAAAGTTTCTTAGCACTTTATCTATGTATGTACTCTGACTTAGGCCAAGCAGTTTTTATGATCTATCTCTATAGATCCTGATTCCTAATATATAGGTTGCTTCACCCAGGTCCTTCATAGAAAAGCATTTCCCCAACCAAGACTTTACTTGTCGTAGGGTAGGGACATCGTTTCCAATGAGTAATATGTCATCTACATATAATACCAGGAAGATGATCATGCTACCACTAACCTTCTTGTAGACACAAGGCTCATCTTCATTCTTGATGAATCCATATTGTTTTACTGTTTCATCAAAAAGAAGATTCCAGCTTTTGGAAGCTTGCTTCAATCCATAGATTGATCTTTGTAACTTACATATCTTTTGGGCTTCTTCCGGTATGTCAAATTCTTCAGGCTGTGTCATGTACACATCCTCAAGAAGATTCCCATTAAGGAAAGCAGTTTTGACATCCATCTGCCATATTTCATAATCATGATATGCAGCGATAACAAGTAAAATCCGAACAAATTTAAGCATTGCAACTGGTGAAAAGGTTTCATCATAGTCAACCCTATGAATTTGTTTATATCCTTTTGCAACCAGTCTTGCCTTATAGGTATGTACCTTACCATCCATGTCAGTCTTCTTTTTGAAGACCCACTTGCATCCTATAGGGTTAACTCCTACAGGAGGCTCTACCAAGGTCCAAACCTGGTTTGTGTACATGGAATCCATTTCAAATTTCATGGCTTCTAGACACTTCTCAGAATCGGGACTAGTTATGGCCTCTTGGTAGGTCAGATACTCATCTTGATCCATGAGTAATACATGATCGCTCGACTGGGTGAGTCGAGAATGGGATACAAACTGCAAGTGCACAGTTCTATCGCGTAGTTTTAAAAGATATCGATCCCACAGGGACTTATGAATCGATATACCGTTATCTAAAGTTACTACGTAAATCTAAGGTGAAGATGTTTGATTGTTTGGGGAAAAACTAAGAGCTAAACTAATGTCTAGATTAAATATTAATAAAACGGATATCGGTATGTAATTCGTCAAAACTAGGGAATCAAGTCTTTGTCGGTTTCTTGGTTTTAAAATGAATCGTTTCGGTTAACTTTATTGGTTAAAGGTTCTATCTCAAACTCTCGCTCTGTTGAATAAACCATGATTTTATATTAATGTTGCTGTCACTTATAATTAAGTCAAAAACCATATTTTGAAAACAATAAAGTTGCAGAAACTCTTTTTAAGAAAATACTGACCGTTTTAAACACCCTTATCTCAAACTCTCGCTCTGTTGACTTAGGTTATATAATTAAATCCAAATGCTTAACTCTCGTCCTCACATTCAATCTTTAAAAATACTTTTTGGAAAAGGTCAGAATTTAATTAACTCTAAAACTTGCTCTCGCCCTGATCTAGAATTAATGCCTAACTTACACTGTCCAGTTAAAATCTCAAACTCTCGCTCTATTGATTTTAACTTCTCTATGTCTTTTACTTTTGTAAAAAATCTTGTTATTAAACCTGTAAGTTGAGACCATAAAAAGATTGATTTTGATTTTAAGTTTAGATAAACCGACTCAGTCTCGATCCCTTATTCTGCTTACTTTACATACCGATACCTAGGCAAATTAGCCAGACATGCTAAATAAACAAGAATTTATATCATGCATGAACAGACTCATTCCAGGCAGGCAATATGAATAAACAATAGAATAAAACATACAAAATTAAATAGCAATTAAAGAACCTGAATGCGTAATACAATGGTCTTGAACACTCCACCACAAGCCGGTAGGATTTGTTCTTGGATTCTTCAATTAAACCGTAAAATAAATCAAGGAAATAAAACTCGAATATAACGTAAGGTTAAATCCGGTATAAAGCTGCACAGTAGTTTCCGGTGTAGAAACTATTATGCGAAAAATATCTAAAAGCTAAAAACGGGAAATATAAATTGCAAGGGAAAAGGGAAAGTAAAGCTTGCAAAAGAAATAAATAAAATGAACAATGCTGGAAAGGAAGAAAATTAAGCAAAGGCGTGAAAGGAAAATTTGGCAGAGCTTTCGCAAAACTGAGCGTGCAAAAACTTGTGTCGACGGCAAAGAGAGGAGATGGCTATTTATAATAGCCTTGGTAACTGCCTTGCGTTTCCTACGAGTCTTCAGCATGGCTAAATACACGGCTTGAGAATAGGACACGAAATCCTCAACGTTACTTCCATTCTTCTGAGAGCGCAACTTGCGCCAAAAAGCTAGTGGACTGGTGTGACGCTCGTCACAACCCTTGTGACGCCCGTCACAAGGCTACTTCGCGTGACGCTCGTCACAACCCTTGTGACGCCCGTCACAGGGGCAACTTGCGCTTCCTTTTGGGCTGGGCTTGGTCTTGGTTATTTGTTTTCTTTTTATTGCTTTTTACACCTCCTTTTCTTCCCTTTTTCACTTTTGCTTCAAAATGGGTACCTGATGTAAATAGAAAAGAAATACTGCATAATATCTGATAAAATGGGATAAATTAAAGTAAATGATAATATAATCTAATTAAATTAAGTCTTAAAATGTGATATAATTTCATGTTATCAAACTCCCCCATACTTAAATCTTTGCTTGTCCTCAAGCAAAATTCAGTATAGATCTTGTTAAAAGTTTTAGCCAGATGAAGTTTCAAAGCACACCTCAATTCGTACTAGGTTGCGAATGGATTTTTGTTTAGGAGGGTTTTGAGTTTAATCTTGACATCAACAACTACCGTTACAACTTAGATAACCCTACTTTTATGCCAATCAGTTACTAGTACCCTATGATAGCTATCCTGGTTCCTTTAGTCTTATTTTACCCGTTTTCATTCTAGCGAAATCACATTAAGCCCTTTATCTTTTCGCGCACATAGTGGAGTAACCGGTTAGTGATTATGATCCGCTTTTAGCTAGAAGTTCTGGTACATAAGTCGGATAACTTCATTATTCAGTCCATTGCAAATTGCGGGGGATCGGACCGTAGTCCGCCCTACCGAGTTCAGTACCAGATTCCTACTGAACCAACTCATAATGGATCTTTCGTATTGTGCTTTTGCATGATCTGCAACCTTTAGATTAAATGATCTGGTAGGGATCACCTAATTTAATTAGTGCATTTCTTGATATCTTTATATATTTTAGGTTACTTTGGGGATCATTCACTTATATTCATCGGCTCTCCACGTAGTTTGCTATTAAGACGGTGCTGACTTCTGTATAAACTACTTGGGGTTGCCATAGAACTAAAAGTTCGAGGAATTGGTATAATAGGTACTTATCCTGATCTAACATATTGAGGTTCTCAGAGCGTTGTTACGGTAATGGTTTTGTTTTGATCTCACTCAAGTTTTATAAAGTAAGCAACCTTTATACTTATTGGGTGTGTTAAAATTTTTGTTATGGCTCAGGAAATTGAGGGGAATAGATAATAGAAAATTTTCACACTTAGGAACTTAACTTAAAATAAATATATATTATAATAATAATTTTGTTTTTGTTTTTTTTTTTTTTTTTTTTTTTTTTTTTTTTTTTTAATAAGAAGGGGAAATAACAATGAAAGGGAAAATAACATACTTGAAAAAAAACTGAGAATGGAAAGAATATTGTTTCCCCCCCATACTTAAACTAAACATTGTCCTCAATGTTTTAAGGAAGTGAAATACAAGATGGAAAGGAAAAAAAAAGAAAATAACAACTAAGGCTGCCTTCCGCCTCTGGTTCTTGGACCTGGTGATCTTTGACGTATGTCTAAGTTGTCGAACCTGTTGAACAATTCAGTAAACCGCTGGTCGGTTATGGCATTCCGAGCGTCCTGTTGCTGTTGCATTTGACGCATCATCTGCATCATCTCTGTATTCTGTGCCTGCATACCATCGATAGCATCCATAATGTCATCGTTGGTCGCAGGCCTTCGTCGTCGACGACGTTGGGAGGATGGGCCGGCTGCATTACTGGAAGGGTTTAGCGGGACTGATTGTTGTGTTGGCGGATGATCACCTTGTTCCATTTCTTCAAACTCATCTGTTTGCTGGTTTGTTTGTGAAGGCTCGGTGGTTTCAGGAGCGCTAAGATCGTAGAGGTGGCGGTCGGGGTTTGTGACATCAGTTAGGGTGGTATTGGGTAGCACAACACTCGGGACTGCTTGGTTGTTCACCATAAGATAATAGCTTCCGCCTACTCTGTTTTTAATCAGGCGGCTGGAGCGGCAATAGCTGATATCCATAGACAGGGGAGGTAGGGATTCTAAAGTTTGGAGTTTATCCCCTAGGTTCAGGCCAAGTGCTATGGAGGTTATTAATCCACCAATTATAAAGGGTTGCCGGCCTCTAGCACATAAGGTGCGGATATGATGAAAGAGAAAAGAGGCGGCGTTTACCTTAGTATCCGGTTCGAAAACGCACTGGAGGAAAAATAACTCCTTCAAGTTAACCTTACTGTTGTTTGGTCTTCCAAAAAGTGTGTTTTGCAGGATACGGAGAAAATAACGGATGGTGGGGTTATGGATGTGGGAGAGAAGGAGTTCTTCCCAGTTGTAGGTATTTATACCGGAAATTTTCTTAAAAAGATCGAAAACTAGAACTGTGTTCCAGTTTGAGGTTGGAGGGATTCTGGCATGCAACAGACCTTCTGTGGGAAATTGTAGCATGGCACTCAATTGGCGTTGGGTTAGAGAGTACTCGGTGTTAAACATACGGAAGGTTGCCGTACCGGTTAGAAATTCACCTTCACCGGCGGGAGTGGTGTAGTCGTAAGAACTTAGGAATTCTAAGGTTAGGGAAGGGTAGGTGGGTTGGTTATGGGTGCAAAGGAAGGTTAAATCGGCTTTACGGAGCATCCACTCGATACCTTGGAGTAAGCCCAATTGTTGTAAACAAGTTAAATCGGGGTACCTGGTGGGAGCGACGCCTCGCTGTTGGAAACGCTCGAATTGCTCTTGCTGATAGTTGTCATCTCCGGATCGGAAGATGATATTTCCGAAATTTTGATTTCCCGCCATTGTGATGAATTTTTGAAGGGATGATTTGGAAAGGAAAAGAAGTGTGTTTGATATGAGAGAATTGTTTTGTGGTGAATGAAGGAGGTTTTGGTAGGTATTTATAGGAGAAGGGTTGGAAGGTAGAAAGAAAAAGTGGTTGAAAAGTAATTAAGTGTGGTAAATGAAAATGAATGGGGAATGTAAAAAAAATAAAGTGTAACGTTCGTCTCCAACGGCTCCTTAACGTTCACTTGTCTGAAGGGCGTTACGCTCGTCACAGGGGTGTGACGTTCGTAACAGGCGTTTTGCGTGCCGTTCGTCATGGAGTGTGTGACGCTCGTCACACCTCCTTTTTGGCAAGGCTTCAGTGGCGCTTCACAGAATTACTTTGGCGTATTTTAATGTTTTATTTTGCTTATGATCAGTTTAGTCTGCAGTTTTAATGCAATGTGCACGCTTACTTGCTTTGTATAATGATAATAGTAGGTAACAACAGTAGAACATAATAGCCATTGCATAATAAATTAATTAAACAGCTTCAATAAAATTGATCATAAAGTATTACAGGGAAGGAAAATAATGAAATGAAACAGAAATAAACATGAATTCAAACAACATTAATGAAAAAAAAATCTAGCCTAAAACTAAATAACTTAGAAAGAAATATAACTAAATTCCATCTATCTTCGGATCTCTGGCCGGAGGAGCAAAAGAGTTAACATGATGCCGTAACATACGTAACTGACTTGCCGTTCCGCTCATGCATTCTAGGATTTCAAGTCTCAAGTTATGGAAATCTTCCCTGAGGGCGTCTTGCTCTGACATCAAGGCTTCAATGACTGTTTTAATATCTGTTCCTGGCATATGATGTCGGAGATCAGGCATGACTGATTCTTCGGTCAGGACAGGCTGAGGAGGAGGATCAATATCATAGTAGCCGGAAGGTGTCTGAGGGTCAGACTCAGCAAGAGAGATATGGTCAACATAGTGCTCATAGTCGTCACAAATCTCATAATCTGGATGGATTCAGTGGATCCAGCCGGAGTTGGGGTTTCATTCAGGTTATAGAGCCAGTTCCTTTGATTATGAACACTAGTTCTAGGATCGGGCATGGTGAATAGGCAGAGAACCTGGTTATCAATAATAAGCTCGAACTCATCAGACCCTATGTTTGCTATAAACATAGTGTTGAAGAGGAAGGGTATACTCATAGTAGTAATGCCACAAAAAGGGTTAAGGTCAAGCATAGGCTGACGTAGTCCAATAGCATTACCTATCATAGTGATCAAACCGCCTATTCTAATGGGTGCTCGCTCATCCTGGATAAGGTGGTCCAAATTAGCTAACATAAAAGTAGCACCGTTTACTGGACGGTTCTGGGAAGCACAAAATATGATGAAGAGTTCATCACGTGAAACTGAAGTACTATTTGGCTTCTTCCCAAATAAAGTGTGGGTCAGGATCTTATGGAAATAGCGAAAAGCCGGGTTATGTATGTTTCCAGAGAGAAACTCATGTTCTTCGGGCTCATCATTTCCAGTCAGCTTACCCCAAAAGTGTTCAAGCTCTCTATATTCAAAAAGTTCTTCCTGGCTTACAGTGAATGTATCAAAGGAGGTAGGAAAACCCAAAAGGTTGGTGAAGTCTCTAATATTAAATTGGTACTCCATATTGAACATTCTGAACTGGATAAAACCTCTGCTAATTCCTTTTCCATGGCTAGGTAGATAGATTAATGAACTAAGGAATTCTAGTGTGAGTCTCCGGTAGGTGGTGAAATGTCTCAGGATAGGGGAGGTCTCCCATCCTATCTGATTCAGCAAAAACAGGACACTCTGTCTCAGTCCAAGGGCAGTCATAGCCCAATCATCAGCATATAAACTAGGTAGCATCTCTCTAGCGGCTAGTTCTTCAAACTTTCGTTTCTGAACCATTCCTCTGAACTTGATACCCATACGATCAAAATGTCCCATCTGGTTAGTGTTAACTAGAGAAAAGAAACATGAGTTTAAGTCAGGATTTGGCCAAATGCCGAAAGAAGAAAAGAATTATTATTATTATATATAGATATATATTTTTTCTTTTTGAATAAATCAATAATGAATACTAAATAGAAATTAAAAGAATAACTAAGAGAAAAATAGAGAAATGATAATAATAATAGAATAATAAAATAACAGATTAATTTGTGGGTTGTCTCCCACTAAGCGCTTTGTTTAAATGTCGCAAGCTCGACAAAGAAACTGTTAAATATAGTCTATGAGTCCTGGGGGCGTTTCGTCTAAGTGTAGAATTTGCGAATCCTCGTTGGTTTCCGCATAGTGATAATGTTTCAGACGTTGCCCGTTTACGGTGAACGGTTCTGTAGATTGTCCTTTTATTTCTACCGCTCCACTGGGAAAGATTTTAGTGATATGAAAAGGTCCTGACCATCTGGATCGTAGTTTTCCCGGGAATAACTTTAGTCTAGAGTTAAATAAAAGTACTGCGTCGCCTTGCTTGAAGACTTTCCTTGATATACGCTTGTCATGCCATTGTTTTGTTCTTTCTTTATAGATTTTGGCATTTTCATAGGCGTCTCTTCTGAGTTCCTCTAATTCGTTTATGTCAAGGATTCTCTTTTCACCGGCGGCCTTATAATTCAAATTTAAATTTCTAATAGCCCAATAGGCTTTATGTTCTAATTCTACCGGGAGGTGACAGGATTTTCCATAAATGAGCTTAAATGGGGTCGTCCCTATGGGAGTTTTATAAGCAGTTCGGTATGCCCATAAAGCTTCTGGTAATTTCAATGACCAATCTTTCCTTGAAGTGGCGACCGTTTTTTCTAGTATTTGCTTGATTTCTCTGTTAGATACTTCCACTTGTCCACTGGTTTGAGGGTGGTAAGGTGTTGCTATCCTATGTCTCACTCCATATTTAAGTAGTAGTTTTTCGAGTACCTTGGATATAAAGTGTGATCCACCATCACTGACTACTATTCTTGGGATGCCAAATCTCGGAAATATTATATTTTTAAAGAGTCTAGTTACTACTCGGGTGTCATTTGTTGGAGAAGCTATAGCTTCGATCCATTTTGATACGTAGTCAACTGCCACGAGTATGTATTTGTTACCGAAAGAGGATGGAAAGGGTCCCATGAAGTCTATCCCCCACACGTCAAAAATCTCTACTTCCAAAATACCTTTTTGTGGCATCTCGTCACGTCTAGATATGTTTCCCGTGCGTTGACATCTGTCACACTCCTTAATAGCCGCATGTACGTCCTTCCATATAGTTGGCCAATAAAAGCCAGCTTGTAGGATTTTAGAGCAGGTCTTGGATGTACTTGTGTGTCCACCATAAGGCGCAGAGTGACAGTGTTGGATTATATTTTCTACCTCTTCTTCGGGTATACATCGACGGAAAATACCATCGGGGCCTCTTTTGAAAAGTAAGGGATCATCCCAGTAATAGTGTTTTATGTCGTGGAAGAATCGTTTCTTCTGCTGGTAAGATAAAGTAGGTGGAACTATTCCGGCAGCTAAATAATTGACTAGATCAGCGTACCATGGTATGACAGATATAGCTAAGGTGGTTTCTACTTGCATGTCGGAGTTGTTCTTTCCAAAGTAGCTATGAGTTTATCATACGAGAAATCATCATTAATGGATGTTCTTTCTGGTTCAAGGTTCTCAAGTCTAGAGAGGTGGTCTGCTACTACGTTTTCAGTTCCTTTCTTGTCCTTGATTTCTAAGTCGAATTCTTGTAGTAACAAGATCCATCTTAGGAGTCTAGGTTTAGCATCCTTTTTTGTTAAAAGGTACCTGATAGCAGCGTGATCAGTGTAAACTATTATTTTGGCTCCTACCAAGTAAGAACGAAATTTATCTAGCGCAAATACCACTGCTAGGAGTTCTTTCTCGGTTGTGGCATAATTCATCTGTGCTTCATCCAGGGTTCTGCTAGCGTAATATATAACGTGAAGCTTTTTATCCTTTCTTTGTCCTAAAACAGCACCTACAGCATAATCACTGGCATCGCACATTATTTCGAATGGTTCATTCCAGTCTGGTGTCTGCATAATGGGTGCGGAGATCAATGCTTGTTTAAGAGTTTGAAATGCTTTTAAACAGTTATCGTCGAATATGAATTCAGCATCTTTCATCAACAGTCCGGTTAAGGGTTTGGTTATCTTAGAGAAGTCTTTGATGAATCGTCGGTAAAAACCGGCGTGTCCTAGAAAGCTTCGTACTTCTCTCACGGTTCTTGGGGGTTGAAGATTTTCGATTACCTCTATTTTGGCTTTGTCTACTTCAATTCCTCTGTTCGAGATGATGTGTCCTAAAACAATTCCTTCTTGTACCATAAAGTGGCACTTTTCCCAATTAAGTACTAAGTTTACTTTTACACATCGCTCCAGAACTCTTTCCAGGTTTTCAAGGCATTCTTCGAAACTTTGTCCGTATACAGAAAAGTCATCCATAAATACTTCCATGATGTTTTCGAGAAAGTCGGCGAATATTGCCATCATGCATCTTTGAAAAGTTGCAGGGGCATTACACAGACCAAACGGCATTCGTCTATACGCGAAGGTACCAAAAGGGCATGTGAATGTTGTTTTTTCTTGGTCATCAGGGTGAATTGGTATTTGAAAGAAGCCTGAATAACCGTCTAAATAACAGAAATGTGAATGTTTAGCTAATCGTTCTAACATTTGGTCAATGAATGGTAAAGGGAAATGATCTTTTCGGGTTGCTTTGTTTAGTTTCCTATAATCAATGCACATTCTCCATCCCGATTCGATTCGTTTAGTTATAGTTTCTCCTTTTTCGTTTTCAATAACGGTTATGCCTCCTTTCTTGGGTACAACGTGTACAGGACTAACCCATTTGCTGTCAGATATAGGATATATAATACCTGCTTCTAATAACTTGGTTATTTCTTTCTTTACTACCTCACTTAGGATCGGATTTAGTCTTCTCTGGTGTTCCCTAGAGGTTTTACAGTCTTCTTCTAACATGATGCGGTGCATACAAATAGAAGGGCTTATTCCTTTAAGACCGGTGATGTGGTATCCTAGTGCAGTTGGATATTTTCTTAAGATATGTAGGAGTTTTTCTGTTTCGAGTCTTCCTAGATCTGCATTAACTATCACAGGTCGTTCAAGTTCTAAGTCTAGGAATTCATATCTCAGATTTTTGGGAAGTGTTTTCAAATCAGGGGTTGGTTTGTTAAGACACTGCGTAGGATCTGGTGTTATTGCTAGGCATTGTTTAGATTTGTCCTCTAAAAGATAGTCTGATGGTTTGACTTCTCCTGACTCTGCTTCTTTTATGCATTCATCGATGATATCCATGAAGTAACATGTATCTTTTATTGCAGGTGCTTTCAAGAATTGGGAAAGAATGAATTCAATTTTTTCTTCACCTACTTCGAAGGTGAGTCGTCCTCGTTTTACGTCTATGATTGCACCGGCAGTTGCTAAGAATGGTCTTCCTAGTATAATAGGTGTCGTATCATCTTCTCTAATGTCCATAATTGTGAAGTCAGTGGGAATGTAAAACTGACCTATGCGTACGGGAACGTTTTCAAGGATTCCTACAGGATATTTGATGGAACGATCTGCTAATTGCACAGACATTTTGGTCGGTCTTAATTCTCCCATCTCTAGTTTCTTACATATGGATAAGGGCATAACGCTAATTCCGGCTCCTAAATCGCATAAGGCTTTGTCGATGACAAATTTTCCTATGTGACAGGGTATAGAGAAGCTACCCGGATCCTTGAGTTTAGGGGGCATGTTTTGGATTATAGCGCTACATTCGGCAGGGAGTGTAACGGTTTCGCTATCCTCAAGTTTCCTCTTATTAGAAAGAATTTCTTTTAAGAATTTAGCATATGAGGGCATCTGCGTAATAGCTTCGGTAAACGGAATTGTAACGTTTAATTGTTTAAGGAGATCAACAAATTTTCTAAATTGGCCTACATCTTTGGTTTTAACAAGCCTTTGAGGGTAAGGTATAGGTGGTTTGTAAGGTGGTGGAGGTACATAAGGTTCCTTCTTTTTTAGGGTTTCCTTATTACTCTCTTCCTTTTCCTTAGGTTCACTTTCCTCAATGGATTTCTCAGGGTTTTGGTTTTCTATCCTTGGGTCAGACGGTCCTTCCACTTCCGTTCCACTTCTCAATATAATTGCATGAGCTTGGCTTCTCGGATTGGGTTGGGGCTGTCCAGGGAATGTACCAGTTGGTGCAGCAGTAGGTGCTTGTTGTTGAGCTACTTGAGATATTTGCGTTTCCAGCATTTTGTTATGGGTAGCCAGGGCATCTACTTTGCTTGCTAGTTGTTTAAGTTGTTCGCCAGTGTGTATGTTCTGGTTTAAGAAATCTTTATTGGTTTGTTGTTGGGAAGCTATAAAGTTTTCCATCATGATTTCCAAGTTGGATTTTCTAGGGGTATTATTGTTAGGATTCGGTTTCTGATATCCTGGAGGTATAGATGGGGCTTGATTTGGAGACTGTCCAGGTGCGTATAAAGCATTATTACTCTTATATGAGAAGTTTGGATGGTTCTTCCAATTTAGGTTATAGGTATTCGAATAGGGGCTTCCTTGAGCATAGTTTACTTGCTCTGTTTGGATTCCAGTCAAGAGTTGACATTCCGCAGGAGTGTGGCCTTGGATTCCACAGACCTCGCAATTCTGAGTTATAGCAACCACGGCTGCTGGAGGCGATACGTTTAAACTTTCAATCTTCTGGACCAAAGCATCCACTTTTGCATTGACGTGATCAAGGTTACTTATCTCGTACATGCCAGTTTTCGGTTGAGGTTTTTCCACTGTTGTTCGTTCGGTTCCCCACTGATAGTGGTTTTGGGCCATGCTCTCGATAAGCTGGTAAGCATCAGCATAAGGTTTGTTCATTAGTGCACCACCTGCAGCGGCGTCTATTGTTAACCTTGTATTGTATAAGAGACCATTATAAAATGTGTGAATTACTAACCAGTCTTCCAAACCATGGTGTGGGCAAAGTCTCATCATGTCTTTGTATCTTTCCCATGCTTCGAAAAGAGACTCGTTGTCTTTCTGTTTAAATCCGTTTATCTGGGCTCTTAACATAGCTGTTTTGCTTGGCGGAAAATATCGGGCAAGAAAAACTTTCTTCAACTCGTTCCATGTGGTGACTGAGTTGGAAGGAAGAGATTGAAGCCATCTTCTAGCGCTATCTCTTAATGAGAAAGGAAAAAGACGAAGTCGAATTGCCTCTGAAGTGACACCATTAGCTTTAACAGTATCAGCGTATTGGACAAATACGGATAAATGAAGGTTTGGATCTTCGGTAAGATTTCCAGAGAATTGGTTCTGTTGCACAGCCTGCAACAATGAAGGTTTAAGTTCAAAGTTGTTTGCTTCGATTGCGGGCGGAGCAATACTTGAATGCGGTTCATCTTGCGATGGAGCGGCGTAATCTCTAAGAGCACGAGCTGGTTCTGCCATCTCGGTTAAAGAAGGAAAATCTTTGAGATCAGGAAGGTCTATAGGAGGGAGATTGTTTTCAGCACGATATTCCCGAATTCGTCGTAAGACTCGGAGATATAGTTCGATGTCGTTGATTCGTAAATAGAGCGGTTCGCCTTGAGAGCGAGTGCGTGGCATACAAATCAACGAAAGAAAGAAAATAGAAGAAAAAGAAACCTTAGTCTCTACAGCGTAACGGAAGAGTTACGATATCGATTGAATAAAAGTCCCCGGCAACGGCGCCAAAAACTTGATCGCTCGACTGGGTGAGTCGAGAATGGGATACAAACTGCAAGTGCACAGTTCTATCGCGTAGTTTTAAAAGATATCGATCCCACAGGGACTTATGAATCGATATACCGTTATCTAAAGTTACTACGTAAATCTAAGGTGAAGATGTTTGATTGTTTGGGGAAAAACTAAGAGCTAAACTAATGTCTAGATTAAATATTAATAAAACGGATATCGGTATGTAATTCGTCAAAACTAGGGAATCAAGTCTTTGTCGGTTTCTTGGTTTTAAAATGAATCGTTTCGGTTAACTTTATTGGTTAAAGGTTCTATCTCAAACTCTCGCTCTGTTGAATAAACCATGATTTTATATTAATGTTGCTGTCACTTATAATTAAGTCAAAAACCATATTTTGAAAACAATAAAGTTGCAGAAACTCTTTTTAAGAAAATACTGACCGTTTTAAACACCCTTATCTCAAACTCTCGCTCTGTTGACTTAGGTTATATAATTAAATCCAAATGCTTAACTCTCGTCCTCACATTCAATCTTTAAAAATACTTTTTGGAAAAGGTCAGAATTTAATTAACTCTAAAACTTGCTCTCGCCCTGATCTAGAATTAATGCCTAACTTACACTGTCCAGTTAAAATCTCAAACTCTCGCTCTATTGATTTTAACTTCTCTATGTCTTTTACTTTTGTAAAAAATCTTGTTATTAAACCTGTAAGTTGAGACCATAAAAAGATTGATTTTGATTTTAAGTTTAGATAAACCGACTCAGTCTCGATCCCTTATTCTGCTTACTTTACATACCGATACCTAGGCAAATTAGCCAGACATGCTAAATAAACAAGAATTTATATCATGCATGAACAGACTCATTCCAGGCAGGCAATATGAATAAACAATAGAATAAAACATACAAAATTAAATAGCAATTAAAGAACCTGAATGCGTAATACAATGGTCTTGAACACTCCACCACAAGCCGGTAGGATTTGTTCTTGGATTCTTCAATTAAACCGTAAAATAAATCAAGGAAATAAAACTCGAATATAACGTAAGGTTAAATCCGGTATAAAGCTGCACAGTAGTTTCCGGTGTAGAAACTATTATGCGAAAAATATCTAAAAGCTAAAAACGGGAAAGATAAATTGCAAGGGAAAAGGGAAAGTAAAGCTTGCAAAAGAAATAAATAAAATGAACAATGCTGGAAAGGAAGAAAATTAAGCAAAGGCGTGAAAGGAAAATTCGGCAGAGCTTTCGCAAAACTGAGCGTGCAAAAACTTGTGTCGACGGCAAAGAGAGGAGATGGCTATTTATAATAGCCTTGGTAACTGCCTTGCGTTTCCTACGAGTCTTCAGCATGGCTAAATACACGGCTTGAGAATAGGACACGAAATCCTCAACGTTACTTCCATTCTTCTGAGAGCGTAACTTGCGCCAAAAAGCTAGTGGACTGGTGTGACGCTCGTCACAACCCTTGTGACGCCCGTCACAAGGCTACTTCGCGTGACGCTCGTCACAACCCTTGTGACGCCCGTCACAGGGGCAACTTGCGCTTCCTTTTGGGCTGGGCTTGGTCTTGGTTATTTGTTTTCTTTTTATTGCTTTTTACACCTCCTTTTCTTCCCTTTTTCACTTTTGCTTCAAAATGGGTACCTGATGTAAATAGAAAAGAAATACTGCATAATATCTGATAAAATGGGATAAATTAAAGTAAATGATAATATAATCTAATTAAATTAAGTCTTAAAATGTGATATAATTTCATGTTATCAATACATCACCTTGATCAGTTATGAGATATCCATATCTCTCAGGTAGGTGACGTATCCTGCTTGACCTACGTTGGTCTTGTTCTACTTGAGCAGGTTACTCTTCCACAACTACTTGTGCTTCCTGCTCTAATTCCTTCATAGGTGTATCAATGCTTTCTGATTCTTGAATTTCTTCAAGCTCTACTTTCCTCCCACTGATTCCTTTGGAAATAAAATCCTTTTCTAGGAAAACTCCAGTTCGAGCGACAAACACTTTGCACTTAGAAGGATTGTAGAAGTAATACCCTCTTATTTCTTTAGGATACCCCACAAATAAGAATTTGTCAGATTTGGGCTCAAGCTTAGTTGAAATTTGTCGTTTCACATAAACTTCACAACCCCAAATCTTCGTGTAAGACATATGTGGTTGCTTACCACTCCATATCTCATATGGTGTCTTCTCAACCTTTTTGGATAGAACACGATTAAGTGTGTAAGTTGTTGTCAATAGTGCATGTCCCCAAAAGGAGTTTGGAAGATCGGCGTGACTCATCATGGATCGGACCATGTCTAACAAGGTTCGATTTCTTCTCTCAGATACACCGTTCCATTGGGGTGTTCCAGGAAGAGTAAGTTGGGATAGGATCCCACACTCTTTCAGATGGTCATCAAACTCCAGGTTTAAATACTCACCACCTCGATCTGATCGAAGAGTTTTAATATTCTCACCTAGTTGGTTTTGTACTTCATTCTTGAATTCCTTGAACTTTTCAAAGGACTCTGATTTGTATTTCATTAAATACACATAACCATATCTACTGAAATCATTAGTAAATGTGATGAAGTACTAAAAACCTCCTCTGGCTGGTATGTTCAGTGGTCCACATACATCAATATGTATGAGGGCCAAAAGGTCATTAGCTCTTTCACCTTTTCCTGTGAATGGAGACTTTGTCATCTTTCCAATTAAACAAGATCTACATGTCTCATATGATTCATAATCAAAAGAGTCCAAGAGTCCATCTTTATGGAGTTTAGAAATGCGTTTCTCATTTATGTGGCCTAATCAACAATTCCAAAGGTAAGTTGGATTTAACTCATTAGGTTTCATCCTTTTAGTATTAATGTTATAAATAGGCATTTCAAGATCAAGGACATATAGTCCATTGTTCATTTGTGCAGTAGCATATAATATATCATTCAAATAAATGGAGAAACAATTGTTCTTTATTATAAATGAAAAACCAAACTTGTCTAAACAAGAAACGGAAATAATATTCCTGCTAATTGCAGGTACATAATAAAAGTTCTCTAACTGAATTATTAAACCACTAGGTAAAGTCAATACATAAGTTCCTACAGCTAAAGCAACAACCTTTTCTCCATTGCCATCTCGTAGGTCAACTTTACCTTTTGCCAAATCTCTACTCCTTTTTATCCCCTGCACACTGGTACAAATGTGAGAACCGCATTCAGTATCTAATACCCATGATGCAGAAGTAGATAAATTAATTTCAATAACAAAAATACCTGAAGTTGAAGTCTCTACTCCATTCTTCTTATCTTCCAGGTAATTTGGGAAGTTTCTCTTCCAGTGTTTGGTCTTACCGCAATGGAAGCAGGTGCCTTCCTTTGCTATGCCTCCAATAGGCTTCAAAGCAGCAACAGTGGGTTTGGGTTTGGCAACTTCCTTGCTTTTCCCTTTATCACCCTGTTTGATGGGTCTTTTGTTTTGTCTCTTTCCATTTTCGATCATCAGAATGGACTTCCCTTTTGACTTCAGATTCTACTCAACAGTTCTTAACATGGTTAGCAGTTCAGGAAGAGATTTTCCCATATCATTCATATTGAAATTAAGGACAAATTGACTGAAAAGTTAGCCGAAAAAAGTGGCCGAAAAATTAGCCAAAAAAGTAAATCGAGCACACCAGATTAAACTACATGAAATGTAGATTAATAAAACTGATGTCTGGAACTTGATTTTTAAATAATTTCGCCCTCTGATCTGACGCATATTTGACAATCGATTCAACCGGTTTGGCTGTAGATACGAGAAATTTATTTCAACTGATATTGTAGGCACTATGCATTATGGAATGCACGTTATGATATGCAGAGATGCAACAACCATAATGAATGTATTGAATCAACGATTCAGGGTCAAAATTGGGGTGTGATAGTTGCCCATATTTAAGTATCTTCAACAAGAGAATATGAAGCAGTACACTCTTCATATG
Organism: Lathyrus oleraceus; assembly: GCF_024323335.1. Lineage (NCBI taxonomy): Eukaryota > Viridiplantae > Streptophyta > Magnoliopsida > Fabales > Fabaceae > Lathyrus > Lathyrus oleraceus. The sequence continues at coordinate 86,524,712 of NC_066583.1, read as the reverse complement.
ATCATAGTAGAAGATGATTAAATACTAAGAAGACCCGAATTTTAATCCTGAAATGTAAATGACGTGACATGATATGATATGCATGGATGCTGTAGCGGGGTATTCGTTACCTTTAGATTTATTGACTAAATCAAAAGTAAATCATACAATTCGAGTCACCATCGCACTTCTATTTATCCAAAGGAAAGGTTAGAAAGCGAACAAAAACCAAGTAAGAAGTTTTATCAAATCAAAAACTAATAAAAATGTCAGAGATCTGGGTAAGGGGGTTGGTTATGAAATGGGAAGGTTTTAAGCACCCAAAACATCCTTAGTACTCTAAGGGATCCCTTTTTGCAAATGTGTATTGTAGGTTGGTATTTGTGAAAATATTTGTGCAAACAAGATTGGGGAGATGAGAAAAGAATATACATATTATTTACAATTTTGTTGTTTGAATGGGTGAACCCATTGCCTACGTACTATCACAAAGGTAGGATCAAAACCTCGTAGTTCGAGGTAAAAATCTCAAAGATTGGTGAATTGATTTGATAAAAAGCCTTAAGGTCTTTTGTTATCAAAGGGAGAAAACTCAACCTAAACCAACAATCCACCATGTGAGGAGAGCTTCAACATACTAGTGAGGGATCCACCCTATAATAAGTATGGAAGACTTATAATCCAATCACTAAGGATAAGGTGAGGTTTACATCAACCACTATGATAACTCAAACCTAATGACTAATGTTTATGAAAAGGTTTTAACAAAGGTGGTCATTGGAACCACAAAAAATCACTTGAAGTGAATTGTATTTACAAATTAGAAGTATTCACAAAATGAGGTCAAAGTATGAATTAAGGTTCATTTACAATGAGTATTAATGAAAAGAGTTTGAAAAATCAAAGGCATATGGCCTAGGTTTCTAATTTGAAAACAATATCAATGCTTGCACAAATGAGTTTGGCTCGGGTTAGAGTGGAGAAAAGAAGAGAAGGGCTAGTCCTAAACATGGAAAGATAAGAGAAAAGATAAAACCCTTGGAGTTCCTTTTCTTGAGATCATAAAGATGATTCAAGATGCTCCTTTCCTTTGGATTTAACAAATAACTCAAGCAATCAAACAAATATTCAATCAAGCTCCTAGGATATTCATTTGGCTTGTCTCTCTTAACTTGGCTATTCATGACAATGGTCCTCCTTACTACTTCAAGTTTAGAATCCCTATCACACAAGAACAAACAATCAAAAGGTTCACAACACAAATAAGAGAAATGGACAAAGAGTGAGTTTAGATTAGGGGTCCTTTGAAGTCAACTTTCAAATTTAGCATTCTAAAGGCATGAGGCCTAGTTACTCTTCAACAAATTTAGCATTCTAAAGGCATGAGGCCTAGTTGCTCTTGAACTCCTTTAAGCATAAGTGTGGTCCTAATTCTAAGTCTTTTCTTCCCTGTTTGCATTGGGTTCACATAAACAAAGACAAAGCAAACACAAAGCAACAAATATATTTATATACAATAATGTGCTCAAGTGTGCAAAAGGAAAATGACATAAACATAAAATATGAGCTCAAGTGAGCAAAGGGAAAAGACAATATGAATAAATGAGCAAGAAAGTAAATTGCAAAAGATTAAATGCTTGAATTTAAAGTTAGTGATTAGTGGTTAATGTTAGTGTGTCATAAGACAATTTAGCGCTATGTTAAGCAATCGTAAGTGTACTAATGTAGTAGTCACACCTATCTGAGGCCGGTCAATAAAACTATAGGCAAATAAACACAAGTTAGAGATCATGACTAGTAAGCCAAGCTCCTACAACTTGCCATGCCAAAAGAAAAAAGGGAAAGGCCTTGTATGGATTTTAGGTTTTTTGCTTGACCAAGAAGCAACCTATCTTGGACACAAAGCAATTCACTTGATCTTTGATCAAGTTGAATTTGATTTGGATCAAAGAAGGTTAAGCCTCTCATATGTCAAGACCAACCACAAATCATTAACTCATTGGCCAAAAAAAAAAGAAAAGAAGATGAAGATGAAATGAAATGGATAAAGGTGAATTCAAATTACATAAACAAAGCATAATGATCAAATGTGAATGAAATCATCATCAACCAATGGTAAACAGAAGAGAAATGAATACTAGAAGTCAATAAAGGTCAAACATATTTTTGGTATTTTTGGAATTAAAATAAAACATAAAATAAAATGAACAAAGTATGGTCAAACTTCAAATTCGATTCAAATCAACTTGGATAAGTCCAATTGAATCATCATAAGTCTAACATGGTCAAACAAGATTTGACAAATTTTCTCAACATTTTTTGAAAACAGAGACTATTTTAAAACAATTAAAAACAAAGAAAAATAACACAAATGAATTAAAATCTCAAATAAATCTCAAATCAATTAAGAAATTGATGAGGATATTTTTCATAGACTTATCATCATCCATACGTGTTAAGAAAATATTTTTGGAATTTTTGGATATCAAAAAGTAATTAAAATGAATTAAAAAACTATTAAAAACAAAATAATTCACAAAAAATATTAAATGGAGTCACAAAAATAATTAAAAATCATATTATGAAACTAGATTTTTCAAGAAATTTTTTAGTGTTGGTCTCATATTTTTGTGATTCCAAATAAAATAGTTATGAATTTTTGAAAATAAATGGAATTAAAGGAAAATAAAATAGAAATTAGAAAGTATGAAAAAACAAGGAGCGCTGGATCCACTTCATTAATTGATGTGGCAACATCCAATGGCTCAGAGGCGCGTGCGTACCATGCACATGAGTCAAGCGCGAAGTAAAACGAATTAAAATAAGTCAGCTGAATCATTGGCCAGGATTAGAACGATGGAGCCTCATCCAAGGGTTGGAATCATCCACGTAGGGACGGTGGTGGAAACCACCATCTTTTTCGGTGGACCAACTGATTCCGGCCACCAGTTGCAGGTTTTTGAACCTCAACTAAAATGCACGAGCCTTATACCAAAATGAAGCTGGGGTGATGTACATCACCCCTGTAACCTTGGATTTCTCTCAAGATCTCTGTTGAATGAGAAACCTGAGCTTGAAAATCCAGGTGTGAAAACTGAAATGCTTCAATTCACAAAATCAAATCCACCATTGGCTTGCCTCTCACACGAGGACTTCAGAAAACCAATTGAACACAAGCAATTCACATTATATGATGAGATTCAGATCAAAATAGTTGAGCAATAAACCTTTGAAGAGCAACTTTGATCAGCACGATTCCTTCCAACTTTTGCTTGCAATTTGATCTTGAGATGTGATATGAGTGCAAGGTTAAGGAATAAGTCTTGAAGATCAACTGATTTTGTTGAAATTCAAGCTTGAATTGAGAAAAATAAAATCAGAATTCCTTTGGTATGGTTGGGTTTCCAATTCTGCAGAGCTTCAGGTAGCCTTAAGGTTGAATTTAGAATGAGCATGACATGGTATTTATAGCTGAGCTGCAAGGCAAGTGAGGTAAAACTCGTGTGCATGATCATTGGGTCCTCCATGCATGGGCCTGTACAGGCGCATGTGAGGCCCAAAATCAATTGGAAATGCAAGCTGAGCTGATACCAAGTTGAATTGGATGTGCAATTTGCCTTGTGTTTGCTTGTGCATGAAGATTCCAAGTGAATTTCATATTTGGTCACAAATGTTCCCCTCTTCGAAAGTCACACATAGAAAATCCAAACCTAGGCATGTGACTAATGGTTGGAAAGGTCTTGACATAAGGAACAAAATCTATGTTGGACAAAAATCCATTTGGAGCTTGGAAAATTGTGAAAACTGATCATGAAGTTTGAGGTACAAAACATGTATTTGAAAAATTTGCCAAAAGTGACCAACTTCAAGCCCTTCTGTTTCAATGATGAAAGCCTCAAATGGAAAAACCTCCAACATCAAAGTTGTAGATATTTTCAATATGATCAATTTGGACTTAAATGTTGCATCATTTGGATTTTTGATGAGAAAGTTATAGGCACTTAAAGTTGGACTTTTTCAACATTCAATGGTTTTGGTCCAAAGTGACCTATAATGTTTTGTATTATCACATGAGTTTCTTTTAGGATTATGAAATTTTTTACAACATAAAAATTAAAGTAGACATGTTAAGATTTCCAATTCAATTTGTCTCACCTCAAAATAATAAAAAATGAAGGAGTTAGGTCCTTGGGAAGTTGACCCAAAATTAGGGTTTCAGTCAAAATGACCTATAATGTTTTGAAATGAATGATGACCTTCCAACTTTCAAATGAATTTTTGATGAACATTAAAGTTGTTCATATGGTTATTAAGAACATTTTTCTCTTGGGTTCATCTTCATTTGATAAACACATCAAAAGTTAGGTCTCAGTGAATCTCAAATCAGTCAGATGACTTGACTAGTTAACTTCTCAAGGCCAAACTTCAAATCTTGATGAATGAATGATTGCGGATACTCACATAAGCTCATATATGCATAAAATAATGAATTAAATAACTTACCTTGATTGAATTTGATCATAGGTTGAGGTTGCTTCATGAGCAAGGCACAGTTAATGCACAGTTGAATTAGGGTTTCCTTAGGAAACAAGCCTCAAGCTCCTTTGGTTTATCTTGATCAAATTGGAAAATTGAGATACTTGGGAGACATATATGATGATTAGGAACTTTTGGAACCATTTTCATGCTTGTTTTCACCTTCATCTAGCCACTTCATTGAGCTTAGGAGACTCCTAGAAGCATGGGAACACATGATTGCTTGAGCTTCAAAACAAAACAAGTTAGTGACATATTTTTGTGGTTAGTAAAAAAAATAAGAAAAACAATAATATACAATTCAAGCATGCTTGGTGGTCTCAAAACCAACTCACACAAGTCCCAACCCTAGGGTTAAGGAGCCACACATGCTATGATCCTTGAGGCAATGCAATGAGCAATGATATGATGCCATGAGGGATCTTAAGGTCAAAATTAGGGTCTTACAGATGCCTCTATTTAAGGTCATTCTAGCCGGAGATATGAAGGTTAAAATCTTCGTCTCGACGCGGTAGATTGGGCTTAAATAATAACAAAGAGACGAATTTTGGTCCCTAAGAGATCTCGTGATGCAAATGTATGCATGCAAAAGTTAATACTCTGTGGGGAAGTACGGCCACAAAGAAAAAGAAATCAGGAGAAACTGAAAATCCATAGGAGTAATACGCTCACTAGGGAGACGGAGACTCTGGGGAGAAGTAAGGGTAAAATGCGTGAGCAAGTCACGACTTAAACTTGCTGGGAGACACAAAGGGATTCCATGAAAATAAATCAATGGAAAGACTCAAGCTGACGCAAAGATGCATGTATTGGGGAATATGCCAATACAGCGAAACTATCCACAAAGGATACTTCGGATAAAAAATCTGGACTCGGATGGGGAATATCCAATAAGGGATTCAGCCGAGGAAGAAACAATGAGATATTACCAGTTACTGGGTAATAAACTCAAAGAGACATGTGATCAAAACACCGGTTACTGGGTGAGAGAGCAACATGCTCAGGGAGAAAGAATATCTAAGACCGGTATAAGGGTGAAAGATATCAATCATCCGAAACATCTGAGGAAAACCTAAAAGGCATATTTCAACTCAGGAAAATCTGACTCCACAGGGGACAAAAAGTCATAATAGGGAGCAGAAGGAAGGAACACCAAGGATGTCGGTTACTGGGCATATAATAGGTGACCAACCAAAACGTGAATTGGGGAATATTCCCAAGACACTCATCATTCAAAAAGAGGGCAAAAAGCAAACTCGATTACAGGATGGACATTCGATTCCAAAAGGGATACGAATCTTACTCAACTGGGGAAGAACAAAAGGCTTCGACCAAAGGGATACGAATCTCTTCACATATTTGCAGCAGTCAGACTCCATTGTCAGCCAATAGTAGCCTGCTCTCAACATCTTCTTTGCCATGGCATGTCCATTGGAATGAGTACCAAATGAACCCTCATGGACTTCAGTCATTAACAGGTCTGCTTCGTGTCTATCCACGCATCTGAGTAGAACCATATCAAAATTCCTCTTATAAAGCACATCACCATTGAGGTAGAATCTGCCAGATAATCTCCTCAAAGTCTTCTTATCTTTAACAGATGCCCCAGGCGGGTAAATCTGACTCTGAAGAAAACATTTGATGTCATAATACCATGGCTTATCATCTTTCACTTCTTCAACTGCAAATACATGAGCTGGTCTACCCAAGCGTATCACAGTAATATTGGGGACTTCATTCCAGAATTTCACCATAATCATTGAAGCAAGCGTGGCAAGAGCATCTGCCATCCGATTCTCATCTAGAGGAATATGATGGAAATCAACCTCAGTAAAGAAAGTTAAAATCCTCCTCGCATAATCTCTATATGGGATGAGGCCAGGCTGATTCGTCTCCCATTCACCCTTAATCTGATTAACAAGAAGGGCCGAATCACCATAAACATCAAGATGCTTGATCCTAAGATCAATACACTCTTCCAAACCCATAATACAAGCTTCATACTCCGCCATGTTATTCGTGCATTTAAAAGTTAACCTTGCTGTAAAAGGAAAATGTGTGCCCTGAGGAGTAATAATCACTGCCCCAATACCATTTCCATATTGATTAACAGCGCCATCGAACACCATACCCCATCGGGAACCAGGCTCTGGCCCTTCATCGAGCGTAGGCTCATTGCAATCTTTCATTTTCAAATACAGAATCTCCTCATCAGGGAAGTCGTACTGAACGGAGTGATAATCCTCAATTGGTTGATATGCCAAGTGGTCAGCCAAGATACTACCTTTAATAGCTTTCTGAGCTCGATACTCAATGTCATACTCAAATAACAACATCTGCCAACGAGAAATCCTCCCAGTTAAAGCAGGCTTCTCGAAGATATACTTGATTGGATCCATTTTGGATATCAACCAAGTCGTGTGATTCAACATATACTGGCGTAAGTGCTTAACAGCCCAACCCAAAGCACATCATGTCTTCTCGAGCATCGAGTATCGAGACTCATAATCAGTGAACTTCTTACTCAAGTAGTAAATAGCATATTCTTTCTTCCCTGATTCATCTTGCTGACCAAGGACACAACCCATGGATTCATCAAGCACGGTCAAGTACATAATCAATGGTCTCCCTTCAACGGGCGGAGACATAATCGGAGGCTCAGACAGATACTCTTTGATACTGACAAAGGTCTTCTGGCAATCCTCGGCCCAATCATGACACTAATCGGAGGCTTAGACAGATACTCTTTGATACTGTCAAAGGCCTTCTGGCAATCCTCGGTCCAATCATGACACTGATCTTTCTGGAGGAGCTTGAATATAGGCGCACATGTGGCAGTCATGTGGGATATAAATTTGGAGATATAATTCAAGCGACCAAGAAAACCTCGGACTTGCTTCTCAGTTTTAGGCGCAGGCATCTCTTGTATTGCTTTGACCTTGGCAGGATCAACTTCAATACCTCTTTCACTAACAATAAATCCCAATAATTTGCCGGAACGGACTCCAAATGTACACTTGTTCGAATTCAGGCGAAGTTTGTACTTCCTCAAACGCTGGAAAAGCTTCAACAAGTGCTCTACATGTTCGACTTCCATTTTCGACTTTGCAATCATATCATCAACATATACCTTGATCTCCTTGTGCATCATATCGTGAAACAAGGTAGTCATAGCTCGTTGATACGTGGCTCCGACGTTCTTCAAACTGAAGGGCATCACTCGATAACAGAATGTTCCCTAAGGTGTGATGAATGTTGTCTTCTCCATATCCTCGGGTGCCATCTTAATCTGGTTATAACCGGAAAATCCGTCGATAAATGAGAAGACATTGAATTTAGTTGTATTATCTACCAACATATCAATATGTGGCAGAGGAAAATCATCTTTCGGACTAGCTTTATTCAAGTCTCGATAGTCCACACACATTCGGACTTTTCCATCTTTCTTAGGCACATGAACGATATTGGCCACCCATTGAGGATATGTAGAAGTCACCAGAAACCCCGCATCAATTTGCTTATGAACTTCTTCTTTAATCTTCATCGCCATATCAGGATGAGTTCTTCTGAGCTTCTGCTTCACAGGCACAAACTCAGGCTTCAAAGGCAGGAAATGTTGCACGATATCAGTATCTAGACCAGGCATGTCTTCATAGACCAGGCAAAGACGTCGACATATTCTCGTAGCAACTCAATCAACCCCTTCTTCACAGACTCTTCCAGGAGTGCCCCAATCTTCACCTCACGAATGCAAACTTCAGACCCCAAGTTGACTGTTTCCAGATTCTCAAGATTTGGACACTTAAAAGTATTTTTAAACAATTAAAAATAAATGAAAAATCAATTAATTCATGAAAAATATTAATAATGACCCAAAAAATAATTTTAATTCAAAATATGAAAGAGAAAAATATTTGAATTTTTTTGGTGAAAGTCCCATATTTTTTGGATCAATATTGAATTTAATATGAATTATTGAAGAAAATGAAATAAAAAGGAAAATCAGAAATTGCAAAAATACGCGGACCATCAGATCTCCCTCATTAATTGAGGTGGCAGATCTGATGATCCACAACGCGCGTTCCACCAATGCACGAGTCCACTGCGCTGTAAACTTGGTAATCACAATGCACGACTAAGATTAGAACACATGAGTTGGATCACACGGTCTAGACCTCAAACACATCATCACCGGAGCCAGAGCTCCGGTTGTCTTCTCCGGCGAGCTTCGCCGGACTGGTCATCATCAACCATCACCAAAATTTCAAACAGGGACATGATTTTAAAGAGAAAACATCACTGAGCACGAATATCACCTCCATTTCTTCCAATTCCAACTATATTGAGAGATATGTGGAATTGAAAAATGAGGTTCATGATCTGAGTTGCTTCGATTCAGCATCAAAACAACTCAAACACCTTGCCTATATTGGTAGGACTTCAGCCGACACAATAATCAAGAGAATTGAGAAAGAAACAAGGAGAATCGAAGAGATCAAATTTTCTGCAAAATACCTTTAATGGAGGTCTGAGCTTGCTAGATCTTGATCTGAATCATGCTTTGCTTCACTCCAATTGCTTGCAGAAGATGAATGGAATGGATTAGAATCAAAGGACTCCTGGAGAATTAAATTCCCAAATAGTGGAGATTCAAGCTCAAATTTAATAGAATTTCTCAGGTTTATCCTCTTGGTATGAAGGGTTTTCTGTGGGGAATCAAAGCTTGTGCAGTGTGCGTGTTCCTTCTGAGTAATTGAGCTTCAATTTATAGAGATTTAAAGTGATAATTGCACACTCCTTCAAGTATCCAAAATTGGAAAAATGATGTAAGCAAGTTGCATGGGCGCGCATAGGCCCATCAAATGATTATTCAAAAGTCCATAATGAAGTTAAGATGCATTGGAGGTGGATTGTATTGTAACGCAATTGAGCATTGTTGTTTGAAGTTTGATCCATGACACATGATACCATCCTGTTTAAGCCATGCGCAGCCTATGCATTTCTCATCCAAAATGCATGAATTTTAGCTCTTTGGAAAGGTGAGATCAAGAGGAACAAGTTTGATGTTGAACTCTTTTTCATTTGGATCTTGGAACTTGAAGATATTTGAGGTGGAAGTTTGGAAAAATTTGTCATATTGAAAATTTTCTAAGTGTCAAGCCATATATCTCAATATTCCACCTCGCTTAACTTTTTATGGGAGCTTCAAATGAGAAACGTGTCTTCATAAAAGTTGTAGCTATCTCAAAGAACTTCAAAATGGTCACCAATTTCATGTCATTTAGGTTTGAAATGATAGAGTTATGCATTTTTGAAGTTTGGCAAAATTACTTGATCAATGGTATAGGTCAAAAGTGACCTATAATGTAGCCTCATATCACATGTACAAAGAAGTTGAATTATCTCCAACTCCAAACATAAAAGTTAAAGTAGACATATTGCATTTGATTGTTCAACTTGGAAATATTTCATCTCATAAAAATTAAGCAAGTTATGGCCTTGGGAAGTTGACTTTCAAATTAGGTTTAGACAAAATGACCTATAATATTTCAACATAGAAAATGATTTTCTAAGCAAACCTAGCTCTAGGTCTTAACATGAAAGTTGTTTATAATATCATTTAGAGTAAGTTTTATCTTGGAATAATTTTCATATGGTGAAAACTGTAGGAGACAGGGTCTAGGGAGACCCAGTTTTGATCAGATGAATTCATCTGGCCAACCACCATCAACCAACTTGCTAATTTCCAATTCTCTTGACTTTCTTGGCTTATGGTAGATCGTATATGCATAAGATGATGAATTTTAAAGTGTCCCTTGAAAAATTTGATCAATAGGTGAGATAGCTAGTTGGAGAAGTTGTAAGGGCAAATTGTCAAACAACATACAATCATAAGTTTCGATGATGACAAATGACCACCATGGATGAATCGGCATTGTCGATTCCACGTCCACAAACAAATGCAACATATCACCTATCATATCCTTCTCTATGCTCATCTAAAATTGCTATATTTCATAAAACATATGTGGATAAAATGTGATCATGACAAAATGCATGAAAACCACAAAAATATGAATTTTTGCAGATTTGCAGGCTTTGAGTCGACCGCAAGGGTCAGCGCATGAGCCACGGGTCAGCGCATAACATAGACCAGTTGGTGACTGGTCAGCGCATGGTGCCTTGAGTCGACCACAGGTCGGCGCATGGCATAGTGCAGTTGGCCACGAGTCAGCGCAGGGAAGACTTGAGTCGACCATAGGGTCGGCGCATTTCCCACGGGTCAGTGCACGCCGACCTATGGTCGACCGCTCGTGCGTAAACTCAGTTTTCTGAATACTTTCCACTGTTTGAAAAGCTGTTATTTTTGGTTGGTAAGTTGGTTACTATATATAGAAGTTTAATTACTTGGTTCAACTAACATTTGTAAAATTGATTTCAAGTGTTCAAGGAAACAAGAAAAAGTGAAACAGGTGTCCAAGATTCATCATCTTCATCTTCAACATCTCACAACACATCAACTACACATAACCATTTTTGAAGTGCTTTGTGATTGGTTAAAGGTGATAAGGTTCGAAGCCGTGATTGGGGAATCCGGTTCGGGTTGAAGCTTGTGACAGGTTTTTTCTTGAATAAAACCTTTAGGGTTTTGTCCTCCAAGACTGGTTTGTGTTTGGGGGTTTTTGGACGAATTACTTCATCAAGTTTCAGTTGAGCGAAGGTGATTGAGAAGAGGAAGTCTTCATCAGTCTAGTAGCGGATTCAGTGAAATTGAAGGAAAGAATTCGGGTTTGATTTGTTGTAGTTGAGATCAGTCGGGCCGAGGGTTTCAAGAACGGAGGGTTTTTCAACAAAGGGGCTGGAATCGGAGGTCTATCAACAACAATCGAAGGGCTTGATTCATCTTGAATCAAGGAACAAGGAGAGGAAGCAACATTCAACATCTTGAGAGTTCTGTTGTATATGTGCTTTGCAATCCTTGTATAAACGATTAAATCCAACAGGTGATATCTATTAAATCATCTCAATTCTAGTTTTAGAATTGAGGGAAGACGTACCCCGAAGCGAGGACGACGGGGGAACTGCCTCATCAAATCCTTGTCTTCTTTAATTTTCTGCATAATTGTTTTCAGCTTAAAAATTAAGTGATTTTAGAATAAGCACTTTTATCAAACCTTGATATTAATTGAGTAAGAGGTTAAAACTCTGTCTTTGAATCCAAAGTACAATAGGATATTGTACTAGATTAATTGGAATCACTTACTCAACACAAATATCACTTGGAGTGTTTTTGCACACCAAGTGTTTGATAATTTGCCTAAACCAAAATTATCTTAAGTGTGTATCTAGTTGATTTGGTATTTGAATCATTGGAACTAGGAATCCTAGTAAGTGAAACAAATCATTGATTGTGTAACTAGTGTAGTGATTCGTATTTTACATTATCACTAATCCATAGGCTTGACGCATATCCGGTTTTCCAATAACAGTTAGTTTTAGACTATATTTTCCTCGGCAGCTTCCGCACTTAAAACAATTTTTCAAAACCAATTTTTAAATTGGTAGCGCCGACTTATTTTTAATTGGGATCTATTCAACCCCCCTTCTAGATCCGTGCCATAGTCTAACAAGTGGTATCAGGAGCTCCGGTTAACTCCGTGCTTCAAAATATAACTTTGATAGAAAATGGCTAACGAACCTAAATGGGCTTATAATAGAGCTCCCGTTTTCAATGGTGAAAATTATAGTTATTGGAAAGACTGTATGCGGGTGCACATAAATTCCATAGATAGAAAAATATGGAACGTTATTCTCAATGGTCCAATTGAAATAACCATGACCAATGAGAATAATGAATTAGTGCATAAGCCCGAAGCACAATGGACCGATGATGATGAATAGAAATACAACTATGATTGGAAAGCCAAAAATATCCTAATCTCCTCATTAGGTGTAGATGATACTATCGTGTATCCCATTGTCCTACTGCTAAGGCCATGTGGGATTCACTACAAATTGCCCATGAGGGGACGAACGATGTTAAGTTGGCAAGAATCAACACACTAACACAAGAGTTTGATCTCTTTTTCATGGAGCAAGGGGAAACCATTGCTGACATGCAAAAGAGATTTACTCATCTTATCAATCGATTACATTCACTAGGTAGGCCTATTTCCAATGATGTTGCTACTAATAAGATCTTGAGGTGTCTTAATAGGGAATGGCAGCCTAAAGTGACCGCCATCAAAGAAGCAAATGATCTTACCATACTAGACTTGACAACATTATTTGGCAAACTACAAGAGCACGAACAAGTACTCTTGAGCCTAGAACAACACGAAAAGAAAGAAAAGAAGGACAAAGCTAAGGTGAGCGAAAAGAAATCAATGGCTCTAAAGACTTCCTCCTCAAAGTCTCAAGCAAAAGAGCAAAGTGATTATTCCTCGAGCGACGAAGAAGAAGAGGACAAGAGCGAAGATATGGGGTTGTTCGTTAAACGTTATAATCGTTACGTGAGAAAGAACGACATCCAACATTCCGAGAAGAACTTGGTAAACTTCCGGAAACAATCTAGGTACTCTAAAAATGATGACTCAAAAGGTAAAATGACTAGAGGGTCGTGCTATACGTGTGGAAGCCCGGTCATTACAAACCGGACTGTCCGATGAACAAGAAGACAAAGGAAAAGGAATCATACAAATCACACAAGAAATCATCGAAGCCAAGGAGAGCATACATAGCTTGGGAAAGCGATATCGACTCCTCCGATGATGAAAGTTCTAGTGATGAAGATGAAAATGCAAACCTATGTCTCTCTGCTCATCAAAAGAACAAAAAGAAACAGGTACGACATGCTAAATATGAAAAATCCTCTAGTATGTCTCATCATGAATTACAAACTGCGTTTGATACTTTACACTGTGAAGCTAAAGAGGCCTTTAAAAGGCTTGCCTCAAACAACAATTTTTTTACTCATTTAGAACAAAAAATTCGAGAATCCGAAAGGAAACTTGAGGCACTTAAGGCTTCTATAGTAGAAAGCACAAAAGCAGGTTGTGAGGACCTTAGAAGTAGGATGATCAACTTTGGGTGTGATACTTGTTATATTTGGCAAGGTGAGGTAAGAAACCTAAAGGCCAAACTTGACAAGTCTCTTGAGCCCAAGATTACCTTTGCTATCGATAAATCAAACTTTCGAAAAAGTATGGTTAATCCATATCAAAAATATAAATATGTTATAAAGGATGAAGATAGCAAAGACAATCAAAATGTAAATTTCTCTTGTCTTTATTGTTGCAAGAAAGGCCACTCCATTGCTAAATGTAGGTTTAGGAGATTTTTAGTTCCTAAAGGCATTTATCAATGGCTACCCAAATGCAACCATTTCGTTCCTCACCATTCAGGACCCAATAAGCCATTGGGTACCTTCTCGTGCTAATTACATTTCCATAGGTACAATGCCTCGAGACTACCGAGAGAAGATGGGTTCTCGACAGTGGATGCTCAAGGCACATGTCAGGAGACATATCACTCTTTATTGACTTCGTGGCTAAGAAGAAGGAATATGTAACCTATGGTGACAACAACCGTGGAGCAATACTTGGTAAAGGTAGTGTAGGTAACCCTTCTTCCACTACTATTTCTGATGTATTGCTTGTCGAAGGTCTTAAACACAATCTACTTAGCATCAGTCAATTATGTGACAAAGGATACAATGTATCGTTTTCAAAAGATTGTTGCAAAATTGTACATAATGATGATAAGAAGAGTATGTTTAATGGCCTGCGTGTGAATAATGTCTATATGCTAGACTTAAATGAAGTATCGTTAACAAGTGACAAATGCCTTGTAACAATGAGTGAAGATTCATGGTTATGGCATATGCGTTTAGCACATGTTAATTTTGACTTACTAAATAAAGTAGTCTCAAAAGATCTAGTCTTAGGTCTCCCCAAAATAAAATTCACCAAGGATCACCTTTGTGATGCTTGTCAAAAAGGGAAGCAAACGAGGATCTCATTTAAATCCAAAAATATCGTTTCAACAACGAGACCTCTCGAGCTTCTTCATATGGACTTATTTGGGCCGTCTAGGATTAAAAGTCTAGGAGGAAATTATTACGGTTTTATGATAGTGGACGACTTTTCTAGATTTTGTTGGACTATCTTTTTAGTAAGCAAGAGCGATACGTTCGCCGCCTTTGAAAGGTTTGCTAAGCTTTCCCAAAATAAATTAAATACAAACATTGTTTCAATTAGAAGCGACCATGAGGGTGAGTTCGAAAATCATTTATTTGAAGAATATTGCGGTAACCATGGTATCGATCATAACTTCTCCGCTCCACGTACTCCTCAATAAAATGGGGTTATGGAGCGTAAAAATCGAATTTTGGAAGAATTGGGAAGAACAATGATCAACGAAAGTGGCTTACCAAAATATTTTTGGGCCGACGCCATTAGTAAGGCTTGTTATGTTCTGAATAGGGTGCTCATTCGCCCCATTCTAAATAAAACTCCGTATGAGCTTTTAAAAGGGCGAAAGCCAAATGTTTCTCACTTACATGTTTTTGGTTGCAAATGTTTTGTATTAAATAATGGAAAGGAAAACTTGGGCAAATTCGATTCCAAGGCCGACGAAGGTATCTTCCTCGGATACTCTCAATCGAGTAAAGCATATAGAATATATAATAAACGATTACTTGCCGTGGAAGAGTCTGTACATGTCACTTTTGATGAATCCTATCTGAGAAACGTCGGAAAGGGTAGTGTTGTTCATGGTGCAGGTACATCTACGGAAGACATACTCAAAGGTGGCGAGCCAGGGATTGATCAACCCGACCAAGTCAAAGTTGAGGAGGATAAAGATGTACACCATGAGGAAACCGAGGTAGCTCATCCGCCTTCAAACGATGATCTCCCTCAAGCTTGGAAGTCTCCCAAAGACCATCCAATCGACAACATTCTCGGAGATATCTCAAAGGGTGTTACAACTCGATCGAAGCTAAGTAATTTCTGTTATCACTTCGCTTTCGTTTCGCAAATGGAACCTAAAAACCCTAAAGAAGCCCTACTCGATGAACACTAGTTTTTGTCAATGCAGGAGGAACTAAATCAGTTCACTAGAAATGAGGTTTGGGACCTTGTCCCTCCTCCGCGAGATCATCGAGTAATCGGCACCCGATTGGTGTTTAGGAACAAGCTGGACGAAAACGGGGTAATAACCCGTAACAAGGCGCGTTTAGTTGCGCAAGGGTATAACCAAGAGGAAGGCATCGACTATGAGGAAACTTATGCGCCGGTTGCCCGACTCGAGGCTATACGCCTTCTTCTTGCCTTCGCGTGTGCGAAAGACTTTAAACTATTCCAAATGGATGTTAAGAGTGTGTTCCTTAACGATCACATAAATGAAGAGGTCTACGTCGCACAACCTCCGGGTTTTGAATCTCATGAGTATCCTGATCATGTTTATAAACTAAAAAGAGCTTTATATGGTCTCAAACAAGCTCCTAGAGCTTGGTATGAGAGACTAAGTAAATTTTTACTCGATCAAGGTTACTCAAGAGGAAAGGTCGACACAACTCTCTTCATTAAACGTCAAGGAAAACACTTGATATTAGTACAAATTTATGTAGACGATATTATATTTGGGTAGACTAACATGAATCTCGTGAGAGAGTTTTCAGATCTTATGCAGGGTGAATTCGAGATGAGTATGATGGGGGAGCTCACGTACTTTCTCGGTCTGCAAATTAAACAACTCAAAGAAGGAACATTCGTGAGTCAAACAAAGTACTGTTTGGACCTGTCGCATCCGCGAAAAACAACTGGCGGGAAAAACAAAACAAACAGAGCCGCCACCGTGCGTTATTTATCCCAAAAGAGGGAAAGGAAACGCTCGAAGTAAACCTGGAAAAGACATGGTCTCGCGACCAAAGAGAGATGGGATCGGGAGTCGGTTACGTAAGGGGAAGGTATTAGCACCCCTCACGTCCGTCGTACTCGACGGGATCCACGCTCAGAAAGACAGGATAAGGTTGCTAAACACTGCTCACAAGCTGCACACACACTGGAAGGAAACACAGATGGAAAAAAAGGGGGAACGGGCTCGCTAGGATATCGCATCCTATGCCTACGTATCTCATCTGGAATGAGAATCAGAGCTACCGTAGTTCGGCTCACGCACGCCAAACAAAACACACACACAAGAAACCGACCGCCAATCGCTGGGCTTACGTCAGACTCCACACAAACAGGCAAACACAGGAAACTGACTGCCAATCGCTGGACTTACATCAGACTCCGAACCAACAAACACACACAGGAAACCAACTGCCAATCGCTGGACTTATGTTAGACTCCAAGAAAACAAGATGTTAACCGGACGCTGAGTCGTCAAAAAGCAACAAAAAAGTTGAACAAACAAGCTAACAGGGAGTCTGGAACTCGAGCCTGCTAGCTGTCAAGCAAACACACACAAAAAGAGAAAGGGTGCCCGGAGAGATCTCGTACGATCTCCTGCCTACGTACCTCATCTGGTATGAGGATCAGGGCGACGTAGTTCCCCTGAACAGGGGAGAAACTTCTAACCTAACCAGAAACAGGGAAATGACAAACTAGAAGGGAGCCTGACTCGAGCCTAATAGTTATCATGTAATCCACAATGGTCCTAGGTTAAGGTTTCTATCTAACTTGCACAGGGAACAAGCTATCCTAAACAGCACAGGCAAACAACACAAGCACAATAAACAATCACACACACTATATGCAGTCAATTGGGCTCATACAAGGTTAGGCTGCAAAAGCAAGCCAACTGGAATCGGGTGTAGTTAGCTCTTAACCCTAACATTGAGAGTTAGGGTGAAGCAGATGAAATGGGAAGTTAGGGTAAGACCTCACAGCTCTTATCCCTGGCCTGGGAGAGCTTCAGACAAATGAAAGTGCGGGAGTTCAGAAAGTAGGAACTCTTCTCCACAGATGACTGACACAACAAAGATCTTGGGCTATTATCCACAATGCATCAACACAAGGTGTGTGAGCAAAGTGGATGACACACTGAATAGCAGGAGATGGATTGCACATCTCTTTCATCTGCCAATTGCCTCATAAGAGGACTTTTCCTACTTGGCACAAAAATAAACAAACACAAGCATTGCCTCTTAAGGAGGGCTTCAGACAGGTGCCTGCCCACATAACAGGACAGGTCTTCCAGACTACATGAAGTCAAAGGAATTATACCTCAGTGGTTAAGCAACCAAGCAAAAGCAAGTTCAAAGTGAACTTAAAGCAACTAATGTACCTGTGGAAACATCAAACAAATCAGTACACAACTCAGACAATCAAACAACAGTCAATAAGCATCAAACAATCCCAATGTACACAAGGCATAAGCCAAAGTCAAACTCAAATGAGTTAACAACCCTACAAAACACACAAGGTTAGTAGTCAAAAGTAAACATCAAATGCTCAAGTGAGGAAGCATCATCAACTATGGACTTGGATGTGTAAACCTGAAATCAAAGCTCAACTGTGAGTTACAAACCACTAGGTCAAGGCCTAGGGTCAAAGATGGAGAAAAAATTCAAAACAGAACATGAAATTTAACATGAATCAACTTCATTCAGTCCAGAACACAATCCAAAAGGTCCCATATCAATATCATTAACCAAAATCATTTCATGAACCAAACATGGCAAGGTATGCAAATTGTGACCACATTGTGACATCAGAAGAAACAAATGCACCTTAAATCAAAAATGATTCAAATAATCTTGACAAAATTCATGAGTAAACAGGACATACAACATGATCATCACACCAAAAATTGGAGGCATTGGACATCATTAGGCATGGCAATCACATAGCATAAGTCAAGACAAGCACAACAAGCACATGTATGACACCAAATGTCACACCAACTTAGCATAGGCCTAAAACAGAGATGGATCATGGTAAAGACCTCAAACCAAAGCCAAAACAACACCCAACATGTCTAGAAATAGTGTGCAAAATTTCACATTCATTGGATAAAGAACAAGCATTTTGTGATCAAATGAAATTCAAGGCAATTTAAAAGCTCAAATGTGACCAACCAGAATGAAAAATCTCAATCAAATCAGAAATGATACCAAAATTTCCAACAAAAATCATGCTTATTCTCAACATTCATATCAAGCATCACACAAAAAATCAAGACAATTGGAGATCATTTGGCATGGCAAACTCACCAATCAAGTTGAACATCACAAGATGTGACACCAATTGTCACACCTATCTTAGCACATTCATAAAACAGCAATGACACATGATAAAAATACCAAATCAACACCAAAATGTCAAGCAATGAGTCTAGTTATAGCATGCAAAATTTCATGAGCATTGGATAAGAATCAAGCATTTCACAAATGATATGGCAAGGCAAGGTCAAGTAGGGACATGTATTCAATCTCCTTAGGCAAAATAATCTCCAGGCCAGGCACAATTTTGGAATTAATGATGATAAAAAACTAGATGGAATGAGGAACCTAATGCAAAAAATTGGAGCACATTTGGTTGATTTTTCAATTTTTAATGAATTTGTGAAGTTGAGAAAATTTGAAAGATGATTTTGGAGCCAAAGTGTGAAATAAGGAGGGAAAGGGAGAAAATGCATGGCAATTTGGAAATGTGGATTCGGCCAGGATCGAACCTGGCGCACATTTGAATTATAGCGCGCGCTCAAAACGACTGTGTATTGGCCATAAACCCTAAGCGCTGCACATCTCCAGAATCCGTAGGTAAAGCACATGAACTCCTATCTAAATCCGTAGGTAAATGTATGCGTTCCGCAGGTAAAAACGCAGGAAATCTCTTGATGAGTAGAATCGAATCCACGTGTTTCCAAGCTTTGCCACGCCTCAAATCTCTTCCAGTATGCTTATGGAGATGGATGATGATGAAATAGAAGCTCAACAATGAAAAAAACAAGCTAAATCCTCAACTGCCATGGAAGCTTCAAGATATGAACATGAACTTAAACAGCCACGAATTCTCTTGCTCACACGTCCAAAAGTGCTCCAATATGCTCCATGATGATGAATGAATCAAGGAAAAGTGATTGTGCTTGAAGAAATTTGGAGAAAAAAGTGAGATAAAAATTTGTGAATTTTGAGATTCTAGATCTAGAATTGGTAGTTGTGAGTGTTAATCTCAAAAACAGTTAGGGTTATGGTATATATATGTCATGCTAATCAAGCTTCTAATCATGTTTAGCCAAATGGTAATGGTAATTAGTAAAATGAGGTGCAAGTGCAATTTTGGTTTTTCACCTTATGCATGAAAATCATGAATAAACAGTACACGAATTTGTATTCATTTTCACTTAACAATCCATTTTGGAGCTAAATGCAATGGTAGAATGCTTAAACAATGCACCAATTTTAAACTTCAATTTTTCCCTCCAAAAATCAAGTGAAATGCAAATGATTATGTGATGACAATTGATGTAATATGATGCAAGATTTTGAAACTAGAGGTTAAAAGGAGAATTTAGCAAAAAGAACCACTTGAATTGGAGTTTTGGTTGAGAAGTTATGCCCATTTGAAGTTCAAGTACACTTTGTCTTGTTTTGATCATATCTCCTTAACCACACATGAGAAATCCATAATCTTTGACTTTTTGGAAATGGGAGAGAAAGATCTACAACTTTCATGTTCAACACAATTTCATTTGAAGCTTTCTTGATGATGTAATCTTGAGTTGAAAACCTTTCCATTTTTGGCAAATTCAAATTATAGGTCACTTTCTATTTTTAGAAAGTTTTGTCCTGACTTTAAATTCTTCAAAGTTGATGTTTGAAATGTCAAATGAGACTTGTTTGAACATGAATGAAGTATTTCTAATCACTTCCCACCTCCAAATCCAACAGTTGACCTTGCAGTTGACTTTTGTGGTTGATAGATGACTTGGCCATGCACAGATGATTTTGAACCTCAACCACTTGATGAAATGGCTCCAACATGAAACCCTAGCTTATGCAAGCTCAATAAAATCATATGATGATCTCCATCTCAATAAAGACCTCATCTCCTTGAAAATCCCTGATCGGCATAATGCAACTGATTAGGGTTGACCAGAGGTCAAAACCCTAATCCCAAGGAATCTGATCAGAAATAATGAACCATGATGATGATGATGTACCATTTCAACCAAGATAATGCCCAACCTTCTTGAGGAACCAATAAACCCTAATTGAAGCACAAACCTCAGATGATTAGTGATCAATTCATGAGACCCTTAAGCTTGAATCTTTTAACCTCTCTATCTTCTGAGAAAGACCTAGGAGGATGACTTGTGTATTTCACATGACATGCAAAGATGTAATGCCTAAAGTCCTACAAAAAATGAGATGCAATATGCTAAGCTAGTCCCAAGAGAGGAGGGCAAATTTTGAGGTGTTACAGCTGCCCCTATTCAATCCACTTTGAACTTGTCGATATGAACAACCTCGGCTTTCAGATGATCAGGGTGAAGAGTGATTGAATACCAAGAACAGACGAACAATTTGCGCTCTGATGGGAAATAATTAACAATGCCTGTCAGAATCGGCAGAGAAGCAATCTCAAAAGAAGAATCCGTCTGGCACAGACAAAGTCGGCCTGAATACCGAACAGAAATTGACCTGGATACCAAAATAAATGGTAACACAGGGATAACCATGGCCTGAATGCCGCTCATCAGTCTGAATACTGAGTATCGGAATATGAGAGTATTGATATCGGTCTGAACACCGGGAGATTGGCCCGAATACCCAACAACTGGCCTGAACGCCACTTCGGTCTGAATACCGGTAAGCTGGCCTGAGTGCCGCAAGCTGCATCGATCTGAACTTCGAAAGCTTCTTCGATCTGAAAATCGGAAACAGGCCTGAGTGCCCACCTCGGTCTGAACACCGGAAACTGGCCTGAGTGCCACAAGTTCTTCGACCTGAGCGTCGGAAACTTCTTCAATCTGAAAATCGGAAACTGGCCTGAGTGCCCACCTCGGTCTGAACACCGGAAACTGGCCTGAGTGCCACAAGTTCTTCGACCTGAGCGTCGGAAACTTCTTCGATCTGAAAATCGGAAACTGGTCTGAATGCCCACCTCGGTCTGAACACCGGAAACTGGCCTGAGTGCCACAAGTTCTTCGACCTGAGCGTCGGAAACTTCTTCGATCTGAAAATCGGAAACTGGCCTGAGTGCCCACCTCGGTCTGAACACCGGAAAACTGGCCTGAGTGCCACTTCGGTCTGAATACCCGAAAAACTCGTCATGCCTCTCAGCATCGGCAGAAATGATGAATAGTGATAAACGAGGCGGCACGCGTGCCAACAACCCGTGCTGGGGATAACAAGCCATGAACCGGCTATTCTCTATTCAACCCTAGCCAACGAACACTTTGCGCTTAGCTGGGGATTATTATCTTTCTTTTTCTTTTTGGACCCCGAAACTTCTTGGATTATCATTCCCATCTCCGCCCGACAGAAATCCTTCCTCCAATATCGCACTACTGGGGAATACTGTTGATTAAAATCATGACACCAAACTCCTCAGAGTAACATCTTCACCCTCTAGCAAAACCAATCCTTGAACAGTAACCACGGTCTGAGACTAGCTTATGCTTGCAATGCTGATGCATGATAATTTTTAGCGTAATGCTCCATAATCATGGAAATGCTACGCAATTAATTATGCAGCATGCTATGCTTATCTAGATGATGAATGCATAAAAAGTATCCCCCTCAAGGGACTCTTCTGGGGAGCTCGAGGCACTCTGCTGAGGAACCCATTAACACTCCAACCTCCACCCTGCTGGGGAATGGCACTGTTGCTGGGAAGAGGACCACCCTTATCGGGGATGACCTCCACGGAACCCGATCCACTTGGGGACTTCGCTGGGGAAGAAACCACCAACGCATTCTGTGGGGGAAACAACGGTCTTCGTCTTGCTGGGGAACTTAACAAGCTCCGCCATGCTAGGGGAACCAACTACCCACAGACACTTATGCTGGGAAATAGCAACCTTCAGGCCTGGTTGCTGGGAAACACCGATCTCAAACCTGCTGAGGAGACAACCATCTCGACCCTGCTAGGGAAGTCACAGACCTTGAATCTGCTGGGGAGATAACCATCCCGACCCTGCTAGGGGAAACAAGGAAAGTCTGGCACAGAACACCCATCGACTCGTCGGACCCTGGTATTCAACATCCAAATCCAGTGTCAGCTTTCCACTTTTGAGAGCTCCCAGACTCGTCTGGACTTTTCTGATTCATCACCTTGTATTCCCGACTTCTCCGTACTCCACGGAGATCAAACTCCTTGGATTCAAACAGACTTTCCAAGCCTCAGACTTTGAAGAGTCTTCTTGATTAATTTTCAGGATCGTCGTCATCCCTCACCGTCTTTTCACCATTCTTCAATTCATTGTCCCTGATCGGACCCCCACGGGTATCTTTTTGTCAAAAAGGCTTCTCATCATACCTGCAAGTGAGAGAAAATATCTAACAGCTCCTGCAGAAGAGATCGTTAGATAAAAACATGCCCCGGGTATGCCAAGATTTCTACACTTGGGTCACTCAACCTTCCGAATAAGATTTCAAGCTTTCAATCTTATAAACATGCATTGGAAGGGACCTGTATGTCTTAAAATGCAAAGATTCTTTATCAAAATAAACGGATGTTTTTGCAATCAAAGCGGTAATGAAAACAAAAAACAAAATTATTTGACTGAATATGCATTTTATTGATTGAAAAGGTGTGGCTCATAACTGAGCAATACAAAGGAAGCAATTCCTGAAAAGAGGTAATTGCGCGCAAAAGGAAAATCTATCCTAATGGCAATGTGAAACCGTGATCTCATCGAGTTTCAACTCGGTTACACCCCATATGTCCTCAAACTCTCCGCTCTTTCCGCCTTCTGAACAAGACGTTTCCGATCAATCCCTGTCGGGGATTATCCTGGTGTCTTAACCAAAGCGCAAACGATCATGCTAGACGCAGTTGTTCGTTTCAATCCCTCTTTTGCCTGGACCGCCCTTTCAGGTTTTCAGTCCACCGGGATACCCTTTTTTGCCCAAGTCGCCCTTGCGGGTTTTCGACTTGCCGGGTGTACATTTTTTCTTTTTATCCCTAATTTCTGCCCGAACCTTTTTCATCATTTTTTTTTCGGTTCGCCGGGATGCCCATTTTTTCCTGGACTATTTTATTCTTTTCGTCCAGCGGGTCTCTTTATACGAAGTATTTTTTAACTGCGTCCGCATTCACAGGGGATGGAAAATCCTCGCCATCCATGGTCGTTAACAACAAGGCTCCGCCAGAGAAAACCTTCTTAACCACGAATGGACCTTCATAATTGGGTGTCCATTTGCCCCTACGATCGTTTTAAGGAGGAAGGATCCTTTTCAATACCATATCGCCTACGTGATATACCCGAGGTCGTACCTTTCGGTCAAAAGCACGCTTCATTCTCTACTGGTGCAACTGCCCATGACAAATGGCCGCCAACCTCTTTTCCTCAATCAGGCTTAACTCTTCGTACCGAGTCCTTACCCATTTAGCCTCTTGCAACTTCACGTCCATCAGGACTCTCAAAGAGGGAATCTGAACCTCAACCGGTAGCACGACTTCCATCCCATATACCAAAGAGAAAGGCGTTGCCCCAATAGATGTACGCACCGAGGTTCTGTGAGAGAATTCTTTACCTTGAATTAATTTTTAATGATAGCAAAATGTGTGATCATCATCCAAATGTTGGTTGTGCATTGCATTACATGATACATTTGTGTTTTTATTATGTTTTCCATCCCACTCTATTGTTGCATAACTGTACATATAAACCTACATTGATACTTCCCTTAAAATAACAATTAAAATGCATTTTATGTCAGTATGCATCAATACATAAGCCTCTGCATCGATACATACAACATGTGATAAATCACAAAACCTTTCTGTTCAGTATGCATCGATGCATACGAGTCATGCATCAATACATGGAAGGCTAAAGACTCTATGCATCGATCCACACGATCCCTGCATCGATACATGACCAATTGAAACAGCCTGTGTATCAATACATGCGCATTAGGCATCGATACATACTAGTGAAATAATCACATGCATCGATACATACGAATTATGCATCGATACATGATTAATAAATTTCACCAAAAATTCACATATCTTACAGTATGCATCGATACACACTCTTATGCATCAATACATAAAGCTGTTTTATGTTATAACAGTAACTGTTTTGCAGCATATAAAAGACAGGTTATGACAGCAGTGCAAAGGGACGAATTCATTGAGGGAAAACAATTGAACACAAGATCAAAAGCAGTGTTGGAGCAATTGTTTGAGAGCAATTAGAAACCTGAAAGAGACTTCATCTTCTTCATCTTCTCAATCACTTTTCTTCAAGAACATTTACACATAACCATTCTTGTTCTTTGGATTAAAGAAGCATCGAGATAACGTTCAGTGGTACGATCAAGGATCTAGCTGTGGTTTGCAGTGGAACGATCAAGGATCTAGCTGAGTTGAAGATTGAAGGGGGTTTCTAGGAAAAACCTACTGGTTTGTCCTTCAAGAACTGGAGTGTTCTTGAAGGTTTGGGAGTCACGTTTGCAGAACATATTCAGCCGCAGCGTTGCGTTTGGAGATCGGGGGATTTCGCAAGCAGGTCGTGGAACCGGTGAATTGTTTGCAATTTCGTGCAGGAAAATCTTGATCGTGCTCAGATCAAGTGAAGGTTCATACAAGAAGAGGTTCTTAGAGTTTAGAATTCTGTCTTTGTATCATAACCTTGTATCAACGGATTCGGCAAAAATTGATAATCAAAGTTCTCAATTTCATTTGAAATTGAGAGGGAGACGTACCCACACGCGAGGACGACGTGGGGAACTTCCTTACCAAATCTCTGCGTATCGTATTCTTACCTTACTCCTCTTTACGTTTTAAAACTGTTTTCGCAATTTCAGTTAGTGTGTGGTGATTGTTCCTGTTGCAAGACAGCAGTGGCAAGAAAACTTTTAATCAAACTCCATTGCTGTTTATCATCGATCACATACACACCAACTGTTTGACAAAACGGTTAGCTAGATTTTATTCATTGGAAATAGACTTTAATGATAAGTGCATTCAATTAGTTAAAATTCTGGTGTGAATTGTTTCTGTCATTCTCATTAAAATCCAGCAATTAAACTTGTGTGTCCGGCTTTCTAGTAGCGGTTCAGAATAGACGGAAGTCGATTCGGGACTGATTTTTCCGCCAACTTTGAAAACTCTGATAAAACTTTAAATCCGTTAAATTTCAAAGAGGTGATCTATTCACCCCCCTCTCGATCACTAGCCACACCGTCTAACAAGTGGTATCAGAGCGCCGGTTCGCTGGTGCTATGTGGCTGCCTGTAACAGTATGGATTCTGAACCAAAGGGGGCGTATAATAGAGCGCCTATTTTCAACGGTGAAAATTACGGCTACTGGAAAGACTACATGCGAGTTCATATAAATTCTGTGGATAGGCTAGTATGGGCTGCCATTGAAAACGGTCCGTTTCAAATTACTATGACAAATGCAGCTGGCGCCATAGTACCTAAACCAGAAGATGATTGGAATGAGAAAGATGAGAAAAAGTGGTCGTGTGATTGGAGAGCTCGAAACATGTTAATTTCAGCACTTGGTGTTGATGAGTATTATCGAGTATCCCATTGCACGACAGCTAAAGAAATGTGGGACGCTTTAGAAGTTGCCCATGAGGGTACTACTGAAGTAAAACAGTCCCGCATTAACACACTCAATCAAGAGTTTGAGCTCTTTCGCATGAAACAAGGAGAATCCATCTCCGACATGCAAAAGAGATTCACTCATCTAACTAACCGATTGAATGCTCTTGGAAAACCTATTTCCAATGAAATTGCTACTAATAAAATTCTCAGGTGTCTTAGCAGGGAGTGGCAACCTAAAGTAACAACAATCAAGGAAGCCAACGATCTAACAAGACTTACGATTACAACTTTGTTTGGAAAGCTGGAAGAACATCAGCAAGCATTGGAAAGTCTTGAAAAATATGAGAACAAAAGTAAGAAGGAAAAGGAGAAGAAAAGAGACAAAGAGGGAGAGAAGAAGCCAATAGCTCTTGTGGCCTCTAGCTCTAAGTCCTCACGAAAAGAGCAAAGCGACAATGATTCAAGTAGTGACAAAGACTCGGATGATGAGGAAATGGGACTGTTTGTAAGAAGATATAATAGATTCATTCGAAAGAATGGAGTCAAGCATTCCGACAAAAATCTCATGAAGTTTCGAAAACAATCTACAAATTCGAAACAAGAAGAGAACAAGAAGAGTAAAGGAAGAGGATCCTGTTTTAATTGTGGTAAATCTGGACATTATAAAACGGATTGCCCTATAAAGTATAAGGATCAAAGAAAGGATTCACCAAAAGGGTACAGCAAACAAAGAAGAGCGTACATTGCATGGGAAAGTGATAGCGATTCATCAAGCACACAAAGCTCAAGTGATGGTGATGAAGCCGCAAATCTGTGCCTTATGGCTCACACAAAAAATCTGTCCTACCACAAGAAGAAAAACAATGACAAAAAGGTAAAACAAGCCTACTACAATAATTTCTCTTCTATGTCTTTTTCGGAACTAAAAATAGCTTTTGAAAAACTGCATAACGAAGCTGTAGATGCTTTTAAAAGACTATCTTCCGACAAACATATTTTTTCATTTTTGGAAGGTAAAGTAAACAAAGCTGAAATTGAGTTAGAAGCATTGAAAGCTAGTATTGCAGAAAATTCAAAAAATATTGACATTGACGGATGTAGTAGAGTTAGGTATTGTGACACTTGTTATATTTGGCAAAAAGAGGTAAACACTCTTAAGGTCAAATTAGAGAAGGCGCTACAACCTAAAGTTACTTATGCCGTTGACCCTAGGTTGTTTAAGAAGTCATTAAATCCTCCATATGCAAAATACTCTTTTATTCTAAAGGATTCAATGAACAAGAAACAACAAACACATCATAATGGTTTATGTCATTATTGTTGCCATGCTGGCCATACCATTGAGAAATGCAAATTTAGGAGATTTCTTGTCCCTAAAGGCATTTATCAATGGAAGCCAAAAGGCAACCATGTTAGCACTTACCCACTTGGACCCAATGAAAATTGGGTACCAACTTCTCTCTTTTGATGTTGTAGGATGAGTGCCTTGCCTCCACAGATAGAAGGTGGTTTCTTGACAGCGGCTGCTCGAGGCACATGACCGGTGACATATCGCTCTTTATAGACTTCAAGGCAAAGAAGAAGGGATATGTCACTTATGGAGACAACAACAAAGGAGCTATACTCGGCAAAGGCAGTGTAGGTAATCCCTCCACCACTACTATTTCAAATGTCCATTTAGTTGAGGGACTTAAACACAATTTGTTAAGCATAAGTCAACTATGCGACATGGGCTATAAAGTGTCGTTTACAAAAACTTGCTGCATAATTGAACATGTTGAACAAAACATTGTGTTTAAGGGTGTAAGAGTAAACAATATCTATATGCTTGACTTGTTTGATGTACCTTTAACAAATACTAAATGTCTAGTCACCTTGAATGATGATTCTTGGCTTTGGCATAGACGTTTAGCGCATGTTAACTTCGATTTGCTAAATAAGGTTGTATCTAAGGATCTAGTAGTCGGTCTACCAAAATTAAAATTTTCAAAAGACCACCTATGTGACGCGTGCCAAATGGGAAAGCAAACAAGGGTGTCTTTTAAATCTAAAAATGTAATTTCAACTTCACGACCCCTTGAGCTTCTCCATATGGACCTCTTTGGACCTTCTAGGACAAAGAGCCTAGGTGGAAATTACTATGGCTTTGTAATAGTTGATGACTACTCTAGATTCACTTGGACTATATTCCTTCATAGCAAAGATGAAACTTTTTCTGCTTTTAAAATTTTTGCAAATCTGTCCCAAAACAAAATGAATTCCAAAATAGTTACAATTCGTAGCGATCATGGTGGTGAGTTTCAAAATTATCACTTTGAGAAGTTTTGTGACAAGTATGGTATTGAGCATAACTTTTCAGCCCCTCGCACTCCACAACAAAATGGCGTTGTGGAGCGTAAAAATCGTGTTTTAGAGGAGTTGGCAAGAACAATGCTTAATGAGGGTGGATTACCAAAATACTTTTGGGCTGATGCTGTCAGCACAGCCTGTTATGTTCTAAACAGAATCTCAATTCGCCCTATTTTAAACAAAACTCCTTATGAACTTTTGAAACGAAGAAAACCAAACTTGTCACATCTTCACGTATTCGGTTGTAAATGTTTTGTTTTGAATAACGGTAAGGAAAACATTGGGAAGTTTGATGCAAAAGCGGATGAAGGTATCTTTCTTGGTTACTCACTGTCAAGTAAAGCATATAGAGTGTATAATAAGCGTTTACTTACTGTTGAAGAATCTGTTCATGTTTCTTTTGATGAGTCTTATCTGAAAAATGTCGGAAAAGGTATTTCTTTTGATGACGCAGGTGTATCTACAGAAGACATACTCAAGGAAGCTGTTGAGGAAACTGATCAGTCCAAAACAGCTGCCCATGAGAAGGAGGAAGATACTAGTCATGAAGAAATTGAGGAAGAAAAGACAGCTGAAGTGAATGATCTTCCAACAGCTTGGAGATCCTCAAAAGACCATCCCATTGACAACATCTTGGGAGACATTTCAAAGGGAGTAATGACTCGTTCTAAGATAAGTAATTTTTGTTCTCACTTCGTGTTTGTTTCACAAGTAGAACCTAAGAATGCCAAAGAGGCCTTGATTGATGAATTTTGGCTAATGGCCATGCAAGAAGAGCTTAATCAATTTAAAAGAAATGACGTTTGGGAACTTGTCCCTCGTCCGCGAGATCATCATATCATAGGCACTAAGTGGGTTTTTAGGAACAAGCTTGATGAAAACGGAGTGATTACTAGGAACAAGGCACGTTTAGTAGCACAAGGGTATAACCAAGAGGAGGGCATAAACTATGAGGAAACTTATGCTCCAGTTGCTCGCCTTGAAGCTATACGTCTTTTGCTTGCCTATGCGTGTTCTAAGGATTTTAAGCTTTACCAAATGGACGTAAAGAGTGCCTTTCTCAATGGTGTCATAAATGAAGAAGTATATGTTTCACAACCTCCTGGTTTTGAAAATGCTGAAAATCCAGATCATGTTTACAAATTAAAACGAGCTTTGTATGGTCTTAAACAAGCCCCTCGGATTTGGTATGAAAGGCTTAACAAATTCCTAATTGATCATGGATATTCAAGAGGTAAAGTGGACAATACTCTCTTTATTAAACACAAAGGGAAGCACATTCTTTTAGTTCAAGTTTATGTCGACGATATTATATTTGGTTCAACTAACATACACTTGGTCGAAGAATTTTCTAAGGTTATGCAGGGTGAGTTTGAGATGAGTCTAATGGGGGAGCTGAACTACTTCTTAGGACTGCAAATAAAGCAACTTGATGAGGGTACAACAGTATGTCAAACAAAATACTGCAGAGAACTACTCAAGCGCTTTGGAATGAATGACTCAAAATCAATCGACACCCCAATGCCTACCAACGGAAATCTAGATAAGGATGAGCACGGTAAGTGTGTAGATGTCAAAAGGTTCAGAGGTATGATTGGATCTCTCTTGTATCTTTCTGCTTCTAGACCTGACATCATGTTTAGTGTTTGTATGTGTGCACGCTATCAATCAAATCCTAAGGAATCGCACCTAAAAGCGGTGAAGCGCATATTTAGATATCTTCACGGAACACCTAAATATGGGCTTTGGTATTCCAAAGGAAGTGATTGTAGCTTAGTAGGGTACTCCGATTCTGATTTTGCTGGCTGCAAATCAGATAGGAAAAGCACAAGTGGTACATGTCACCTGTTTTCAAACTCCTTGGTCAGTTGGCATAGCAAAAAGCAAGTTTCTGTGGCTTTGTCAACTGCAGAGGCAGAATACGTTGCAGCCGGTAGTTGTTGCGCTCAGATTTTATGGCTGAAACAGCAACTACAAGACTTCAACATTCAACTCAAACGTATTCCTATCAAATGTGACAACACTAGTGCCATAAACCTTACTAAAAACCCTGTTTTACACTCACGCACTAAACACATAGAGATTAGACATCATTTCCTTCGTGATCATGTTGAAAAAGAAGACGTTGTCTTTGAGCACGTTGATTCCAAAAACCAGCTTGCTGATATTTTCACTAAACCGTTGGCAACGGAACC
This sequence comes from Lathyrus oleraceus, assembly GCF_024323335.1. Taxonomy (NCBI): domain Eukaryota; kingdom Viridiplantae; phylum Streptophyta; class Magnoliopsida; order Fabales; family Fabaceae; genus Lathyrus; species Lathyrus oleraceus. The sequence goes on along the minus strand of NC_066583.1, from coordinate 86,493,907 downwards.
TTTCTTCAACATTCGTCGCGAATTGGGAATCTTAGATCTTTCTCAATTGATGTCATAAGCATGTTACCTCTTAATTATATTATGCCTCACCATGGTTGATAAGAGCTGTTTTAGATGTCAATTATCCATCACAAGAGTTCTCCAACAGAGGTAATATCAATCCTTTCTACAATTTTCTTATTGCTAAGTGATTATGTATGTTAGAACAAATGTTCTTACTCTAGTTGATATAAAATTTGATTGCATATACTCCTTGTCTATATTGTGTGCACATTAACAATCTGACTTCTGAATCTCTCTTGAGCATAATCATCATGACATAGTGCATAATGCATACTCATACTGCATTAAAATTCATTAAAAGCTAGTTCAGCATCAGTATGCATCGACACAAATGAAGCATGCATCGATCCATACATTCTGAAATTCAAATTTTAAAAAAAAACTGCTTCAGGATGCATCGATGCATCCATCGCATGTATCGATACACATGCCAATTGTGAATATTTGGCATCGACGCATGACCATCTGCATCGATACATACTGATGCTATCTGAATTAAATGCATTTCTTTCTCTCTCATGCATCGACACATCAGCCAATCATATCACTTCCTATCTCAAGACTTCATATCATCTGCCCTCAAAAACCCCAAAACCAGTGGCTAACCCTAATCCTCCTCATCTTCACTCTCTCTCTAAAACCCTAAATCTCACATCACCATGCCTCCACGCACTATTCCAGCCAGAGCCAAAGGAAAAGGAAAGGGAAAGGAAACAGCCGGTACATCTCAGCAACCACCAGATGTTCCTTCAAATGCCTTAGAGCTACTTCATCCTGCTGTTGCTGCTGAATTTGAGGAATCCTTCAAGACAAGGTTAGTCATGAAACCTCACGTCTTTGATAAAACAGATGCTATTCACCTACACCTAAATGAAGTGGTTGAACTCTTACATGCACAAAGACTTGGGTCGTTTCTGTCCACAAAGGATGATTATCATGAGGATTTCATTCGGGTCTTTTATGCTGGCTTACAAACTGGTAGAGGCTATATGTTCCGGTGTTCTATCGGAGTCAGAACATATACCTTTGAAGCCTCTGATTGGGAAACGGTATTTCAAATGCCGCTTCCGTCGATGGCTGTCAAGTCCTGGCATGACCTGCATTTTGATCCTGAATTTGACATGAAGGACTTTACTCCTTCTATCCTAAAGATAGACAGACCGTTGAGTGATGATGAACACGTCACGTCTGGTATGATCAAGCAAACTCCGCGTATTCTTCACTGGATTATTACACATATTCTGCGTCCAACAAACAGTGGACATTCGCAGTTGGACAGGCCCAGCATACATCTTCTCTACATTTTGCAAAATAAGGTGTTCTTAAATTGGGCTAATTACTTTGTAAAACGTCTATTTTTCGTGCGAGACAGCTCCAAGAATGTGGCTCTAGGTTATGCCTCTCAAATAATGAAAATTCTTAAGTTTTGGAAAGTTGCAATACCTATTGTTCCTCTCCTATCTCCATCTGCTGCTCAAGAGTTTGACTCTGCCACTCTATCGCATATGGGATATCGGTGGGACAAGGACCGCAAATGTTTCTATTTCTTCGAAAGAAAATCCAAAACCAGAATTTACAACTTTGACGTGCCCTCGGAACGCATCCATGTTGCTGAAGATCAGCCTGATGAAGAAATGCAGGATGCGGCTGAAACAGATGCACCACAAGCTGAGGCCAATGCTGGTTGGGGTGATTGGGTGCCACGAAGGTGGTCTCCTACCAACTATGTACCTGAACCTACAGCCCCTCCATTCTCCGGTGGTACTTCAGCCTCAACACCAAATGCGGACATCACTCATATGCTTCAACAGATGGAAATTGTCAACAAAGAACGCCATGAAGAAGCACGGTACTGACATGTTCAACAATCTGAATGGCACAACGAGCATCGGGACTGGCATGATGAGCATACACGGATGTATCAGAATCAACACGCTTGGCACCAAGACTTGGTTAAATGGCATCAAGTGTTCTACAACGAAATGTCCGGCTTTATGGACGACTGCCGTGAAAATCCTGGTATCATGGACAGCTTTAGAAGCATTGAAGTTCAGAACCGATTTAGGCAATACTCCTTCATGGGCCAAAATCCAGACACAATGCCTCCTCCTCCGCCTCCACCAAGCTACAAAGATCCTACCAGAAATGATGAAGAGTCTTGTGGTGGCAACAATCCCAATTAACCCACCTGCATTTCATCTCACTGCATTTCATTTCATATTGCTCAAGTTTTATTTTGTTGCACAATATATGGTTTAGCTTATGTAACTCTTAAACTCGTTCGTATCTTTAAAATGCTTTTCTATTTCTGTTTATCTCTATTGTTATTGCCCTTATTCGTCATTCTTTGTGAATGATTCTTTACTTTGAAGCTTCATTCTTTGTGATTGATAGCCTGTTATCCATTTTTGCCATGTCCTGCTACACTATGCTACCTTGATAAATCTATTTCTTCCTCTTTTTGATGTTGACAAAGGGGGAGAAAATGCAGATATGCACAAACTCAGGGGGAGTATCACACATCTTGCCAAGAATTTGCCATCATCAAAAAGGGGGAGTTTGTGAGAGAATTCTTTACCTTGAATTAATTTTTAATGATAGCAAAATGTGTGATCATCATCCAAATGTTGGTTGTGCATTGCATTACATGATACATTTGTGTTTTTATTATGTTTTCCATCCCACTCTATTGTTGCATAACTGTACATATAAACCTACATTGATACTTCCCTTAAAATAACAATTAAAATGCATTTTATGTCAGTATGCATCAATACATAAGCCTCTGCATCGATACATACAGCATGTGATAAATCACAAAACCTTTCTGTTCAGTATGCATCGATGCATACGAGTCATGCATCAATACATGGAAGGCTAAAGACTCTATGCATCGATCCACACGATCCCTGCATCGATACATGACCAATTGAAACAGCCTGTGTATCAATACATGCGCATTAGGCATCGATACATACTAGTGAAATAATCACATGCATCGATACATACGAATTATGCATCGATACATGATTAATAAATTTCACCAAAAATTCACATATCTTACAGTATGCATCGATACACACTCTTATGCATCAATACATAAAGCTGTTTTATGTTATAACAGTAACTGTTTTGCAGCATATAAAAGACAGGTTATGACAGCAGTGCAAAGGGACGAATTCATTGAGGGAAAACAATTGAACACAAGATCAAAAGCAGTGTTGGAGCAATTGTTTGAGAGCAATTAGAAACCTGAAAGAGACTTCATCTTCTTCATCTTCTCAATCACTTTTCTTCAAGAACATTTACACATAACCATTCTTGTTCTTTGGATTAAAGAAGCATCGAGATAACGTTCAGTGGTACGATCAAGGATCTAGCTGTGGTTTGCAGTGGAACGATCGAGGATCTAGCTGAGTTGAAGATTGAAGGGGGTTTCTAGGAAAAACCTACTGGTTTGTCCTTCAAGAACTGGAGTGTTCTTGAGGGTTTGGGAGTCACGTTTGCAGAACATATTCAGCCGCAGCGTTGCGTTTGGAGATCGGGGGATTTCGCAAGCAGGTCGTGGAACCGGTGAATTGTTTGCAATTTCGTGCAGGAAAATCTTGATCGTGCTCAGATCAAGTGAAGGTTCATACAAGAAGAGGTTCTTAGAGTTTAGAATTCTGTCTTTGTATCATAACCTTGTATCAACGGATTCGGCAAAAATTGATAATCAAAGTTCTCAATTTCATTTGAAATTGAGAGGGAGACGTACCCACACGCGAGGACGACGTGGGGAACTTCCTTACTGTAGGTGTTTAATTAGCTGCATTATATGGTAAAACACTAATGTCTTGACTGATGTCATGACATGTATGTGTGACTACATTGTAGTTACTGCAGGACTAGCTAACACAGGATTATTGAATGCTGTGACAGTCATTCCTGTCAACAGATACTAAGGAACAGAAGTTCTGTTAGAACTTAGTATTCATTTGCAGTCTGGTTATCAAGGAAGAACCAGACCTGGCATAAGGCCTACTGACTGAATGTCAAACTGGATGTTATGACATTCATCATTGACAGCAGCTACTGAAGATTAGGCAGAGTGGTGTTCTGCTATACTTCAGCATATTACTTAGTTTGTTCTTCAAGAGAATAACAGAACTAACTTAAGGCCAATTGTGTAAATGTTAAGTTGGACACCTTGACATTTATTAATGTAAGCTGTTACTGTAGTATGGTCATTTTGATCATGTACAGGCCAGCAAATTTGTACAGTCTGTTTTCTGGAAAAACAGACTCAGCATATGGACCTTGATGTCAAGCTGAATGTCGTGACATTCATTCCTGACAGCATATGCTAAATTGTAGGTTGTTCAGTTTTCTGTTTCAGCTTTTTCTCAGGCTATTCTTTAGGGATTCAACAGCTGAGAGAAAATCCAGGAAATCAACAACCAAGCTACATTCAATGAACCTAACAAAAAGCCTATTTGTTAGCAACCTAAATGTTGAATTTGAGGAAACTCGTGTGACCTAAAATTCAGGAAAATACAGGTGCAAAAGCCCAGGTGCTGCAATATAAAAAGGAAGGCATTCCTTCATTCAGTCTCGGGGATTTTGAAGCGTGAAGAGTTAGTGTGTCCATCATACTTCACTGCTGTATTTTGTGAGTCTTGTATTAGACGTATCTTGTAAGCCAAGCCATTATCAAGTAGATGATTGCTTTGGCATAGGGTGTTCATTGAGTTGTAAGTGTTGTGTCACTCAAAGCTTTTAAGCGTGAGTGCTGTGTATCTTGATTTAAGCTGTGAAGCATAATCAAGAGTTGTTTTTGAAGTGTGACTTCAAAGTGTCTTTAATATCACTGAGGTGATTGAGGGGGAGTGAGTAGGAACTCTGATCTTAGGTTAAGATTGAAATTGCATTGGGTAGGGATTAAGTGATAAGTTGTAAACGGGTGAGTTTAGCTTTGAATTGATACTACTAATAGTGGATTTCCTCCCTGGCTTGGTAGCCCCCAGATGTAGGTCATGTTGGACTGAACTGGGTGAACAATTACTTGTGTTATTTACTGCACTTACTGTTAAGTTCTGCATAATCCCTGTCTGTGCAGAATTGGATGTCATAACAACCAGTGTGACATCCAAAGTCTGATAACTAGAATTTCACTTACCAAATCTCTGCGTATCGTATTCTTACCTTACTCCTCTTTACGTTTTAAAACTGTTTTCGCAATTTCAGTTAGTGTGTGGTGATTGTTCCTGTTGCAAGACAGCAGTGGCAAGAAAACTTTTAATCAAACTCCATTGCTGTTTATCATCGATCACATACACACCAACTGTTTGACAAAACGGTTAGCTAGATTTTATTCATTGGAAATAGACTTTAATGATAAGTGCATTCAATTAGTTAAAATTCTGGTGTGAATTGTTTCTGTCATTCTCATTAAAATCCAGCAATTAAACTTGTGTGTCCGGCTTTCTAGTAGCGGTTCAGAATAGACGGAAGTCGATTCGGGACTGATTTTTCCGCCAACTTTGAAAACTCTGATAAAACTTTAAATCCGTTAAATTTCAAAGAGGTGATCTATTCACCCCCCCTCTCGATCACTAGCCACACCGTCTAACAGGTTCGATACCCATGCAATGCAAATGGCAACATCTCATGCCAATCTTTATAGGTCACGACCATTTTCTGCACAATCTTCTTAATGTTCTTATTGGCTGCCTCAACCGCCCCATTCATCTTCGGACGATAAGGAGAAGAATTGTGATGTTCGATCTTGAAGTCCCGGCACAATTCAGCCATCATCTTGTTATTCAAATTAGAACCATGATCAATAATGATTCTCTCGGGAACCCCATATCTTCAAATGATGTCTCTCTTCAAGAATCTGGCGACGACCTGCTTCGTCACATTTGTATAAGAGGCTGCTTCCACCCATTTGGTGAAGTAGTCAATAGCCACCAATATGAACTGATGCCCATTCGAAGCCGTAGGCTCAATCTTCCCGATCATATCAATGCCCCACATACCAAACGACCACGGAGACGACATCAAACTCAACGGGTTCGGAGGCATGTGCACCTTGTCGGCATAAATCTGGCATTTATGACACTTCCGCACGAAATTGAAACATTGGGCCTCCATTGTCATCCAATAATAACCTGCCCTCAGCAGCTTCTTCACCATTGCATTCCCACTGGCATGGGTACCGAACGACCCCTCGTGAACCTCTTTCATCAACTGGCTTGCTTCTTTGTCATCAACACATCTGAGCAAAACCCAATCGAAATTTCTCTTGTACAAAACCCCATCCTTGTTTAAGTAGAACACCATGGACAACCTCCGCAGAGTCTTTCGGTCCTTCTTGGATGCTCCCTCAGGATACTCTTGGGTTTCCAAATAGCGCTTGATATCGTAATACCACGGCTTCTCATCGTCAGGCGCTGTGTCAACAACAAATACATAAGCCGGTCTATCCGGACGTCCCACCTCAACACTGGGGAACTGATTCCACCACTGCACCTTAATCAAGGCAGCCAGAGTAGCTAAAGCATCTGCCAAAGGATTCTCTTCTCTAGGCACATGATGCAAAACCACCTTGGTGAAAAACGTCAACAATCTCCTCGTATAATTCCGATATGGAATTAAATGAGATTGATGCGTATACCATTTTCCGTTAACCTGATTCACAACCAAAGCTGAATCTCCATATATAACAAGGTTCTTGATCCTCAAATCAATCGCCTCTTTAATCCCCAAGATACAAGCTTCGTATTCAGCCACATTGTTGGTGCACTCAAATGTTAGCCGGGCAGCAAAAGGAATATGGGATCCTTTCGGCGTAACCAAAACAACACCAACACCGCTACCATTCACGTTAACGGCCCCATCAAACATCAGAATCCATTCGGATTCAGGGTCAGGCCCCTCCTCCGGGATCGGTTCCTCATAATCTTTCGATTTGAGAAACATGATGTCCTCATCAGGGAATTCAAACTTCATTGGTTGATAATCCTCAATAGGTTGCTGGGCGAGGTAATCAGACAATACACTCCCCTTGATTGCTTTCTGAGAAGTATACTGTATATCATACTCAGTCAAAATCATTTGCCACCTCGCAACCCGTCCGGTCAATGCTGGTTTCTCAAAAATGTACTTGATTGGATCCATCTTGGAAATCAATAAAGTGGTATGAACCAACATATACTGCCTCAGTCGGCGAGCAGCCCAGACCAAAGCACAACAAGTTTTCTCGAGCAGTGAATATCTTGTTTCACAGTCGGTAAACTTTTTGCTAAGGTAGTATATGGCATGCTCTTTTCGACCAGACTCGTCATGCTGTCCCAATACACACCCCATAGACCCCTCGAGGACTGTCAAGTACAGAATTAACGGTCGTCCCTCCACAGGAGGCATCAGAATCGGAGGCTCCTGCAAATACTCTTTTATCTTCTCAAATGCCGCTTGGCAATCATTATTCTACCTGACCGTTTGATCTTTTCTCAACAATTTGAATATTGGTTCGCACGTGGCTGTTAGATGAGATATGAACCGTGAAATGTAGTTCAATCTACCTAGGAAACCACGAACCTCTTTCTCTGTTCTCGATTCAGGCATCTCTCTTATTGCTTTTACTTTAGCAGGATCAACCTCGATTCCTCTTTCACTTACAATGAACCCCAGCAGTTTACCGGACCGCACCCCGAAAGTGCACTTGTTAGGATTCAACCTCAGTCTGAATTGTCTCAGCCGGTCAAACAACTTGGCCAGATCTACCAAATGTCCTTCCTCTGTCTGGGACTTTGCTATCATGTCATCAACATAGCATTCAATTTCATGATGAATCATATCATGAAACAAAGTCACCATGGCTCTCTGATAAGTAGCACCGACATTCTTGAGACCAAATGGCATCACCTTATAACAGAAAGTGCCCCATGGTGTGATGAACGTTGTTTTCTCAATATCATCTGGCGACATTTTGATTTGATTATAGCCAGAAAAGCCATCCATGAAGGAAAACACCGAGAACTGAGCTGTATTGTCTACCAACACATCAATGTGAGGTAATGGGAAATCATCCTTCGGGCTAGCTCTGTTCAAATCCCGGTAGTCCACACACATTCTCACCTTCCCATCCTTCTTCAGGACCGGCACAATGTTTGCAACCCAAGGCGGATAATTAGTGACAGCTAGGAAACCAGCATCCCACTGTTTCTGCACTTCCTCTTTAATTTTCATGGCCATCTCAGGTCGAGTTCTGCGCAACTTCTGCTTTACTGGAGGACAATCTGCTCTCAACGGTAGCTTGTGCACAACGATATCGGTATCCAACCCTGGCATATCTTGATAAGACCAGGCAAAGATATCAACATATTCTTTCAACAATGCTACCATTCTGCTCTTGACACTCGCCTCCAAAGCGGCCCCAATTTTCACTTCTTTCCGGACCTCGTCAGTACCCAGATTCACTACCTCGACTGGTTCCTCGTGCGGCTGAATCACCTTTTCCTCTTGTTTTAACAACCTGGCTAATTCCTCCGGCAGTTCACAATCTTCTTCGGCATGATAGATCGGATTGTCGAAATCATATGAGGGTGTAACAGGATTGTTATCAATGAGATCCGGAGAAAGATCGCATCTGCATGAATGTTGATTCATGCATTGCTTTAGAACCGGAGCGAAACAAATTGAAAAAGAAAAATGAAAACATTGCCATTTTTATTTTTGTTTTGATTAAACTGTAAAAATAAATGAAAAACAGGGAACACCGCTTTTAATGCAAAACATCCTTTTATTTATGATGCAAATTTTGCAAAATGAAACATGAGGTGGCCCTTACAATGAACCATTACGTTTCGGGCAAAACGTATGGCTTCCATGCAAATAAAATTGAAAACAGAAAAATATTACTCTTCAAGTAGAGTGACAGTGATGATCTTTTCGGCCTTCCAGTTAAGGACTTCCATTCCTGGTACGCACGGCTTTATCCACTGATCAATCTCACAACCACTGTCAACTTCTTCACCCACCATACAGATGTGATCTGGATCCAGCATTCTAGCACTGGTGAATGTGAATGACGGACGACGTCCTCTACCTTGTCCAGACGAGCCTCGGCCCGGCTGATAACCCACTCCGAATCTATCCTTCTTGGCGGCGATGTCCATCATCTTTCCCCAACCAGGAGCTTCCCCACTCTTCACCACCTCAGCAGCCTGCTTATACGAAGAAATGGACGGCTTCTCCTCCTCTTTGGCAAAAAGAGCATTCTCCACCTTGACGGTTTCGAATGCTTGACTTGGCGTTTCCCATATCTCACCATCCATTTCAACATACTTGAACGATGACAAGTGGCTGACGAAGATATCCTCCTCCCCACAGACTGTGACGACCTGCCCGTCCCAAATATACTTCAATTTCTGGTGCAAAGTCGAAGTCACTGCCCCAGCAGCATGAATCCATGGGCGACCCAACAGGAAACTGTATGCCGGCTGAATATCCATGACATAAAATACCGACTTGAACACCTCAGGTCCAATCTTCATCGGGAGCTCTACTTCTCCGAACACTGCCCTCTTCGAGCCGTCGAAAGCTCTCACTATCAGGTCAGTGGGCGTCAAGATCAACCCTTCACAGTTCAGCTTTTCCAAGGCTTTCTTTGGCAACACATTTAAAGAGGAGCCGGTATCAACCAACACATGTGAGAGCACGGCTCCTTTACATTCCATAGCAATGTGCAAAGCCCGATTATGATTCCTCCCATCCACAGTTAGATCAAGGTCGGTGAAACCCAACCCATGACTGGCATTGACATTAGACACCACCGTCTCCAACTGATTGATTGTGATCTCTTGGGGAACATAGGCTCTCTTCAGGATCTTCAATAAAGCCTCCCTGTGCCCCTCGGAGCTTAGCAACAACGACAAGATTGAGATCTTAGATGGGGTCTGTTGCAGATGGTCAACAAGCTTGTACTCTGACTTCTTGATGATCCTCAGGAATTCTTTAGCTTCATCATCAAGTTCTCTCTCCGACCCACCAGGCGCCGGTGTCACCACAGGAGTACCTTCATTCACCACTTGTTTCCCTCTCGCCCTGGCTAAAGCCTCGGCCTTATCTTTCTTTTCTATCTCTCCATCCCCATTCCTCAAGGTGTCTGGTGCAAACAACCTTGCACTGCGAGTGAAACCACTGGGTCCGGCATTATCCACCTTTGAAACGGTGGTTTCATCCGCAGTCTGATCCTCCAATTTCTCCCCATTACAATACACCTCCCCACCATAATGCCACGGCACGACATCATCTTTGTCATAAGGAATTGGCCCAGGTACTGTGATAGTAACTGGAGCCGCATCTGCAAGCGTTGACAAATCAACCGGGTCGAAGTAGATGGTTATGGTGGAAACATCTTCCTTCCCCGAATCAATCTTTTCAAATCTGAGGCTTCCCTCATCCATCATCTTCTGGACAACCTTCCTCAACGACACACACCCATCAGGAGTAACAGTGCACGCAGCACAACAGTTATCACAGCCCGGGAAGACCCCATTCTTCAACAACTGACGCTTGACCTCAGCCAACGGAGTCCTCAACTGATCCACACTCAACAGCCCGATTCTTCTACCATCTTCAGAAATCGCATTCACCCCCATTTGACCATGCGCTGGCATGGGATTAGCATTCACATTTGGAGACGGTGCAAAATTGATAGCTTTGGAATCCACTAAGTCCTGGACCACATGCTTAAAAGCTTTACAATTTTCTATGTTGTGTCCAGGAGCACCAGAGTGGAATTCGCATTTGGCGTTCTCATCAAAATTGGGAGGCCTTTGATCAGGTCTCAACGGTGCCAACGTCCTCAGCTGGACCAACCCCAAGTCCTTCAACTTCTTCAACAAGAATGAATAGGTTACAAGTGGTCTATCAAATTGACGATCATTCATTCTCCCTCGCACCTGATACCCAGCCCTCTGCGGTCTCTGTTGAAATGGCTGTCGTTGCTGTTGCGGTAGTTGTTGTTGCTGTTGATTATCAGCAGGAATGGTTACCGCAGCAGTGTGCTGGTAGTAACGATCCCTACTCTGTCCTCTTTGGGTATACACAGCGCTTGTATCACCCTCCTTCTTCCTTTGACCATTTCCAAAGAGCTTCTTCGATCCAGACGACGAAGCGTTACCCTGTATCTTCCCCAACTTTAACCAACTCTCAATTCTTTCCCCAGCCACCACTATATCAGCAAAGTTGGTAACCGGGCATCCCACCATTCTTTCTGCAAATGTCCCCTGAAGGGTACCCATAAACAGATCAGACATTTCTCGGTCTACCAACGGTGGTTGAACTCGGGCAGCCAGCTCCCTCCACCTCTGCGCATATTCCTTAAACCCCTCATTAGGCTTCTGAGACATACCCTGCAGCTGGGTACGGCTAGGAGCCATATCAGCGTTGAACTGGTACTACTTAAAAAATGCATCTCCAAGATCTTGCCAGCTTTTAATGTCAGAAGATTTCAACTTGGTGTACCATTCCAAGGACCCTCCGGACAGACTGTCCTGGAAGAAGTACATCCAAAGCTTTTGGTCCATGGTATAAGCAGAGATCTTACAGACAAAAGCCTGGAGATGATTTTCCAGGCAAGAACTCCCATTGTATCTGTCGAATGCAGGCGCTTTGAACTTTTGTGGGATCACAATCCCCTCAACCAGCCCCATATTAGCCATATTGACAACCCCTGGAGTAGCATGGCTTTCCAAGGCCCTTATCTTCTCCGCCAGCACCTGAATCTCTTTGTTTGGTGGTTGGACACCGTATTGACCAAACTGTTCGTTAAGCATGGAGAATTGATCTGCTTCTCTGTCTTCTTCTCTATCCTCTTCAGCCCAAAAAAAAGGAGGAAACAGACTGTCCTTCACATTGTTACCCATTGGACCCGGTCTACCGCCTGTGGCAACACCAAAACCCCTAACATTGTTAGTCACTATACCAACAGTTGTCCTCTTCCCGAGATCTCCTCCATCCCTGGAACCACCAAGGCCATGGTTAGAGACACCTTCTAGATTGACACCACTATTGGCAGCCGAAGCCCGCTCGAGCTTCTCCACTTTATCAGCAAGTGCTTTTTGCCCCACGGCAAACCCTTGCATGACATTGATCAGTTCATTCATTTTCTCCTTCAGCTCGAGAAAATCTGCGTTGGGTAGATCCATCAGCCTTGGTGTGTTGCGTTTGGTAAAGTATCTGTGTGGACGAGTTGTGTGCAAGGGAATGACTCTATGAGCACGAGCAATGATTCCTGAAACAATCAAGCATGTTAGAAACTGACACCTGCAAAATAGAAAACAAGTTATTATGATTATGCATGAATGCAATATCTATCCACATGAGGAACACTCTGTCTTTCGATCCTGGCTTCATCGAGACAGATAATAATTCGGCAGCAATATTCTGACATTCATCATTTGATTTCATCATACAGAGCAAAGATATATGATTTAGCAAAAATACCACCCAACCATGTGTGTGCTGTGTGAGTGAAGCAATGGCAAAGCAAATAAAGCTTGAAGACCAATCACTGAATGAAAACAACCATTGCATATCAAAAGGGCACCATATGTGCGAGAGTCATACATCTAGTCTGATACAAATCAAATACAATTCTCCAGAATCAGAAAGAAAATACAAACAAGTGAATTCCGTCAACAGGCCTGACGGTAATCCAACACAAATAAGAAAGGTCTAATCTGAGGAAGGTCCCACAGACGGCTCTGCATCATCAACCATCTTGGTAAACTTCACCGCGAACCTAAGCTCTGTGTTCTCCTGCTGCAATCTCCCTATCTCCTTCTGGTGAATCTTCATCTGTCGGAAATAATGATCCCTCTCAGCAAGGTAGTGATCTCTCTCAGCAATAATCTTCGCTTTCTCAGTTTCCCATTCTGTGGCAAGGACTTTAGCTCTGACATCTCTCTGATTCTTCACAAGAATTTGTCTCCTCTTCTCATCTTCAATAACCCTCAAGGCCCTAGCTAGTTTCTCCTTGGTAAGGTCATGCTCCTTTGTAGACGACTCCAACGCTTGGTTGATCTTGCGATAATAGGCAGTATCTATCTCAAAGCGCTTCACCTCCATGGCATGTCTCTTATCCTGGTCTTCTATTTTCCCTTTGATTTCCTGATTAGCCATCTGAATCCTAGCAACACTCATATCCAACTCAGTCTTCTCTGCTTCCAGTTGATCTCTGGCTTTCTTCATCTCAAGGAACTCTTCCATGCTGACAGAAGAACGTGGCCCCTCAATCAATGGACACCAAGGATCACCTCCAGGAAATGGTAGATGGGTGAGCTCAATCCTCTTTCTAAGCCAATCATCAAATGGAGGAAGAGACCTGCTATTAACCTTACCAAAAGGAACCTTGCCCTTCCTCTGAATGTTACACCATGCCCCGGACACCTTCCTCAACTGTAACAAATTACCCTCAGCTGGGAAGTAGAAAGACTCCTGAATCTCACACTCGAGAGGAGGAACCTCCATAGCAAACCCCATTTGTCTCCTAAGAAGCATCAGGTTGTAATTAATGCAACCCTTAACTCCTATGAGAGGCACATTGGGAAAGCTCCCACAACTATAAATGAAGTTTCGTCCCGCCATACCATTGTGAGTCCAAGCTATGTCCTTGGCCCGCAAACCCATCAACCTGGTCGCCCAATTAACCGTAGGATCAAGAGAAACAAAAGCACCTCTGGAAGGCAGATACCCCATAAACCATTTGTGCAACAGTTGAGCACAACATCTGATCAATCCCCCTCGCCTCTTCTCGTTCCGATTATGGACCGAGTAATAAACATCCCCAACCAAGGTAGGAATAGGATTCCTCTGCATAAACACCCGGATGGCATTAATGTCCACAAAGTTCTTCTGATTAGGAAACAGGATGATCCCATAGATGCTCACAGCAATCAAGGCACAGACGGTCCTCCAATTACCCACAACAGCATGCTCCTTGGCTTTAGCCTCCAAGAAACTCAGATGAAAACCGGGTAACTTTCCTTTCTCCTTCAAACCCCCCCTTGGTCACCTCCGGGCTCAAACAAAGAGCACGAGAAATCTCAACAGCATCAGGTTCCTCCTTAGTGACGTAGAATGGAATCTGATCTCTGATCTGGATACCCAGGATGCTAGCATAGTCTTCCATCAAAGGTCCCAACAAGTAGTCCGGGAACACGAAGCATCTCAAGCCCGGGTCATAGAACTGGAGAAAAGTGTGGATGGCACTCTTATCTGTATCAGTAAGCCTGAAAACCACCTTCAGAATACCACCATAATACTCACGGAACAACCCCACATGGTCAGGTGTAATCAATGATATCATATCCCTTAACACATCGATCTCTGGATTGAAGAAACTGTAAACGACGTCATCTTTCAAGCCGGGCCTCATGTCTGGAACAAAGAAGTCTCTCAACCAGGATCTCAATCAAAAATGTCCCTGCATATGGATAAACATGAGTTAGATGCAGATAAATGCAAAATGAAATGATGCTGATGTATGAATGCAATGCACTGTGCCATCCTCCAAGTCATCTGAACATCCACTGCACTGAGTTACAGCCTCTGAACTGATCACAACCATCTGAGGTACCGAGTAACCGCAAATCCAACCCGGGGTTCCAAAATAAACGGAACGGAATGGTACATCACCATCATCACAGAGAAAACACTGAACTGATAACCACAAGACCCTCTGAACCAGCCCAGGGAATCCTGAAATAAACGGATCCCCACTGATAAATATCACGGACAGAACTCCGGCGTCTCGGAAATAAATCCATAAATCCGACTTATAAATATAACTCTGATCAATAACGGAACCATTAGTCACCATCAAAGTCACCATCAGAACATGCATCTGTAAGAATCAACCTTCCCCTCACAGGTGAATTCTAATCAGGTCATCCTAAGGCGGATAATAGTCTCGACAATCGGGCAAAGATACTCAACGGGTTTGCCCTTTCGGGTGTACCGTTGTAACTCTCTTAAGATCGTCTAAACCAAAGATCCGGGAAAGCATGGTCACCGAAGTCAACAGCCCTAAAGAGATAACCCAACCAAAGTGGAATACCCCACTAAGGAAGAGCTCACTCAGAAGAACCTCGTCCGGCTTGTGGTATGTCACGTCGCAACAACATGCTGATCCAACATGTGAGGAAACGTGAGACCACACTAATCCTAGGTGTATACTCGGGCCTGGGTTTTAGCCCCACTCAGAACACCCACCCCAAATCAGAGGAACCACCTGTACAGAAGACAACACAATGATAGTATGATGCATGCAAACATTTATGCAAATATATATACAACATAATAATCATAAATGCAATAAATAGAGCAATAAAAGCAACCAAAACTATCCTAGAGAGCGCTAGGAGAGACTCTCTTAGGGAAGATGGACCAGCAAAAGGTCAACTTCTAAGTTCCCCAGCAAAGTCGCCAGCTATCGCATCCGCGAAAAACAACCGGCGGGAAAAACAAAACAAACAGAGCCGCCACCGTGCGTTATTTATCCCAAAAGAGGGAAAGGAAACGCTCGAAGTAAACCTGGAAAAGACATGGTCTCGCGACCAAAGAGAGATGGGATCGGGAGTCGGTTACGTAAGGGAAAGGTATTAACACCCCTCACGTCCGTCGTACTCGACGGGATCCACGCTCAGAAAGACAGGATAAGGTTGCTAAACACTGCTCACAAGCTGCACACACAATGGAAGGAAACACAGATGGAAAAAAAGGGGGAACGGGCTCGCTAGGATATCGCATCCTATGCCTACGTATCTCATCTGGAATGAGAATCAGAGCTACCATAGTTCGGCTCACGCACGCCAAACAAAACACACACACAAGAAACCGACTGCCAATCGCTGGGCTTACGTCAGACTCCACACAAACAGGCAAACACAGGAAACTGACTGCTAATCGCTGGACTTACATCAGACTCCGAACCAACAAACACACACAGGAAACCAACTGCCAATCGCTGGACTTACGTTAGACTCCAAGAAAACAAGATGTTAACCGGACGCTGAGTCGTCAAAAAGCAACAAAAAAGTTGAACAAACAAGCTAACAGGGAGTCTGGAACTCGAGCCTGCTAGCTGTCAAGCAAACACACAAAAAAAGAGAAAGGGTGCCCGGAGAGATCTCGTACGATCTCCTGCCTACGTACCTCATCTGGTATGAGGATCAGGGCGACGTAGTTCCCCTGAACAGGGGAGAAACTTCTAACCTAACCAAAAACAGGGAAATGACAAACTAGAAGGGAGCCTGAGTCGAGCCTAATAGTTATCATGTAATCCACAATGGTCCTAGGTTAAGGTTTCTATCTAACTTGCACAGGGAGCAAGCTATCCTAAACAACACAGGCAAACAACACAAGCACAATAAACAATCACACACACTATATGCAGTCAATTGGGCTCATACAAGGTTAGGCTGCAAAAGCAAGCCAACTGGAATCGGGTGTAGTTAGCTCTTAACCCTAACATTGAGAGTTAGGGTGAAGCAAATAAAATGGGAAGTGAGGGTAAGACCTCACAACTCTTATCCCTGGCCTGGGAGAGCTTCAGACAAATGAAAGTGCGGGAGTTCAGAAAGTAGGAACTCTTCTCCACAGATGACTGACACAACAAAGATCTTGGGCTATTATCCACAATGCATCAACACAAGGTGTGTGAGCAAAGTGGATGACACACTGAATAGCAGGAGATGGATTGCACATCTCTTTTATCTGCCAATTGCCTCATAAGAGGACTTTTCCTGCTTGGCACAAAAATAAACAAACACAAGCATTGCCTCTTAAGGAGGGCTTCAGACAGGTGCCTGCCCACATAATAGGACAGGTCTTCCAGACTACATGAAGTCAAAGGAATTATACCTCAGTGGTTAAGCAACCAAGCAAAAGCAAGTTCAAAGTGAACTTAAAGCAACTAATGTACCTGTGGAAACATCAAACAAATCAGTACACAACTCAGACAATCAAACAACAGTCAATAAGCATCAAACAATCCCAATGTACACAAGGCATAAGCCAAAGTCAAACTCAAATGAGTTAACAACCCTACAAAACACACAAGGTTAGTAGTCAAAAGTAAACATCAAATGCTCAAGTGAGGAAGCATCATCAACTATGGACTTGGATGTGTAAACCTGAAATCAAAGCTCAACTGTGAGTTACAAACCACTAGGTCAAGGCCTAGGGTCAAAGATGGAGAAAAAATTCAAAACAGAACATGAAATTTAACATGAATCAACTTCATTCAGTCCAGAACACAATCCAAAAGGTCCTATATCAATATCATTAACCAAAATCATTTCATGAACCAAACATGGCAAGGTATGCAAATTGTGACCACATTGTGACATCAGAAGAAACAAATGCACCTTAAATCAAAAATGATTCAAATAATCTTGAAAAAATTCATGAGTAAACAGGACATACAACATGATCATCACACCAAAAATTGGAGGCATTGGACATCATTAGGCATGGCAATCACATAGCATAAGTCAAGACAAGCACAACAAGCACATGTATGACACCAAATGTCACACCAACTTAGCATAGGCCTAAAACAGAGATGGATCATGGTAAAGACCTCAAACCAAAGCCAAAACAACACCCAACATGTCTAGAAATAGTGTACAAAATTTCACATTCATTGGATAAAGAACAAGAATTTTGTGATCAAATGAAATTCAAGGCAATTTAAAAGCTCAAATGTGACCAACCAGAATGAAAAATTTCAATTAAATCAGAAATGATCCCAAAAATTCCAACAAAAGTCATGCTCATTCTCAACATTCATATCAAGCATCAAACAAAATATCAAGACAATTGGAGATCATTTGGCATGGCAAACTCACCAATCAAGTTGAACATCACAAGGTGTGACACCAATTGTCACACCTATCTTAGCACATTCATAAAACAGCAATGACACATGATAAAAATACCAAATCAACATCAAAATGTCAAGCAATGAGTCTAGTTATAGCATGCAAAATTTCATGAGCATTGGATAAGAATCAAGCATTTCACAAATGATATGGCAAGGCAAGGTCAAGTAGGGACATGTATTCAATCTCCTTAGGCAAAATAATTTCCAGGCCCGGCACAATTTTGGAATAAATGATGATAAAAAACTAGATGGAATGAGGAACCTAATGCAAAAAATTGGAGCACATTTGGTTGATTTTTCAATTTTTAATGAATTTGTGAAGTTGAGAAAATTTGAAAGATGATTTTGGAGCCAAAGTGTGAAATAAGGAGGGAAAGGGAGAAAATGCATGGCAATTTGGAAATGTGGATTCGGCCAGGATCGAACCTGGCGCACATTTGAATTATAGCGCGCGCTCAAAATGACTGTGTATTGGCCATAAACCCTAAGCGCCGCACATCTCCAGAATCCGCAGGTAAAGCACATGAACTCCTATCTAAATCCGTAGGTAAATGTATGCGTTCCGCAGGTAAAAACGCAGGAAATCTCTTGATGAGCAGAATCGAATCCACGTGTTTCCAAGCTTTGCCACACCTCAAATCTCTTCCAGTATGCTTATGGAGATGGATGATGATGAAATAGAAGCTCAACAATGAAAAAAACAAGCTAAATCCTCAACTGCCATGGAAGCTTCAAGATATGAACATGAACTTAAACAGCCACGAATTCTCTTGCTCACACGTCCAAAAGTGCTCCAATATGCTCCATGATGATGAATGAATCAAGGAAAAGTGATTGTGCTTGAAGAAATTTGGAGAAAAAAGTGAGAGAAAATTTTGTGAATTTTGAGATTCTAGATCTAGAATTGGTAATTGTGAGTGTTAATCTCAAAAATAGTTAGGGTTATGGTATATATATGTCATGCTAATCAAGCTTCTAATCATGTTTAGCCAAATGGTAATGGTAATTAGTAAAATGAGGTGCAAGTGCAGTTTTGGTTTTTCACCTTATGCATGAAAATCATGAATAAACAGTACACGAATTTGTATTCATTTTCACTTAAAAATCCATTTTGGAGCTAAATGCAATGGTAGAATGCTTAAACAATGCACCAATTTTAAACTTCAATTTTTCCCTCCAAAAATCAAGTGAAATGCAAATGATTATGTGATGACAATTGATGTAATGTGATGCAAGATTTTGAAACTAGAGGTTAAAAGGAGAATTTAGCAAAAAGAACCACTTGAATTGGAGTTTTGGTTGAGAAGTTATGCCCATTTGAAGTTCAAGTACACTTTGTCATGTTTTGATCATATCTCCTTAACCACACATGAGAAATCCATAATCTTGGACTTTTTGGAAATGGGAGAGAAAGATATACAACTTTCATGTTCAACAAAATTTCATTTGAAGCTTTCTTGATGATGTAATCTTGAGTTGAAAACCTTTCCATTTTTGGCAAATTCAAATTATAGGTCACTTGCTATTTTTGGAAAGTTTTGTCCTGACTTTAAATTCTTCAAAGTTGATGTTTGAAATGTCAAATGAGACTTGTTTGAACATGAATGAAGTATTTCTAATCACTTCCCACCTCCAAATCCAACAGTTGACCTTACAGTTGACTTTTGTGGTTGATAGATGACTTGGCCATGCATAGATGATTTTGAACCTCAACCACTTGATGAAATGGCTCCAACATGAAACCCTAGCTTATGCAAGCTCAATAAAATCATATGATTATCTCCATCTCAATAAAGACCTCATCTCCTTGAAAATCTCTGATTGACATAATGCAACTGATTAGGGTTGACCAGAGGTCAAAACCCTAATCCCAAGGAATCTGATCAGAAATAATGAACCATGATGATGATGATGTACCATTTCAACCAAGATAATGCCCAACCTTCTTGAGGAACCAATAAACCCTAATTGAAGCACAAACCTCAGATGATTAGTGATCAATTCATGAGACCCTCAAGCTTGAATCTTTTAACCTCTCTATCTTCTGAGAAAGACCTAGGAGGATGACTTGTGTATTTCACATGACATGCAAAGATGTAATGCCTAAAGTCCTACAAAAAATGAGATGCAATATGCTAAGCTAGTCCCAAGAGAGGAGGGCAAATTTTGAGGTGTTACAGGACCTTATCAAGAGATTTGACATGGCAAAAGCCAAGGCCATTGACACCCCCATGCCAACATGTACAAACTTGAACAAAGATGAAGACGGTAAGGACGTAGAGGTAAAACAGTATAGAGGTATGATTGGATCACTTCTCTATCTTACTGCTTCTCGTCCCTACATTATGTTTAGCGTGTGCATGTGCGCAAGATATCAATCATGTCCCAAGGAATCCCATCTAAAAGTTGTCAAACGAATACTTCGATACCTATCCGGTACTCCGAAGTATGGACTGTGGTATTCCAAAGGTAATGATTGTTCATTGGTAGGTTTCTCCGATTCCGATTTTGCCGGTTGCAAATCGGATAGGAAAAGCACCAGTGGCACTTGTCACTTATTTTCAAACTCTTTGGTCAGTTGGCATAGCAAGAAATAAGTTTCAGTTGCTTTGTCAACCGCCGAAGCGGAATACGTTGCCGCCGGTAGTTGTTGTGCTCAAATCCTATGGATTAAGCAACAACTATTGGATTTTAACCTCAAACTCGAACGCATTCCCATTTTTTGTGACAATACAAGTGCCATTAATATTACCAAAAATCCTGTGTTGTATTCTTGCACCAAACATATCGAAATTCGACACCACTTTCTTCGGGATCATGTAGAGAAAGGTGATATTGTATTTGAACATATTAACACTGAAAATCAACTAGCGGACATCTTCACAAAGCCGCTAGCTACTGAACCTTTCTTTCATATTCGCCGAGAACTTGGTATTCTCGATATTTCGGAACGGGCATTATAAACTGCTGGTTTTATCTTATTTCATTTAAGACTATAATCTTGTACTTCTAACAAGTTGATGTTGTTGCAAGCACAAGTTTATTGTTCATCAAGTTACTCCGGCATCGAGGTGATACTGTTCCTTTATTTTCTCTCTCTCTCTCTCTCTCTCTCTCTCTCTCTCTCTCTCCAAATTTTCATGGTTAAATAGCTGTACCATAAAAATTATTGTATATATATATGATGTATCTCTTTGGATGTTTATTGTTGTGTGGCACTCTAATTATGCATCAAACTTGTGAGCGTATGTGCAGAAAAGTGAAAAACTGGAAATTTTGCCTGTATGAGTCGACCGTAACAGGGCAATGGTCGACGCACACTTAATTTTTTTTGTGTTTTTCAAAAATCAAACAGTATGCGTCGACACATGCAGAGGTATGGTCGATGCATCGCTTAAAAATTCAGTTTTTCTGCAGAAAACCTTCAATCTTCTCATGCATCTACATTCAAAATTCCCATTAAGTGTGCATTTACATTTCAAACTTCCCACTACCTTGTAAGTTGCATCTACCTAGTGTCTATTGTCCCTTGATCTTTCCTCTTCCCAAAACCCTAACTCCTCATCTACAAAAAGGAAAACCTCTCTCTTGCAAAATCATTCTCAAAAACCCTCACCAAGCTTCACTCTCTACCCACACACACTAAGCTTCAAATCTGTTCAAATGGCTTCCATATCTCGCAGACCTATCGGTAAGAGATCACGGGAATCATCCGCCGCATCTCTACCCATCTCCGCTGTATCGCTTGTTCCACCGGCTCGCGTCGAATCCTTCAACAAAGATATTGGCAAAAGAGGAGTTGTGAGGCAACATGCTTTCTACAAACTCATCGCAGAACGCATGCACCTCACAGAAATCATGTCTCTGCTACAACATCAAGGCATTGTCAAATTCCTGGAATGCAATGCTAAATACAGCGAAGACCTAGTCCGAGTGTTCTACGCCGGCCTTCATGACAAATTTCGTGGGCACAAGTTTCACTCCAGGATCGGTACGAGAAAGGTATCGTTTAAGTGAAATGTTTGGAACAAATATTTTGATCTGTCATTGGATGCTGGTGAAAATCCTCTAGCTGAGGTAACTGACTCTCACCAAATAGAGGGTTATGAATTTAAAAGCGCATTGAACGACATGTTGAAGCGACCCTACCCTGATCACATTATGAATAGTGATGCGTTCCCACGAACCGTCACCGCCAGCAAGCTGAAGACAGGAGAGCGGATTCTCTAGTGGATTGTCTCACGCATACTGCGGCCTAAGAAGGGTGGTCTTTCCAGAGTTGAACAGGCTGAAGTTCATCTCATATACATTCTGAAAAATCAGCGGAAAATCAACTGGCCCTATTACATAGCTGGTAGGATGTTCAGTCTACGCGACTCCGGACGAGGAACGACTCTTGCCTACGGATCTTTTATTCAAGAGGTCCTTACTGCAGCCGACGTTGATCATCCGTCCTTCCCGTATACCTCCATTTCATCAGACAAAGAGTTCAGCCCAAAAACTTTGTCTATGATGGGATATTTTTGGTGTGATGAGCGGAGAATCTACAAATTTGTTCGCAGAGGGTTTGTTCCTACGACTGTTGAAGAAGAAGATGAAAGTGATGAAAGTGAAGAAGAAGACGAAGAGGAAAATGAAGAAGAGGGAGCAGGACAAGCCTTTGATCAGCATGGTGGAGATGATAGTCCTCCACAAGTTCACACTCACGACTACACAGACTCCGCTTGGGTTCAACATTCATATTCAACTGAAGAAGATGCCTCCAACCAGGGTGGCTGGGGTGAATGGCAACATTCGGGCTGGTTAACACAGCGCCAATTCTACCAGCCGTATCACTATGGTGATGAAGCATCTCCTCCGTCTCCTCCACAGCATGCAAACTCTTCCGAACTGTTGGATATGATGCGAAATATGCAGCTGGCTCAACAATACTTCATGCAAACTCAGGATGAGCGCTATGCTCATATTAGCAGCCAAATTCAAGCACAAAATGAGAGGCTCGACAACCTCTCTACAAGCTTGAATGAACGGTATGCAGCTTTTTCGGAAACGTTTGAACGCCAGGAACGGTCGGTCGACGGGGGTATCAAGTATCTAGGCGGTATTGCTGAACAAATATCATCTCTAGCTGACCCCTACAGAAACCCAGATATCTGTTACCATCAAGGACGACACCATTAGGACATAGGACTGCATATGCATCTGAATTTGTTTGTTGTTTGACTGTATTCACTTTTCTGTTATGCTTGTTTGTGCAACATCAGTTTTAATGATTATCTACTTTTAATTAATGATTATCGTTCAGTAATGATATTTGGTGTGATATTGTTATCTGATAGTGTTATTTCCTGTTGAATGTTATGTTACGTTGAATAATCGTTCCTTGTCTCTTTTTGATGTTGTCAAAGGGGGAGAAGAGTACAAGCCAAAATGTTCACCACAATTAACAGTCGGTCTTGCAGATAGCCTTAGATTACAAAAGAAAGGGGGAGTGTGCGTAATGTGTGTAAATACTGCATGTTGTTTGTCTCTTTGGCTTTGCACAGGTTGTCATCATCAAAAAGGGGGAGTATGTAAGGGCAAATTATCAGACAACATACAATCATAAGTTTCGATGATGACAAATGACCACCATGGATGAATCGGCATTATCGATTCCACGTCCACAAACAAATGCAACATATCACCTATCATATCCTTCTCTATGCTCATCTAAAAGTGCTATATTTCATAAAACATATGTGGATAAAATGTGATCATGACAAAATGCATGAAAACCACAAAAATATGAATTTTTGCAGATTTGTAGGCTTTGAGTCGACCGCAAGGGTCAGCGCATGAGCCATGGGTCAGCGCATAACATAGACCAGTTGGTGACTGGTCAGCGCATGGTGCCTTGAGTCGACCACAGGTCGGCGCATGGCATAGTGCAGTTGGCCACGGGTCAGCGCAGGGAAGACTTGAGTTGACCATAGGGTCGGCGCATTTCCCACGGGTCAGCGCACGCCGACCTATGGTCGACCGCTCGTGCGTAAACTCAGTTTTCTGAATACTTTCCACTGTTTGAAAAGCTTTTATTTTTGGTTGGTAAGTTGGTTACTATATATAGAAGTTTAATTACTTGGTTCAACTAACATTTGTAAAATTGATTTCAAGTGTTCAAGGAAACAAGAAAAAGT
This sequence comes from Lathyrus oleraceus, assembly GCF_024323335.1. Taxonomy (NCBI): domain Eukaryota; kingdom Viridiplantae; phylum Streptophyta; class Magnoliopsida; order Fabales; family Fabaceae; genus Lathyrus; species Lathyrus oleraceus. Next base: position 86,469,727 of record NC_066583.1, on the reverse strand, counting down.
GAAACAGGTGTCCAAGATTCATCATCTTCATCTTCAACATCTCACAACACATCAACTACACACAACCATTTTTGAAGTGCTTTGTGATTGGTTAAAGGTGATAAGGTTCGAAGCCGTGATTGGGGAATCCGGTTCGGGTTGAAGCTTGTGACAGGTTTTTTCTTGAATAAAACCTTTAGGGTTTTGTCCTCCAAGACTGGTTTATGTTTGGGGGTTTTTGGACGAATTACTTCATCAAGTTTCAGCTGAGCGAAGGTGATTGAGAAGAGGAAGTCTTCATCAGTCTAGTAGCGGATTCAGTGAAATTGAAGGAAAGAATTCGGGTTCAATTTGTTGTGGTTGAGATCAGTCGGGCCGAGGGTTTGAAGAACGGAGGGTTTTTCAACAAAGGGGCTGGAATCGGAGGTCTATCAACAACAATCGAAGGGCTTGATTCATCTTGAATCAAGGAACAAGGAGAGGAAGCAACATTCAACATCTTGAGAGTTCTGTTGTATATGTGCTTTGCAATCCTTGTATAAACGATTAAATCCAACAGGTGATATCTATTAAATCATCTCAATTCTAGTTTTAGAATTGAGGGCAGACGTACCCCGAAGCGAGGACGACGAGGGAACTGCCTCATCAAATCCTTGTCTTCTTTAATTTTCTGCATAATTGTTTTCAGCTTAAAAATTAAGTGATTTTAGAATAAGCACTTTTATCAAACCTTGATATTAATTGAGTAAGAGGTTAAAACTCTGTCTTTGAATCCAAAGTACAATAGGATATTGTAATAGATTAATTGGAATCACTTACTCAACACAAATATCACTTGGAGTGTTTTTGCACACCAAGTGTTTGATAATTTGCCTAAACCAAAATTATCTTAAGTGTGTATCTAGTTGATTTGGTATTTGAATCATTGGAACTAGGAATCCTAGTAAGTGAAACAAATCATTGATTGTGTAACTAGTGTAGTGATTCGTATTTTACATTATCACTAATCCATAGGCTTGACGCATATCCGGTTTTCCAATAACAGTTCGTTTTAGACTATATTTTCCTCGGCAGCTTCCGCACTTAAAACAATTTTTCAAAACCAATTTTTAAATTGGTAGCGCCGACTTATTTTTAATTGGGATCTATTCAACCCCCCCTTCTAGATCCGTGCCATAGTCTAACAGAAGTTACTCAAGATACCTAGTTAAACTAGGGTTTCCAAGGCAAATCACCCTCAAACTCTTGAAGAAAACTTGATCAATATAACATGTAGAAGCAATTGGGACTCATACATGATGCTCATAACCATTATTGGATCAATTCTTGATGGTGCTCTTTGTTCATGAGGGTCTTAAACCCTAGATGTGATCAATGAATCAAGGAAATCATGTCCCTTACCTACAAAAGACATATTTTTTTGGTATTTCGGTGAGTAAAATGATAAAATACAAGTATGATATAATCACAAAGTGCTTGGTGATCTCTCCCAAAACAAACCCAATGAAAAGGGGTAAGGAGGATGCCAAGGTATGATCCTAGTGCTAATGCTTGTGATGAAATGCATGAGGGATCTTAAGATCAAAATTGGGGTCTTACACACGTATGAACCTATTGATTAAAATTTCCTTGATTTCCTAGTATTGTCAGATCATGTCTGAATCTGTGGTTGAAACACTTTGAATTTTCCAATGCTGCCAGGGCATGTATGAGCCTATTGATGATTTTGTGTGTGTATATTTTCTAGTATTCCAGGTCATGTTTGGACCTGATGATGGAACCTTTTGATATCCCTCAGCATTGTCAGGTCATGTTTGAACTTGTTATTGAAACTCTTTGAATATTCTAATGGTCGGGTCATGTATGAACATATTGATGGAATTCTTTGACTTTTTTCAATATTGTCAAGTCATGTATGAACCTGTTGACTAAACATTCCTTGATGTTCAAGCTCTCATTAGGTCATGTTTGAACTTATTGTTCAAGTGTTCTTTATATGTTCCCTAGTTCTATCAGGTCTTGTTTGAACATGTTAATTAAGCACTCTTTGAATAGTCAAGTGTTGTCAGGTCATGTTTGAACCTGTTGTTGAAAATTCCTTGAATATTATGGTGTTGTCAGGTCATATATGAACCTGTTGTTAAAATCTCTTTGCATATTCCCCATTTGTCTTTCCTCTAGTAGGACTGTTATCCCTAGTGAATTTCTACCCTCATTTTTTGTTTTTCGTGGGCCACCTTTACCCTATATTTCCATCATTCCCCACAAGTTTGTCTATCATCCATCATAATTTTTTTTGCTAGAGTTCATCATATCTATAGTAGATTAATATCATATCATGCCATGTGCATGCTTGGTCAAAATTTGGGTCTTCTTAGTATTTAATTATCTTCCACTATGATCATATGAAGAGTTTCCTGCTTCATATTGTCTAGTTGAAGATACTTAATAAGGGGAAACTGTCACACCCCAATTTTGACCCTGAATCACCAATTTAACACATTCATCATAGTCGTTGCATCTTTACATATCATAACATGCATTCCGTACCAATAGTGCCTAGAATATCAGTCGAAACAATTTTTTTGGATCTACAGGAAAACCGGTTGAACTAATCGACGAATGTGCATCAAATCAGTGGATGAAATTTTTTTAAATCAAGCTTCTAGACATCGGGTTTATTAATCTACGTTTCGCGTAGTTTAATCTGGTATGCTCGATTTATTTTTCAGCTAATTTTTTGGCCACTTTTTGATCAGCTCGAGCGTATTTAAGCGGTCAAAATTTATTTCAAAATTAAAAGAAACGCTATATTTTTCCAATAAGTTTATTTCGCACTGATCATTTTGGTACATTTATTTTAATTTTTCGAGCACTTTTGCGCCCGACTTTTATTCATTTTGAATCTGTTTATTAAATTTTTTTTGTCAAAATATTTAAAATAAATAAATAGAATTAATTACATATTAAAATTGATTTTATTTTATTTATTTTAAATGTATGAATTGTATTTCACTTAATTGGTTTTAATTCATTTTTATACTCAAAATATCAAAAAGGGCATTGTTGGCATTGTTTAAAATTAAAACCTAGTATATATTCCTACTGCTACTAGTTTGTGAGTGGAGATCAAGAAGCCAGGCGGCGCTACTTCAAAATCATTAAAAAATAAGAAGATCTTTGTTGATAGACTGAGACTTGAAAAAAATGGAAAATATTGAACTGATCTTCGTACACCACAAAAGAATTCAATTTCCACCATTTTATTTTTCCACTTTCTCCATACTCATGCCTTCATACACATAATTAAATCTCTCTTATCTTTTCCCAGCACATAAAAATCACTCACCTAAACTACTCCCTCCTTCATGTAACAAAACTATTTTTTTCATTTCTCAACACAAAACAACAACCACTGAATCTGCTAGCCTTTTGGTAGATTTTTTCTTCGATGTTCATGCTTTTACTTATTTTGTTTTTTTTACTACATATTTTTTTGATTTTTACATATTATATACACTTGGTTTTAATTTTTTTCCATGTATAGACATATCTTTACTTTATTTCTGTTTGTGTCAATTATATATATATATATATATATATATTATATATATATATATATAATATATAATATATATATATATATATTATATATATATATATATATATATTATATATATATATTATTATATATATATAATATATATATATATATATATATATATATATATATTTCGTGTTGTTTCTAGTTTCACATACATATAATATATTGTTCTTCCAATTTCACATATACATTGCCGGTTGATTTTATATTACTTTATATTTGATCATTTTATACACTGTCTGTTTTAAGAAAAACATATACATTATCGGTTTTGATTTATATATATTTCTTCTTTATTTATTTATATACTCATGCTCCTTTTTTTAGTTATATATGTATAGACTTCCATATCTTTTAGTTTTATATATGTGTTATATTTTTATATTTTTATATATTACCTTTAATTTATATATATATATATATATATATATATATATATATATATATATATATATATATATATATATATATTGAGTGTGTGTTAATATTATTTCTATATTCTATTTTATTTTAACTCTATTTCGATACTGGAGCTGGAGCATTGCGAATTCATTGTGGATATCACGTGTGTGTTGTCTTTAGCTTTTTATTTTTCGATTACCTTGAGTTCATGTAAAAAAAATTGTGACACTACTGTAATAATAATATTTGGTTGTTGCTGTTATTTTATGTTGTATTTAATTGCGTTACGATTTCGGAGTTAAAATTCAATTTGACTTCCGAAAATTGCTTGGACGCATAGATTTTGTTGCTCGGCTTCTTATAAAGTGATTCATATATGAGTCAACTTTAAGTTAGTTTAGAGCGAAATTCGGTTTGCTTTCGATTTCGGTTGGATTTCGGTCTCGTGGCTTACTCTTGGGCCTTCTTACAATGAGCTATTAAGCAACATCAACTTAACATTCAATCATTTTCAAACCCTTCCACATATTTAAACCTTTTCTTAATAAAATTGAAAGAAAAAGATTATCTTGGATGGAATATTCAGTCGTAATCCCGAATATTAGGCCCAAGTTGTAAGAGCTTGTAAGTCCTATGCATTCGTTTTCTCTTCAAAATGCTCCAATATTTAAATCATTTTTATAAGTGAGTTTGGAAGAAAAAGATTACCTAGATGAAATATCCAGTCGTAATCCCGAATATTAGGCCCAAGTTGTAAGAGCTTGTAAGCCCTATGTATTCGTCTTCTCTTCAAAACGCTCAAATATTCAAATCATTTTCATAAGTGAATCTGAAGAAAAAGATTACCTGGATGAAATATCCAATCGTAGTCCCGAATATTAGGCCCAAGTTGTAAGAGCTTGTAAGCCCTATGTATTCATCTTCTCCTCTAAAACACTCGTAAATATTCAAACTTCTTTCTCTCAATAAAATTGAAAGAAAAAGATTACCTGAATGAAATGTCCAGTCGTAAGCCCGAGTATTAGACCCAAGTTGTAAGAGCTTGCAAGTCATAAATACTCGTCTTTCAAACCCAAAATTAAATTCAACCAATCAAACTCTATTTTCGCCGTCGTACGATTGATCAACAAAGTCCTTTTCATAAACGAAAGACATTTTGTCTTAAGATGATGCAAAGCAATGCTTCGGCCACAATTGTTAAGTTGAGATAAGTGACGTTTTTCCGAATGTTGATTTGTAAATCCATTTGATGTGTGGTATACGTCCGCTCCTCATCTCTTTTGGGTAAAATAATTTTTCCTGTTGATTAATACAATATAGCTTTCGCTAAAATCGACCAACAAACAAACATTTTCTACCCAGAACTACGTAAGCCTTGAGTTCTCTATTGAGATACGTAGGAGCAGGATTGCAAAATCTTGTCAGGCCCATTAATAAAAAACTTAGGTTTAGTCCCCTTCGTTTCAAAATCCAAAAACATTCTTCTCTCTTCTGTTCTTTCTTTCCCACCTAATAACTTGAGAAGCCTAACATTTCCAACTAATACTAACGCGCACAACTAACCTAATGGTTCCCATTTAGTGCAACGGACGTGAGGGGTACTAATACCTTCCCCTTGCGTAATCGACTCCCGAACCCTGATATTTTTTGCGACGACCAAAATCATTATCGTTTTTTTTGTTTTATCGATATTTCCATCTTCCTTGAAATTTTGGAGTAGTCAGAGTTCAGATGTTCTACTCCAAGTCATGACATTTGATCCAACATTGTTATTAATACAGCAAGATAGCTATACAATTAGAACCCAGTACTAATGTGCACACATTCACAGATGTCACGACATCTGCTACTATATTCCCATAGAATGGAAGAACACCCAGTTCTGTCCATCTGGTACAAAGACTCAGCAGAGATCAAACATAGCACTAACTTCTGTTGAGCCTGCACAGTTATCAGCATGATGTCTCAATAGTGATTTGAACATCACCTGTTACAGTATTACAGTTTGCTGGCCTTGTACTTGTATTTCCTAAAATAAAGGATAAACACGTTAACCTAATTTCCACATATTAGGGTGCTAACAAATAGGTTATTTGTTAGGTTCATTAATTGTAGCTCAGTTGTTAGTTTCCTGGATTTTAGCTCAGCTGTTGGATTCCTGAAGAATAGCCTGAGAAAAATACTGAAACAGAAAAACTAACCATCCTACAATTTAGCATATGCTGTCAGGAATGAATGTCAAAACATTCAGTTTGACGACCAGAACATATACCACATGCTAAGTCTGTTATGTTCCTAAAAACAGACTGTGCTAAATGCTGTACTGTAAAAGACCAACCAGTCTATACTTCAGTATCAGCTTACAGTAATAACTGTCAAGACATCCAGTTTGACATTTTCACAATGAGCCTTATGCCAGGTCTGTTATCCTCCTGAAGAACAAACTGAATTAAATACTGAACTGAAGCAGAAAAACCAACCTGCCTATTATTCTATATGCTGCCAATGATGAATGTCAAAACATTCTGATTGACATTCAAACAGTATGCTATGTACCAGGCCTGTTATTCTCTTGATAAACAGACTGAAATACCTGCTGAGTTATAACAGACAGGATTATAACGTGCAGAAGGAAAAACAAACACAGGAAATTGTTAACCCAGTTCGGTGCAACATCACCTACTCTGGGGGCATACCAAGCCAGGAAGAAGATCCACTATCAGTAGTATTAATTCAGAGTTAAACTCCCCCGTTTACAACTCTTCACTTAATCCCTACCCAATGCAATCTATACCTAGGAACTCCTAGATAGAAACCACCAGTTTCCATTCCTATCACTACAATTTCAAAGTAATGCTTAAACAAATTGAACTTGCTTCACAGCTTCGTTCAAGACCATAACAACTCTTACCTACAGGCTTTGAGTTACAATTAATCTCAGCTTTGAGTACTGAGAAACACATGGTAACCTTCCCACAGGTTGGGAGGTTTACCTCACACACACCCCTAATTTTTTACATTGTTTGAGGCTCTTTTAACCTAGGTTACAATATGCTATTTATAACCTAAACACCCAACTGGATTTGGGCCTTAGAAATCGCAGCAAGCTTCTCCTTTGCTGTTACAAAGTCAGCAGAAAACTTCTGCTACAATCAAGGTATTCAATCTTTTAGTTCCTAAAATATCTCCATATATATCTCCATATTTAGAAACTGTATATTCTGATTGAGTCTTTAAGACCTCCACAAGGAAGTTAGGATATTCACCAAATATCCTCACTAATCCCAGAATATATGCCTGAATTAACTAATTCAGTTTTCTACACATGTGTGATGTCACAGTCACGATGTCGTGACATCGTACATGACATGTTGGTCCAGATGTTGAACTTCTTCAACCCAACATATTAAAACAACAGAGGTGATTACATTATTTGTTTTGCAAAATTAATGTCAATCCTAAGGTATTAACAATCTCCCCCTTTGGCAAATTTTAGCTAAAACAAATAAACATTACACTAGACACTACATCCCAATATGGGTATGCACTTCCTCTCTGTCATTATCTGCACCACCACGAACACCAAAGTTGGTGTACATGAGGAAGTAGATGTACAAGAATCAGTTGCATCAAAACCCTTCCCCTCAACAGTAGAGCTTCCTGAAGAATATGTAATGCTGAGTACATAGATAATGTAACTCAGATCACAAGAGACAACTGTCCTCTTAACTCAGATCACAGGACATAAGTGGTATACCCAGTTAGTAACTTTTGTGCCTGAAACCAACTTCTGCTCGCTACTATATTTTGCTTGCTTTTGGTACATCCTTAATACAGTGTTTCTCTCCCCCTTTTTAGCTAAAGATTTATAAATGAAACCTTCGCAAAACCAGATCCAGGCGCAGTATGCCCAAATCTTAACAAACCCCATGGTTTAGAGAGAAGGAATGTCGCTCTATTGAGAGGAGGAGTGCTGATGCATCCTTTAAATAGACCAGACCGTGCTTAGGAATTAACGGTAGGAATAAATGCTTGGTCAAGATTCATTAATATTTGCTGAGAAACAGTCAGAGGATCACCAACAAAATCTCAGGCTATCTTTGAATACCTTTTATAGCTCTTGACTGTTTCTTTTCCGAAACAAGAGTTCCAACGCATGGAGACTATTCCATATATGCAGTCAGACACGTTGCACGTGATGTCTTAACATTCAACGTGGCTTTTGACTGCATTCTTCATGTATTCTTCCTATCATCATTTCCTAAGACCACTTTCGTGCCTCCAGTGGTAGCTTGACATCTGGCACCACTACAGCCAAACTCACAAACACCAGTAGGTGGTTACTCCCCCTGTACCACACAACTGTAACACTCAGGCTTATTCTACTACACCACACCCATATTTCCTAATGACGGTGAGTTTCAGAAGGAACTAACAATATTGTCCAAGGCAATGTCATGACATCCGGTCAGACATTCTTATGCTCACTCAGCCTTGACACACACCACATCATCCCAATTACCAACAAGGGTCCATACCTTGTTATCTGAGAACACATAGACCATAGGCTTGATGATTACTTGTAGCGCAAAGACAGAACTCCCCCTGTCATGAACAACCAACTCTCCTCTTGAAACTTAGAGATTACACATGAACATATCCAACATCCCAAGGTTGGACCTTCACATACTTCCTGATTCAAAGAGAACTCAGACCACTTGATGAATGGAGAACATAAGACGCATCTTCATGTCTTTAAGAGCACTCCCTCTGTTCAACCTCCTTGGCTGAACACATCCACACTCTGTGTCAATCTCTCTTCTAACCAGAACAGAAAGTCACTTCACAAAATGTTCTAACATTAGTTAGGACATCCTTCACAACGGACATCCTCTGATAATCTTCAGATATCACTGAGTCACCCGCTTGATCCAAAGGAACCCAGACACAAATTTGGACATATACATTCTCATCCCATTACAGGAGATAATCTTCCATAGATAGCTCAGAGCTCCCACCACAAGCTTCAAGAGATGAATAGACAACACCTCCCTTTGTCTTTAACTAACTACCTTTCTGCTCAAAAGTAGTTTGTCTCAGACTTTCCTCAAGAATAATCAACTGCCATATGTTGATCATCTTGATTCTTCGAACTCACTTCTGAGATGGACCAAATGCCACTGGTTGATTACCTCCTTCATGAATCCTCATATGAAAAAGTCAAATGCCACTTTTTGACCTCTCCACGTTTATCAGACTTCTCCCAAAGATATTCTGACCTTCCAAGTGAGACTTGAACTTCAAGCTACATGTCAAACAAAACTTAGATTCTCTAATACATGAACATGTAACATCCTCTCGATCCAGCAACTCCAAAGAACTGCAATGAGAACGATCTTTTTGAAGTACCCAATCTACAACTCTGTAGACCCTTCTATCTTGAGTTGCTGTGCCACTTCACCAACTAAGATTCTGATGTTGAACCAAATGTCACAACATTGTGTTTTAACATTTAGCTGTTGAATTCAGCTCCTTCTTCTGCCACTTGAAAGAACTTCCTCCCTTCACAGAACAAGAGTTCAACGTTCTCATAGACTTGATTGTGGAACCAAGTTTGAGTAAACAACCTCCATCCTGCAGGTTTGCAGTTAAGTCATCCAAGCTCACACCTTGGTGAATCCCTGCTTCTTCTCCAAAGACATCAAACACTCTGATGCATGAGTCTTCAGAAGGACCAGATAGAGACTAACCCTTCAGCTATACCAAGGATTCCACTTCCTAAAGTAAGGTTGTTCCCATGATGTTAAGAATGTTGCCACTTGTTCTTAACTCCACAGTGTGCATTAGCCAATGCACTTCCTTACCTAGATCAGAAATAAACTGATCCAAGTAACCACCATCAAGACTATGATGTCTTCTTCTTCTTGTACACACCAAGGCTGGACATGTTTCTTGCCAGGAAACCTTTTCAGAGATCATATGCTTTTGCTGCCTCCAAAGTGATAGATCATAAACCAATGTACTATCCTTCCTGTGATTCTGCACAGGGTCTTGAAGAAGAGATGTTCCAACATCTTTAAGAACATCAGTTATCTGGAGCTCCAAGGATAATCAATTAAATACTTGTACTTGGCACAAGTAGACATTGATCTTAAATCCTTTCCCAATTATCCTTTCAGATACTTCCACCATAAGAATATTTTGAAAATACTCTTCTTGTGTCAACATCTTCTGCTTGCAAGCACCTCAATAGTGTTGAGAATCTTTCCAGATTAGATTCACCCTTAGGAAAGAGAGAGATGAATCCTTCCTTGCAAATGTGTCACACAACAACCAGAACCCATGTGACACAGGTCAACAGCCAACCAGACCCTAGGCTGACCAAACGTGAGGAGATTAACCAAACCTCCCCCTCAAATTAACAATCATGGAAATTCCACACCAATATTCATGTATTGTACACAAATGTCTCAACATGACATACACCATCCCTACTAGTGGTAACTAACTCTATGAGTTATACCTATACACACTCCAATCACACCAATCAGACTCTAGCTGACCATAAGTACTAGTGAAAACAAAACAACACCAGTCAATAGTAGATATGCATTGCCAGAGGATACCACCTCAACCAACCTCTGAATCTTCATATTCTCACTCCTTGAAAGAACTGCCACTTCTGAGCGTGGTGTTTGAATAACAAGATTCATGGTCCCAATCCTCTTAAATGAAATAGCGGCCAGGTTACCCCATTATTGACTTCTAGCATCCAGGGGACTTGTCTTCCAACACAACATAGTACTTCAGGGAACAACTATCCAACCCTGATCAATCATGATGAGTGGACTTGAGGAGACTCAAGTATCTTTGACATCTTTAGTAGATTATGATGAAATCTTGAATACAGCAGCCTTTCATCCACATGAGGGGAAACTACATCAGAGTTTGAGTTTTGCCAGGTATTATGCAGCGGAAATCATAATACAACTCAACCTATGAACACACACTTCACCAGATCAGCCTCCAAGAACATACCAAGTTTGAATATGATTCAATACTAGCACAGCTGTCCCACACAAAGGCCAATTGCCAACCTCCAGAGACAGGTACACACAGTTCCTGTCATGAATAGTCCATCCACCTACTTCAAGGGACCATTCAGGTAAATTACAGAACCTCCCACAGGTTCCAACATCAGTACTAACATAACTCCTTGCAAGATACCAGAAAGTATCACCCATGGATCTCATCCAGAAACAGAACAGGATGCCTGCTCTGATACCAATTGAAATTCTGGTGTAGTCAGAGTTCAGATGTTCTACTCCAAGACATGACATCTGATCCAACATTGTTACTAATACAGCAAGATAGCTATACAATTAGCACCCAGTACTAATGTGCACACATTTACAGATGTCACGACATCTGCTACTATATTCCCATAGAATGGAAGAACACCCAGTTCTGTCCATCTGGTACAAAGACTCAGCAGCGATCAAACATAGCACTAACTTCTGTTGAGCCTGCACAATTATCATCATGATGTCTCAATAGTGATTTGAACATCACCTGTTACAGTATTACAGTTTACTGGCCTTGTACTTGTATTTCCTAAAATAAAGGTTAAACACGTTAACCTAATTTCCACATATTAGGGTGCTAACAAATAGGTTATTTGTTAGGTTCATTAATTGTAGCTCAGTTGTTAGTTTCCTGGATTTTAGCTCAGCTATTGGATTCCTGAAGAATAGCCTGAGAAAAATACTGAAACAGAAAAACTAACCATCCTACAATTTAGCATATGCTGTCAAGAATGAATGTCACAACATTTAGTTTAACGACCAGAACATATACCACATGCTAAGTCTGTTATGTTCTTGAAAACAGACTGTGCTAAATGTTGTACTGTAAAAGACCAACCAGTCTATACTTCAGTATCAGCTTACAGTAATAACTGTCTAGACATCCAGTTTGACATTTTCACAATGAGCCTTATGCCAGGTCTGTTATCCTCCTGAAGAACATACTGAATTAAATACTGAACTGAAGCAGAAAAACCAACCTGCCTATTATTCAGTATATGCTGCCAATGATGAATGTCAAAACATTCTGATTGACATTCAAACAATATGCTATGTACCAGGCCTGTTATTCTCTTGATAAACAGACTGAAATACCTGCTGAGTTATAACAGACAGGATTATAACGTGCAGAAGGAAAAACAAACACAGGAAATTGTTAACCCAGTTCGGTGCAACATCACCTACTCTGGGGGCATACCAAGCCAGGAAGAAGATCCACTATCAGTAGTATTAATTCAGAGTTAAACTCCCCCGTTTACAACTCTTCACTTAATCCCTATCCAATACAATCTATACCTAGGAAATCCTAGATAGAAACCACCAGTTTCCATTCCTATCACTATAATTTCAAAGTAATGCTTAAACAAATTGAACTTGCTTCACAGCTTCGTTCAAGATCATAACAACTCTTACCTACAGGCTTTGAGTTACAAATAATCTCAACTTTGAGTACTGAGAAACACATGGTAACCTTCCCACAGATTGGGAGGTTTACCTCACACACACCCCTAATTTTTTACATTGTTTGAGGCTCTTTTAACCTAGGTTACAATATGCTATTTATAACCTAAACACCCAACTGGATTTGGGCCTTAGAAATCGCAGTAAGCTTCTCCTTTGCTGTTACAAAGTCAGCAGAAAACTTCTGCTACAATCAAGGTCTTCAATCTTTTAGTTCCTAAAATATCTCCATATATATCTCCATATTTAGAAACTGTATATTCTGATTGAGTCTTTAAGACCTCCACAAGGAAGTTAGGATATTCACCAAATATCCTCACTAATCCCAGAATATATGCCTGAATTAACTAATTCAGTTTTCTACACATGTGTGTGTAACACCCCAAAATTTGCCCTCCTCATTCATGCATTCACTTTTTAGGTCATTTAGCATTTCATGCCATATTGCGTCGTGTCAATCAGAATTAGCTCCAAGAAGCTCGAACATCATCCAGGACACTTTGGGGGTTCTACTTAGACGGTCAGTCAACGCAAGGAATAGACTAGAGGTACTACCAACAGGTCCGATTGGGGCCTATTCACCGTGCAAATTGCCAGACTTGAAGAAGCAAGAATCGGCTGATGAGCTGTCATGCTCGCTAGGCGAGCAGATGCTTCGCCTAGCGAAGAACACTGTCATGCTCGCTAGGCGAGCAGATCCTTCGCTAGGCGAAGGGCGCGCACTTCAGAAAATATCAGAAAGCTTTGGGCCTCAGCTGACCTCATTCCAAGCCCATTACCCACGAAATCAGTCTATAAATACTGAAGTTTCAGTAGAGGAAAAGAGACTGGGGAATTACACTGGGAGAACCACGGGAGAAAGATCTTGAGAGAAGGAGATCTAGGAATTACTCTGCAGCAACCTTCAAGCAGCTCTGAGGAGTTCACTCCGATTCACACGCTCTTTTGCCTCCGCCTCACGCAAACCTAACAGAGCTTTACAAATCCAGCCGCGCCGTTCGGTCGATCTCTCTCAGCAGGTATGCCTTTGTTCCTACTACTTTACGCCTTGAATTTGAATATTATGAATGTATGAGGTAACATCAGGTGTTGCCCACGGGTTTATGTCTGTGTATAAATATATGAACAATGCATCGGATGTTTTAATTTCATTTCTGAGATGAATCCCATAGGGTTCGGAGTCCTTAACATCGTGCAGGTATCAACGACAAATCCAAAACCCGCAGGCCCTCGCTAGCCGCTTCGCTAGGCGAGCCTGTAGCGACGCTTCGCTAAGCCTTCGCTAGGCGAAGCAGTCGCGAACGTGACAGTATTCGTTTTTTGTTCTCTTTATTCTAACCTGTCTTGTGTTTCCACGGCATTGTTTTCTCTTGATTTCATCCTGTCGCTCTAACCCTTTGTCGAGTTTTGTGAGGGCTCACACGGCTTTTGCAGAGACACTCACGTGGTTTCCCACTTTATTTGTGGGATACCCCCTGGAGTTTTATTCTGATTATTCGTGTTGACTGATTTGCTTTGACGGTCCAGCTGGAGAGATTTCAGGGTTTCTTGCTCCTTGAACTGCTATAGCTTCGGATTTTTATCCGTGTGGTAATTTTTTCCCTTTCTTGTACTTTATCGCTTTCTTAGCTGGAAGACCTCGATAGGAGGCAATGTTTGAGCCCCTTGGTGGCATTTTACTTTGAGATACTTGTTTTGTGTTTTGCATTCGTATCCCCACATGTAGCGCGGGTCCTTCGTCAAGGACTGCCCGTTTGCCCTCGCGCATCACAAACCCTAAAACCCATAACACACGTTTACTTCTTCTACTACAGGTGAGTAAGTCTCCAAAGGTCGAGCATCCGGTAGATTGCGTAGTAACGTCGTTCATCCATAACCCCGTAGTTAGCCGAACTACGACTTGCTCTGATCCTCATTCCAGATGAGGTACGTAGGCATAAGACGCGATGTCTTAGCGAGCACACATCCCCCAACCCATAGGTCAGCCGAGCTACGAAGAATCTGATTCTCATATTCAGATGAGATACGTATGCAGTGGATGCGACATCCGCGCGAGTCATTTCTTTTAACCTTTTAGTAAATAGTACATTAGATAAACTCACACCCTTTAGACAAAAGCTACAAAAGTGGATCCCGTAGAGTACTACGGATGCGTAGGGGTGCTAATACCTTCGCTTCGCATAACCGACTCCCGAACCCAAGATTTGGTTGCGAGACCCCGTCTTGTCCTTTCCTTTTTTTCAGGTTTACTTCGAGCGTTTCCTTTCCCTCCTTTGGGATGAATAACGCACGGTGGCGACTCTTCTGTCATTTCTCTTTCGCCGGTTGTTTTTTTCGCACACTGTATTTTTCAGGTTGCGACAGCTGGCGACTCTGCTGGGGACCCGGTTTCCCTAAGCGAGTCCCTCCTAGCTTTTGTAGTTTGTTTGTTTATTGGGTGTTCATGCTTTTGTACAGTTATTTATTTACCTGCTTTACCTTATTACATTGTGTACATATCATTGTTGTATCTGTTGGCTGGCTATGGCTGCTTGGTGATCTTTGTGAGATGAGTTCTATACCCGAACTCGAGTGCACTTAAGATAGGAGAATGGCATAGTCCTGTTGACTTGTGTGGAGTTATTCCTTAGCGAGTTGACTTGCAAGCCCATTCACTTGGTGGAGGTCATGTTGAGATCAATAATGTCACATAAGTAAGTTGTGGTTAGACATTACTTGTTCCAATATAGACCTAAGAAGCCGAGGACCTTAGTTTACCAAACCCATCTTGGCCTATTCGTAGGACGTAGTGCGAAAGTCGTTCAAGTGTAAGATTTGATACGATTGTTACGCGATACTACACTCATAAGAGTCTCTCTTGAGAATATTGTTGGAATACGAGTAGTCGTTCCTCCGATAATATCCGAAAGATGGGATTATGACTATGGGAACCTTTTGTAGAACATGTTTGGCAGGTTTAAACCTTAGTACACTCCTTTTGGGTGGTTCTTAACCTAAACTCCATGCTCGTGACTTGCGACAAACCCTTGATTCATGGTTGATCCGATCAGGTATCCTTAATATCAATGAAACTCGGGTGTTGATAAGGTGTAAACCATAATCCGCCAAAATGGGTGGTTGATATTAAGGATAACATGATCCATCCCATGACCTTTGTTTGGTGTGCTCTTGATTTCTCTCTAGACAGTGCAACCTGACGAATGTTCAAGCAGATACAGCAATCCTGATTGACATGCCACTGCATTGCATTCACATCGTTGCATCACATCATTTGCATTCATATCATTTAACACATGTTTATCCATTTCTGTGGGGTTTATATCTTCTACTTGATTCTAGTCGGAATTTTCCTGGTTCTCATCAACGGCTTAGTCTTTTTTTTTACACTGTTTATCAAATGTGAGACTGGAATCAAGGGGGTAGAATACTTTTGGAATGGATAAACATGTCATCGCATTTGCATAGTCATCCACATGTCTTGCATAACAGGTACCGCCACAGTGTTCTCAGTTTGTTTGGTGTCCCACTAGCAGGATAGCTGACTCAGGCATTCATCGATACGGTACCCGGAGGAACCAACAGAGAGTGATGGAAAGCCTACAGGCAGAGCTCGCCGAGATGAAGATTCGCATGAATCAATTCATGGATTTGATTCAAGGGGTGGCTCAAGGACAACAGGAGCTTAGATTGTTGGTACAGAGGGATCCCCCTATTACTCAACCAGAGACGTTGGCTGATCCTCCAGCTGGAGAGGCTAATGGACCCAATGGACCGGGGCCTATCCCAATCCTACATGTCACCTCTGGTCAACAACCCATTCAGGATGGTCAGGACGATCAGTTCCCCTTGCTTCAGGAAGACTTTGGTACGGGTCATAGTGTGGACCCCATGTTTAGAAGATTGGAAGAGAGGTTGAAAGCAGTGGAAGGACAGAATCCTCTGGGAGTAGATGTTGCTGACTTGGGGCTGGTCCCAGGTGTGAGGGTGCCACCTAAATTCAAGGTCCCGATATTCGACAAATACAATGGCAGCTCTTGCCCCAAAACTCACGTGCAAGCCTATTTCCGTAAAATGGTTGCATACTCTGATGACGAGAAGCTACTTATGTACTTCTTCCAGGATAGCCTAGCTGGGGCATCCTTGGAATGGTATATGAGGCTGGACAGAGCCCACATCCGTTGCTGGAGGGATTTGGCAGAGGCTTTCGTAAAGCAGTATCAGTATAATACAGACATGGCTCCGGACAGAACTCAACTTCAGAATCTGTCTCTTAAAAGCAATGAGTGCTTCAGGGAATACGCTCAACGCTGGAGGGATACAGCTTCCCGTGTTCAGCCTCCTATGTTGGAAAAGGAAATGGCCAACATGTTCATGAATACTCTGCCCGGACCTTATCTGGAGCGTCTGGTGGGGTGCAATGCTTCCAACTTTGCTGATGTGGTCTCTACTGGAGAAAGGGTGGAGAATTACCTGAAGACCTATAAGAGCCAGAGTGGAGGTGGATCCTCATCAGGGGTGAAGAAGCCGTTCATTCAGGGACAGAAGAGGAGAGAAGGGGATGCAAATGCCATATCTTCTTATCAGAACAGGGATAACCGGATGAATAACTTTCAGAATTATCATCAGCAACCGTATGTTGCAGCTGTGACCATTCCAACTGCAGCACCACTACAACAACAATCACAACGTCAACCAGCTCAGTATCAACAGCAGCAACAACCGGGTAACAGACCCGCTTATCAACAGAGGCAAAGGATGATGGACCGGCGTTTCGACACCCTTCCAATGTCGTACGATCAGTTGCTTTCTAGTCTTCAACAACTACAACTTGTGCAATTACGCACTCTGGCTCCTCCTGTTGGTAGACTTCCGGTGGGTTACGACGCCAACGCTAGGTGTAGCTTCCACTCTGGGGCACCTGGCCACAATATTGAGAACTGCAAAGCTTTTAAGCACGTAGTTCAGGACCTCATAGATTCAAAGGCCATCGACCTTGCACCAACTCCGAATGTCGTTAACAATCCCATGCCCCGGCATGGTGGTGCGAACGTTAATTTGGTAGAGGGAAAAGCCAAGTCCATTAAGGATGTGTTGAAGTTGAAGACTCCATTGTTGGATATCAAAGGATGCTTGCTGAAGGCCGATGTTTTCCCCGGTTGTGGGAAGGGTTGTTTGGATTGTGCCACTCAGAGTGGAGGTTGTTTGAAGCTACAGCAGGGTATCCAGGCCTTGCTCGACAAAGGTATCCTCCAGGTTGAAGATTTGTCTGTCCAAGAGTTTGTGGAAGGGGTTGAGGAAGAAGGGTTTGAAGATGCTACTGATGAATTCGCAGATGTTGTTCCTACTGATTCTGTAATCCATGATGTAATTGAACTTGATTCTGATGTTTCGGATGTGTGTACTTCAACGCCTCAGACTCGTCAGGGGCCGATTAATTTCTCCAGTGCTGGCATCATTCAGTATGGCCAGGTCTCTGCGGTCAACGAAGAAGATGGGGATAGTGATTGTGACATTGACAACTGGGTGCGTCCGAGGATCCCGGGTGAAGACATCAACAATTGGTCTTCTGAGGAGATTATCCAAGTCACTCTTCTTGAAGAGTAATTTTCTTTGTTTATTCATGCATATCCAAGTCTTACGTTCCGCCCAGGGCGTAATGACTCATTGTAGGGCCCATCTATGTGACACTTGCATTTTTATTATAAATAAAGGACGTATTTTTGCATTCAAATATTTCGTTCCCTGTCTTTCTATTTTTGCAGTTTTTCAAAATAAAAAAAAATGGCAATGTTTTGTTTAGTTTCCACTTTTTTCTTTCACACTCATAAGCACATACCATCACTCATGCAGATGCACGTCACCGGATCCTATTGATAACGGTTCTGCTATGGCTCGCTTTGACTTTGAAAATCCAATCTTTCAAGCTGAAGAAGAGGATGATGAAGACTGTGAACTCCCTGAAGAGCTTACCAGGTTATTAAAACAAGAGGAAAGGGTTATTCAACCGCATCAAGAGTCTGTTGAAGTGATTAATCTCGGCACCGAGGACGCCAAGAGAGAAATCAAGATAGGGGCTGTTTTGGAAGACAATATGAAGAAGGGGTTGATTGAATTGCTGCAAGAACACGTTGACATCTTCGCCTGGTCTTATCAGGACATGCCTGGGCTGGACACAGACATCGTGGTACACCGCTTGCCTCTCAAAGAAGGTTGTCCTCCGGTCAAGCAGAAGCTCAGAAGAACAAGACCAGAGATGGCCGTCAAGATAAAGGAAGAAGTGCAAAAGCAGTTGGATGCAGGGTTTCTAGCAGTCACCAATTATCCGCCATGGGTTGCAAACATCGTCCCAGTACCTAAGAAGGATGGAAAGGTACGGATGTGTGTCGACTACCGGGATCTGAACAGAGCTAGCCCTAAAGATGATTTCCCATTACCTCACATCGACGTTTTGGTGGATAATACAGCTCAGTTCTCGGTATTCTCCTTCATGGATGGCTTTTCTGGCTATAACCAAATCAAGATGGCACTAGAGGACATGGAAAAGACAACTTTCATAACCCCATGGGGCACCTTCTGCTACAAGGTGATGTCGTTTGGTCTGAAAAATGCCGGAGCAACATATCAACGAGCTATGGTGACTCTGTTCCATGATATGATTCATCACGAAATCGAGGTTTATGTGGACGATATGATTGCCAAATCTCAGACAGAAGAAGAACATTTGGTGAATCTGCGGAAATTGTTTGAACGGTTGAGGAAATTCAAACTGAGGCTTAATCCGAACAAGTGTACTTTCGGGGTGAGATCTGGGAAACTGTTGGGTTTTATTGTTAGTGAAAAAGGGATTGAGGTGGATCCAGCCAAAGTGAAAGCGATACAGGAAATGCCTGAGCCAAGAACAGAGAAGCAAGTCCGTAGTTTCTTAGGGAGGTTGAACTACATTGCAAGGTTCATCTCTCACCTAACAGCCACGTGTGAGCCAATTTTCAAATTGCTGAGGAAAGATCAGGCTATCAGGTGGAATGAAGATTGTCAAAGGGCTTTCGAGAAGATAAAAGAGTATCTACAGAAACATCCAATCCTTATACCTCCAGTTCCTGGGAGACCTCTGATAATGTACCTATCAGTGACTGAGAACTCGATGGGGTGTGTATTGGGACAGCATGACGAGTCTGGTCGAAAAGAGCATGCCATATACTACCTTAGCAAAAAGTTTACCGACTGTGAAGTCAAATATTCGCAGCTTGAGAAAACTTGTTGTGCTTTGGCCTGGGCTGCTCGCCGACTGAGGCAGTATATGTTGAACCATATTACCTTGTTGATTTCTAAGATGGATCCAGTGAAATACATATTCGAGAAGCCAGCTCTCACCGGAAGGGTCGCTCGTTGGCAAATGATTTTAACAGAGTATGATATTCAGTACACGTCACAGAAGGCCATCAAAGGTAGTATTCTGTCAGACTACCTTGCCGAGCAGCCGATTGATGATTATGAGCCGATGAAGTTTGAATTCCCTGATGAAGACATCATGTTCCTCAAGATGAAAGACTGTGAAGAGCCAGTTGTTGAGGAGGGACCTGATCCAAACGAAAAGTGGACTTTGTTGTTTGATGGGGCTGTCAATGCTAGAGGAAGTGGAATTGGTGCTGTCATTACAACTCCGAAAGGTGCCCACATACCTTTCACCGCTCGTTTGACTTTTGAGTGCACAAATAATGAAGCTGAGTACGAGGCTTGTATCTTGGGTATTGAGCAAGCCATTGATTTGAGAATCAAGACTCTGGACATCTTCGGAGATTCAGCTCTGGTGATCAATCAAGTGAATGGTGATTGGAATACTCTCCAGCCCACTCTGGTCCCCTACAGAGAATACACGAGAAGACTGTTGACTTTCTTCACAACAGTAAAATTGTATCATATACCTCGTGATGAGAACCAGATGGCAGACGCACTTGCTACTCTATCCCCCATGATCAAGGTAATTCGCTGGAACCATGCTCCCAGGATCGATGTGATGCGCCTTGACAGGGCCGCATATGTGTTTGCTGCTGAACTGGTAGTCGATGACAAGCCCTGGTATCACGATATCAAGTGCTTTCTGAAGAATCAAGAGTACCCTGCAGGGGCATCCAACAATGACAGAAAGACTTTGAGAAGATTGGCAGGCAGTTTTTTCTTGAACAAAGACGATGTGCTGTATAAGAGGAACTTCGACATGGTTTTGCTCAGATGCATGGACAGACACGAGGCGGACATGTTAATGCAGGAAGTTCATGAAGGTTCCTTCGGTACTCATACCGGCAGACATGCAATGGCTAAGAAATTGTTGAGAGCGGGTTATTATTGGATGACCATGGAATTAGATTGTTTCAAGTATGCTCGGAAGTGTCATAAATGCCAGATTTATGCTGATAAGGTGCATGTACCGCCGAATCCTCTGAATGTGATGTCTTCGCCGTGGCCGTTTGCCATGTGGGGCATTGACATGATTGGAAAGATCGAGCCGACTGCTTCCAATGGGCATCGCTTCATCCTTGTTGCCATCGACTATTTCACCAAATGGGTCGAGGCAGCATCGTTCGCGAATGTCACCAGACAAGTGGTTGCCCGTTTCATCAAGAAAGAAATCATTTGTCGCTATGGGATTCCCGAAAGAATCATTACTGATAATGGTTCTAATCTCAACAACAAAATGATGAAGGAGTTGTGCCAGAGCTTCAACATTCAGCATCACAATTCTTCCCCTTACCGCCCTAAGATGAACGACACTGTTAAGGCGGCAAATAAGAACATAAAGAAGATTGTGCAGAAGATGGTCGTCACGTACAGAGATTGGCACGAGATGCTACCTTTCGCCTTGCATGGGTACCGCACTTCAGTACGTACATCGACCGGGGCAACCCCTTACTCCCTTGTGTATGGTATGGAAGCAGTCCTACCTGTTGAAGTGGAGATCCCTTCTCTAAGAGTCTTGTTGGATGTCAAGCTAGACGAAGCTGAATGGATTCGGACAAGGTTCAATGAGTTGAGCCTTATCGAAGAGAAGCGAATGGCAGCCATTTGTCATGGGCAGTTGTATCAGAGTCGGATGAAGAGAGCCTTTGATCAGAAAGTGCGTCCTCGTTGTTTCCAAGTCGGAGATTTAGTGTTGAAAAGGATCCTTCCTCCTCAGACAGATCACAGGGGCAAGTGGACTCCTAACTATGATGGACCGTATATTGTCACCAAGGTTTTTGATGGTGGGGCCTTAATGCTTGCAACTATGGATGGTGAAAACTTCACTTCCCCTGTGAACTCAGACGCAGTTAAAAAATACTTCGCATAAAATAGACCCGCTGGACAGTAAAAAAGAGTAGTCCAGGCAAAAATGGGCGTCCCGGCGAACCAAGAAAATGAAAAGGTTCGGGCAAAAATTAGGGACAAAAATAAAAAAGGATTGTACACCCGGTAAGTTGAAAACCTGAAAAGACAACTTAGGCAAAAATGGGTATCCCGGTGGATTGAAAACCCGAAAAGGGCGATCCAGGCAAAAGTTAGGGATTAAGCGAATGACTGCGTTCTGAGTAGTTCTGAATCTCATCTCGTGCCAATGACTGGAAATTTTCGAAAGGTAGGAAACAGTCCAATCACCTTCTCAGGAGGCTAATCATCTGGAGGATCTTGAAGACGGGCAAGTCATAGCAGAATTGGAATCCAATAGAAATCCATTTCATATTGCCATTAGATTAATTTCTGTTTTTATCTTTTGTGCGATTACCTCTTTCCAGGGATTGCTTCCTAATGTAAATGCCTATTCAGAGGCCATTCAATCAATAAAATCATGTTATTCAGTATATCTCTGTTTTCATTTTCATTTTACTGTTTTGTTTGCAAAAATGACGTCCGATTTTTTGATAAACATTGCATCATGACACATAAGGGCTTTACAGGTACATGCTTAATAAACATTTAAAATTGCTGTAAATTTTTAAGTGCTTTGGATCGTCTATTCAGAACAAATACCCTCGGGGCATTTCCTTAAAATCCCCTGCGGATGATCATGAATATCTTCCCCAGTGAGGTCACCAACAGACAAATTCGGTGTCTTATCCCTGCAGAGCTGATCAGAGCGTTGGATTCCTCAATCCCCAGCCGGTTCTCACCATTGTACTTCCTCAAGCGGTTGTTTCAGGACATACACTCCCCAGCAGAGTTGACAGTGCCAGACTGTATCTTCCCAGCAGAAGTGGATGCTCCTTAGAGTTCGAGGCCAGATCGATAATCCCAATGCCAAATCCATGGTTTCTTTCCTTAAAGCAGAACCTCGGTACCGTATCAGTGTTTGCTTCCCCTGTTGAGTCATCTCTCGCAGATCGTGGTTGCCAGAACCACTATCACTTTCCCCAACAGCAGGTGTTCAGTGTCGTTCTCTCCCCAGTCAGAATCTCGGTATTTCGTCATTGCTAGAACACCGTGTGGCGGGTCAGTTCCCCACAGAATTCTTTGCGCCGTGCATCTCCAACAGCCTTGCTAGGGTCCAGAAGATGGTGATCATTTCCCCAGCAGATCCCCTTGCCGCAGCTTGGCATTCTATCCAGCATTTCGCATCCCTGCATGTAGAATCATATTGCATTGCATCCTTCCAAATCGCGTAGCATTTCCATTTTCATGGAACATTACGCCATTGAAAGATTCAAATATACGCATGTAAGCATAAAACATTCTCGGTATCCCAAGTGATAAGCTAGAAGTTGTTTCTAGTACTCAGACTGAAGATTGTTCATGACCCACCTTGGTTATCCCCAGCAAGTGTCATTGGCCCATGCGCCGCCTCTATTATCATTCCCTATTTCTGCCAATGCTGACAGGCGTGAAGTTTTCCGATGTTCAGATCGAAGAAGTTTCCGACGTTCAGGTCGATGCAACTTGTGGCGTTCAGGCCAATGTTCCGGTATCCAGACCGAAGTGGCGTTCAAGCCAGTTTTCCGATATTCGGATCGAAGAAGTTTCCGACGATCAGGTCGATGCAACTTGTGGCGTCCAGGACAGTGTTCCGATATTCAGATCGAAGTGGCATTCAGGCCAGTTTTCCGGTATTCAGACCGAAGTGGCATTCAGGCCAATGTTCCGGTATCCAGACAAAAGTGGCGTTCAGGCCAGTTTTCCGATATTCAGATCGAAGAAGTTTCCGACGATCAGGTCAACGCAACTTATGGCATTCGGGCCAGTTTTCCCGGTATCCAGACCGAAGTGGCGTTCAGGCCAATGTTCAGGTATTCAGACCGAAGTGGCATTCAGGCCAGTTTTCCCGATGTTCAGATCGAAGTCATTTCCAGTATTCAGACTGATGAGCGGCATTCAGGCCATGGTTATTTCTGTGTTACCATTTATTTTGGTATCCAGGTTAGCATTCTTTTTCGGTATTCGGACTGACTCTCACCGTACCAGACGGATTCTTCTTTCAAGGCATTGTTACTTCACTTCACTTCAGTGCAAATTTCTGGGCTTTTATTGTATTCAATCCCTTGTTACCTCGAAAGTGCGAAAGCCGCCGCTATCTTCTTTTCGGGTCCCCAATTGATTGAATAGGGGCAGCTGTAACACCCCAAAATTTGCCCTCCTCATTCATGCATTCACTTTTTAGGTCATTTAGCATTTCATGCCATATTGCGTCGCGTCAATCAGAATTAGCTCCAAGAAGCTCGAACATCATCCAGGACACTTTGGGGGTTCTACTTAGACGGTCAGTCAACGCAAGGAATAGACTTGAGGTACTACCAACAGGTCTGATTGGGGCCTATTCACCGTGCAAATTGCCAGACTTGAAGAAGCAAGAATCGGCTGATGAGCTGTCATGCTCGCTAGGCGAGCAGATGCTTCGCCTAGCGAAGAACACTGTCATGCTCGCTAGGCGAGCAGATCCTTCGCTAGGCGAAGGGCGCGCATTTCAGAAAATATCAGAAAGCTTTGGGCCTCAGCTGACCTCATTCCAAGCCCATTACCCACGAAATCAGTCTATAAATACTGAAGTTTCAGTAGAGGAAAAGAGACTGGGGAATTACACTAGGAGAACCACGGGAGAAAGATCTTGAGAGAAGGAGATCTAGGAATTACTCTACAGCAACCTTCAGGCAGCTCTGAGGAGTTCACTCCGATTCACACGCTCTTTTGCCTCCGCCTCACGCAAACCTAACAGAGCTTTACAAATCCAGCCGCGCCGTTCGATCGATCTCTCTCAGCAGGTATGCCTTTGTTCCTACTACTTTACGCCTTGAATTTGAATATTATGAATGTATGAGGTAACATCAGGTGTTGCCCACGGGTTTATGTCTGTGTATAAATATATGAACAATGCATCGGATGTTTTAATTTCGTTTCTGAGATGAATCCCATAGGGTTCGGAGTCCTTAACATCGTGCAGGTATCAACGAGAAATCCAAAACCCGCAGGCCCTCGCTAGCCGCTTCGCTAGGCGAGCCTGTAGCGACGCTTCGCTAAGCCTTCGCTAGGCGAAGCAGTCGCGAACGTGACAATATTCGTTTTTTGTTCTCTTTATTCTAACCTGTCTTGTGTTTCCACGACATTGTTTTCTCTTGATTTCATCCTGTCGCTCTAACCCTTTGTCGAGTTTTGTGAGGGCTCACACGGCTTTTGCAGAGACACTCACGTGGTTTCCCACTTTATTTGTGGGATACCCCCTGGAGTTTTATTCTGATTATTCGTGTTGACTGATTTCCTTTGACGGTCCAGCTGGAGAGATTTCAGGGTTTCTTGCTCCTTTAACTGCCATAGCTTCGGATTTTTATCCGTGTGGTAATTTTTTCCCTTTCTTGTACTTTATCGCTTTCTTAGTTGGAAGACCTCGATAGGAGGCAATGTTTGAGCCCCTTGGTGGCATTTTACTTTGAGATACTTGTTTTGTGTTTTGCATTCGTATCCCCACATGTAGCGCGGGTCCTTCGTCAAGGACTGCCCGTTTGCCCTCGCGCATCACAAACCCTAAAACCCATAACACACGTTTACTCCTTCTACTACAGGTGAGTAAGTCTCCAAAGGTCGAGCATCCGGTAGATTGCGTAGTAACGTCGTTCATCCATAACCCCGTAGTTAGCCGAACTACGGCTTGCTCTGATCCTCATTCCAGATGAGGTACGTAGGCATAAGACGCGATGTCTTAGCGAGCACACATCCCCCAACCCATAGGTCAGCCGAGCTACGAAGACTCTGATTCTCATATTCAGATGAGATACGTATGCAGTGGATGCGACATCTGCGCGAGTCATTTCTCTTAACCTTTTAGTAAATAGTACATTAGATAAACTCACACCCTTTAGACAAAAGCTACAAAAGTGGATCCCGTAGAGTACTACGGATGCGTAGGGGTGCTAATACCTTCGCTTCGCATAACCGACTCCCGAACCCAAGATTTGGTTGCGAGACCCCGTCTTGTCCTTTCCTTTTTTTCAGGTTTACTTCGAGCGTTTCCTTTCCCTCCTTTGGGATGAATAACGCACGGTGGCGACTCTTCTGTCATTTCTCTTTCGCCGGTTGTTTTTTTCGCACACTGTATTTTTCAGGTTGCAACAGTGTGATGTCACAGTCACGATGTCGTGACATCGTACATGACATGTTGGTCCAGATGTTGAACTTCTTCAACCCAACATATTAAAACAACAGAGGTGATTACATTATTTGTTTTGCAAAATTAATGCCAATCCTAAGGTATTAACATTCCTTTTTAGGAATAAATAAAGTTCAGTGGCGACTCGGTTCAATCCATCATTGCAAGCGTGTGATTGCGCTTCGCTAAGTCGTGTTCTCATTTTTTGAGGTGCGACATAATGCATGTTAGAGACATAGTATAATGGAATATGCTCATAAAATATACCACACACAAAAAGAATATGCAAAATGGTGGACCTAATCTCATCCATACTCATGTTGATTTTGCAACCAACTAGCCTTAGGATATTGAGATATCATAGGTCCATGACATGAATGAATAAAGAAGGGGAATAAGATGAAGAGGGAAGGGGAATGGAATCAACACAAATTGGTCAAAGGAGGAATTTTACCAAATTAAGATCATTCATTCATTTTGGGAGATGAAATATACATTTCATCAATCCCCTAAATCCAATGATCTTAACCTAATAAAGTCAAATCAACCTTGACCAAGGCTCAACTGTAGCGATAAATTCATGATCATCAAGCTATGGATAAGCAAGACATCAAATAACAAGAGTCGACACCTCGCTTTTATTGTTTCCAAGGGAAAAGGGAAAAACTACGAACAAAACTCAAAAGTAAGAAGTTTTCAAATCAAAACTAATAAAATGTCATAGGTTACAGGTAAGGGGGTTGGTTACGCATAGGGAAGGTGTTAACACCCAAAGTGTCCTAGGTACTCCTAGGGAGCCCTTTTTTATGTGCATATGTATTTTGTACAAAGTGATGTTTACAAAAAAATGGAGTGAGGGGATGAGAAGAGAATTCATTAATTATATTTTTTTGTTTGACAAGACCTTCAGCCTTGTACCTACGTACCAACATGAAAATGAGGGATCAAAACCTCGTAGTTCGTGATATAAATTTCAAAGTGGATGCATAGCTTTTAACAAAAATTTAGTTTGAGAGGCACCAAGGCCTAAAAATGGTTTGAATGAGTTAGTTCTTTTTGGCTTTTTGAAAGTTAAAGTCAAGTACGGTTAGGTCTATTTACAAGTTTGATTAAGAAAATAAGTTTGAAAATGCAATGGCATAAGGCCAAAGTTTCTAGTTTGCAAAGTGGTCAAAGTTTAGAACAACACTAGTTCAAACAAAGAAGTTTTTTAAAAGGAGGGAGAGATTTTGAAATTAAAGAAATGGGGAGGAGATGAAGAGACTAATCCTATGCACAAAATTAAAAGTTAAGAGTTGAAAAGATCTGACCAATGGGTAGCAATCCAATAGACAAAAATGTCTTATAGAAACCCAAATTCCCTTGGACATTTTGAATCAAGAAACACACAATGCACAATTATGTCAATCTTAAAGAGCAAGACATTAAATAAAGATAGCCACATCCACGCTTAGCCATTCCATGATCTTCTTCAAATTAGCCCATGTAGCAGATGAATTCCGCAAGTCACAGGTTCAAAATAACAGCTTCACAATGATCATGTTACAGATGAACTCAAAGGGATCTTCAAAGATGTATCAGATGAAGTTTCAAATTGCAAGCACTTGGTTACACAAATGTTGGCATTGGCCAAGTCCTTTAGCATAGGGAGCTTGCCTAGATTCTAAGTCCAATTTGTCCAAGATCAAGTCAACAGTCCATACAAAAGTTTTTTAGGGTTTTTGTTCTTATTATATACATTAATGGTCAAAGACCACACAAAAAAACACAATATACACAAACAAGATATATCACACAATATGGTCCAAATGGACAAAGTAAAAATTGCATTAACATAAACAATTAGAATGGTATAAATAATGGCAAATGAATAGAGCTTAAAAATTAAAGTGCATTAAAATAAAGGACTTGAAATTAAATGTTAGTTGTTAATGAGTTAGAAGTTAGTATTGTTTTGCTTTTGCTTTTCTTTAAGTCATTCTTTGGAAAACACTCAACCCACTTATCACAAGCATGGATCCTTGAACCAAGACATCTTCCAAAGGAAGGAAAAAAGGCCAAGTTTCCACACAATACCATGAAAGAGGGGAGACTTACAATCTCACTAACTAGAATGATATGCCTTTTGTGTCAAAAATTTAGCGCTATGTTAAGCAATCGTAATTGGACTTATGTAGAAGTCACAATTATATGAGGCCGGGCAATAGAATTTTGGTATTAATGCATGTTAGAGACGTAGTATAATGGACTATACGCATGAAACATACCACACACAAAAAGAATATGCAAAAGAGGTGGCCTAATCTCATCCATACTTATGTTGATTTGGCAATCAACTAGCCTTAGGACTTAGAGATATCATAGGCCAAATGAGATGAATGCATAAAGAATGGGAAATAGATGAATAGGGGGGGGGGGAATGGATCAAAACTCAAATTAGTCAAAGGAGGAATTTTACCAAATTAATATCATTCATCCATTTTGGGAGATGGAATGTACATTCCATCAATCCCCTATATCCAATTATATTAACCTAACAAAGTCAAATCAACCTTGACCAAGGCCCAACAACAGAAGTCAAACTTACACAAACCATCACAAGAGCTTAACACAATTATTTGGCATTTATTCAATTTAAAAATATTAAATAATGCATTTAAATTAAATATGGTTTGCCAAATTCCTAAAACCTCATCAAAACACCAAAGAAATGGCCATGAGAGTTATCATAGGTCAAACAAGGTCAAAGGACCTTGGAGAAAAAATTTCATAATTTTTAAAGACTTAAAAGTATTTTTAAACAATTAAAAATAATCACAAAATCAATTAAATCATGAAAAATATTAATAATGATCCAAAAAATAATTTTAATTCAGAATATGAAAGAGGAATTTATTTAAATTTTTTGGGTGAAACTCTCATATTTTTTGGATCAATATTAAAATTAATATGAATTAATGAAAATCAAATGAATTAAAACAAAAATAAAAAAAATAAAAAAAGAACGTGAGCCACTTGATCTCCCTCATTAATTGAGGTGGCAGATCAAGTGGACACAAGCGCGCGTTCCACAATAGACCTAAGTCAATGCGCTGCAGGGATGGTAATTAAAACTAACGTGTGAGATTAAAACAATTCAAATGAGATCAATGGCTCAGAACCTGTCCAGCACACCACCGGCGTTGGACCTCCGATCACCTTCTCAGGCGAGGTCCGCCGGACTGGTTCACTCATCACCATCAAAAAAAAGAAAAAAAAAAGGACATGATCTGAAAGAAAAAATGGCGTAGAGCACAAAACTGACCTCAATTTCAACTAACTCCAAATATATAAAAAGATATGAGGAGTTGAATTTTGAGGTGTATCAACTGAGTTGCTTCAATTTGACCTCTAAGCAACTTATCTTCTTGCCTACATTGGTAGGACTTCAGACAACCAAAGATCCAAGAGAATTGAGTGGAATTGAGTGAGAATCGAAGAGATGAAGTTTTCTGAAATTTTCCTTCAATGTTGTGCAGAACTTGATGTTGCTTGCCTCAACCTTGATCTAATCACACTTGAGAAGCTTGCAAGTGAGGTTTAGCAATGGTACAAAGCTTTGGATGCCGGAGTTCTTGAATCTCCAAACAATGAGATTCAAACTCAATTTTCAAGTTGAAAATTCTCAGGTTTTCCTTTGAAATGTGAGGGTTTCAATTGGGGGGCAAAGCTGGTGCGCAAGGTGTGTTTGAATTGAGCTCAAAGGCTTTGTATTTATAGCATTTGGGATTGATAACTTCACACTTGAAAAATTGCTAAATTTGGTCATTTCATGCACAAGCTTGCATGGGCGTGTACAAGCCCATAAAGCAATCCATTTTGATCCATATCCAACTGTTCTGAAGTTCAAACGAGGCTTGAGTGGCAAGGCAATGATATATGGAGTTTTGGACATTTGTTTTTCTCCAATGATGCAGCTCTGTTAAAGCCATGCACAAACCTAGCAAACTTCATCTAAAATGCATGAACTTGGGTTCTTTGGAACGCTTAGATCAAGGGGAACAAGTTTGATGTTTAATACTTTTTCATTTGGAACTTGGATCATGGTGAATTTGAAGGTGGGAGTTTGGAAATTTTAACATGTTGAAAACTTTTCTAAGTGTCAAGCCATATATCTCAATATTCCACCTTGCTTAACTTTTTATGTGAGCTTCAAATGAGAAAAGTTTCTTCATAAAGGTTGTATTTATTTCAAAGACCTTCAAAAGGGTCACCAATTTAATGTCATTTGGATTTAGAATGATAGAGTTATGCATTTTTGAAGTTGAGGAAAATCACTTGTTCAATGGTATAGGTAAAAAATGACCTATAATGTATCCTTATATCACATGCTCATAAAAGTTGAATTAGCTCTCACTCCAAACATAAAAGTTGAAGTAGACATCTTGAATTTGATTGTTCAACTTGGAAATATTTCATATCATAAAAATTGAGCATGTTATGGCCTTAGGAAATTGACTTTCAAATTAGGGTTTAGCAAAATGACCTATATTGTTTCAACATAGAAAATAATTTTCCAAGCAAAACTAGCTCTAGGTATCAACATTAAAGTTGTTAGGAATTTCATTTAGAGTAACTTTTCTATTGGAATCATTTTCATATTGTCATACCCCAAAATTCACACTACCCCGATACAACTTTCATCTGATCCATGGCCCTACTGCACATGCATGCTTTCATTATTTCATCATCATAATTTCATTGAACTTTCATAACCAAATACATATTACACGGACTCAAGGCATGGTGTTTACACCTAGAAAAAACGGGGGTTATCCGGTTAAAGTTTTGGGGGAAAAAACCAACAAAATAAGAGAAAAATCAATTTTTGGACTGGGTAATCGATTACCCTAATCATGGTAATCGATTACACAGTCAAAAAATTGATTTTCAGGCCATTTTGGACTGTGTAATCGATTACCCTAATCATGGTAATCGATTACACCTGTGCAGACAGCAGTAGTAACTCTATTTTTTCACCACAAAGTAATTTTCTTTCACCCATTTCAACCCCTTTGCTTCCTCTATAAATAGAGCATTATCCCCACTCATTTTTGAAGCTTGAAAGCTACAAAACCTCTGCCCAAATCACATTCAAGCTCCCTCTTTTCAACCTAAACCCTAACTCACCCAAACCCTCTTTTCTTCTTTGAACCACCCAACCACCATGTAAAAATCCACAATCTCCACACAACAAAAACAATAGCAAACTTGTGACCTTTACTTACATAATCATCCACCACCACCATATAAACATACACCTTCCTTCTCTTCCATTTTCCTACCACAACAACCATAGCCACCCTCTTCCAAGTTTTTTGCTTCATTCTCAAACCCAAACACAACAATAACCTAACTTTGACACCACAATCTTGGTAATATTTTGGACTCAAACTCTTTCACATTTTTGGTTTTGCTTTGTGTTTGAAAATGACATTTTACTCTTGGGTTGTGTTTTGAGAGAGATTTGAGTCAACTTTGAGACAAGTGGGTTTTGTTGGGTTTACAACCTTTTGGGGATTTTTTTTGCTCTTACTACTTTTTATGCACTATTTTCAATCAAACTTTGTTTCTTGTTATCATTTAATATTTATTATTGACTTTTTTTCACATTTATTTGGTTGATGAGATCTATTAGATCATGGCCATGGTTGTTTAGAGTTGATAAAACCTTTAATGTTTCAAACCTATTAATGATTGATCAATAGATCCTTCATGATACTTTGAGGTATTGATAGGTTGCCTCTATTTCAAGCATATTTGGTTCATTTTATACATAGATGAAACCATTTTATTTACATTAACTTGTTATTCTATTTTCTTATTGTTATTCTACTAACCACTAACCACTAACCACTAACTACTAACTCTTAACATTTACATTATTTCACTTTACTTCCTTGCAATTTATTTTATTGTTCACTTTATTTCAAGTACTTTATGTTTATGTTTATGTTTATGTTTATGTTTATTGTTATCTAACCATATCATTTACATTATGCTAATTTATTTACTCTCTTACTATCTTGCTAAATAAAAGAGGAGTAAAAACAAAAATAAAGAGAATAAATCATAATATTGATAGATGGACTTAGGGTTGCATAACTTTCTTTCTTACAAATCTATTGTTTGTTGATTTTTCAATCATCTTCAAATCTTTGCATCAATGATAAGCTATCCCTTAATGTGTCATATTTTGAGTCTTTTGACCTATGAAAAATAGTCCTCAAGATGTCCATTTTGTACATATTACTAACCACTAATTATACTTCACTAACTTTTTTATCGTTAACCTTTGTTATTGCAATTTTGGTACCATTAACTTGTGGTTTATTTTGTGTCATTTACATTCACTAACCATTATTATTGTGATATTTTCATTCTTTATCTTGTGATTCACTTTTATGTCATTACCTTGTAATTTACATTCAAGTACTCATTATCATCATCATTGTACAAACTCATCATGCATGTTTATTTACTTGTTATTTATTTTATTGTCATCATACACTAAAAACAACAAAAACATGATAAAATGTTAAGACCAAAAATATTCACTCCACTCTTAATCAACTTGGACTTAGAGGATTTCATCTTAGGACCTTTGCTTGGAAGCTTTCCTTTACTCTTTGTGATACTTTGTAAACACTTGTATTTTCATCCGCAACTTACATGCATGTTGTAAGAATGGCATCATGGCACCACCTTAGGGGGACATGTTTGTAAGACCATTATCCTTTGTTTAGCTTAGGTCACTTTTGCACACAAAAGGCTTTCTCTTGGGCTACCTTACAATATGACTCTTTAATTTCTTGTTGGTTACTTTGCATTCATGTTGCATAAGCCAAATTTCATAATCAAAATAAAATAAACCCTTGATTCAACGTCAAGTGGCACTTTCTTAGCCAAATTCAAAAATACTTAATAATTACGATTATTATTGTGCGCCATGAGCCTTAAGTGGTGGAGAATGAGTAAGAATGGAGCATTCCTACCCTTACTATGATTATTTTGGACGCAAGACGCTTGGCTTGTTGTCTAGAATAATCACCTCCGCCCATAGACTTTAGTACAATATAGTCACAAACACTCATTTCATAAAACCCTTATTCAAGGTAAAAATAATACAACTCATCAAACTCATTTTTGTGCCTTAGGGCATCATCATGAAAACCCTTTTCTCAAAGGTAAAATCAACCAACACACAAACATTTTCTACTCCGAACTACGGAGCTCTGATTCCTCATCCCCGAATGAGTGATACGTAGGCACAAGGGCCCCAATCCTTGGCGAGCACTATAATAACAAAAATATCCCCTTCTTTTCACACATTCTTTTGAAAATAAAACAATAATAGATAAATCCCATGCATGTAAAACAACCCAAATGGTTCCCATGGAGTACCATGGACGTAAGGTGTGCTAATACCTTCCCCTTATGTAACCGACTTCCGAACCCAAATCTAGGTTGCGAGACCGATTCCTTTTTCTCTTTTAACGCTTCCCGTACGCGTCTCTTTTCTGAGGGTTTTATCGACTATTTCCCCTCTCCTCTCCGATAGAGGTAAACTAAATAAAATTTAGTGGCGACTCTTCTGACTTTGCCTCTCTTTGGCATCTCTTTAGTCCCGGTTTCGTTATCGTGAAATCCCGGTAGCGATAGCTGGCGACTTTGCTGGGGAGACGATTTTCCCTAAGCAAGTTTATCCTAGTTTGGGTTGTTCCTCTTTTACGTACGTGGAGATTTATTTGTTATCTATTTTTTATGTATATATTGCTTTCTTTGCTAACTTGTGCATATTTTCTTTGTTTACCTGTTTGTCCGAAACCCTGACTCTGTGACGAAGAATTTTTGGAAGCAATAATGATTGCAAAGGAAAAAACCTTGTGTGAAGGACTCCCCACCCGATTCTGAGAGTTTTCTTGAGATATGAGAGGTTGAGTAGTATTGATCCGCGAGGTGCCTTCCTCGTTAGGGTCGTACGAGAACCTCACTTAGTGGTAGATTCTCTTAAGGGGATTGATGATCGTCATACTTTCGGCGTAAGCATCTTTTATTTTACTAGAGTCAATGACCCTAAGACTCCTTTTAGAACCTTTAAAACTATGGCTAGCCTAGACCGATGGTCGCGTAGTATAGGCCACCGAGGTGCCTTCCTCGTAAAGGTCAATACGAAGATCTCACTTAGAGTAGATGACTTTGATGGAGCAGTCAAGGAAGTCCATGACTCTAGGGGCAGTGTCTTACACCCAATTTTCCAAAAGCCTTAAATCACACAAAGCGAGAACCTTAGTTTACTAAGCAGTCATTATTAACTCCATGCTTCGTCACGATGTTCCAAAACTATGAACCCATGCCTAAAAACCTGTGGAAATCTTCTCACCCATTCATTCATAAATAAACATCGCATTGATGCATCATTTGCATCTCATAAGAAAAACCTTATACCACCTTCTGTTTCTACCCCACTAGCTGATTTCCCGACGTACGCTTAGAACTAGAAGCATGTCTCAAGCCACTATGGAAGAAATCCAACAAGGCCAAGATGCATTGAAAGAAGAGATCAGCCAACTTAAGACTCAGATGAGCTTGGTTATGGAAATCTTGCAAACACTGTTGAAAAAGGAAAGAAATCCTACACCAACCTCCAGGATGGAAATGGTCTCCCCTATGCCTCTGTCCGGCTCCACCTTACATCATGAGTTTCCTCAGGGATACCGTCCCCAACCTAAACTGCTGAGGTTTCTTAATCAATAACCAATGTTTGTTCCTCAGCTAGCTCTGAGGAACCAAATGTAGAATCAGAATTGGTACTCAAGTTGAAGGCAAAACTCTTATGCTCAAAAAGGTCAGAAAAATCAAAGAGGCCGGAGAAATAGTTTGACCTGATTCCTATGTCGTATGATCGAATTCTCCCTCTTTTGCTCAATAGATCATTAGTGCAGTTAAGGGTACTAGGACCTTTTCCAACACCTCTTCCCTTGAATTACGACATGAATGTTAGGTGTGAGTTCCACTCAGGAGCACCCGGACACTCGATCAAGAGTTGTAAGGCCTTCAAATACAAGGTCTAGGAACTGATTGATTCAAAGGCTATCACATTCATACCAAACGGCCTGGATATAATGAGCAACCTCATGCTACCACATGAAGGCACTTCTGCAATGCCACAACCAATGCCAATGGATGAGGAACAAGAAGCTGAATAAGAGCCTCCTTGGGGACTATCATACATAAGCTACTGCAAGCATGATGACACCGACCTACGATTGAAACAAGGCTAATCACGCCAACAATTATGTTATCATTCATTTGTCTTCATGTGTAACTTTCTTGCTTGTCATTGTAATATTCACTCTTAAAAACTTGTTTTTGCAACAATGAAATGAATATGCATGTTTTGAGTCAATCCAATCGTGTTCACTCTTATCTTACTTTTGTTTAAAAACGAAACTTAGAAGGAGAATGAGGAATATAAGGTACGATAGCTCATTGCATGTATGCTTTTGAATAAACACCTTGTTGATGATGTAAGGCATTGCTTCAAATCCCAAAACAGTAGAGGTATAAGGATGATAATCCCTAGTCAACCCCTTTGAGCCTAAAAGTAGGAGTTTTCTTCAAAGCAAAAAAAACTCACATCTTAAACCCGGGGCAGGGTAGTCTTCAGCTAATTTAACCACGCGTTCAATTCTTAAAAGACAAAGTAGGGAGTGTCCTATTTGAGTATCAACCACATCCTAGGGAGTGTCTTGTCTAAAGGACAACCACATCATTTCCCTCACGAGAGGTCGAAATCACAAATCCAATGGTTGTCCCTCGCCAATAAAAAAAAGTGAGACAACCCCAAATCCTTTCAAACCAAATAAACAAATGTCACACGATTTGTTCCACAAAAAAGAACTCCCAAAAAAAGAGAGAGAAAAATCCCGCTAGGTCGAAACTTGAAAACAAGTGGCTTAGGCAAAAATTAGGGTATCCCGATGGACTGTAAGCAAAAAAAACCAGTCCAGGCTAAATTAGGGAAGTCGAAAAACAAAAAAAAAGCAGAAGAGGAATCAAAAACAAAAATCCTCAGCAAGAACAAAGTCGTGTGATTGCAAACACAATAAAGAGGCAAGTGACTATCACTCCTAAAACCTTGTGGGTTCTCTTACTACCACTCCCATCATTCTAAGAGACGAACGTATGTGTCAAACTAGTTGAACGTAGGATTGAAGGGTATAAAGAAGAATGGGCGGGCTAAATAAATTTTTGAGCCATAAAACCTTTGTTTCTTAAACCGTAAACCATCCCACATTACAACCCTCAAAAGACCTAATTGAAACAAGGTCTATTTTGAAAGCATATTGCATTGGAGCTTGTGTCGAAATTGACTCCTATTTGTTTTGCTAAGTATCAGTATGACTTTTGTAACTAGTGATCCATTCACTATATGTCATCTTTTCAGTGGACATGCTTGGATTTCTAAAACTACCATAAACATAACATTAGCATAAATAGTTTTACTTGTGAATGAGCATTGACATCAAGAGCATTTTCACAATGAACATGACTTGAGAAGTTTTGGTTACCCAAAAGAGGCAAATTTCATGAGGACTTCGATGAGCAAAGGTCATCCCCTTAGATTGATTTCACCAAGGAGGGCAAGGTATCTGAGAACTCTGTTGAGCAAGCCACTTCAAGATCCAGTCAGTCTGGGACAATCACGTTGAGATTAGGCAAATCTCTCCAAAGGCAGTTGGCAAGGGGAATCCCCTCAAAGATGAACCAGTCAGGGGCAAAATCCCTTCAAGGTTCGTACCAGGGAAGACCACCTCAAAAGCATGAGAAAGTCAAAACACTCCAAGAGATGGATAAGTAGGGGTAGGCAGACCCAAGAGGCTGGGGCATATCAGGTCAAGATCACTCCATCACAAGGCTTACTTCATAGCTTATAATTGGGGCAATCCATGCAAATACCTAGGGCAAGAATGGCCATGGAGAGGAAGTATTTCGTTATATTTTAGATTTTCTTGCTCAGATCAAGCATGGGGCATCAGAAGATCCAGACCAAGCTCACTACGTTAGCCATGTTCAAAGAAAATGTCAGGAAGTCATGCTAAACACATCATCCTTTAACTTGTCAACAATAAGCCTTGAAGCCAAGCAAAAATATTTCCTAGTTTCAACCATTCTTGACCCACCTCAGGAACATTTGTTTCACTATCCAAAACCATTGCATCAGTCACTATGCACCAACCCTGTCGCTTTGCTCATACATATCTTGCATCATGCATAACATGAAGCCATTCCCCGACAAGAATAATGAAGCCAACCCACGCTTGATACCTTCCAAAATTAAAGCCTACTTAGAAAACCCAAAAATCTAATCATCATCAGATCTAGCCTGATCCCGTCCAAACCAAAAATCCAAAAGCCCAATCGTTATTGGCACCTCCCAAAACAAATCTCTATCATTAACCATAAAGCCCAACCATATTTGGAACAATCCATATATGACACTTCTTTCCATCAACCCTTTGATGATGATGTTCCAAACCCTTTTCCATCAACCCTTTGATGACGACACACTTTTCCATCAACCCTTTGATGACGACACCCTTTTCCATCAACCCTTTGATGACAACACCCTTTTCCATCAACCCTTTGATGACGACACCCTTTTCCATCAACCCTTTGATGATGACACCCTTTTACATCAACCCTTTTATGATGACACCCTTTTCCATCAACCCTTTGATGATGACACACTTTTCCATCAACCCTTTGATGACGATACCCTTTTCCATCAACCCTTTGATGACGATGTCCTAAACCATTTTCCATCAACCCTTTGATGACGATGTCCTAAACCATTTTCCATCAACCCTTTGATGATGATATTCACCAACAACCTCTCATTGGAAACAAAAATAAATTCCTACAAAAATCCAAATACCCAGTCGCAATCCCACACGCATTGCATGCATCACTTCAAGCATAATTTTCCCTCCAAAATGGGAAGTTCCATAATGATTAACCATACTTGGCACAATCCATATACCACATTTGCATACCCCAGTAGCCCGAGCATACATCGACATTCTGCATACAATGACATTCTGCATATAACGACATTCTGCATACAACAGCATTCTGTATACATCGGCATTCTGCATACATAATATTGCATCATGATATACTCTTCATAATGGGGAAAATATGTTTGGAATAAGCTGGATTCAAGCCTTTCTCAAAAGCGCAAGGATCCCGGTGAACAACCCCAGCTGGATTCCCCAAAGTATCTCTTTTTATTTTCCTTTTGCAAATATTGTTGGCTCTTTGTTAGTACCTTGCCTTTCGCAAGTCCCCTCTGCTCGTTGCATGGGAAAACCCCATTTTTCCTTTTGCACGTCTCCTTCTTGCCTTTTGCACAAGAGAGTTTACCTATATCAAACTTGTCATGTTAAGAAAAAATGAGAGATTGGACGATTGACCTATTCTCTTATCTTAAAACACTGGACGTAGGTTTGGCAAGTACCGAGTGGTAGCCATGTTTTGAAAACTTCATCCCTGCCGTTGTGCCTGAGGGATATAATGAGGTTTTCGTACCTACTGCAAAGTTCCCTCTACCTTGGGTATGAGGATCCCCAAGTCATTTTTTCACCTGCCTTTTGCTAGTACCCATGTGCCTTTTACACACTTTCAAATTTCAAACCTTCCCAGCCGTTGCTAGGGATTCACACTTTTCAAATTCAAACCTTCCCAGTTGTTGCTCGGGATTGACATTTTCAAAATCAAACCTTCCCAGCTGTTGCTAGGGATTGACACTTTCAAAATTCAAACCTTCCCAGCCGTTGCTAGGGATTGACAATTTCAAAATTCAAACCTTCCCAGCCGTTGCTAGGGATTGACAATTTCAAATTCAAACCTTCCCAGCCGTTGCTAGGGATTGACACTTTCAAAAATCAAACATTCCCAGCCGTTGCTAGGGATTGACAATTTCAAAATTCAAACCTTCCCAGTCGTTGTTAGGGATTGACAATTTCAAAATTCAAACCTTCCCAGTCGTTGCTAGGGATTTACATTTTCAAAATCAAACCTTCCCAGCCGTTGCTAGGGATTGACACTTTCAAAATTCAAATCTCCCAATCGTTGCTAGGGGTTTACATCTTTAGATTTCAGGTATTCCAGCCATTGCTAGGAAGCGTCACTGAACTAAAACCTCCCCAGTCGTTGCTAGGGATCTACATCTTTAGATTTCAGGTTTTCCAGCCATTGCTAGGAAGCGTCATTGAACTAAAACCTCCCCAGTCGTTGCTAGGGATCTACATCTTTAGATTTCAGGTTTTCTAGCCATTGCTAGGAAGCGTCACTGAACTAAAACCTCCCAAGTCGTTGCTAGGGATCTACACCTTTAAATTTCGGTTTTCCAGCCATTGCTAGGAAGCGTCATTGAACTAAAATCTTCCCAGCCGTTGCTAGGGATTTTCACTATCTTTTACATAAGAAACTTATCCCCAACGAAGTCATATTCCCTCTCATCTTTCTTCTTGACCTTTTGTCATGAGGCTTTTATCTTTGTTTTCAATTTGAAGAGATACTTATGTTACACACCATAACATACATTTCATATCATACATGACATAACCATCATACAGTTGACCCATGTCCTCCCCACATAATACCATAAACTATCCTCAACAGATTATTTCATATCAAATTTATTTTCCATCCCATGAAAAACCTTCACAAATACCCATCACTTCATATCACATTCATTCATTCCTAGTAAGGCGAATTTTTGGATATTTTTATTTATTTAATCCTCTCTTACCTTGGATGTGTGGAAGTCGTTGCTATCTAAATATTCTGGTTCGAGAAGATTAAATAGCGGCAACTGTCATACCCCAAAATTTACCCTACCCCGATACAACTTTCATCTGATCCATGGCCCTACTGCACATGCATGCTTTCATTATTTCATCATCATAATTTCATTGAACTTTCATAACCAAATACGTATTACACGAACTCAAGGCATGGTGTTTACACCTGGAAAAAACGGGGGTTATCCGGTTAAAGTTCTGGGGGAAAAACCAACAAAATAAGGGTAAAATCAATTTTTGGACTGGGTAATCGATTACCCTAATCATGGTAATCGATTACACAGACAAAAAATTGATTTCCAGGCCATTTTGGACTGTGTAATCGATTACCCTAATCATGGTAATTGATTACACCTGTGCAGACAGCAGTAGTAACTCTATTTTTTCACCACAAAGTAATTTTATTTCACCCATTTCAACCCATTTTCTTCCTCTATAAATAGAGCACTATCCCCATTCATTTTTGAAGCTTGAAAGCCACAAAACCTCTGCCCAAATCACATTCAATCTCCCTCTTTTCAACCTAAACCCTAACTCACCCAAACCCTCTTTTCTTCTTTGAACCACCCAACCACCGTGTAAAAATCCACAATCTCCACACAACAAAAAAAATAGCAAACTTGTGACCTTTACTTACATAATCATTCACCACCACCATATAAACATACACCTTCCTTCTCTTCCATTTTCCTACCACAACAATCATAGCCACCCTCTTCCAAGTTTTTTGCTTCATTCTCAAACCCAAACACAACAACAACCTAGCTTTGACACCACAATCTTGGTAATATTTTGGACTCAAACTCCTTGACATTTTTGGTTTTGCTTTGTGTTTGAAAATGACTTTTTACTCTCGGGTTGTGTTTTGAGAGATATTTGAGTCAACTTTGAGACAAGTGGGTTTTGTTGGATTTACACCCTTTTGGGGATTTTTTTTGCTCTTACTACTTTTTATCCACTATTTTCAATCAAACTTTGTTTCTTGTTATCATTTAATATTTATTGTTGACTTGTTTTCACATTTATTTGGTTTATGATATCTATTAGATCATGACCATGGTTGTTTAGAGTTGATAAAACCTTCAATGTTTCAAACCTATTAATGATTGATCAATAGATCCTTCATGATACTTTGAGGTATTGATAGGTTTCCTATATTTCAACCATATTTGGTTCATTTGATACATAGATGAAACCATTTTCTTTACATTAACTTGTTATTCTATTTGCTTATTGTTATTCTACTAACCACTAACCACTAACTACTAACTCCTAACATTTACATTATTTCACTTTACTTCCTTGCAATTTATTTTATTGTTCACTTTATTTCAAGTACTTTATGTTTATGTTTATGTTTATGTTTATTGTTATCTAACCATATCATTTACATTATGCTAATTTATTTACTCTCTTACTATCTTGCTAAATAAAAGAGGAGTTAAAACAAAAATAAAGAGAATAAATCATAATATTGATAGATGGACTTAGGGTTGCATAACTTCTTTGTTACAAATCTATTGTTAGTTGATTTTTCAATCATCTTCAATACTTTGCATAAATAGTAAGCTATCCCTTAATGTGTCATATTTTGAGTCTTTTGACCTATGAAAAATAGTCCTCAAGATGTTCATTTTGTACATATTACTAACCCCTAATTATACTATACTAACTTTTTTTATCATTAACCTTTGTTATTGCGATTTTGTTACCATTAACTTGTGGTTTATTTTATGTCATTTACATTCACTAACCATTATTATTGTGATATTGTCATTCTTTATCTTGTGATTCACTTTTATGTCATTACCTTGTAATTTACATTCAAGTACTCATTATCATCATCATTGTACAAACTCATCATGCATGTTTATTTACTTGTTATTTATTTTATTGTCATCATACACTAAAAACAACAAAAATATGATAAAATGGTAAGACCAAAAATATTCACTCCACTCTTAATCAACTTGGACTTAGAGGATTTCATCTTAGGACCTTTTCTTGGAAGCCTTCCTTTACTCTTCGTGATACTTTGTAAACACTTGGATTTTCATCCGTAACTTACATGCATGTTGTAAGAATGGAATCATGACACCACCTTAGGGGGACATGTTTGTAAGACCCTTATCCTTTGTTTAGCTTAGGTCACTTTTGCATACAAAAGGCTTTCTCTTGGGCTACCTTATAATGAGACTCTTTAATTTCTTGTTGGTTACTTTGCATTTATGTTGCATAAGCCAAATTTCATAATCAAGATAAAATAAACCCTTGATTCAACGTCAAGTGGCATTTTCTTAGCCAAATTCAAAAATACTTAATAATTACGATTATTATTGTGCGCCATGAGCCTTAAGTGGTGGAGAATGAGTAAGAACGGAGCATTCCTACCCTTACTCTGATTATTTTGGACGCAAGACGCTTGGCTTATTGTCTAGAATAATCACCTCCGCCCATAGACTTTAGTACAATATAATCACAAACACTCATTTCATAAAACCCTTATTTAAGGTAAAAATAATACAACTCATCAAACTCATTTTTGTGCCTTAGGGCATCATCCTGAAAACTCTTTTCTCAAAGGTAAAATCAACCAACACACAAACATTTTCTACTCCGAACTACGGAGCTCTGATTCCTCATCCCCGAATGAGTGATGCGTAGGCACAAGGGCCCCAATCTTTGGCGAGCACTATAATAACAAAAACACCCCCTTCTTTTCACACATTCTTTTGAAAATAAAACAATAATAGATAAATCCCATGTATGTAAAACAACCCAAATGGTTCCCATGGAGTACCATGGATGTAATGGGTGCTAATACCTTCCCCTTAGGTAACCGACTTCCGAACCCAAATCTAGGTTGCAAGAGCGATTCCTTTTTCTCTTTTAGCGCTTCCCGTGCACGTCTCTTTTCTGAGGGTTTTATCGACTATTTCCCCTCTCCTCTCCGATAGAGGTAAACTAAATAAAATTCAGTGGCGACTCTTCTGACTTTGCCTCTCTTTGGTATCTCTTTAGTCCCGGTTTCATTATCGTGAAATCCCGGTAGCGACACATATGGTGAAAATTGTAGGAGATATGGTCTAGGGAGAACCAGTTTTGATCAGATGAATTCATTTGGCCAACCACCACCAACCAACATGCTAACCTTCAATTCTCTTGGATTTATAGGCTCATGGTAGATCATATATGCATAAGATGATGAACTTTGAAGTATCTCTTGAGAAATTTGATTAATTGGTGAGATAGCTTATTGGAGAAGTTACTCAATATACCTAGTCAAACTAGGGTTTCCAAGGCAAATCACCCCCAAACTCTTGAAGAATACTTGATAAATATTGGATGTAGAGATCATTGGGAATCATATATGATGTTTTGAAACATTTGTGGATCAATCCATGGTTGTGCTCTTAGTCATGAAGGTCTAAAACCCTTGATATGGACTTGATAGATCAATGAGGATCATGCCCTACCTACAAAAGAGTTAGGCAAATGCAAAAAACATATTTTTGGTATTTTGGTTAGTAAAATGATAATATACAAGTATGATACAGTCACATAGTGCTTGATGATCTCTCCCAAAACAAACCCAATGAAAGAGGGGTAAGGAGAATGCCAGGGTATGATCCCAATGCTAATGCATATGATGAAATTGCATGAGGGATCTTAGGGCCAAAACTGGTGTCTTACAACTTCCCCTATTTAAGGACATTCTAACTGAGGAGGTGAAGGTTAAAATCTTCGGCTCAACTCAGTAGAATGGGCTTAAATAACAACACATAGAAACAAATTTTGGTCCCTAGAGAGACCTCATGATGCATGTGATATGAATGCAAAAGTTAATGCCTTGTGGGGAAATATTGCCACAAAGGAAAAGAAATCAGAGAGACTGAAAGTCCGCAGGAGTATAATGTATTCTGTAAGGAAAACTCACTGGGGAGATGGAGACTCTGAGTGGATAAAGGAGGTTATGCGTAGGCCAAGATACGACTTAAAACTGTTGGGGGACTAGAGGAACTCCATACAGAATGGAAAGACTCAGCCAGGGAAACAAAACATCTGTAGGGGAAACGAGTAGATCAGGATAAAACGGACGTACTTGAATTATGCAGGAAAAGTGATTTCACTAAGGAAATGCACACTCAACTCAACTGGGGAGAAATAAACTTCAACACAGGAGGAGTAGAAATCTACCATCTACTACCTGTTACTGGGTAAGGAGATAATAAAGATCTGACAGAGAAGACATCCGTCATCGGTTAGGATGAACATATCAAGGATGACTCGCTGGGAACTGCCAGGAAAGAGTATTCATTACCGGCTACTGGGTAAGAATAGCCTTGTTGGGGAAA
The DNA here is from genome assembly GCF_024323335.1 of Lathyrus oleraceus. Lineage (NCBI taxonomy): Eukaryota > Viridiplantae > Streptophyta > Magnoliopsida > Fabales > Fabaceae > Lathyrus > Lathyrus oleraceus. Next base: position 86,425,331 of record NC_066583.1, on the reverse strand, counting down.
ACTGCAGAAAATAAGATTTACAACTACCAGTTACTGGGTAGAAGACCAAGGATGAGAGTATCCGTCATCGATTAAGATGAACATATCAATGATAAACTCAACGGGGAAGAAAATCCGTCATCGGTTAGGATGAACATACCAAGGATAAACTTGCTTGGGAATTGTCAAGGAGGATATTCGTCATCCGTTAAGATGAACATATCAAGGATAAACCAACTGAGCAAAAACTAGGAATTACATCTATCGAATGCTGGATAGAATAGCGTCAAAGAGAAAATCTGTCACCGGTTAAGATAAACATATCAAGGATAGACTCTATTGAGGAGAGAAAATAGGAATTACATCTATCAGTTACTGGATAGAATACCATCAAAAAGAAAATTCGTCACCGGTTAGGGTGAACATATCAAGGATAGACTATACGAAGGGGACAAAAGTAGGATTTACAACTACCGGTTACTAGGTAGAAGACCGCAAAGAGAAAGAAATCCTTCATCGGTTAGGATGAACATATCAAGGATTAACTCTCTGGAGAACAAAAATAGGGATTACAGCTACCTTTTTACTGGGTAGAATACGAAAGATGAGAATATCCGTCATTGGTTAGGATGAACATATCAAGGATAAACTCAGGCAGGGGAGAGAAAGATATCTGTCACCAGTTAGGATGAACATATCAAGGATATACTTCCTGGGGAATAGATCTACTCGGGACTCTACTGAGGAGAAAAACATGGATACTTTTGCCGAGTATTGGGAAAGAAGTAACAAACTTCAAACTAAGAAGAATATTACTAGTTACTGGGTAATAAACTCTTAGGATACTCAAAGCATCTATCTAGGTAAGAGCTAGAAAGAAACGGTCAATCAAGACTTAACCCAATAAGGATATATCTCAAGGGGAGTGGTTCCATCCAGATAATCGACTGGGGAGGAAAATTGAAACAATGATCATCCACGAGGAAATAACTCAGTGGGGAAAGGAGAAACATTAAAGTCTTTCTGCTTAAGGGGCCGACCTTCTATAATTGAGAGAGGACAGACACCGAACTTGTATGGGGATAAAGTACCACCATAACAGAGCATAAGAATCTCAGACAATGATTCAGCAAATATGAATGATACAAATATGCAAATATGAAATTATATGAGTGTATATGTATATGTATATATGATGATTATGTTGACAAAACGATCACAAAGGATACAAAGGTGTCCCAAAATTTAAATCCTCGGCCAATCCAAAAAAAGAAAAGGGGACAACTGCCGGAGAATAGAGAGATCAACATCCCAAAGGCTCAACCCTAGCTGGGGAAGGAGGAGATCCGCTGAGGAAAGGAAATGTTATAGAGTCTGTGGGGAATTTTAGGTCAACACCATATCAAATGGGAGACAACCATACAGAGGATAACACAAATAACTGCTCAGAAACCAGGAGGAAACTCTGACTAGGAGCGAGTTGGATGGCGACAGGTGGAGAAACCAACGCGAACTACTGGGGAAATCAACTTATTCGGATGAAGATCCAAAATCAAACCTGCTGAAGAATACACAAGCTCTGCAGGGGGATACCGAAACTCTGTCGGGGATAAAACACAACTCCGCAGGGTACTGAATCCACTAACTCAGCTTGGAAAATGTACGGGAGTTCCACCAGGGATCAAACATGCCGCAGGGGAACTGGGTCAACAAACTCGGCTAGGGATACCCGAAGGGTTAATTTCTTTGGGGAACCCTCAATGCTTCACACTTAAGACTTGCTGCTTTCAAAATGTTGTCGATGACTCTTTTTAATTGCTTTGAAAAGTTCTTGCTTTTATATATTTAAGAAAATGATAATGATTAAAATTTTAATTTCAAAAATGATCATAATAAAATTTAAACTATTGGCTGAAGTAAAATAAGAGTGAAAATAATTGGATAAAAGCTCAACTTTATTTAATAGAATGGTAGTCTGTAAATGACAAGAATCCATAGTTCTTTACAAAGTTGAAAAAAGGTAATTTACATAGAAAAGGGTTTCATTGAATACAAATGACCATTAATCCTTCTACCAACTCTTGATGTCCGATGTACTTTTGACCGCTACTGGGGATGATGAATCATCGTCAACCCTTGTGCTCAACAAAATCTTTCCAACACTGGAAAACCGGCGGAGTGCAGTTACTTGCCATAATCCCTAATCTTTTCATAAGTTGCCCCAAGGTGGGTGTTGGTGTAAGCCCTAGAGGCCAATACTTTTGGTACTTGTATCGAATTATTTAAAGGCATTTTCTTTATTATGGTTGATTAATAAAGTCCCTGGAATAGATAGTCCGTTTAATGTATTAAGTGTGACTTAATCATGATAACACATTAAACATAAGGACACTATTCTTAAAGTATCCGTAGTCGAGCTTTAGTGTGAAGTGGGATAACATTAAAGCATTAAGACTATTATGTTTGTAGACTGATGATCACATCTCATGGATCATGGATAAAGAGTTATCAAGTCTTAAACATAGGTATGAATATTAGGAGTAATATTTATACCGGATTGACCCACTATGAGAATACTATATAGAAAGTTATGCAAAGTGTCATAAGTTATTCTCATGGTGATAATAGTGTATACCACTCTTTGACCTGAAACCACTATGGATCCTAGATGTAGAGTCGAATGCTTTATTGCTGATCCAACGTTGTCCGTAACTGGATAACCATAAAGACAGTTGATGGGTACTCCACAAAGCATACTGAGGGACATGAGTGTCCTAGATGGAATTTGCCCATCCTGCGTAACAGGATAAATGTCTATGGGCCCAATATTGAACTGGACAAGGGTGACACGGTCTATACCTTGTGTTCAATATAGACATAAGGGCAAAGGGGTAATTATACACATAATTATTATCACAGGAGGTTTTGTCAGATCACATGACATTTTCGTGACTTGGGTAGCAGTGATGTGTTGCTAGATACCGCTCACTGTTTATTATGTTAAATGCGTGATTTAATATAATTGCCAACGCCGCGAAAACCTATAGGGTCACACACAAAGGACGGATTGATGAAAGATAGAATAATTAAGGAACATCGTAAGGTACGGTGTACTTAAGTAGAATATGAAATATGGTAAGGTACCAAATACTTAAGTGATTTTGGCATTTTATGAGATATGGGCCAAAATGCACTTAAGTGGGCTTTTTGGCTTGAAGCCCACACAAGTGGTTCTATAAATAGAACCCCTTGGGTAGAAGCATTGTAACTCACTGAGACAGAAAACACAACTGAAGAGTTGGAATTTCGTATCTCTCTCTCACTCAAAGCCTTCATTCATAACAGCTAGCACTGCGATTGAAGGAATCCGTTCGTGTGGACTGAGTAGAGACGTTGTCATCGTTCAACGTTCGTGATCGCCCCGTGGATTTGTATCAAAGATTTTGATCATTATCAGAGATCTGCACCAAAGGTTTGAATCGCCACAAGAGGTAACGATTCTATCACTGATCATGCCCATTCGTAAGGATCACTAAATGGAGAAATTTTTAAATTCCGTTGCGCCTTGGATGGCTATTCTCCAACAGTGGGGTACTCAAATTATCGGGAAATTCATTCTGTTTCATATCTCTAACTTTTGCCTGGATCGCCCTTTCAGGTTTTCAATCCACCGAGACGCTCATTTTTGCCTAAGCCGCCCTTTCGGGTTTTCATCTTAGCGAGTTGTTCTTTTCTTTTTAGGTGAAGTATTTCTTGACTGCATCTGCGTTCACAGGACGAGTGAACTCTTCACCATCCATAGTTGTAAGAATCAAAGCGCCGCCTGAAAAGGCTCTCTTAACAATATATGGGTCTTCATAATTAGGAGTCCATTTGCCCCTAGAATCTGTTTTGAACGATAAAATCTTCTTGAGCACAAGGTCACTTTCTCTGAACACACGAGGTCTGACCTTCTTATCAAAAGTTTTCTTCATTCTTTGCTGATATAACTGACCATGACACATGGCAGTTAACCTCTTTTCTTCTATCAAATTCAACTGATCAAATCTGGTCTGATACCATTCAGCTTCAGTCAACTTGGCTTCCATGAGCACACGTAATGAAGGAATCTCAACCTCTACGGGGAGCCCTGCTTCCATGCCATAAACGAGAGAGAAAGGGGTTGCCCCTTTGAAGTGTAGATGGATGTACGATACCCGTGCAAAGCAAATGGGATCATCTCATGCCAATCCTTATACGTTACAACCATCTTCTGAATAATCTTCTTGATGTTCTTGTTTGCAGCTTCAACAACCCCATTCATCTTGGGCCGGTAGGGAGAAGAATTATGGTGTGCAATCTTGAAGTCTTTGCAAAGAGCTTCCACCATATTATTATTCAAGTTCGATCCATTATCAGTAATGATCTTACTTGGCACACCATACCGGCATATAATATGATTCTTAATAAACCTTACAACAACTTGCTTGGTTACATTCGTATACGATGTCGCTTCAACCCACTTTGTGAATTAATCAATTGCCACCAAAATGAAACGATGTCCATTCAACGCTTTGGGATCAATCATCCCAATCATATCAATCCCCCACATGGAGAAGGGCCAACGGGAAGAAATAACATTCAATAGTATCGGAGGAACATAAATTTTATCAGCATATATTTGACACTTGTGACATTTCTTCGTAAACTTCCAACAGTCAGATTCCATTGTCAGCCAATAGTAACCTGCTCGCAAAATCTTCTTCGCCATCACATGTCCATTGGAATGAGTACCAAAGGAACCTTCATGGACTTCAGTCATCAACAGGTCTGCTTCGTGTCTATCCACGCATCTGAGAAAACCATGTCGAAGCTTCTCTTGTATAGTATATCACCATTCAAGTAGAAATTAACGACTAATCTTCTCAAAGTCTTCTTATCTTTCAAAGATGCCCCAAACGGGTAAATCTGACTTTGAAGGAAACACTTGATGTCGTAATACCACGGCTTTTCATCTTTGACTTTTTCAAAAGCAAACACATGAGCTGGCCTATCAAGACGCATCACAGAAAAATTGGGAACTTCATTCCAATACTTCACTACAATCATTGATGCCAACGTTGCGAGAGCGTCTGCCATCCGGTTTTCATCTCGAGGGATATGATGAAATTCAACCTTTTTAAAGAAAGTTGAAATCCTCCTCGCATAATCTCAATACGGTATTAAACCGGGCTGATTCGTCTCCCATTCACCTTTGATTTGATTCACGACCAAAGCTGAATCTCCATAGACATCTAAATACTTGATTCTGAGATCAATGGCCTCTTCAAGCCCCATAATGCAAGCTTCATATTCTGCCATATTGTTTGTACACTTTAAAGTCAATCTAGCTGTAAAGGAAATATGCGTGCCTTGAGGAGTAATAATCACTGCCCCAATGCCATTACCATACTGATTAACACCTCCATCAAATATCATTCCCCAACAGGAACTAGGTTTTGGCCCTTCTTCAAGCAATGGTTCATCACAATCTTTCATTTTCAAGTACAAAATCTCTTCATCGGGAAAATCATACTGCACTGACTGATAATATTCAATTGGTTGGTGAACCAAGTGGTTAGCCAAGACACTACCTTTGATCGCTTTCTGAGATTGGTATTCGATATCATACTTTGATAACAACATCTGCCAACAGGCAATTCTCCCAGTTAAAGAAGACTTCTCAAATATATACTTGATTGGATCCATTTTGGATATCAACCAAGTGGTATGATTCAACATATATTGACGCAGACGCTTAGCAGCCCAAGCCAATGCGCAACAAGTCTTCTCAAGCATAGAATATCCAGTCTCACAGTAGGTGAACTTCTTACTAAGGTAGTAAATTGCAAATTCCTTTTTTCCAGTCTCATCTTGCTGACCTAGAACACAACCCATACTATCTTCGAGCATAGTCAAATACATGATCAATGGTCTTCCTTCCACAGGCGGAGACAAAATCGGAGGTTCAAGCAGATATTCCTTGATACTATCAAAAGCTTTTTGGCAGTCTTTGGTCCAATCACATGACTGATCTTTCTGAAGAAGCTTGAATATAGGCGCACATGTGGCAGTCATGTGTGAAGTGAATCTTGAGATATAATTCAAGTGGCCGAAAAAACCTTTGACTTGCTTCTCAGTTTTGGGCGCATGAATCTCTTGTATTTCTTTGACCTTGGCAGGATCAACTTCAATACCCTTCTCGCTGACAATAAAGCCCAACAACTTACCAGAACAAACACCAAAAGTACACTTATTGAGATTCAAGCGGAGTTTATACTTCCTCAAATGCTAGAATAGCTTCAACAAATGCTCAACATGTTCCTCTTCATCAATCGATTTAGCAATCATGCCATCGACATAAACTTCAATCTCTTTATGCATCATATCATGAAAAAGAGTAGTCACTGCTCTTTGGCAAGTTGCACCAGCATTCTTTAAACCGAAAGGCATCACTCTATAACAGAATGTTCCCCAAGGTATAATGAATGTGGTCTTCTCCATATCTTCGGGTTTCATCTTGATTTGATTATATCCGGAAAATCCATCCATAAATGAAAAGACTTTGAATTTAGCAGTATTGTCTACCAACATATCAATGTGTGGCAGAGGGAAATCATCTTTCGGACTGGCTTTATTCAAATCTCTGTAATCAACACACATGCGGACTTTTCCATCTTTCTTTGGCACAGGAACAATATTGGCCATCCATTGAGGATACTCGGTGGTCACGAGGAAACCAATGTCAATCTGCTTCTGCACTTCTTCTTTGATCTTCACATTCATATCAGGATGCGTTTTTCTCAACTTTTGCTTGACTCGCGGGCATTCTAGCTTCAACGACAATCTATGCTCCACAATCTCAGAATCCAAACCAAGCATGTCTTTATAGGACCAGACAAACACATCTGAATACTCTCGAAGAAGATCAATCAACCCCTTCTTGACATCTGGACACAGTCGAGACCCAATCTTGACTTCCTTCATATCATCCTCGGAACCCAAGTTGACTAACTCAATCTGCTCTTTGAACGGCTGAATGATTCTTTCATCATGCTCAAGAAGACGAGACATTTCATCACTCACTTCTTCATCACTTTCCTCCTCGGCCTCAAACACAAGGAATTCAAAATTTGGAGAAGGAGAAGGATCATTGTATTCAATGGGGTTAGAAACCAACCTGCATAATGATTTGATATTTTGATTTTAGAGAAGTGAATTTGTGATCAAATATTATGCAGATGGACAATTATATTGTTTATTTATGTTTTTTGTGATTACCATTTTCATAATAAAGCAAAAAGTAAAAACAAAACATCATAGATGTGGATGAAAAGAATTAATTTTATTAATGATCAATTTCAAAATGCCCAACAATGTTCACTTCTCCCTTAGGAATAGGAGAAGGGTATTGAAAACATATAAAAACAATTACTTAGATCGATGCAAAATAACAGGAACATCAACAACAGTCCAATTGTTGCAAGCTTTTCCATGTGTCACAAAATTGGTGCAGTCTTCCCCTTCGTCATCCTCTAGCACAACAGCTAAGTGTTGTTCATTGCCATGAATGAACCCTCCGCTACGGAAGCTAAGTTGCATATCCTCAGACCTTGCAGTTGATAAACCTCGCTGAAAACCCAAATCGGTTCTGCCTTTGTTGTCGGAGACCTCTACCATGCGCCCCCACTGATCAACATTGCCTTCTCCAACAATCTTCTTTGCATATTTTAATGAGGACATAGGTGCCCCAATTCTCTTTTCAACAGCAATAGATAAGGCTTGGAATGGAATTCCAACCACATCCTCAACTTCAATGTAAGAGAAAGATGACAGGTGGCTAACCAACAGCGCCTTCTCCCCGCCAACGATAACAAGCTTTCCATTCTTGACAAATTTGAGCTTCTAATGCAATGTGGAGGTAACATATCCTGCCTCATGGATCCATGGCCTTCCCAACAAGCAACTGTAGGCCGGGTGGATATCCATTACTTGAAAAGTAATTTGAAAATCACTCGGACCTATCTTAACTAGAAGGTCCACTTCACCAATAACTGTTTTGCGTGAACCGTCAAAAGCTTTGACGATTACACCATTATACCTCATAGGCGCTCCTTGATATGATAGTTTTGACAGAGTTGACTTCGGCATCACATTCAGTGATGACCCGGTGTCAACAAGCACATTCGACAAAGCATCATCTTTGAAATTCATAGAGATATGCAAAGCCAGATTATGATTTCTACCCTCCTCAGGGAGTTCTTCATCACATAAACTGAGGTTGTTGCAAGAAGTGATGTTAGCCACAGTATGATCGAATTGATCCACCGTAACATCATGTTCTACAAATTCTTGCTCAAGAACTCTCTGCAGGGCTTCTCTGTGCGCTTCAGAATTCATAAGCAGAGATAGTAATGAAATTTTTGAGGGGGTTTGGAGCAGCTGCTCCACCATATTAAACTCGCACCTCTTGATCAATTGAAGTACCTCATCATCATCATTAGTCTTCAAATCGCTGGATTCACCAGACTTACCCTTTGAAGCACTAACCAGATCTACAGCAGGCACTTCCACCTTCTTACTGACAACTGATTCTTCTTTATCCTTTGGGAACACCGACCCAAACGCACGACCATTGCAGGTCACCTTGGTAACATCAACAATGCTCACTATAGAACTGGTTGTAGGTAATATGACCTCTTGACCATCTTTCATCATTGTAGCATTATACTGATACAGAACAACTTTGTCAGATGAATACGGGACTGGAGCCGCTAACCGTATAACTAACAGAGATACTAATCTATTGATGACGTTGTTACTGTTACTGTTGTTGTACTGGATCACCAATCTCTCTGGTTGCTTAAAAATGGGCATTATGACATTCACATTGTCATCTACATGACGGGATTGAACAATTTGAATCATGCCTTCATCAATCAGTCGCTGGATGTCCCTTCTCACAACCTCACAACCTCTTGAATTAATACTGCAAACAGCACAACCATCATGGTCATGCTCACAATCACTCTCCATACAAATGTCCTTATGCATCTGCACCAAGGACCTTCAGATGAAACGAACATCAAACACCTTAAACTCACCAGGGCAACCATCCACCATATTAACAGAAGAATTTCCATGAGCGGGTAATGGATTTGCTTTCACGTTCAACGCACGGTCCTCAAAGGACACCATTCCACTCTTCATCAGCTTCTGAACCTCATACTTGAGTTGGTAGCAGTTTTCTATATCATGTTCGGGTGCCCCTTGGGGAAAAGCACCACGGAGTCCAGGCTTATACCACCATGGAAGTGGTTCTAGAACTTGCGGCGGGTTTCAAGGTTGAAGTAGGTTCTTGAGAACCAAAGACGGATACAGTTCAGCATACGACATAGGAATTGGATCGAAAGAGACCTTCTTCCTCTCGAAGTTTTGTTGATGATGATTGTTGTTGGTATTGTTGTTGTTGTAGGTGTTCGTTCATTGTTGCGTTGTTGTTGTTGACATTGTTGTTGTTGTTGAATTGGTACTGACTGATTATTGGAAAATACTAGAATGATTGAAGATACCTGATGATGGTGTTGACGGGGTGGTTGATTTCTCCTGATCTGAGGCCTCCTTTGCCTCCCACTGGTTATTGCATTAGCTTCGCTCTCCTTCTTCTTCCCAAAGCTATTGCCATACCTCTTACTTGATGATGCTTCATCTTTTGACAAACTTCCTTCACGGGCACCTTCCTCAAGCCTCATCCCCATACTTACCATTTCGGTAAAGTCACTGGGGGCACTAGCAATCATACGTTCATAATAAAATGAACTCAGGGTCTTTAGAAAGATCTTTGTCATCTCCTTCTCTTCCAAGGGAGGAGTGATCTGAGTAGCCAATTCTCTCCATCTTTACGCGTACTCTTTGAATGTCTCTTTATCCTTCTGAGACATAGACCTCAGTTGGTCAGGAGCCATATCTATATTGTACTTATATTGCTTGACAAAAGCCTCTCCCAAGTCGTTGAAAGTGTGAATGCTTGCACTGTCCAACCCCATATACCAACGGAGCGCAGCACCGGTCAAACTGTCTTGGAAATAATGGATTAACAGTTGATCATTGTCAGTTTGGGTAGACATCTTGCGGGCATACATCACCAGATGACTGAGCGGACATGTGTTCCCTCTGTATTTTTCAAAGTCAGGCACTTTGAATTTCACCGGAATAATCACATTCAGCACCAGACATAACTTAGCAGCACTTTTCCCAAATAAATCCTTACCTCAACGTCTTCAATTCCTTGCGCAGCTCAAGAAACTGATCTTTCATTTCGTCCATTTTCTCGTAAGCATCCAGACCCTCAGACGACTCAGAATGATAAATGATATCCTCTACACGAGGCAAGGTGTGCACAACGGGAGGTGGCACAGACATGACCGGGCTAGATACCGGCATGGAAAAAAAGGTAGGCGCAAAGCCTTCAGGCATGAAGTTTGGCGGCATTCCCCACGGGAATCCGGAAGACATAGCAGGCACAAAGTGAGCGACAGCAACAAGCATGGTAGAGGTAACCACCTCTGAAATAGCAGTCCTCTGAGGAGGAGGAGTTGCGGGCGTTGGAGAAGATTGACTTTGAGCAGCCAACACTGACTCCATCATGGCAGTCAGTCGAGCGATCTCGTCCTTCAACTCTCTGTTCTCTTGCTCAAGATGTTCCATGATTCTCAGATTATTGGCGCAAGTGTTGTACCGATGAGTCAGCTTGGCTGAAGCACAGAAGAAACACCAATGAGACATATGGCGAAAGAGAACCCTGCTTATGAATATGATGCATGAAATGCAATCTTTGTTTATTTATTTTTATTTTCAAGGAACCTACTATATCATTTAGAAATATATATGTACTTTACAATAATTTCAACAATTTGTTATGACCATAAATCTCTTTTTATTTATATAACTTGGAAGGATTACACTGGGTACAATTTCAGAAACCAAATAAAAATACAAGAGAAAAGGAGACTAGTCATCCTAAGGATCCCTAACAACAATGTCAGAAGATCTAGCTGTAGGCACGTACTTCCTCCGAATGCATCACATCTCGGTCTCGAAAGAAGCCTTCATCTGAGTCTTCTCGAGGACAAGCTGATCAACAATTTTCTTCCAAGCAACGAAAGGCTGAGGCATGCTAGAAGATGAAACCTTTGGCTCTTTTTGTCTCTTTGTCACTCGGTCTTCAAGTAGCTCAATAAGTGCATCTTTGTTCTTAGACTCCAACTGCAACTCTTCATGCTTCTTGCTCAAAGCATGGAAACACTCTTCCCACATATCCTTCTCTTGCTTCATCTTGGTGAGTGCGTCTTCCAACTCCTCTATATCTTGGTTAGGGAGAGTTAATGGCTCAACCACAACCATTGGCATAGGTCTTTCGCAAGGATAAGACATCTTCTACTCCGAAGCTCTCTTCCTCACCCAAAGAGTGTAAGCTTCCAAAGCTACACAATTGCACGGACCAAGCTCGGATCTTCCTTTCCTATGCACATTATGCCAAGCATGCACAATCTTCTGCTTCAAATGTTGGGGATCTCTACCCTCTTGATATAAAAGACCTTCTAACAAAGTGTTATTAGGTTTGTCTCTCAAGGGGAACCCAAGTTGACGACGAGCCAAAGCAGGGTTGTAGTTAATTCCTCCTTGGGTACCAATGAGAGGAACGTTAGAGAATTCACCACAACTATCAATAATATCCATACTGCTCAAAGAAGGATCATACCAAACTATATCATCATTAGTGAGAGACATAAGTCTCTGAGACCACCGTAGACATTGTTTGTTCTCCACAAAAGCAGGTGTCTGAGGCAAGTGCAAAATAAACCACTTGTACAGAAGAGGAATGCAACAGACAATAGTTCCACCACCTTTAGAATTCCTTAGATGCAAAGATAAATACATATCACCCAACAAAGTAGGCATAGGATTCCCAATCAAGAAAAGTATGATGGCGTTAACATCAACAAAATCGTCAATGTTAGGGAACAAAGTTAATACATAGATGAACAACACAAAGATAACTTCAAAAGCGTCCATACTACCGGCTTGAGAAAATGCAGTAACTTCCTTGATGAGGAAATCATATGGCAATCCAAACAATCCTCCTTTCTTCACCCAATGAGCCTCTATCTCAGACTTTTTCAAGTGAAGAGCTTCAGCAATAAGATTAGATAGGGGAATCTTCTCCAATTCACTAAAAGGCACTCTACTAGAGACGGGTATTCCCAAGAGATGGGCATACTCCTCCAATGTAGGCACAAGCTGATAATCCGGAAAAGTGAAGCAACGGTAGAGAGGATCATAGAACTGTACTAATACACTCATAAGTCCTTCAACCACGTCAGTAGACAAGATAGACAGAAGCTTCCCATGGCGTTGTTTGAAGTCCAAGGGATCTAATACAAAAGATGCTAGCTTCCTTAACTCTTTCAAGTCGGGACATCTGAAACTGTACTTCTTAGTGTTCCTTCGTCCACAATCCATGGTCTGAAAATATTTGCAAATAATATCTCAGTTCCTTGAAATTTTCGTGTGATGAATGTTATGATGCGCATGAATGCATGAATGCAACAATCACAAATAAGGGATCACACACAAGGAAAATAAACAAAGGTCAAGGGATGAATCAAGTCATTGTCAAGATCAATAATCCATTTTGGTGGATTATGGCTTTCACCTTATCAACACCCAAGTTCCATTGATATTGACAAGACTTGTTTGGATCAACCAAGACTCAAGGGTTTGTTGTGAGTCACGAGCATGGAGTCTGGGTAAAAACCATCCCAAAGGAGTGAACTAAGGATAAAAACCTGTAGATCATGTTCTAAGAAGTTCCCAGAGTCTTAATTCCATCTATAGAATATTACAGGTTAAGATGACTGACTCATCGACCCATAATATTCTAAAGAGAAACTCGTCTGAGTGTAGTATCGTGTAACAACTATTATCAAGTCTACACTTGAACACCCTCCGCACTACGTCCTAAATAGGCCAAGAGGGGGTAAATGTTCTATGGTCCTCAGCTTCTCGGACCCAAATTAGAGATAGTAATGCCTAACCACAAATACTTGTGTGACATTTCCAAATCCAAAAGAGTCTTCACTGAGCAGATGGATCTCAAGCCAACTTGTTAAGGACTACTCCACACAAGTCGAACATGACTATACCATCCTCCTCTCTTAATTGCACTCAAGTTTGGGTTAGAACTTATCTCACCACTCAGAGATCACCAAGCACAACAAGCAGATTATATCATACAAATAAATATATAAACATCACATACATACAATTATATACACACAAGAAAGTAGGCTAAACCCACTGGAGACTACTCCCCAGCAGAGTCGCCACTTAATTTATGTAGCGGTAAATTCACGATCATCAAGCTATGGATAAGTAAGACATCAAATAATAAGAGTCGCCACCACGCTCTTATTGTTTCCAAGGGAAAAGGGAAAAAGTACGAACAAAACCCAAAAGTAAGAAGTTTTTAAATCAAAACTAATAAAATGTCAGAGATTACAGGTAAGGGGGTTGGTTACACAGAGGGAAGGTGTTAGCACCTGTAAGACCCCAATTTTGACCCTAAGATCCCTCATGGCATCATAACATTGCATTTGCAAAGCCTCAAGGATCATAAGCATATTGGTTCCCTTTACCTTTGGGTAGGACCTCTTGTGAGTGGTTTGAGATCACCAAGCATGCTTGAATTGTATATTATTGCTTTTCTTATTTTGTTTACTAACCAAAAGCACAAAAATATGTCACTAACATCTTTTGTTTGTAGCTTGAGCAATCACAAGGTCCAAAGTTTCAAGGAGATCATTGGTACAGAGGTATGGCCAAATGAAGATGATAGCAAGCATGGTAATAGTTCCCAAAGCTCTCCTCCATCAAATATGCCTCCCTAGCATCTCAATTCATCATTTTGATCAAGGGAAGTTGTAACACCTCAAAATTTGTCCTCCTTTCTTGAGATTAGTTTGACACATTGCATTTCATATTTTAGGGCATTAGGCATTGCATTTTGCATATCATATGAAAATAAGAAGGTCATCCTCCAAAGTCTTTTCAGAAGATGGAGAAGTTACATGATTCAGGCCTGAGGGTCTCTATGAATTGATTGTCAACCATCTGAGGGTTTGCACTTTAGTTAGGGATTCCTGACTCTTCAAAGGTCTTGAGCATTATCTTGTTTGCAAGGATATACTACCATCATCATGGTTCTATCATCATCCAGGGTTTCATGATTCATTCTCAAGTTCCTTTGGATTAGGGTTTTGACCTCTGGTCAACCCTAATCAATGACATTCTTTCAACCAGGGCTTCTCAAAAAAATAAGGTATTTGCTGATGAAGAGGATCACATGATCATTATATTGGGCTTGTATGAGCTAGGGTTTCATTTCTGAGCCATTTCCCCAAGTGGTGGAGGTTCAAGCTGATCAGGGCATGTCAAGGTCATCTGAGGACCAAAAAGTCAACTGTGCAGTCAACTGAGGACTTTGAGGGTGGGGGAATGAGTTGAGACACCTCATTCATGTTCAAAAGAGGTCCATTTTTCATTCTAAACACCTATCTTGAAGATTTTGATGTCATGGCAAAAGTTTCCAAAAATGGAAAGTGACCTGTAATTTCAAATTTCCAAAAATGGCAAGTTTCTGGTCCACATTCAACTTGACTTATCAACATCAAAGAAGCTTCAAATGGATTTTTGGTGAACATGAAAGTTGAAGATCTTTGTCTCCCCTTTCCAAAAAGTCCTATATTATGTCCATATGATAATTGGTTGAGAAGTTATGGCCAAATGATCACAAAGTATACATGGAAGTTCAATGTGGCATAACTTTTGATTCAAGACTCCAATTTGGTCCATCCTTTTTGCAAAATGCTTGTCATGACCAAGAGATTCCAAATCAAAATTTTCCATGCATGGAAGAAGCTCATATGATCATTTGTTCATACATGTGCATTTTGGAGGGAATTTTGGTAATTCAAATTTGGATGATCATGCAAGCCAAATACCATTCAAATCTTGTTTATTGGCTGATTTTAAGTGAAATCATACCCTTGCATGGTACTGTTCACGTGCACATGGCCACATGCTAGCTCATTTTTGCATTTTTTCAATTTACTTCATATTCCTCTAATCTTAATTAACTAAGGCCTAAGTGGATTAGCATTGTGATTAACACATCATATAAAAGCCAAACCCTAACTATTTTTGCTCATAACTAACTTTTCAGATCCAAAATCTCAATTTCCCTCCATTTTTCTCTCTCTTCGAATCTCCCAATTCTTCACACAAACACCAGATTTTACTGCATAATCTTGATCATCATCCTTCATTGATCAAGATTTAACCATTACTTTGATCAATTCGGTCCAGAGTCGTGCAATTCAAGTGCAAACTCATGGCTATGGTTTTCTGAAATTGAGCTAGATTCAAGTTGTTTCCATTGTTGATTCTTGTTCAAAGCTACAAGGCACGCATAGAGGAGTAGATCTGGAGACTTTGGAAGCCTGAGGACACGAGTTTAGATCACTGCAATTTCAAGTAGGTTGAATTCGATCCTCTTATTTTGCCTTTTTCTTTCCATGATTATGTAGATCGTGTTATGCTGAGAATGCTGATAGTTTTAGATCTTGATTTGGTTGAAAATTGACCATGATATGTTGATTTAAAGTTTGGTTGATGAAAATGTTTTGCTTCGATCAATGAGATACATGAGGAATTAGATGACATGAGCATGATATTTGAACTCCTGGTTGAGAGAGCTTTCGATTGGTCTAAGGCTCGATGATTTCTGGAAAAAATTTGTGTTGCTCCGCCGGATTCCCACCGGAGAAGACGACCGGAACTACTGTTCTGGCGTCTGCAACTGTTGCTAGGGTTTATGTTTTGAAACGCAGCGTTTCAAGCGCTTTTGGACCTGGCGAGCTCACGTTCGAATCCTGGCGTATGCACTTTGCTAACTTAATTTTTGAAACGCTCGTTAACCTTGGATGCGTGTGCTCGATACCAGGTGTATGCATGTTTCTGATTTAATTTTTGAAATTCTCATTCCCTGGCCTGGCGTGTGTTTGAACCTGCTGGATGTATCTTCTGATTTTCATTTGAACTTCATTTTCCCTCCTATTTTCCATATTATTTCATTTTATTTCTTCAACTTTAAAAAATCATAAAAAATAGAAAAATGCTTCAAATTGATCCCAATTTTTTTTCATGATTTTGTTTTAATGTCTAGTTTTTTATAGGATTTATTTCATGAATTGTTTGCTTCTGGATTTTTACTTTGTGATTTTTGATTGAACATGGTGTCAAATTGATATGTCATAATAAATGCTTTGTGAAATGCTCATGGTTAATCCAATTGATCTGAAAATTTGCATGCTTGATCTTCACATGTGATTTGATTTTTGAGCTTTGATTTGGAATTTTTATCATATGCCATCACTGTTTTGGACACATGAACATGTAGTGTGACAATTTGTGTCATATTTTTGATGTTGCATTTGTACATTTTTATTCATATACCATTTGGACTCTTCTGGAATTAATTTTTTGCATGATGATCATTCATAACATGATAAGCTCATATAAAAAAACTTCAATGTCATTGCTTGTGTTTCTGTTTTGATTTGGATTTTCTAATTTGGATGTCCAACTTTGTGCACTTTGTTTGCCTTTGCATGACATGAATTGTTTGAAGCATTTGCCTTATGAATTGATGTTGGTCCTTTTGAGGACCTTTTCTTGATTGATTGAATATGCTTTGTGCAAAAGATTGAATTCTGTTTTGGTCATTTGACTTGCTTTTGAACCTAGTCTTTATACTAGTGATTTGTACATATACTAATTGTACTTTGTGTTTCAGGTTTGAGCATTTTGCATTAATGGTTGAGTTGCTCACCCATTGTGAGATGTCAATACCTTTGATTACTAACTCTTATTGTGTTGTAGGTCAATGGATGTGATGAATTCACTTGAGTGCTTGCACTTGTGACTTGCATTGTGTAGATATTGAATAGTTCCATTATTGTCTTTTGGTTTTCTGAATACAATATTAACTGTTTGGCTTTTGTACAGGTACATTAGTTGCTAGCTTTGCTTTTGCTTAAGCTTTAGAGTGTGGTTGATACACCACTTAGGTAATTACCTCTTTCTCCATGTAGTCTGGAAGTCCTATCACCTTTTTGGCAGGCATTTGGCTGAAGTCCTCCTTAAGAGGCTCTGATTGTGATTGTTTACATTTGTGCCAAAGACCTCCAAGTGAGGCATGTTACTTGATAAGTCCTCCTAAGTGAAGAGGCAATTGACAGATAGAAGGGATTAGCAATCAATCCCCTGTTATTCAGTGAGTCGTTCATTATGCTTGCACTACGTGATGATGCTCTTGAACATGTACCCAAGATCTTTGTATAGAGTCAGTCAAGTGGAATAGGGTCCCTCTTTCTGGATCCCTACGCTTTCTTTGATTTGAGCTCACCCAGGCCAGGGTTAAGAGCATGAGGTCTCATCCTCATTACCACCTTTCATCAGCTTCACCCTAACTCTCAATGTTAGTGGTTAAGAGCTTCAGCATACCCCTACAGTTTTGGCTTGTTTGTCGAGGTTGATATGACCCCTCTTGACTAAAGCCCAACCATTTGTTTGAGCCTCTTGTTTGTATATAGAGTGTGATGCTTGTTCAATTGTGTTGATGTTTATTTGCTATTTGAACTGACTTGCTTCCTGTGCGAGTTAGGTTCTGATTAGAGACCTTCAACTTAGGGATTATGGATTGCATGACAACTATTAGGCTCGAGTCTTAGTCTCCCTATTAGTTTGGTGTTTCCCTGGTCTCTAGTTAGGAGAGAGTTTCTCCCCTGTTAAGGGGAACTACGTCGCCCTGATTCTCATACCAGATGAGATACGTAGGCAGGAGATCGAGCGAGATCTCTCCGGGCGCCCTTTTTTTTCTTTTTCAACATTTTTGTTTCTTTTGACGTCTCAGCGTCTCTTTGTGTTTGTGTGACAACTATTAGGCTCGAGTTCCAAACTCCCTATTAGTTTGTCAATCTGATAACCTTTTTCTTTGGTGTTCGCTGGTGTAAGAACAAAAATTGTTCTACAACAGATTCCAAGATTTTGATGATAACAAAGGATGAAACCAAAAATGGCACTCTAACGAAAAGTTTCTAAGTGTGCAGGACTCTAAACAAACAGAAAGGAATTTGATTGCGTCATCAGATACAGAATCATATCATATACAAATTACCAGAAGATCAGAAGCATCTGAAGTATAAACACGCTCAAGAAGTTCTAACTCTGAGCAAAACAGCAGAATATCAGAAGGATCTGAAGAAGGAGTGCACTCCAGAAGTTCTGACTTTGAACAACGGT
Organism: Lathyrus oleraceus; assembly: GCF_024323335.1. Classification (NCBI taxonomy): domain Eukaryota; kingdom Viridiplantae; phylum Streptophyta; class Magnoliopsida; order Fabales; family Fabaceae; genus Lathyrus; species Lathyrus oleraceus. Next base: position 86,406,911 of record NC_066583.1, on the reverse strand, counting down.
ATATTATTCCAGAAGTTCTCAGCGTCATCTGAAGACATCATCAGAACTCTTAAAGATTCCCAGAGCCACGCAGACTCTGATTTTGGACTTCCTTATAGAAAGAGTAACGGCAACTTCAATCTCAAATGGAAGGAAACTATTATTGGAAAGAAGTTATTCAGGGAGACAAAGTTGTTTTGGCAAGAAACAACAGAAGTTATGGCATTAATTCCTATTCAAGACAAATCATCTGCCATCAATTTCAACGGTCCTTTTACCCCTATATAAAGGACAGCAAACAGCATTGCGAGATACACCAACGCACAAAAACGTTTTACTCTCTCTCTCTTTCAATCTTTCACGAAGCTTTTGCTTAGAACGTGAAACATTCTTTTGATCTTACTGTTGTAATATTTTGCTTATCCTAGAAGCACTCTAGATTACATTGTCTTTTTATCTATTGTTTTATTTCCTCAAGTGACTCTGCGCAGTCTGTATACTTGAGAGGACTAAGAGATCTTTCTCTTAGACGTTGGTTGTAAACTATCTTTCAAGATTAGTGGATTAAGTCCTTGTTGAAGGCGAAATCACCTTGGCCAGGTGGACTGGAGTAGCTTTGTGTTATAAGCGAACCAATATAAATTCCTTGTGTGGTCTTTATTTTGAAAAAAACGCTTATTTTCCAAAACAATTCAAACCCCCCTTTCTTGTTTTTCTCACCTTCAATTGGTATCAGAACTTCGGCTCTGTTATTGATTTTCTAATCAAACACTTAACAGTGTAGAGAGATCCAGAACGAGAAAAACAATGGCCCACACAAATGAAAGAGACAGTTACAATGCTAAGCCTTCTGTCTTTGATGGAGAGAAATTCGACTACTGGAAAGATAGAATTGAAAGTTTCTTTTTGGGTTATGATGCTGACCTCTGGGACATTGTCACAGATGGATACACACCTCCCGTCTCAGAAAATGGAGTTGAAGTTCCCAGAAGTAAGATCTCAGAAGATCAGAAGCGTGTCTTCAAAAATCATCACAAGGCCAGAACCATACTTCTCAATGCTATATCTTACAACGAGTATGAAAAGATCACCAACAGAGAAACAGCCAAAGACATACTTGACTCTCTGAGGATGACTCATGAAGGAAACTCTCAGGTCAAAGAAACAAAGGCTCTGGCGCTTATCCAGAAATATGAAGCCTTCAAAATGGAGGATGACGAAGCCATAGAGGTAATGTTCTCTAGATTCCAAACTCTCATTGCAGGTCTCAAAGTTCTAGACAAAGGGTACACAACTGCAGACCACGTCAAAAAGATAGTCAGAAGCTTGCCAAAGAAGTGGAGACCCATGGTCACTGCTCTGAAGCTGTCTAAGGATCTGAACAATATCAGTCTTGAAGAGCTTGTTAGTTCTCTCAGAAGCCATGAGATAGAACTAGAGGAAGACGAACCTCAGAAGAAGAACAAGTCTGTAGCATTAAAGTCCAGATCTGAAAGACGCAAATCTGACAAAACCAAAGCATTCCAGGCCGAGACAGAAGATACAGATGACTCTGAACAAGAAGATTCTGATGAGGAAGAAGAATTGTCCCTCCTGACCAGAAGAGTTAAACAACTCTGGAAAAAGAGGAACAACAACTTCAGAAGACCAAGACCCAGAGGGGATCGATCAGAATCAACCTCAAAAGGTAAAACTAACAAAGATATTACTTGTTATGAATGTAAAGAAACAGGTCACTACAGAAATGAATGCCCCAAGCTAAAGAAAGACAATCCCAGAAAAGAAAGTTTCAAGAAAAATACCTTCAGGACAAAGAAAGGACTAATGGCTACCTGGGATGATAGTGAATCTGGCTCATCAGAATCTGAATCTGATGAACAGGCCAATGTGGCATTTATGGCTACCACATCCAGGAGCAGCTCAGATGAAGAATCATGCTTGTCAGAAACTCTTAGCTCATATCAGAAATTAAAACAAAAGTTTAAAAATATAAAAGGCTGCCTTGAAGCAAAATTTGAAGAATGTGGCCAACTTGAGATGACAATTCTAAAACGAGAAGATGAAATCAGATCTTTAACATTACAAAGAGATGGAGCAATTAAACATCGTTTAGAACTGGAAGAAGCGTTATCTCAAGCTCCACAGACTTCAAATACGATAATTTATAAATACGAAGAAGCCTTTCAAGAATTTCTGAAAAATGGGATAGGAAGGAGTGTTATGGCATCCATGATTTATGGAGTCAGTCAAAACAATAAAAAGGGAATTGGGTATGATCCTAAGGAAGATAAAACTTCTACTAGTGACCAACACAAATCTCCTTTTTCATATCACTACACACACACACAAGAACAAAAATTTGAAAATGCTAGAAAACCCAAGGTTATAAGAAACTCTGGGAAAACTAATCAGAAAGGACCCAAGAGACTCTGGGTACCAAAAGATAAGATTGTTTATGTTGCAGATATCCTATGCAGCAAAGTTCAAACACCAGTCATGGTACCTGGACTCTGGATGCTCGCGACACATGACGGGAAGAAAGTCTATGTTCCAAAGCCTGGAACTTAAAGACGCTGGATTCGTAGGCTTCGGAGGAGATCAGAAAGGAAGGATCAGAGGCTCCGGAACTATTGGTAATGGTACTCTTCCCTCTATATCTGATGTTCTTTACGTAGAAGGATTAATGCATAATCTGTTATCCATAAGTCAATTAAGTGATAACGGTTATGACGTGATCTTTAATCAAAAAACATGTAAAGCCATAAATCAAAACAATGGTTCAGTCCTATTCACAGGCAAGAGGAAAAACAATATTTATAAAATTAATCTTTCTGATTTAAAAGAACAAAATGTTAAATGTCTGATGTCTGTTCACGAAGAGCAATGGGTATGGCATAGACGCTTGGGCCACATTAGCATGAGAAAACTATCTCAGCTAAATAAACTCGAGTTAGTCAGAGGCCTACCTAAACTGAAGTTTTCTTCAGATGCTCTATGTGAAGCATGTCAGAAAGGAAAATTTTCAAAAACATCTTTCAAAAAGAAAACTATTGTTACTACCTCTAAGCCTCTGGAACTTCTCCACATTGACTTATTTGGTCCTGTGAAAACAACATCAGTCAATGGAAAGAAGTATGGACTAGTCATTGTTGATGATTACAGTCGCTGGACATGGGTGAAATTCCTAAAGCACAAGAGTGAGTCTCACTCTGTATTCACTAGTTTCTGCTCCAAAGTGCAAAAAGAATTTGACTCTAAGATTATCAGAGTCAGAAGTGATCATGGTGGGGAATTTGAAAATAAATCCTTTGAGGAATTATTTGACTCTAATGGAATATCCCATGATTTCTCCTGTCCTAGAACTCCACAACAAAATGGAGTTGTAGAGAGGAAGAATAGGACACTCCAAGAGATGGCCAGAACTATGATCAATGAAACCAATGTGGCAAAGCACTTATGGGCCGAAGCTGTAAATACAGCGTGTTACATTCAGAATAGAATCTCCATAAGACCTATTCTGGATAAGACTCCCTATGAACTGTGTAAAGGAAGGAAACCAAACATTTCATATTTTCATCCATTTGGATGTTCTTGCTTTATTTTAAACACTAAAGAACATCTGAACAAGTTTGATTCCAAAGCATAGAAAGGCATTATGTTAGGATACTCAGAACGCTCTAAAGGCTACAGAGTATACAATACAGAAACCAAAATTGTGGAAGAATCAATTCATGTCAGATTTGATGATAAGCTTGACCCTGAAAAGTCAAAGCTAGTTGAAAATTTTGCAGATTTAGAAATCACTCTTGCAGGATCTGATAAAGCTCCAGAAGCAACTGCCACTCAGAACTCTGAGGAAATTAAATCCCCAGAAATCCCAAAGAAAGCTAAAAGTCGTATCAACGTATCTGAAGATTTGATTCTGGGCAACAAAGACAAACCTGTCAGAACCAAATCTACCTTCAGGACCTCTGAAGAGACTCCTCTGGGACTAGTTTCTCTGATCGAGCCTACGTCCTGTGATGAAGCACTTCAAGATAACGACTGGGTGTCATCCATGCAAGAAGAACTAGATCAATTCACAAAGAATGACGTCTGGGATCTTGTTCCCAAGCCCAGAGGCACTCACGTTATTGGAACCAGATGGGTATTCAGAAACAAGCTGAATGAGAAAGGAGAAGTCGTCAGAAACCAAGCTCGACTGGTAGCTCAAGGTTACAGTCAACAAGAAGGTATTGACTACAATGAAACCTTTGCTCCAGTCGCAAGGTTAGAATCTATTCGTCTTCTTGTATCTTTTGCTATAAACCACTCTATCAAATTATATCAAATGGATGTCAAGAGCGCATTCCTTAATGGTTATATATCAGAAGAAGTGTATGTCAACCAACCTCCAGGTTTTGAAAATCATAAATTTCCAGAACATGTCTTTAAACTTAAAAAATCTTTATATGGACTTAAACAAGCTCCTAGAGCTTGGTATGAACGGTTAAGTAATTTTCTTCTGGAACACAATTTTATCAGAGGGAAAGTTGACTCCACACTCTTCTGTAAGAACCTTAACAATGATCTCATGATATGCCAGATATACGTGGATGACATCATTTTTGGTTCAGCTAACGCCTCTGTTTGTCAAGAATTTTCTGAGTTAATGCAGGCAGAATTTGAAATGAGCTTAATGCAAGAACTAAAGTTCTTCTTAGGAATTCAAATTAATCAAACTTCAGAAGTCACGTACATTCATCAAAGCAAATACATAAAAGATGTTCTGAAGAAATTTGACATGGCTGAATGCAACTCTGCAAAAACTCCCATGTATCCAACATGCATTATTGAAAAGGAAGAAGTAAGCAAAAAGGTTTGTCAGAAGCTCTATCGAGGTATGATAGGCTCTCTTCTCTATCTGACTGCTACTCGACCTGATATTCTCTTTAGTGTCTGTCTCTGTGCCAGATTCCAATCAGATCCTAGAGAAACTCACTTAACAGCAGTTAAGAGAATTCTCAAATATCTGAAAGGAACTCCTAACCTGGGCCTGATGTATGAGAAAACATCAGAGTATAGACTTTCGGGTTACTGTGATGCAGATTATGCAGGAGATAGACTGGAACAAAAAAGCACATCTGGAAACTGCCAGCTCCTAGGAAATAATCTGATATCCTGGGCCAGCAAAAGACAGTCAACTATCGCTCTATCAACTGCAAAAGCAGAATACATCTCAGCATCACTGTGCACAACTCAGATGCTCTGGATGAAGAATCAGTTAGAAGATCTGCAAATCTTCGAGAGTAACATTCCTATCTTCTGTGATAATACTGCTGCCATTTGTCTAAGTAAGAATCTCATTCTACACTCCAGAGCTAAGCACATTGAAATAAAACATCATTTTATCAGAGACTATGTTCAGAAAGGGATAGTAACATTGAAGTTCATTGATACAGATCATCAATGGGCAGATATATTTACTAAGCCTTTAGCTGAAGATAGATTTCTTTTTATCTTAGAAAATCTGAACATTCAAAATTGCCCTGAATAAATTGTGCCTCTGAAGATGTAAAATGAGACTCTGACATAAACAAATGAGCTTCTGTCTCTGACTCTGATACTTCTACCAAGTTAAGAAGATATCTGAGTTAGAAATCTCCAGGAACCAATCCTTTGATATTCCTGAAGATCAGATACATCAAACCACGTGGAGCACTTAGCGTCTAACCTTGGAACTTCTAGACAGCTGTTCAGAAGAAATTCAAAGGGCAGACGTTTGAGATCTCCTCGAGCAGTGTGCATACAGTTGGGATTAGACATTCATTTATGAGCCTTAATCATTTCTCCCTCTAAGCGTGCTAACTTGATTTTTGTGCTAACGCTGTTTTATGTGTCGTTTTGCATGCGTTTTTGTTTAGGGTATTTAAACACTCCTCTCACACTTCACACACTTTTCACTCTCACTCACTTTCTCAAACCAGTTCTCTGAAGCATTTCTGCAAGCAGTTCATCTTTATCTTGTTCTTCTTCAACAATGGATGCTCAACAACAATCAGTTTTCAACTATTCTCAACAAATGGAATCCAACAACACAGCCCAAAGCACAAGCATTCCCACTCCAATCGTTACAGGCGTAACCATCACTCCAGTATACAAGGAACCCCATGTTCTTGATCGTGAGCCTCATATCAACCTGGCAACTCCCTTTGATAAACTGAATGTGTTGTGTGAATCACTTGTGGATTTCAACAACATGAAGAGGAATGGAGTAGACCTAACTGAAGAACTTCGTCAACAAGGTTGGGAAAACTACTTTCAACGGCTCTATGGCCCTGTTTACCCAAACCTCATCAAAGAATTCTGGAGATTTGCTGACGCTGACGACCATTTCATAGTCTCCTATGTACTGGGAGTCAAGATAGTGATTACTGAGAAGTCAATTGCCTCACTGCTGAACATGGAGAAAGCTGGAGGAAGAAGGATTTACAACATCAATCCTAGGGCAAAATACATTGCTCAAGGAATCAATCCCACCATCTTCAAACTCAACACTGAAGACAATCCATCAAAGAACAAAGAACTTCATCAGAACCTCAGGGTGTGGCTCAAGATCATTCTGGGAACAATTCATCACCGCCCAGCATCAAACTCCTCTGACTACATCAATACAGATCAGAAGTGTATTCTGTATTGCATTCACAAGGGTTTGAAGCTCTGCCTCCCTGCACTACTCTTCAAGTATCTCAGAGATTCTGTACGGGAGACCAGAAACAACATGAAACCCAGAACCTACATCCCTCTGGGAAGACTTCTGTCTGATGTTCTGATCGAAAATGGGCTAGTAGATCATCTGGAGAAGAACAAACTCATGGAAGATTTGGCTATAGATACCGGAAGGCCTCTGAACGCTAGAAATCTGAAGAGCATGGGAATTCTGAAGAAGATTCAAGTCAAACCTACGCTGGACACCTCCTGGGACGCTTTAAAAGATCAGAGGAAGCTGCCACATGGTCTTGCAAGGTTTTACAAGAATGAACCCAGAGAAGCAATCCTCCACTATATGCAGCGTCTGAAGGATGAAGGAGTAGACATCTCTGACTTCAGACTAGACGATATGCTAGATTCAGAATCAGACTTCGTCAAGTTCAAAAGAGGTCCTTCTGAAAAGAAGTCTTCAAAAGCAAAGAAAGCAAGGCTAGGAGAAACATCTGAATCAAGACCTTCAGCGCCTCTGCAAGAAACTTCTGGTATGTCTGCCCCTACTATTCCCTCTGAACCTCTTTTGGCTTCCTCTATTCCTCTCCCAACACCTATCTACACCTCCTCTGAAACCCCACCTTCTACAACCAGAACCTCACAACCTTTACCAAAATTCAATCTTGCCCATACCTCTTTACCACGTTCAGAAGCTGAAGATTTAAATCAAACCACTTCCTCATCCACAGCCCCAGATTCACCTCCCTACTTTACCATTTCCTCCGATACAGAACACTCTGACCCATCCTCTCCAACCCTAGCCCAACTTCAGGCTCAAAACCTTGCCTCTCAACAACCAACACAACCTCCACCTGAAATAACTTCACCACAACCAACCATCACTCTTTCTGTAGTTCAACCCTCCGACCCTCACACCTCTGACACTATCCCTCCAAACCCTTCCGCTGAAGCTGAATCTGAATCTGAATTTGATTCTGAACCTGAACCTGAACCTGAACCTCAAACACTAAACTTAAGCCCAAACATCTGAACCTGAACATTCCCTGCCTACCCTTGAGGAAGCCATAATGTTGTTCGTAGGGGCTTTAGTACAAAAGGTCAAGTCTCTGACCATTAACTCTGGCATCAGTGATGATCCTGACTCTGTAAGGACACACTGGAACAGAGTCATTGGCTGGATGACTTCTGAAGCTTTCAAGCTGAAGCACATCTCTGAGCAAGTCAGAAACGACTTCATCAGAGATGCTGAGGCAAGACTACAGGAGAGACTTGCCAGAGAAGCTGAAGAAGCAACCAGGAGGCAAGAAGAAGAAAGAGATAGACAAGCAGAAATCCAAAGGGCCAAGGAAGCTAAGGCTAAAGCTTTAGCTGATGCTGCTGCTGCTGAAGCTGAAGCAAAGGCATCTGCAGAAGCTGAAGCCAGAGCTGCTGAAGAACATAGTGCGCTGACTCAGGGGGAGTCCTCTTCTGTCATTCCCATGGTTCTCAAGACACTTGAAGAACTTCAGAAAGACCAAAAGGAACTCAGAGCCAGAATGGACAAACAGGACTCCGTCAACGACAACATTCAGAACATGCTGGCTCAACTGCTTCAGAGAATGCCTCCTCCTCCCAACCCTTAGGCACTTAGGATTTTTTGTCTGTTGCTTTGTTTTTCTTTGTTCTGATGTTTGCTTGTTTGCTTTCTTGCCTTTGTCTCTGCTGTTCCATTATCTAAATATAATGTTTTCTTTTAATTTTTGTTTAAGTCTTTTTGATTCTGACAAAAAGGGGGAGAAATCGAATATAGCTCTGATGAAATATTTCCTAATACCTTAAGCACTCTTCAACATATTATTTCTTAAAAATAAATTCATCTTACACTGGACTTAAGAAATTGCAGAAGGTATCGAGAAACTTCATTGCTTGGAAGCTCTGGTAAGAACTTCTGAACTCCCTAACCTATCTCAGGGGGAGCCTACTTCTATCTGTTCTGATCTGATATTTTTTATGTTTCATCTGCTATTTGAGTTTATTTTGTCATCATCAAAAAGGGGGAGATTGTAAGAACAAAAATTGTTCTACAACAGATTCCAAGGTTTTGATCATAACAAAGGATGAAACCAAAAATGGCACTCTAACGAAAAGTTTCTAAGTGTGCAGGACTCTAAACAAAAAGAAAGGAATCTGATTGCGTCATCAGATACAGAATCATATCAGATACAAATTACCAGAAGATCAGAAGCATCTGAAGTAGAAACACGCTCAAGAAGTTCTAACTCTGAGCAAAACAACAGAATATCAGAAGCATCTGAAGAAGGAGTGCACTCCAGAAGTTCTGACTCTGAACAACGGTATATCATTCCAGAAGTTCTCAGTGTCATCTGAAGACATCATCAGAACTCTTAAAGATTCCCAGAGCCACGCAGACTCTGATTTTGGACTTCCTTATAGAAAGAGTAACGGCAACTTCAATCTCAAATGGAAGGAAACTATTATTGGAAAGAAGTTATTCAGGGAGACAAAGTTGTTTTGGCAAGAAACAACAGAAGTTATGGCATTAATTCCTATTCAAGACAAATCATCTGCCATCAATTTCAACGGTCCTTTTACCCCTATATAAAGGACAGCAAACAGCATTGCGAGATACACCAACGCACAAAAACGTTTTACTCTCTCTCTCTTTCAATCTTTCACGAAGCTTTTGCTTAGAACGTGAAACATTCTTTTGATCTTACTGTTGTAATATTTTGCTTATCCTAGAAGCACTCTAGATTACATTGTCTTTTTATCTATTGTTTTATTTCCTCAAGTGACTCTGCGCAGTCTGTATACTTGAGAGGACTAAGAGATCTTTCTCTTAGACGTTGGTTGTAAACTATCTTTCAAGATTAGTGGATTAAGTCCTTGTTGAAGGCGAAATCACCTTGGCCGGGTGGACTGGAGTAGCTTTGTGTTATAAGCGAACCAGTATAAATTCCTTGTGTGGTCTTTATTTTGAAAAAAAACGCTTATTTTCCAAAACAATTCAAACCCCCCTTTCTTGTTTTTCTCACCTTCAGCTGGTTAGCGTGTGCTATTGTTTGGAGTCGGATGTAAGTCCACGTATTGACATTCTGTTTCCTTTTGTTTGTGTTGTTTGTTAGGAGTCGGATATAAGTCCATGTATTGGCATTCTGTTTCCTTGTTTGTGTTGTTTGTTTGGAGTCGGATATAAGCCCATGTATTGGCATTCTGTTTCCTTTTGAGTGTTTCTTTTGACGTCTCAGCGTCTCTTTTTGGTGTTTGTTTCGGCGTGCGTTAGCCGAGCTACGAGTGCTCTGATTCTTACTTTGGATAGAGAAGATACGTAGGCATAGGATGCGATGTCCTAGCGAGCATGTTCCCCATTTCCCCGAACTACGTTGACTTTGATGTTTGTTTCTGACAAACTACGTAGGCCCGGGATGCGACATCCTGCCGAGTCCCCTTCCTCCATCTTCTTTCACCTGTTTATTCTAGTTTGTGCATATTTCTTTGAGCAGTTTGTTAGCAACCTTATTCTGTTCTTTTCCTATTCTTTTGAGCGTGCATCCCGTCGAGTACGATGGACGTGAGGGGTGCTAATACCTTCCCCTTGTGTAACCGACTCCCGTACCTTGCAATCTCTGGTCGTAAGACCGTTCCTTTCCCTTTCTTAGGTTAGTCCTGCGCTTCCTTTCCGTCATAGGATGAATAACGTTGGTGGCGGCTCTGTAAACCTGTTTTTTTTCCGCCGGTTGTTTTTCGCGTTGCGACACAAGTCAAAGGCTTTGAGGTTTGTTCCCCAAAGAAACCCTAATTCATCTGTGCACCACAATGCCTTGCTCTTGAAGTAACCTCAGCCCATGATCAAATACAATCTAGGGAAGTCCTTTAATTCATCATTTCATGCATATTTGAACTTATTTGAGTATCCTCAATCATCAATTCATCAGGATATGAGTTGTGGACTTGAGAAGTTGATCAGTCAATTCATCTGACTATTTTGAAATGCACTGAGACCTAACGTTTTATGTGTTGGTCAAATGGAGATGATCCCAAAAGCAAAAATGTTCTTAAGGACAATATGAGGAACTTTCATGTTCATCAAAAATTGATTTGAACCTTGGAAGGTCATCTCCCATTCCAAGACATTATAGGTCATTTTGACTGAAACCCTAATTTTGGGTCAACTTCCCAAGGACATAACTCATTCATTTTTTATGATTTTGAGGTGGGATCAAATGCATTGGAAATCTTAAGATATCTACTTCAAATTTTATGTTGAACAAAATTTCAAAATCTAAAAGGAAATACATGTGATAATGCAAAACATTATAGGTCATTTTGGACCAAATGCATTGAAAGGCAAAAAAGTCCAACTTCAAGTGCTCATAACTCTTTCGTCAAAAATCCAAATGATGCAAAATTTAAGTCCATTTTGATTGTCTTGAACAGATCTACAACTTTGATGTTGGAGGTGTTTTCATATGTGTAACACCCCAAAATTTGCCCTCCTCATTCATGCATTCATTTAGCATTTCATATTGCATTTCATCATGTCAATCAGAATTTAAAAAAAAAAAAAAAACCGAAAAAAACGAAAAAAAAAAAAACGAAAAAAAAAAGGAAAAAAAAACGAAAAAAAAAAATTTTTACAAAATAAATAAATAAATAAAAATAATAATAAAAAATAAATAAAATATAATAAAAAATTTTGGACTTGGGTCTCTCTCATTTGAGCCCACAAAACCATGAAATTCAGTCTATAAATACCAAGGCTTCACTTGAGAAAAAGGAAGAGAAGCAAAATACTCTGAGGTTTCCTTGGAACAAAACCCTGGACAAAACCTGAAGAGAAACCTGACAGAGAACTCAGAGCAGCCTCCAAACCCTGAAGGGCCTCACGGGTGCAACTCAATTTCAATCAAGCTCTCCAATCAGGTTTGCCCTATTCCCATTATTTTACGCCTTCAATTTGAATGTTCTAAATGTGTGATGTATTATGAATGGGTGAAACCTATGCCTTGAATGTTTAATCACATGATTTCTGAAGTGTATGCCACAGGGTTTGAGGTTTCTGAAACCATACTGTTATCCATGAAAAAAATGCTTATGGTGTTTCACTAACCCTTTTGTTGAGTTTTTGTGAGGGCTCACATGACTTTTGCAGGGATAACTTGCGTGGTTTCCCACTTTATTTGTGGGATAACCCCTGGAGGTTCATTCCGATTACCTGTACTGACTCACCTTTCTTTGATGGCATTAGCTTGGGAGATCTCTGGGTTTCTTACTCCTTTAATTGCTGTTACTTCGGATCTTTATCCGAGTGGTACTTTTACCTCTTTTCCGCATTTTATCGCTTTCTTAGCTGGAATACCTCGATAGGAGGCATTTGTTTTCTTTTGTTTATTTACTTCTGAGCCCCTTGTTGGCACATTTACTTTATACATGTTTGTTTTGTATGTGTTCGTATCCCTGCAAGTAGCGCGGTTCCTTCGTCAAGGACTGCCTTTTTGCCCTTGAGCATCCCAAACCCTAAAACCCAAAGTAACACGTTAACTCCTTCTACTACAGGCGAGTAAGTCTCCAAAGGTCGAGCATCCGGTAGATTGCGTAGTGACGTCGTTCGTCCAAAACCCAATCCATAACCCCATAGTTAGCCGAACTACGTTTTGCTCTGATTCTCAGGCCAGATGAGATACGTAGGCATAAGACGCGATGTCTTAGCGAGCACATCCCCCAAACCCATAGGTCAGCCGAGCTACGAAGACTTTGATTCTCATATTCAGATGAGATACGTATGCAGTGGATGCGACATCGCGCGAGTCATTTCTCTTAACCTTTTTAGTAAATAAACACATTAGGTAAACCCACACCCTTTAGACGAAAACCACAAAAGTGGATCCCGTAGAGTACTACGGATGCGTAGGGGTGCTAATACCTTCCCTTCGCATAACCGACTCCCGAACCCAAGATTTGGTTGCGAGACCCCGTCTTGTCCTTTCCTTTTTCAGGTTTACTTCGAGCGTTTCCTTTCCCTCATTTGGGATGAATAACGCACGGTGGCGACTCTTCTGTCATTTTCTTTCGCCGGTTGTTTTTTCGCGCGCTGTATTTTTCAGGTTGCGACAATATGAAGTTTGCATCATCAAAACAGAAGGGCTTGAACATTGGCCAAATTTAGAAACTTTGCCTTTACATGTTTTGCACCTTGCATTTTAAACTCAAATTTCACCAATTTGCACACTTCAAATGGATTTTTGCCCAACATAACAAATGTTCCTTACATCAAAACCTTTCCAACCATTACTCATATGATCATGTTTGGATTTGGCAAATGGTATTTTCGAAGAGGAGAAAGTTTTGGTCCAATTATGCATAACCCCTCAAAATTCCATGCACAAACAATTACCATTCAGATTACACGTCCATTTTACTTTGGTATGATTTCAGATTGCATTTGGCATTGAATTTGGGCCTTTTGAATGATCATGCAAGCCCATGCAATGAATGTCCAATTCCATGCACACGGCTTTGATCACACTTGCCTTGCCTTTCCATCTATAAATAAGAGCCTCACTCCATTCAAATTTCATCCATGAATCAACCTGAAATGCTGCTGAACTGAAAACCTAACCTCTCACCAAAGAAGCTATTTCACTTTTCTTCAAATTTTTCAGATCTAAAATTCAATTACATCTGGTTGAATCTTTGATCTAAAGCTTCTAGACCTTCATCCTTTAGTCTATTACACTTCTGTTTTGCCAAAGGAAGCAAGGAAGCAAGCTCAAATCTCCAGAATCCAAGGTTGTTCTTCAACTGGTTTTTTCTTCGAAACTCATCATCTATTAATCTATTTGCTTGGATTTTGTGTTGGTTGAAGTCCTCTCAATAGAGGCATCATTACTATGCATTTAATTTTTTAAATCCATCAAGTTCTCATGAACATCACAGAATTTCCATCTCTGATTTCTCTCAATATAGAGATCTAGAGTGGAATAGAATGATATAGGGATGATGTACATCATCTCAGCTTTCCAATGATGTATGGATCGTGTATTTTGGTTAAGCTTTTGAAACCTGCAAATGTTACCGGAATCTTCATGCTCGCCTGAGAAGAAGGTGGCTCCGGTGGCCGTCCCTTTGCCAGATTGATTGTGAGCCACACGATGCGTTTTCCAGATTTGATCCTAGCGCTCCAATGTTATGACTTTTATTTAATTTCCATGTGGCTCATTTGACTGGAGTGTTTGGTGCGCGCGCATGCCATAGTCGTTTGATGATCCAACTCAATTAATGAGCTTAGATCCAACGCGTGTGGATTTTCCATATTTTCCAATTTCTGATTTTATTTTCTTTATTTCTTTTTATTTCAAAAATTCATATCTCTTTTATTATTGGTCCAAAAAATATGGGACCAATTGCATTCTTCTCCAAATAATTTCTAGTTTCTAATTTTGATTTTTAATATTTTTTATTTTGTCATTTGATATTTTTTATGAATTTTCTCTTTTCTGGTTATTTTTAATTCATTTTAAATAGTTTTTGATATTCAAAAAATACAAAAATATTTTCCTAACCTATTTGAATGATGATGAATCTATGAAAAATATTCTCATCAATTTTTTAATTGATTTGAGATTTATTTGAGATTTTAGTTCAATTAGGTTATTTTTATTCATTTTTAATTGATTAAAAATAGTTTCTGACTTTTAAAAATGCTGAAATTTTTTGTCAAACTTTGTTTGACCTTGTTGAACTTAGGATAAATCACTTGGACGTTTCAAGGTTGATTTGAAGTGATTTTGAAGTTTGACCTTTCTTTCATTTTTAATTCAAGTTTATTTCAATATTAAAAATGCCAAAAATATTTTGCTTATTGTTTGACCTCCAATCTTCATCTCATTTCTGATTTCTCATTGTTTGACTTTGACTTTTAATGTCATTTGGTCAACATACATGGATTGGTACATTTATTTCATCTTATGCACTTTATTTTCCCATTTTTATCTTCCATTATTCGTCTCTTTCTTCTTCTCCTTCTTTTTCTTTTTTTGATCAATGAGTTGAAGGTTGATAAGTTAACATTGATTAGGGAGACTTAACTGTAAGAACAAAAATTGTTCTACAACAGATTCCAAGATTTTGATGATAACAAAGGACGAAACCAAAAATGGCACTCTAACAAAAAGTTTCTAAGTGTGCAGGAATCTAAACAAAAAGAAAGGAATCTGATTGCGTCATCATATACAAAATCATATCAGATACAAATTATCAGAAGCATCTGAAGTAGTAACGCGCTCAAGATGTTCTAACTCTGAGTAAAACAGCAAAAACATCAGAGGCATCTGAACAAGGAGTACGCTCTAGAAGTTCTGACTCTGAACAAAGGCATATCCAAATTCCAGAAGCTCTCAGCGTCATCTGAAGACATCATCAGAACCCTAAGAGATCAAAACATCAGAAGCTCTGAAGCCACATAGCAAGATCTCAGATTAACAGAGTTACGTAGACTCTGATAATGGATTTCCTAATTCAGAAAGAATGACGTCAACTTTGAATTTAAATGGAAAGGAACTATTATTGGAAAGAAGTTATTCAGGGAGACAAAGTTGTTTTGGCAAGAAACAACAAAAGTTATGACATTGATTCCTAATCAAGACAAAATCATCTGCCATCAATTTCAACGGTCCTTTCACCTCTATATAAAGGACAACAAACAACATTGAGAGATACACCTGAACACATTGAAATATTCTCTCTCTCTCTCTCTCTCAAAGTTTCACGAGCTTTTGCTCAGAACGTGAAATATTCTATTTGCTCTTACTGCTGTAATACCTGCTTTATCCTAGAAGCACTCTAGATTACAAACTCTGTTTTTATCTAAGTTGTTTTTATTTTCCTCAAGTGACTCTGCGCAGTCTGTATACTTGAGAGGACTAAGAGATCTTTCTCTTAGACGTTGGTTGTAATAATCTTTCAAGATTAGTGGATTAAGTCCTTGTTGAAGGCGAAATCACCTTGGCCGGGTGGACTAGAGTAGCTTTGTGTTATAAGCGAACCAGTATAAAATCCTGTGTGATTTTATTTTCCAAAAGCGCTTATTTTCCAAAACAATTCAAACCCCCCTTTCTTGTTTTTCTCACCTTCAATTTGTATCAGAGCTTCGGCTCTGTTATTGATTTTCTAATCAAACACTTAACAGTGTAGAGAGATCCAGAACGAGAAAAACCATGGCCCACACAAATGAAAGAGACAGTTACAATGCTAAGCCTCCTGTCTTTGATGGAGAAAAATTCGACTACTGGAAAGATAGGATTGAGAGCTTCTTCCTAGGCTATGATGCTGATCTCTGGGACATTGTCATAGATGGATATAAACCTCCTGTCACAGAGGATGGAGTTGAAGTTCCCAGAAGTATGATGTCAGATGATCCAAAGCGAGTTTTCAAAAATCATCACAAGGCCAGAACCATACTTCTCAATGCTATATCTTACAACGAGTATGAAAAGATCACCAACAGAGAAACAACCAAAGACATACTTGACTCTCTGAGGATGACTCATGAAGGAAACTCTCAGGTCAAAGAAACAAAGGCTCTGGCGCTTATCCAGAAATATGAAGCCTTCAAAATGGAGGATGACGAAGCCATAGAGGTAATGTTCTCTAGATTCCAAACTCTTATTGCAGGTCTCAAAGTTCTAGACAAAGGGTACACAACTGCAGACCACGTCAAAAAGATAGTCAGAAGCTTGCCAAAGAAGTGGAGACCCATGGTCACTGCTCTGAAGCTGTCTAAGGATCTGAACAATATCAGTCTTGAAGAACTTGTCAGTTCCCTCAGAAGCCATGAGATAGAACTAGAGGAAGATGAGCCTCAGAAGAAGAACAAGTCTGTAACATTAAAGTCCAGATCTGAAAGACGCAAATCTGACAGAACCAAAGCATTCCAGGCCGAGACAGAAGATGTAGATGACTCTGAACAAGAAGATTCTGATGAGGAAGAAGAATTGTCCCTCCTGACCAGGAGAGTTAAACAACTCTGGAAAAAGAGGAACAACAACTTCAGAAGACCAAGACCCAGAGGGGATCGATCAGAATCAACGTCTAAAGGTAAAACTAACAAAGATGTTACTTGTTATGAATGTAAAGAAACATGTCACTACAGGAACGAATGCCCAAAGTTAAAGAAAGACAGTTCCAGAAAAGAGAGCTTCAAGAAAAATTCCCTCAGAACCAAAAAGGGGTTAATGGCTACCTGGGATGATAGCGAGTCTGACTCATCAGAACCTGACTCTGATGAACAGGCCAATGTAGCATTCATGGCTACCACATCCAATGACAGTTCAGATGAAGAATCTGAAGAGGTATTTTCTGAACTCTCTCGATCTGATCTAGAATCATGTTTGTCTGAAACTCTTTGCTCATATCAGAAACTAAAACAAAAGTTTAAAGCAATAAAAGGCTGTCTTGAAGAAAAATTTGAAGAATGTGGCAAACTTGAGATGACAATTCTAGAATTAAAAGATGAAAACAGATCTTTAACATTACAAAGAGATGCTGCAAAGAAAAATTGTTTAAAACTGGAAGAAGCGTTATCTCAAGCTCCACAAACTTCAAATACAATAATTTATAAATACAAAAAAGCCTTTCAAAAGTTTCTGAAAAATGGGATAGGAAGGAGTGTAATGGCATCCATGATTTATGGAGTCAGTCAGAACAATAGAAAAGGAATTGGGTATGATCCTAAGAAAGATAAAACTTCTACTAGTGATCAACTTAAATCTCCATTTTCATATCACTATACACACACGCAAGAACAAAAATTTGAAAATGCTAGAAAACCCAAAGTTATAAGAAACTCTGGGAAAACTAATCAAAAAGGACCCAAGAGACTCTGGGTACCAAAAGATAAGATTGTTTATGTTGCAGATATCTTATGCAGCAAAGTTCAAACACCAGTCATGGTACCTGGACTCTGGATGCTCGCGACACATGACAGGAAGAAAGTCTATGTTCCAAAGCCTGGAACTTAAAGACGCTGGATTCGTAGGCTTCGGAGGAGATCAGAAAGGAAGGATCAGAGGCTCCGGAACTATTGGTAATGGTACTCTTCCCTCTATATCCAATGTTCTTTACGTAGAAGGATTAATGCATAATCTGTTATCCATAAGTCAATTAAGTGATAACGGTTATGACGTGATCTTTAATCAAAAAACATGTAAAGCCATAAATCAAAACAATGGTTCAGTCCTATTCACAGGCAAGAGGAAAAACAATATTTATAAAATTAATCTTTCTGATTTAAAAGAACAAAATGTGAAATGTCTGATGTCTGTTCACGAAGAGCAATGGGTATGGCATAGACGCTTGGGCCACATTAACATTTGAAAACTATCTCAGCTAAATAAACTCGAGTTAGTCAGAGGCCTACCTAAACTGAAGTTTTCTTCAGATGCTCTATGTGAAGCATGTCAGAAAGGAAAATTTTCAAAAACTTCTTTCAAAAAGAAAACTATTGTTACTACCTCTAAGCCTCTGGAACTTCTTCACATTGATTTATTTGGTCCTGTGAAAACAACATCAGTCAATGGAAAGAAGTATGGACTAGTCATTATTGATGATTTCAGTCGCTGGACATGGGTGAAATTCCTAAAACACAAGAGTGAGTCACACTCTGTATTCACTAGTTTCTGCTCCAAAGTGCAAAAAGAATTTGACTCTAAAATTATTAGAGTCAGAAGTGATCATGGTGGGGAATTTGAAAACAAAAATTTTGAGGAATTATTTGACTCTAATGGAATATCCCATGATTTCTCCTTCCCTAGAACTCCACAACAAAATGGAGTTGTAGAGAGGAAGAATAGGACACTCCAAGAGATGGCCAGAACCATGATCAATGAAACGAATGTGGCTAAGCACTTTTGGGCCGAAGCTGTAAATACAGCGTGTTATATTCAGAATAGAATCTCCATAAGACCTATTCTGGAAAAAACTCCCTATGAACTGTGTAAAGGAAGGAAACCAAACATTTCATATTTCCATCCATTTGGATGTTCTTGCTTTATTTTAAATACTAAAGATCATCTGAACAAGTTTGATTCCAAAGCACAGAAAGGTATTATGTTAGGATACTCAGAACGCTCTAAAGGCTACAGAGTATACAATACAGAAACCAAAATTGTGGAAGAATCAATTCATGTCAGATTTGACGATAAGCTTGACCCTGAAAAGTTAAAGCTAGTTGAAAACTTTGCAGATTTAGAAATCACTCTTGCAGGATCTGATAAAGCTCCAGAAGCAACTGCCACTCAGAACTCTGAGGAAATTCATTCCCCAGTAATCCCAAAGAAAGCTAAAAGTCGCATCAACGTATCTGAAGATTTGATTCTGGGCAACAAAGACGAACCTGTCAGAACCAAATCTACCTTCAGGACCTCTGAAGAAACGCCTCTGGGACTAGTGTCTCTGATCGAGCCTACGTCCTGTGATGAAGCACTTCAAGATAACGACTGGGTTTCAGCTATGCAAGAAGAGTTAGATCAATTCACAAAGAATGATGTCTGGGATCTTGTTCCCAAGCCCAGAAGCACTCACGTTATTGGAATCAGATGGGTATTCAGAAACAAGCTGAATGAGAAAGGAGAAGTCGTCAGAAACAAAGCTCGACTGGTAGCTCAAGGTTACAGTCAACAAGAAGGTATTGACTACAATGAAACCTTTGCTCTAGTCGCAAGGTTAGAATTTATTCGTCTTCTTGTATCTTTTGCTATTAACCATTCTATTAAATTATATCAAATGGATGTCAAGAGCGCATTCCTTAATGGTTATATATCAGAAGAAGTGTATGTCAACCAACCTCCAGGTTTTGAAAATCCAAATTTTCCAGAACATGTCTTTAAACTTAAAAAATCTTTATATGGACTTAAACAAGCTCCCAGAGCTTGGTATGAATGTTTAAGTAATTTTCTTCTGGAACACAATTTTATCAGAGGGAAAGTTGACTCCACACTCTTCTGTAAGAACCTTAACAATGATCTCATGATATGTCAGATATATGTTGATGATATTATTTTTGGTTCTGCTAATGCCTCTGTTTGTCAAGAATTCTCTGAGTTAATGCAGGCAGAATTTGAAATGAGCTTAATGCAAGAACTAAAGTTCTTTCTAGGAATTCAAATTAACCAAACTTCAGAAGTCACGTACGTTCATCAAAGCAAATACATAAAAGATATTCTGAAGAAATTTGACATGGCTGAATGCAACTCTGCAAAGACTCCCATGCATCCAACATGCATTCTTGAAAAGGAAGAAGTCAGTAAAAAGGTTTGTCAGAAGCTCTATCGTGGTATGATAGGCTCCCTTCTCTATCTGACTGCTACTCGACCTGATATTCTCTTTAGTGTCTGTCTTTGTGCCAGATTCAAATCAGATCCTAGAGAAACTCACTTAACAGCAGTTAAGAGAATTTTCAAATATCTGAAAGGAACTCCTAACCTGGGCCTGATGTATGAGAAAACATCAGAGTATAGACTTTCGGGTTATTGTGATGCAGATTATGCAGGAGATAGATTGGAACGAAAAAGCACATCCGGAAATTGTCAGCTCCTAGGAAATAATCTAATATCCTGGGCCATCAAAAGACAGTCAACCATCGCTCTATCAACTGCAGAAGCAGAATACATCTCAGCATCACTGTGCACAACTCAGATGCTCTGGATGAAGAATCAGTTAGAAGATCTGCAAATCTTCGAGAGTAACATTCCTATCTTCTGTGATAATACTGCTGCCATTTGTTTAAGTAAGAATCCCATTTTACACTCCAGAGCTAAGCACATTGAAATAAAACATCATTTTATCAGAGACTATGTTCAGAAAGGGATAGTAACATTGAAGTTCATTGATACAGATCATCAATGGGCAGATATCTTTACTAAGCCTTTAGCTGAAGATAGATTTCTTTTTATCTTAGAAAATCTGAACATTCAAAATTGCCCTGAATAAATTGTGCCTCTGAAAATGTAAAATGAGACTCTGACAAAAACAAATAAGCTTCTGCCTCTGACTCTGATACTCCTACCAAGTTAAGAAGATATCTGAGTTAGAAATCTCCAGGAACCAATCCTTTGGTATTCCTGAAGATCAGATACATCAACACGTGGAGTGAATTGTGTCTAACCTTGGAACTTCTAGACAGTTGTCCAGAAAAAATTCAAAGGACAGACGTTTGAGATCTCCTCGAGCAGTGTGCATACTGTTGGGATTAGACATTCATTAATGAGCCATAATCATTTCTCCCTCTAAGCGTGCTAACTTGGTTTTTGTGCTAAACTCTGATTGTTGTGTCATTTTGCATGCAGTTCGTTTTAGTATATAAACACTTCTCTCACATTGTGCACACACTTCACTCTCACTCACTTTCTCAAACCAGCTCTCTCAGGCATTTCTGCAAGCAGTTCATCTTCATCTTGTTCTTCATCATCAATGGATTCTCAACAACAATCAGTATTCAACTACTCTCAACAAATGGACTCCAGCAACACAGCTCAAAGCACAAGCACTTCTACTCCAACAGTTACAGGCGTAACCATAACACCAGTTTACAAGGAGCCTCATATTCTTGACCGTGAAGCTCACATCAATCTTGCAACTCCTTTTGAAAAACTGGAAGTTTTGTGTGAATCTCTTGTGGATTTCAACAACATGAAGAGGAATGGAGTAGACCTAACTGAAGAACTCCGTCAACAAGGTTGGGAAAACTACTTTCAACGGCTCTATGGCCCTGTTTACCCAAACCTCATCAAGGAATTCTGGAGGTTTGCTGACGCTGACGACCATTTCATCGTCTCCTACGTTTTAGGGGTAAAAATCGTGATCACTGAAAATTCAATAGCCTCTTTGCTAAACATGGAGAAAGCTGGAGGAAGAAGGATTTACGACATCAATCCTAGGTCAAAGTACATTGCTCATGAAATCAACCCCACTATCTTCAAACACAACACAGAAGGCAACCCATCAAAGAACAAAGAACTACATCAGAATCTCCGAGTGTGGCTCAAGATCATTCTGGGAACTATTCATCATCGCCCAGCATCCAACTCATCAGATTACATCAATACAGATCAGAAGTGTATTCTGTACTGTATTCATAAGGGTCTGAAGCTTTGCCTCCCAGCCCTCCTCTTCAAATATCTCAGAGACTCCGTACGGGAGACCAGGAACAACATGAAACCCAGAACCTACATCCCTCTTGGAAGACTTCTCTCTGATGTTCTGATAGAAAATGGGCTCGTAGATCATCTGGAGAAAAACAAACTCATGGAAGATTTGGCAATAGATACTGGAAGGCCTCTAAACTCCAGAAATCTGAAGAGCATGGGAATTCTGAAGAAGATTCAAGTCAAACCTACGCTGGACACCTCCTGGGAAGCGTTAAAAGATCAGAGGAATATGCCAAATGGTCTCGCAAGGTTCTACAAGAATGAACCCAAAGAGGCAATCCTCCACTATCTCCAACGTCTGAAGGATGAAGGAGTGGACATCTCAGACTTCAGATTAGACGACCTGTTAGATTCAGAATCAAACTTCGTGAAGGTCAAAAGAGGTCCATCTGAGAAGTCTTCAAAAGCGAAGAGAGCAAAGCTAGGAGAATCTTCTGAATCAAGACCTCCAGCACCTCTGCAAGAATCTTCTGGTAAGTCTGCCTCTACTGTTCCTTCTGCACAACCATTGGCTTCTTATACTCCTCTACCCACACCCATCTACACCACATCTGAAACTCCTCCTTCCACCACCAGAACTTCTCAACCCTTACCCAAATTCAACCTTGACAATACCTCCTTACCCCTATCCGAAGCTGAACAATTAAATCAAACCACTTCCTCATCTTCAGCCCCAGAATCACCTCCCTATTTTATCATTTCCTCAGATACAGAACACTCTGACCCAACTTCTCCAACCCTAGCCCAACTTCAGGCTCAAAACTTTGCCTCTCAACAACCAACACAACCTCCACCTGAAGTAACTTCACCACCCACAGAACAACCAACCATCACTCCTTCTGAAGTTCAACCCTCTGACCTTCATACCTCTGACACTATCCCTCCAAACCCTTCCGCTGAACCTGAACCTGAACCTGAACCTCAAACACTAAACCTAAGCCCTCCAACCTCTCCACCTTAAACATCTGAACCTGAACATTCCTTGCCTACCCTAGAGGAAGCCATTATGCTGTTCGCAGGGGCTTCAGTATAAAAGGTCAAGTCTCTGACCATAAACTCTGGCATCAGTGATGATCCTGACTCTGTAAGGACACACTGGAACAAAGTCATTGGCTGGATGACTTTTGAGGCCTTCAAGCTGAAGCACATCTCTGAGCAAGTCAGAAACGACTTCATCCGAGATGCTGAGGCAAGACTACAGGAGCGTCTGGCCAGAGAAGCTGAAGAAGAAGCCAGAAGGAAAGAAGAAGAAAAAGCCAGACAAGCAGAAATCCAAAGGGCCAAGGAAGCTGAGGCCAAAGCTCTAGCTGACGCTGAAGCAAAGGCAGCTGCAGAAGCTGAAGCAAGAGCTGCTGAAGAACAGAGTGCTCTGACTCAGGGGGAGTCCTCTACTGTCATTCCTATGGTTCTCAAGACGCTTGAAGAACTTCAGAAAGACCAGAAGGAACTCAAAGCCAGAATGGACAAACAGGACACCGTCAACGACAATATCCAGAACCTGCTGACTCAACTGCTTCAGAGAATGCCTCCTCCTCCCAACCCTTAGGCACCTAGGATCTTTTGCTTGTTGCCTTGCTTATCTTTGTTTCTGATGTTTGTTTTTCTTGCCCTTATCTCTGATGTCTGTTATCTGAATATATACAATGTTTTGTTGATTATTTTGTTTAAGTCTTTTTGATTCTGACAAAAAGGGGGAGAAATCAAATATAGCTCTGATGAAAAATTGCCTAATACCTTAAGCACTATGCAAACATACTATTCCTTAAAAATAAATCCTTCTAACACTGGACTTAAGAAATTGCAGAAGGTATCAAGAAACTTCATTGCTTTGAAGCTCTGGTAAGAACTTCTGAACTCCCTAGCCTATCTCAGGGGGAGCTCACTTCTATCTGATCTGTTTTTTTTGTTTCATCTGCTAATTGAGTTTGTTTTGTCATCATCAAAAAGGGGGAGATTGTAAGAACACAAATTGTTCTACAACAGATTCCAAGATTTTGATGATAACAAAGGACGAAACCAAAAATGGCACTCTAACAAAAAGTTTCTAAGTGTGCAGGAATCTAAACAAAAAGAAAGGAATCTGATTGCGTCATCAAATACAGAATCATATCAGATACAAATTATCAGAAGCATCTGAAGTAGTAACGCGCTCAAGATGTTCTAACTCTGAGCAAAACAGCAAAAACATCAGAGGCATCTGAACAAGGAGTACGCTCTAGAAGTTCTGACTCTGAACAAAGGCATATCCAAATTCCAAAAGCTCTCAGCGTCATCTGAAGACATCATCAGAACCCTAAGAGATCAAAACATCAGAAGCTCTGAAGCCACATAGCAAGATCTCAGATTAACAGAGTTACGTAGACTCTGATAATGGATTTCCTAATTCAGAAAGAATAACGTCAACTTTGAATTTAAATGGAAAGGAACTATTATTGGAAAGAAGTTATTCAGGGAGACAAAGTTGTTTTGGCAAGAAACAACAGAAGTTTTGGCATTGATTCCTAATCAAGACAAAATCCTAAACCCTAAACCCTAAACCCTAAACCCTAGAAGCACTCTAGATTACAAACTCTGTTTTTATCTAAGTTGTTTTTATTTTCCTCAAGTGACTCTGCGCAGTCTGTATACTTGAGAGGACTAAGAGATCTTTCTCTTAGACGTTGGTTGTAATAATCTTTCAAGATTAGTGGATTAAGTCCTTGTTGAAGGCGAAATCACCTTGGCCGGGTGGACTGGAGTAGCTTCGTGTTATAAGCGAACCAGTATAAAATCCTGTGTGATTTTATTTTCCAAAAGCGCTTATTTTCCAAAACAATTCAAACCCCCCCTTTCTTGTTTTTCTCACCTTCATTAACCTTCCTTGATTCAAATCTAATTCATCTTGATCAATTCATCAAGTGAATGGCTTTGCATTAAGGATAGGTTGTTTCCTAAATTATGCAAAAGACTTAAACCAATACAAGATCAATTCTCTTCTTCTTTTTGGCATGGCAAGTTGTTGGAACTTGGTTCACTAATCAAGACTTCTAACTTGTGTTGTTGCCTACATTATTATTGACCGGCCTCAGATAGTTGTGACTTCTACATAAGTCCAATTACGATTGCTTAACATAGCGCTAAATTTGCATTATGGCACACTAACTACTAACACTAATCATTAACAATTAACATTTACTTTTTGCTCTTTACATTTATGCAATTTACTATTCTTGCACATATTATCCATTTGCTTTTTTCCTTTGCTCACTTGAGAACATGTTTATGTTAATGCAATTTGCCTTTTGCTCACTTGAGCACATGATTGTGTATATATCATTGTGTTTGTGTTTTGTTTTGATTGTTATGGACCAAATGCAAAGAAATGGACAAATGGACTTAGTTTCTAGGACATTCCCCATGTAAAAATTGGAGTAAAAGGACCTTAATGTTGAAGATGACCATGAAGGACACAACCTCTAAACTCACTCTTGCCCATTCTTGATTTGCTTCATAAAACTCTTTGATGTGTGTGTTCTTGTGCTAGGGATTCCACCTTGATTCAAATTTGAGGAACCATTGCCATGAGCTTCTAAGAGAAAAAATTACAAGATGCCTTGAAGAGCCTTCCAAGAGTTCATTTGACTGTTGATTGATTGAGTTTATGCTTTGTGTGATTGCTTATTCCAAAGGATGGGAGTTACTTGGATCATCGATATGATCTCAAGAGAGGAACTCCATTTGTGGTTTTGTTTCTTATCCCTCACCTTTTTGCATTACTTAGGACCTTAGCCCTTCTTCTTCTTATCCCCACTCTAACCCAAGCCAAACCTTTGTGCAAACATCTAATACTTGTTTTCAACATTAGAAACCTAAGCCTTATGCTTTTGATTTTCAAACTTGCTTTTCATAATACTTATTTTGAATTGAATCTTTAAGTCAACTTTGACCATTTTGTATATACGTCTATTTGGTAAATATAACCCATTCAAATATCTTTTTGTGGTTCCAATGGCCACTTCCTTAATCAAGTTTTTCATAACCTTTAGCTGTTAGGTTTGAGTTATCTTAGTGGTAGATGTAATACTCACCTATATCCTTAGTGATGGACAATGAGTCTCCCATGCTTATTATAGGGTTAACCCCTCACTAGCATGTTGAAGCTATCCTCACATGGTGGATTTGTGGTTCTTTTTAGGTTGAGTTTTCTCCCTTTGATAACAAAAGACCTTAAGGCTTTTGGACTAATCAATTCACCAATTTGTTTTTGAGATTTTTACCCCGAACTACGAGGTTTTGATCATAATCTTTTTTAAAATGGTACGTAGGCAATGGGTTTATCCATTCAAACACAAAATGTAAATAATTTGTATATTCTCTTCTCATCTCTTCAATCATGTTTGCACAAACAAATTTTTTCACAAAAACAACAACCTTACAACAAGTGTGAAAAGGGATCCCTAGGAGTACCTAGGATGTTTTGGGTGCCTAACACCTTCCCATTGCATAACCAACCCCCTTACCCAGATCTCTGACTCTCTTTTACTAGTTTTTGATTCGATAAACTTTTTAGGTTTTTGTTCGCTTTCTAACCATTCCTTTGGATAAATAGAAGTGCGGTGGCGACTCGACTTGTATGATTTACCCTGGATTTAGTCAATATCTCTAATGGTAACGAATACCCCGCTACAGAAAAGTGGCGACTCTGCTGGGGATTTTTGCTTAGTGGGTTTTGCCTACTTTTCATACTTGTTGTATTGTATTGTTTTGTGACATATTTTTGTGCAATTTGAGATTACTGTATTGTATGTAATGATTGAATTGCTTGAATATTAATTCCTTGTATGCTTGGTGATCTTTGCGAGATGAGTTCTATACCCGAACTCGAGTGCACTTAGGATAGGAGAATGGCGTAGTCTTGTTGACTTGTGTGGAGTTATTCCTTAGCAAGTTGACTTGCAAGTCCATTCACTTGGTGGAGGTCATGTTGGGATCAATAATGTCACACAAGTAGTTGTGGTTAGACATTACCCTTTCCAATATAGACCTTAGAAGCCAAGGACCTTAGTTTACCAAGCCCCTCTTGGCCTATTCTTAGGATGTAGTGCGAAAGTCGTTCAAGTGTAAGATTTGATACGATTGTTACGCGATACTACTCTCATAAGAGTCTCTCTTGAGAATATTTTTGGAATACGAGTAGTCGTTTCTCCAAAAATATCCGAAAGATGGGATGATGACTATGGGAACCTCTTGTAGAACATGTTTGGCAGGTTTAAACCCTAGTACACTCCCTTTGGGTGGTTCTTAACCGAGACTCCAGGCTCGTGACTCGCAACAAACCCTTGATTCGTGGTTGATCCGTTCATGTATCCTTAATATCAATGGAACTTGGGTGTTGATAAGGTGTAAACCATAATCCACCAAAATGGATGATTGATATTAAGGATAACATGATCCATCCCATGACCTTTGTTTGGTGTGCTTTGCTTGATCCTTGAGTGTGATTGTTGCATTCATGCATTCATGCATTCATGCATCCATATCATCAATAATGAAGAAAATTTTCAAGGAACTTAAGAGGTCTATTTGCAAACTTTCAGACATGGAAAGACAAAGAAGGAATACAAAGAAGTACAGTTTCAGACAACCAGATTTGAAAGAGTTAAGGAATTTGACATCCTATGTACTAAATCCCTTGGGTTTCAAGGCTCGTATTGGGAAGCTTCTTTCTCTTCTGACTACTCAGGTGGACGAAGGATTGATGAGTGTATTGGTGCAGTTTTATGACCCCTTGTACCGTTGCTTCACGTTTCCGGATTTCCAGCTTTTGCCCACGCTTGAGGAGTATGCCTACCTTGTGGGTATACCGATTCTAGACCAGTTGCCGTTCAGTGGCTTGGAGAATGTTCCTACTTCTCAAGAGATAGCAGACATGTTGCATATAGATGAATCTCTGGTTGGTGCTCATATGACTACCAAAGGTGGAATTCAAGGTCTCCCTTCTGAGTTCCTCATTGCTCAAGCTACTATGTATGGGAAGGCCATGAGTGAGGACGCCTTTGAGGCCATATTTGTACTTCTCATCTATGGGTTAGTGTTATTCCCCAACATCGACAAGTTTGTGGATGTGAACGCTATTAGGATTTTCTCTACTCTTAATCTTGTTCCGACTCTGTTGGGTGACACTTATTTTTCTTTGCATTTGAGGAATGCAAAGGGTGGTGGCGCCATTGTGTGCTGTTTGCCTCTGTTGTATAAGTGGTTTATTTCTCACTTACCGCAGACGGTCGCCTTCAAGGAGAACAAAGGATGTCTACGGTGGTCCACGAGACTTATGTCTCTCACTAATGATGATATCTCTTGGTACAACCATGTGTAGGATGGTGTGCAGATTATCGACTCTTGTGGTGAATTCTCCAATGTACCTCTTCTTGGTACATGTGGTGGTGTCGCTCCCCGGATTTCCCGAATCCAGCTACAAACGTAAAAAAGAGTGGTGCGGAAAAAGAGTAGAGTCGCCAGCTATGTACTTTTATCCCAAGAGGAGGGAAAGGTAGTACTGCATAACCAAGAGGGAACGGATAAAACAAAGTCTCGAACCAAAGAAAACCGAGTAAGGGGGCCGGTTACGTGAAGGGAAGGTTATCGCACCCCTTCACGTCTGTGGTACTCCACAGGATCCACGCTTGCTATTTATGTCTAAAGTGTGTGTATAAAAAGTCCTATATACGATGCGAAAGAGAGAAAATCAAAGTAGGGAAAGGAAAGAGTTATTACTCGCACAGGCCCTACCCTGCTGCATACGTATCTGAAGAAGGATTGAGAATCAGAGCACCGTTGCTCGGCTAACCTATTTTTGTTTGTTTTGTGTTTTTTAGATGAACGACGTTACTACGCAATCTACCGGATGCTCGACCTTTGGAGACTTACTCACCTGTAGTAGAAGGAGTTAACGTATTCTTAAGAAAAGAAAATCAAAGAGTATGTTTGTGTTTTAGGAATGCTCATGCAAAAAGGAAGTCCTAGACGAAGGAGCCGTGCTACCTTAATTGACATGCAAACGAGAGACTATACGAAGCCTAGCAGTCCTATGGGGAGACGATCACACCATACAAAAACATATAATATAAAGTAAACGCACCAACAAGGGGGATCAAACATACACGGGTAGGGCTTTAGTCAAGAGGGGTCATATCAACCTCGACAAACAAGCCATGGAACGGTAATCAAATGGGCTCTTAACCACTGAAATTGAACGTCAGGG
Source organism: Lathyrus oleraceus (assembly GCF_024323335.1). Taxonomy (NCBI): domain Eukaryota; kingdom Viridiplantae; phylum Streptophyta; class Magnoliopsida; order Fabales; family Fabaceae; genus Lathyrus; species Lathyrus oleraceus. Next base: position 86,377,787 of record NC_066583.1, on the reverse strand, counting down.
TGAGCAGATCAAAAGGGTAATGAGAATAAGACCTCATAGCTCTTAACCCTGGACAGGGAGAGCTCATGACAAAGCGTGGGGGTTCAGAAAGATGGAACCCTCTCCACTGACTGACCGGACAAAAGCTCTTGGGCTTTTGTTCTGAAGCATTGACATGTAGTGCAAGCATAAAGAACGACACACTGAATAACGGGGGATTGACTATTAATCCCTTTTATCCGTCAATTGCCTCTCCATGGAGGTCTTTAGCACTGGTGCCTCCTCTTGGAGGTCTTTGGGCACAAAAGTAAACACACAAAAACATTGCCTCCTATCGAGGTCTTCCAGCTAAGAAAGCGGTAAAATGTTGGAAAGATGTAAAAGGGATCAAGAGATCTACCACATGGATAAAGATCCAAAGTAACAACAACTAAAGAAACAAGAAACCCAGAGATCTCTCAAGCTAGCACCATCAAAGAAAGCAAGTCAGCAAAGCAATCAGAATAAATCTCCAAATGGTATCCCACAAATAAAGTGGAATACCAAGCAAACTATCTCTTTAAGAGTCACGTGAGCCCTCACAAAAACTCAACAAACAAGTTAGAATAACAAGATAGGGTGCAATCAAGAGTTGCACCAAACAAAAGAATCATAGCAACAACAGTGTCAGGTAAACAGGGCACGGATGCAATAGAAAGCATATCATAACAAAGCATGAATGATGAAAGGAGGATACAATAGCACCAAGTCAGAAGTGACATCAATTCAATATGTTTCTCAAGAACTCAACTCAACAAGATCAAAGCAAAAGCACTAAACATCCAAAGATGCATCAAAGTCAAACAAGTCAACATACAAGTTCAAAGTGCTTCAACTTCAACAATGAGTCATAAAAAGTAAAGGCATGAGGCAAGGGTCAAGGATTAGACAATCAAGCACACAAACAGAACCAAATGACTCCTAAAATATCAATCAAAAGTCATTTAAGTCCAGCTTAGCAAAGTGGAAGTCAATCATGTCCAAAGCACCTCAAAATGCGACAAAAGCATTATAGACAAGTTCATGCAATTATGTGTCAAGATGAAATGAACATGGCAGCAATGTATGCACATCATAAGCATGTCAAATGAGCTATGTAATCAATATGCAAACCTCTAAGTTCATATCATAAGCATAAAATCACTTTTGGATCAAAATCAAACAAAGTGTATCATGAAACCCCAATGCGTCTTTCATGCTCAAATGAATGCAAAAAGGAGCTCATTATGAATAAATGCACAAAGACTTGATAGAAGCATCATAGAATAGGGGAGAACACATGTGCAAAGGAACCAAACCATAATCAAAGTGTAACCACATGAATCATGCTATTAAAGTTCGCGAAAGTTCACAAAAACAACCAAGGATAGGAGGCATAAACCTCTTGTCAAACAAATGCATCAAAAGGGTATCAAAACTCAAAGTCAGGGGGCAAGGCTCCACACATCAAGACATGACATACATACTAAAACATGTGCAAAAGGATTGGTTTCAAAATTCAAAGGAAGTGGCACAAGTTCCTCATGCTAAACAAGCATCAAAATAGGGACTAAAATGCAAACATCAACTTCAAAAATCCATATCAAATTGAAAATGCATCCTAAATTCATGGGAATTTAACACAAGGTTCCACAGAACATGTGTAAACGTCATGCAAAAACTCAGGAGCATCCAGATTCATTTGATATGAAAACAAAAATTGAGAAATTGAGAATGCAAAAACGTGTCCTAAAATGAAACATTTAAATTCATGTGTCAAACCCTAGCAAAATGACATAGAAAATAACCAAACCAGTTACCACATCTTAGTATCATGTATGAGGATGGTGTGTGCAAAGGCTTGGGTCAGAATGATTAAAATATGGGATTTCATGAAGGTTTGAATGCAAATGGTCAAAAATGCACATAAATGAATCAGAAATTCATATTAAATTCCACGTGTCATGAAATAATTGGGAAATGGTACCAAAAAATCAAGGACTCATCAGATATCACTCACAAAAAATTTTGTTTTTTTAAAGTAATTTTGCTATTTTTAAAAAATAAAATAAAACAGGGTGAAATATGTACATGACATGTGACACATATGCAACAATATCAATTGGTCACACAAGTCACTTAAGTGACTAATAAAAATAGATAAAAAACGAAAATCAGAAAATATGTGGGCCTTTGGATCAAAAGACAAAGTCAAAGCAATCTAACGGGCATGGGATTGTCTTCTTCCTCAAGACAATCCGGTCATGAACAGTAACGCCGATAGGATTCCGGCCACCCACGGCGGCGGCCTCCTCCACGCGCGACCCAAAACTTCACGAAAATGGGGCTACCCCCCCTAAACCACATGCTAGGAACTCAAAAATCATATTAGTTTTTCATGAATCTTCACCAATCTCTCAAATCACAAACAACAAGTTTGAATATCAAAACTTTAAATCAAGATTTCTCACTCAATATTGCATCATTTTAAAAAGTAAACACATCTACATCATCACCATAGCATGTAGTTTCATTTAGGCATAAAAAATGAGCAAAATAAGAGGGTCGAAATTTGAGTTACCAAAAATGGCACCTTCTGAAACTTCAGTATGGTGATGAGATAAGCTCCAGAATACCTCCCTTGAACTTCTATGAATGTTTGCTACCTTTGGTTGTGCTTGAAACGGTCCAGATCTTGAGATTCAAGAAGCAACCTCTATTAAAGCTCTGTTTAGAAACTGCTTGGAATGGCTCAAATGAAGGGTGGTTTGTGATCCTTAGAGTGTGTAGATCAAGAATATGCTATTGGTTTTCATTTTCCATGGATGTATGGAGAGATTTGATGATAATAAAGTATGAGATTATTTTTGCAAAGTGAGATTTTCAGTGTGTATGGAGGTTGCACGAATTAGGGTTTTGCTCAATGATATTTTTAGAGTTTATACTCTGATTTTTGTGGCTTGGTGGGCTCAAATGAAGGAGTTTCAAGTCCATGATTGTTTTGACTATTTTTGGAAATGCCCCCCTTATTTACACATGAACAACCTTGTTTAATGCATTAATCCTCTCTTGAGACTTGATTAATCATGATTATATGAAAGAAATAACACAAGATGATGTTTAATGGCAATTTTCCAAAAGTGACATTTTTGTGCATGTATGACTTTTCCACACATGTGGGAATGCATGGGCTCAAATTCCAAGGTGAATTTGGCGCAAAAAACCATGCTGAATAAATTCCCAATGATTGGCATGTGAGAATATTCCATGATGTCATCTTGTGTCCTTTTGACTTTTCATGAAAGAAAGCTTGAAAAATGACTTGCACCATTGATGAATCATGCAAAATTATAGGTCATTTTGCATGCCATTTTGAAGTATTTCTCAAAACAAAACCATAGCATAAAGAGCCACACCAATTGGACTTGTCAACCTCAAGTTATGCCTTTTTAAAGCCTTCATGCACACTTCATCATTCAAGAACCATAACTCTTCAACCATTCATCATATGGCCTTGAAATAGGACTTTTTGGAAAGGGGAGGCAAAGATCTACAACTTTCATGTCTGAGAAAAAGTTCAAAACCGCCCTTACTTTTGATGATTTTCTTGGTACATCAGCAAGTTCGCTAGGCGAGTGAGGTAGCGAAGGGCTCGCTAGGCGAGCACTCAACGAGGTTCCAGCGAACACTCCTAGACATGGATAAAAGCATAGCTAGCAATTACTCGCTAGGCGAGCATCCAGCGAGCAGGTAGCGAGCAATTCCAGTAGCAACATCATCAAGGCTCGCTGGAGCGAAGGAGGAAGCGTGGGCTTCGCCTAGCGAAGGATTGCTCGCCTAGCGAGCATGACAGCTCAGGAAGTTTCTTCTGGGCACAGGTGACTCTGGTGGCTTATTTTGGGGCTCGCTAGGCGAACCATTCTGCTTGCCTAACGAGCATGACAGCTCAGGAACCAGTCCTATAAGTAGCAGGGGCTACTTTTTGGAAAGAGGAGACAAAGATCTACAACTTTCATGTCCGAGAAAAAATTCATTTGGAGCTTTCTTGGTGATGAAAAATCAAGTTAAAGCTAGGTCAAAATCCTTCCAAATTTGGAAATTTCACAATACAGGTCATCTTTCCAAATTTGGTAACCTGTGCACTGGACCTTTGTTCCTTCAAGATTAATGTTTTGAATGATGAATAGACCCCATTTGAACATGTTGGAAGTATCTCAAGTCATTCCCTAGCCATTTGACCCTCAGTTGACCAACAGTTGACTTTTGACTTCATAGTTGAATTTTGAACTGTACTGAGCCCATTAAGCTTGATCCTTTAAAGAAAACCTCTGAAAATGAAACCCTAGCTCCCAAGAGCTCTACAAAACATCCAAAAGACCTTCAAACCAAGAATGCATCTCAATCCTTGAGGAACCCTACTTTGACTGCTTCAGTAGACCAAAGTTGACCAGAGGTCAAACCCTAATTCAGATGAACTTTGCTGATAAGAAATGAAAATTTGAGGAAAGAAAGATCATGAGGATGGTGATGCACCCTTGATACCCAGATGAATACAAACTTACTTGAGTGTTGAGAAAAACCCTAGTTAATGCATAATTTCCCTTGTGTTGACTGATCATTCAGATAGAACCCACAAAGTGACTTGGATGATATCCAAGCTTCTTGGAAGACAAACTCTAGGAGCTAATCCTGATTGACATGATGAAATGCAATATGAAATGTTAAATGACCTAAAATGAATGCATGAATGAGGAGGGCAAATTTGAGGTGCTACAGCTGCCCCTATTCAATCAACTGTGAACCTGAACGGATGAAAGCAACGGCTATCAGACTTTCAAGGTAAATAGGGATTGAATACTGAAATAACCGGAGAATTTGCACTCTGTAGGTGACGAATCAAGGAAAGCGGGGCTATTCACCGATGGCGGCTTCAAACAAAATTTGATATTTACCGATATCAAAGAAAGCCAGGCCAAGACCAGACATTTACCGATGACAGGGAAGGAACTTGATGTTTACCGACATCGAACAATGATGTTTATAAGTGAAACAAGACCAGACATTTACCGATGACTGGGAAGGAACTCGATGTTTACCGACATCGAACAATGATGTTTATAAGTGAAACAAGACCAGACATTTACCGATGACTGGGAAGGAACTCGATGTTTACCGACATCAAACAATGATGTTTATAAGTGAAACAAGACCAGACATTTACCGATGACTGGGAAGGAACTCGATGTTTACCGACATCGAACAAAGATGTTTACAGACACCAAGGAAAGAATACATTTATGAAACGAAACCATTTACCGATGGCGAAAATGAAATACTCGATATTTACGGATAGCGAAAACACACAGTTATTTAAACGACAAAACCATTTACCGATGGTTAACAAGCGGCTGATGTTTACCGACATCGAACAATAATGTTTACCGACACCAAAAAAGGGAAAGGACACACACGGGTGTTGACAGAACGATTTTTTTGTAGACACCATGAGAGACATGCCATTTATTGATGGCCAACGATTGGAATTCAACGTTTATCGACATCGAAAGATGATGTTCGCCGACATCAAAGAAAAGCACAGACATTTACGGGGATCAACACGACACTTAACGGTATCACAAGGATGATATTTACATATGTCAAAATAAGGCAGACACTTACTGGTGACTAAATTGGAAGATAATCAAGCTTTCCTTTCACGGACTGGTGAGAAAATAAATCTCACTGGGATTATGGATTCTGAATGTTGCCAAGAGCAACTGCTGCAAATGTGCCACACTGATGTTGAAAAATGATCCGTCTCTTCCGGAGATATGATCCAATCTGGTTTAATACATGTATGCATATGTTTGAGTTTTCCATGGGGTAATGCTCCATACTGAATGGAAATGCTACCCGATTTGAGAATGCGAATGCAAATGATGATTACTACATGCAAGATGCAAAGGGAGGAAAACTCCTGCTGGGAAAGCAAATGATCACTTTACTGAGCACACAACTTCTGATTCGATCTTCCAACTCTGTGAGGACATACAACAATTCTACTGAGGATACTTACTGATCTGACATTCTCAGAATGGTAGAGAAACCAACTCAACTGGGGAGTCACTTGTTGGGAAAACACCAACCTCTCAACCATGTTGGGGAAACAAATTCTGAACTCGACTTAGACGACCCAACTTCTTACACGACTGGACAGTGTTGAAACAACAGGGTCTTCCTTCGAACAAACTTTGGCTCATCTGCTTTAGCCATCAATCAAAGATAGTAACCTGCAAAACGGCAAGACATACATGCCCTAGGGGATCGTATGGACAAAATATACTCAAGTGTACTCAACATTCAAAATGATTTTCAGATGTTTTATCTTTCCGCACGTCATTGTCTAGCCTTCATGTTTTTAGATGCAATGTTTATCAAAAATTCGGACGTTTTTTGCAAACAAAACAGTAGAAATAAAAAAAAAACAAGAGAGCAATTTGACTGAATAACGACTTTTATTGATTGAAAATGGCCTATAAAGACAAATACATCAGGAAGCAATTCCTAGGAAGAGGTAATTGCGCAAAAAGAGAAAATAAACCATCCTATTGACAATGTGAACACGACATTCCACTATTTTCCAATTCTGTTATGACTCATAGATCTTCAATTTCCCCAAATTCTTTGCTTTCTGAGAAGAGTGATTGGACCGATCATATCCTTCAAGATGGTAGACACTGAAACGCGATGAAGTACAAATAACTCAGACTGTAGTCTTCTCTTTAATCCCTCTTTTGCCTGGACTGCCTTTCCATGTTTTCAATCCACTGGGATACCCATTTTTGCCTAAGCCGCCTTTGCAGGTTTTCGACTTACCGGGTGTACATATTATTTTTTATTCTTTATCCCTAACTTTTGCCCGAACCTTTTTCTTTTCTTTTTTCTCTTGGTTCGTCGGGATGCCCTTTTTTGCCTGGACTTTCTTTCTTTGTCCAGCGGATCAGTTTATGCGAAGTATTTTTTGACTACATCTGAATTCACAGGAGACAGAAAATCTTCACCATCCATAGTTGTAAGCATCAAGGCTCCACCAGAAAAGACCTTTTTAACAACATATGGACCTTCATAATTCGGAGTCCACTTGCCCCTGTTATCTGTACCGGGAGGAAGGATCCTCTTCAAAACTAAGTCACCTATCTGATAGTTTCGAGGTCGCACTTTTTGATCAAAGGCCTTCTTCATCCTTCTCTGATATAGTTGTCCATGGCACACAGCTGCTAATCGCTTTTCCTCAATTAAATTTAACTCATCAAACATGGCTTGAACCCACTCAGCCTCGTCAAGTTTTACATCCATCATCACCCTCAAAGAAGGGATTTCAACTTCTACTGGCAAGACTGCCTCCATGCCATACACAAGTGAAAACGGAGTTTCCCCAGTTGACGTACGCGCTGAGGTACGATACCCATGCAAAGCGAAAGGCAACATCTCATGCCAATCCTTGTACGTCATAACCATCTTTTGCACAATCTTCTTAATGTTCTTGTTTGCCGCCTCTACAACACCATTCATCTTTGGTCTGTAAGGAGAAGAATTGTGGTGTTCGATCTTAAAGTCTTTGCAAAGCTCTTTCATCATCTTGTTATTGAGATTTGAACCATTATCAGTGATGATTCTCTCAGGAACCCCATAACGACAGATAATTTCTTTCTTAATGAATCGAGCAACTACTTGTCTGGTAACATTGGCATAGGAAGCTGCTTCCACCCACTTGGTAAAGTAATCAATCGCGACTAGGATGAAGCGATGTCCATTAGAAGCAGTAGGTTCAATCTTTCCAATCATATCGATGCCCCACATCGCGAATGGCCAAGGAGAATTCATAATATTCAGAGGGTTTGGTGGTACATGCACTTTATCTACATAGATCTGACATTTGTGGCACTTCCGAGCATATTTGAAACAATCAGATTCCATGGTTATCCAGTAATAACCGGCTCTTAACAACTTCTTGGCCATTGCATGACCACCAACATGGGTACCGAAAGATCCCTCGTGTACTTCCTGCATTAACATGTTTTCTTCGTGTCTAACCACGCATCTGAGCAGAACCATGTCAAAGTTCCTCTTGTACAACACATCATCCTTCTCCAAGTAAAAGCTTCTAGCTAGCCTTCTCAGTGTCTTCTTGTCATTCTTTGACGCTCCTTCAGAATACTCTTGGCTTTTGAGGAAATTCTTAATATCATAAAACCACGGCTTCTCATCAATAACATACCCGGCTGCAAACACATACGCAGGCCTCTCGAGTCGATTCACAGCAACGTGTGGCACATGATTCTGCCAATGAACTTTAATCATGGAAGACAATGTGGCTAAGGCATCAGCCATTTGATTTTCATCTCGGGGTACATGATACAACTTTACTGTCTTGAAGAAAGTCAGGATCCTTCTGGTATAATCTCTATAAGGAATCAAATGCGGCTGATGAGTATTCCAGTCTCCATTGACTTGGTTAATCACTAGAGCAGAATCTCCATAAATGTCCATAGTTTTGATCCTTAGATCGATGGCTTCCTCAATCCCCATGATACAGGCCTCGTACTCAGCTTCGTTGTTGGTTACTTCAAAAGTCAATCTGGCGGAAAAAGGTATGTGTGCACCTTTAGGATTAATGAGTACTGCCCCAACACCATTTCCATTCACATTTACCGCCCCATCAAACATCAGTGTCCACTTGTCATCGGGATCTGGTCCTTCCTCGACAAGAGGCTCTTCACAATCTTTCACCTTTAAGTACATGATATCTTCATCGGGGAATTCAAACATCATCGGCTGATAGTCATTAATTGGTTGCTCGGCAAGGTAATCAGACAGAATACTACCCTTGATGGCCTTTTGCAACGTGTACTGGATATCATACTCTGTCAAAACCATCTGCCAACGAGCCACTCGTCCGGTAAGAGCTGGCTTTTCAAAGATATACTTTACTGGATCCATCTTAGAAATCAACAAGGTAGTATGGTTCAACATATACTGTCTTAGTCGGCAAGTAGCCCATGCCAAAGCGCAACAAGTTTTCTTGAGCAGCGAATATCTTGTTTCACAGTCGGTAAACTTTTTGCTAAGGTAGTATATTGCATACTCTTTTCGACCAGACTCGTCATGCTGTCCCAATACACACCCCGTCAAATTCTCTGTTACTGAAAGGTACATTATCAGAGGCCTCCCAGGAACTGGAGGTATAAGAATTGGAGGTTTCTGTAAATATTCTTTTATCTTATCAAAAGCTTTTTGACAATCATTGTTCCACCTGATTGCTTGATCTTTTCTTAGCAATTTAAATATCAGTTTGCACGTAGCTGTTAGGTGAGATATGAACCGTGCAATGTAGTTCAGCCTCCCTAAAAACCCACGAACCTGCTTTTCCGTTCTTGGTTCAGGCATTTCTTGAATAGCTTTTACTTTCGCTGGATCAACCTCAATCCCTTTCTCACTGACAATGAAACCTAACAGCTTTCCAGATCTCACTCCAAATGTACACTTGTTTGGATTCAGCCTCAATTTGAACTTTCTCAATCTTTCAAACAACTTTTGCAAGTTTACCAAGTGCTCCTCTTCTGTCTGAGACTTCACAATCATATCATCCATGTACACTTCAATTTCTTTGTGCATCATGTCATGAAAGAGAGTCATCATAGCTCTTTGGTAGGTAGCACCGGCGTTCTTCAACCCAAATGGCATTACCTTATAATAGAACGTGCCCCAAGGTGTAATGAATGTCGTCTTCTCCATGTCTTCTGGCGCCATCTTGATCTGATTATAGCCAGAAAATCCATCCATGAAAGAGAAAACCGAGGACTGAGCAGTGTTATCGACCAATACATCAATGTGAGGTAATGGGAAGTCATCTTTCGGACTGGCTCTGTTTAAATCTCGGTAATCGACACACATCCTGACTTTACCATCCTTCTTTGGCACGGGTACGATGTTGGCCACCCAAGGGGGATAATTGGTAACTGCTAGAAAACCTGCATCCAACTGTTTCTGAACCTCCTCTTTGATCTTGACAGCCATATCAGGACTAGTTCTGCGAAGCTTCTGCTTTACCGAAGGACAATCTTCTTTGAGAGGTAGCCTGTGCACCATAATATCTATATCCAAACCAGGCATATCTTGATACGACCATGCGAATACGTCCACATATTCTTGCAGCATTTCAATCAGCCCTCTCTTGACCTTTTCCTCTAAAGCAACCCCTATCTTGATCTCTTTCTTTGCGTCCTCAGTACCAAGGTTAATGACTTCCAACTCTTCCTGATGAGGTTGAATGACCCTTTCCTCCTGTTTCAATAGTTTGGCCAATTCTTTGGGGAGTTCACAATCTTCTTCACTCTCCTCTTCGGCTTGGTAAATGGGATTATCAAAGTCATACTGAGCCATAACAAAACTGTTTTTAATGGAATCCGCAAGATCAATTCTGCACGAACGATGTTTCATGCTTTATTTTAGAAAAGAGTTCAAGGAAGTCACAAAAAACATTGCCATTTTTATTGTTTTGAAAATGAAAGTAATAAAAACAGAAAGACAGTGAACACAAATTTGATTGCAAAACGTCCTTTATTGATGATAATCATTGAAAATTTAAAACATGATGTGGCCCTACAATGAACCACTACGCCTTGGGCAGAGCGTAGGGCTTTCATGCAAAATGAAAAACAGAAGAAAATTACTCTGTCTGAAGAGTAACTTGGACTATTTCTTCAGCAGTCCAGTTGTTGATCTTCTCCCCTGGAGCACACGGGCGCACCCAATTATCCATATCACAATCACTGTCACCATCTTCATTGTCTGTTGCAAAGACATCCCCGTGATTCATCAATCCAGCACTAGTGAAAGTACACGGCCCTTTCTGATTCTGGACACCCTGCTCTGATGATTGAAAAGGCTGATAACCAATGCCAACCATGTCTTCTTTTACGGGCACATCAATCACCTTGCCCCAGCCTTCCGCGTTACCTGAATGAATGACCTCCAGAGCTTGTTTATAGGACGCAATCGAGGTACCTGGTTTCTTCTGTTCAACAAAAGCCACCTTCTCAATACTGACAGTCTCAAAAGCTTGACATAGAGTTTCATGAATTTTGCCATCCATCTCCACATATTTGAAGGAGGATAAATGGCTCACAAATATGTCCTCTTCGCCACACACGGTCACAACTTGACCATCCCACACATATTTTAGCTTTTGGTGGAGAGTCGAAGAAACTGCTCCGGCTCCATGTATCCAGGGACGCCCCAACAGACAACTATATGCTGGTTGAATATCCATCACATAGAAGACAATATTAAACACTTCCGGGCCGATCTTCACAGGCAACATGACTTCACCAAAAACTGATCGCTTGGATCCATCAAAAGCACGGACAACAAGATCACTTGGTATGAGAACAACCCCTTCGACATCAAGCTTACTCAGAGCCTTTTTGGGCAGCACGTTCAAAGAAGAATCGGTATCAACCAAAACATGCGACAAAACCGCACCTTTGCATTC